>NC_059109.1:107559042-108159042 GCF_020740685.1 Jaculus jaculus
AACGTGAAATTTTAAAGGTCAAACAGTACCCAGAAGGCAAAGGCAAGCTCCAGCTGTCACCAGGCAGGTGTTCTGGCAAAACCAGACCTATCTCCAAACCCAACCTGAAGGCGAGGGAATCGGAAGACTGAAGGAAGCACTATCCTGAGGTTCACTACCTTCTGGGAGTAATGAGAATCCCAACGAGCCTTTTAGAACCTCAGTTCCTTCATCTGGTAACCAAGAACCTTGATCTCACATGGGGCTAACAAAACCTGCTCAGGCTAGCAGTTTAAAGGAGAGAAAGTTCTGTCCAGGAAAGGACCCAGAGGCGGTAAGCTGCTTTACAGAGGTACCATGACATGTTCCTCCCATTTAAGATGGGAGAAACCACTACACACAATGTCCTTTTCTGACCGGACCAGACATTAGTCTTGAGAGCCCAGAAGCGCCTCGCTGCTGTGGACATGGAGATGGGGGCAATATTTGGGTGTAAAGAGAAACCACTGATGTGCCCAAGTGAGGCGCTGAACACACACACAGTCCTTGGCCAGTTCCGCCCCCAAATGCCTCCTCCTGGTGGTGCTGTAAATTTGAGCGTTGTCTCTGCGTTGCTGAGGGCCTACAGAAGCCAAATGCTGCAAAGTGAACGCAGGTGCCCTCCAACTCCAGCCCCGTGGAAATGCCACCAGAGAAGACCGGAGTTGTCAGATGCAGTGGCTTCTCCGGGCCAAAGCTTGGTTTTCTGGCTGAAGGAAGGACATTGTGACATAGCGAGCTACTGACCACTGGAACCACCAGGCAGTAACCGGAGCTGACGCCCAGAGCAGGACGCAGCAGGTCCCGCTGATTATTTTCTTTTTCTAAATAACTTTGATTCTCTTTTTGATAAATCTTTCACAGTTCCTTCTCTGTGAAGTCTATACCAGAAACATCCCTTCTCGCGCACCCGCCCCGTTTGAAATGCAGATTGTCTCCGTAGGCGGCCCTCCCTCTGCTCCAACCGACCTACTCCTCGCCACCAGAGCCCCCTCCCCCAGTCCCCAGGCGCCGCCCTAGTTTCATTCCAGCGGCAACTGCACCGGGTGCCAGTGCCTACACCACGCTGGGTTGTTGCCGGGAGCTCCGGTCTTGGAGCACGGGTTTGGCGCCTGCTTTCGCTTCCACCCGGGTTGATCTAGTCAGGACTTGGGCATTCGCCGGACCTACGGAGTGGGTCCCTCTGAACCTCAGGCCGACCCTGAGCCGGGAGAGGCCTTTAGGACCGAGGGGAGCCATCGCTTCCACGAGTCGTCTGTCAATTCCTGTCCTAGTCCCCAGCGACCGTCCCCCCTCCCCCAGCCTCGGTCGCCTTCACGTTTCCAGACACCCTAGCCACCCACCAGACGCTATCCTCCGCGAGGGCTGACTGTCCTGGGGCAAAGTTGGTGGCCATACCCTCTCCTCCACCACCATCCCGCGCCCATCCTCCCCAGGGCCCGCGGCAGAAGTCCCTCCGGCCACACGCGCCACCGCCGGGCTCCCCTCTCTCTGCCGGCGGAGCCAGGCGCGCCCCCAGAGTCTCTCGGCGCCCTTTCTTCTCCCCGGGGCCTGAAAGGACCCGGCTCCGCCCCGGCGCCGCCGCCGCTGCCCCGCGCCCGGGAAGTGTTCGCGTGGGGCAGCCGGGGGCGCTGGCGACGAGCCCAGGGCGGGGAGCGGCGGGGGAGCGGCGCGCAGGGGAGGGCAGAGGCGGAGAGTCGGGAGCCTCGGAGCAGAGGCGGGCGCCGCACCGCCCCGAGCCCCGCACGCTCGCTCGCTGCTCCCTCGCTCCCGAGAGGCGCGGGCGGCCGCCTGGGCGCACCAGCCGGGTCACCTTGTCCCGGAGGTAGGTCCCCGAGCACTCAAGCGGCGCGCGGGTCGACCTGGGGCCGTGTTGGTGGGCGGGGGACCGCGAGACGGTCGCGGGCGTGAGAGCCTGCCCTGGCGCCGACTGACAGCCTTGCTCCGCCTCGGAGCGCGCAGACCGGGCGCCCGTGGTAAGTCCCGGTGGTCGCGGTTGGTGGGACCCTGGAGACGCGGGGTCGCCAAGAGAGTAAGGGACACGGTAGTTGGCGGGGAAAACGCGGAGGAAGGGGCTGGGTGCTGCTTTGGTTTGCCCCTTAGCGCCTGGCCACCGTGGGCACACCAGCGGCGGCGCAGAGAGGGGCTGCTGCGCGACGTCGGTGGGAGCTGGAGACAGTGTCCCGGGTGCGCAGCCGTGCCAGGCAGCCAAGGAGGTGGGAATTGGTACCACTGAGCGGCCCGGCGGAGTCCCACTAGGGCTGATGCGCGAGGCAGCCTAGCAGCTGGCACCGAGGTCCACATGGGACGGGTAAGGGAAGGCGAGTTGGGTTCATGGAGCAGAGAAAGGAAGGGAAAGGAGGGTACGGGGTGGGGGGGCACGGGGCAAGGCGCGCTGGGATGAGTAATGAGCTCATAGGGCTCTGGCAGGGACTTCAGGAGCCGCTAGCCACGGGCCAGGGCAGCACCAGCCTTCTTGAGCTACCTACTCCTTGGCAGCGCGACAGCCTGCAGCTTGTGAGCCACCAGTCCTGGCGCTGAGATGGGAACCCGCAGATGCGCTTTAGAGGGTTCCGATTCTAGTCTTGCTGTCCCTGGGCACTATTTCTGCACTTCGCGAGCACTCTCGGAGTACTGGTCAGAGAGGAGGAGTGGGTCACCGCGGAGTTGTGCGCTTTCCCAGGAAGAGGCTTTGGTCCCTGGGTGCATTCTGCCGGACTCCAGACTCTGGGCGCAGGCAGTGGATCCTTTGGGAGATGATAGAAGGGTCCTTTGGCCTTTCTGAAGGACAAAAGGAAGGAGACTCGGATAGTCCTACTTTTCTGTGGGGTCCTCTGGCAGGCAGCACCTTGGGCACGTGGCACACTTGAGGTGCTTGCAACCATCCTGCAGAGACAGAGGCGCTGGCGCCACTACGCTGCGTCCACCCCTCCCCCACCCCCCCACCCCCCGCACCACCACCAGTGGCTGCTTGCACCTTCCTAAGACGTGTTCCCCATGCTCAGTGCAACAGACAGTGGTCCCAGGTTTAGCTGAGCTGGGGGACCAGAGGGAAGGGGCAGTATCCAGCTACCTTTTCTGGTTAGCTTGAGGCTATGAGGCACCGGGGCCCTCTATGAGTCTGTCTGTCCTGCTATAGCCCAGCGGATTTGGTCTGAGCCCAAACTGGGAGGCGGCGCGCTGCGCAGACCTGCAGCCTGCGGGGGTGAAGAGCCTCTTCACCGACCTCAGAGAGAGCCAACTTTTCCTTGCTATGGTGATATGGCCAGAGCAGCCGGTGGCTGGCGCGCGTACAGGGATGTGGTCTTCAAAGAGGGGAAAGGGGGTCGCCAAGGTGGCAGTGAACAGCAGTCTGGTGTCGTTTCTGGCGAGGACAGTAAGAAGCTAGGACAGAATTTTCAGAGGAATTACATGCTGTGCGTCTGACAGTTGTTGACTGTTTTTGAAGATTCAGACCACAGGTGCGGGGCCTGTGGATGTGTGAGGAAGCACCTTGCCTTCACCACTCCTTCTCTCCTTGCAATGTTCTGGCCCCATTTGCTAGGGCAAGCCTGGCCTTATAGCTGACCAGCCACCCTGCCCCCATCACAGGAGAGAAAATCAATCCTCACAAGCCAGCGGGCCTTGTTCAATAGGACAAAACGGTGGGAGAGCTTGTTTCACACTGTTCTTTCTGCTATGGAAATTTTCTGCAGTACTTCCTACCACTGTGAGGCCCTGGAGGGGTCACCTTACTCAGACTCCTGGAAGCCATGTTTGAGAAAGAATGTTAAAAATTCATTCCAAAATGATGAGCATTTGAAGAGAGGAATATATTTACATCATACCCCTAGATCCCTTTGTGCCCTGTAATTATATACAATTATAATTTGTCAATGTGAAATATAATGAATGAATGAATTAAAAAATAATGAATTGCACTAATTTTGAGTTGAAAAAAGAAATGCATTTCTAGTTTGTTTGTTTTTTTAACCTGTCCATACATTGTCCTGCTCTGGGGAAGTTCATTTCAGGTTCATCAAAATAACTGCTTTATGCTTTGTTTATTTTTGCTGGGGGTGGGAGTGGATCTCAAGGCCTCACAGCTCATGCTAAGTATCGCTGGTACTAATAATCCCATTAAAACATAGGTGATATTAACATAAAAGGAAAATCCTCAATATCAATATATTTTAAAAGAGGGGGAAATAAACCCTACTAACTTTCCTGGAGGAATGGGATAGTGGTATTGAAGGAGGGAAAGCAAATGCAGATACTGAGAAAAAGGCATCTTAAACTTTATATGCCAGTCGATGTGTAGGGTATGAGCAAGATTTTTGTTGGGACATGAACATCCCAGGAACTTTTTTTTTTTTTGATAAAAACTTTAAAACTCACTCCATAAGTGATAAGCAATTGATTTTGTCCACATTTCGCAGTCACAGAGATGGACTGCCCTGGAGCCCTTCTCATTAGCTTCAGGTACTGTGTTCTGGAGAGCCAGGCACTTCCTTAAGTCAGTTTATATCTGAGACGGGTCACTGCTGCTCTGAGGCTCTCTGAGAACCATCATCACTTAATCAACAGGCTTGGGTGGGCATTCCAGGCACACCTGCTAGCCCACAGAGAAGGCACCTTGCCTGCTGGGAGATGGTACCCAGTGTGATTTCTGTGGTGTGGAGAAGCATAGCATGCACTGAAAGGCCACCAGATTTAGCAGGAGGACAGCCCTTCACCCACATACACACAGAGCTCCTCCTGCCCTGTACACCCCTGCACTTTCCTTTAGATGAAAACTATTCCTAAAAGCTGCCAATGACATGCTTCCAGGATGGTTGACTTCTGAATACCTTTGTAAGGCACACCATTGAGAGGCGCCCTTAGTTCACCTTTAGTTGAGTCATCAGACCTCTTGTAGGTGAGCACTTTCATGCCCCTCCCCCCCATGAAACCTTGACTGTGAAATGAATGCCAGTGCAGACCTTCGCCTCTCACTGTGGCCTTTGCAGGCTCCTCATGCCGTTTGCAAAATAGGGATTCACAGGAAACAGAGAAACTGATGCAGTACTGCAACCCACAGATTAAACAGACATGGCATTATTAGAAACCTCCTTTGAATGAGGCAGAGAGGGTGAAGGTAAAAAGACAGGGTAGCCACAGCATCAGCAAGTCAGGGTGGATGAAATGAGAATTTAAAAAATACTTTAATTAATTTATTTGAGAGATACAGAAAGAGGCAGACAAACACACACAGAGAATATGGGTATGGTTGTGCCAGGGCCCCCTGCCCCCCACAAAGGAATTCCAGACGCATGTAGCACTCTGTGCACCTGGCTCTACGTAGGTAGTGGGGAATCAAACCCAAGCCATCAGGTGTTTCAAACAAGCTCCTTTAACCACTGAGCCCTCTCGCCAGTCTTCTGAAGTGAGTTGTTTAAGGGTTATAGCTTGTGATCAGCACTGGGGACATTATGCCACAATATTCAAAAGCCAACAGTATTTAAAACATTGAAGGCAGTTGACTGTCTGTACTTACATCACCAGAATTACAATAGTGCAGGGATTAATGGTTAGTTTTCAGTGTGATTTCTTAACATGATTTGTGTAAAATTCATACATATTTCACATTATTGCTGAGAGTTCTCAAACATGTTTGACACAGGGTCTGCAGGGCCTTGGGCACCATGCTGCAGCCTAATGCCAAAGTGGCACCATTTCTTTCAGGCATGCTCTGTGGTGGGTGGGAAGGCAAGAGCAAGGGACACATTTTTGCAGTATCTTCTGTCTTCTATCTGCTCCTTCAACCCCACAGGACATTCTGGAACACCTATTAGAAGATTGATGTTTCAGATCCCAAGCTTTGTGTCTGACTAGTTAAATGATCTTAGACAAATCTCTTTAGCTTTTCTGAGGTTCTTTTTCTTTTCAACCACATTCTTCCCCGGGATTTTGAAAACAGGATGTCTTTGGCAGTCACGGTTTGCTGAAGGAAGGAGGTGCTAGGTTGGAGACTTAGCTGCATGGTTGCTTGGTTGATCCTTATATTCAGGGGCTTGCTGAGAAAAGAGAGTGAGCCAGCCCTTTCCATGTCTGCATCCTGCAATGCTTGTTGGCAGGTGTCAGAGGACAGTGTGCCCGCTTCACTTGGGGTAGACCAGCTCTCACACAGGGATATGTGTGAGACAGAGAAGCAGCCCTATCTGCTGTTGATTTGCAGGGAATGCATGTGAGAGGCACATAAGCAATAGCTTCTGAAACATATCTAATGTAACTCAATGTAGCTTCCTGTCACATTATAAAAATCATACAATGCATTGCCCAAGGTAAACTATGATAAGGCAGCTTACCAATAAAACATCAGCCATCATGTGTAATATAGGATGCTTTAAGTCATGTTGTTTAGATCACAGTCTTAATCATCTTAAGACACTGCATGATGAAGAATCTGTTAAATTATCAAAAGTAAAATAAGGCACTAAAGAAAAATCAACAAATGAACATAGGATCTGAGATAAAAGTTAGAACCAAATACCTGTAGCCAAGAAACACTATACACAGACAGAAAGCAATAAAAATAGAAAACTGAAGCTGCTCTGTGACAGGAGCAGTGGTGTACTCCTCTCATCCCAGTGACTCAGGAGGGTGGGAAGAATACAAGTTCAAGGCCTGCCTGGGCTACATAGCAAGCCTGCGCCCAGCAACTTAACGTAGTGACACTCTGCCTCAAAATAAAATAAAATAAAGTAAATATGTAAATAAATAAATGGATGAGTTGGGGACCTAATTCAGTGATAGAGCACTTGCTTAGCATGTGTAAGGTCCTAGTACCACAAAACAAACAGAAACTGCTTCTGAAAGCACAGCCCAGAAATAACTTTGGCTCTTACATGTCTTACATGCATTAAAAAGAAAATGTAGGAGTTCAGTTAGCATTACTACAGAGACAAACGGTGTGTGGCTGAAGCTTACATCGCTTTTCAGTGTGAGCATTCTGTTGCTTTTAGTCCCTAACTGGGTCTCAGTCATCCCCTGTGAGCATTCAGTGGGTGTGACCAGAGAGAGAATTCAAAGGGTTTCTAAGGTGGTCTCTTACAAAGGGCTTGCTGCTTAACTGTATATTTTGAACATTTGCTGCGTCCCCAACACGTTCAGCTTGAATTTATCATTTGACCTCATTGTGTTACCATTTTTAGATTTATCTCCATCTGCTCCTTCCATACCTTTTTCTTTGTCAGAAAATTTGTGCATCTAAAGCAAAACTGAAAAGTAAACACAGGTCAGACTATTAGAACCACAAAAGATGAGTTCCGCTGCTTTGACTTGAAAGATACTTGAGAAAGCAAGATACTGTTTTCTTACCTCAAACACGTCTGGGATCCAGCCATCTTCCCTTTAGAGAAGCACGGGGGACAATGTTGTATAACTGTGCTCCTCTCCTGTCGTAGCTCCCTCTGTGTTGCTGGGACACAACACCTGACCAAAAGCAGCTGATGGGAGAAAGGGGCTTATTCTGGCTTACAGTCTTGAGGGAAAGTCTCAGCATGGTAGGGAAGGAACAGTAGGGCAGAGTCTGGACGTCACTTATTGCTATGGTAGTTTGGCAGAAAGCCGTGAGAGTGAGCTAAGCTCTGGCAAGGGAGGGCTGGCTGTAATGCCCCTAAGCCTACCCCACAGCACGCCTCCTCCAGGAAGATCCACCTCCCAAATTACCACCAGCGGGGGAACCACACATTCAAAACACATGAGTCTGCAAGGAACATCTCATTCAAACCACACAAATACTGTGGGCACAATATTCATTTTTAAACATATTCCCATGATCTTTGCCCTCACATATTAGAGGTATAGATTCTAAGCTGGGAGACGCTTGAAATAAATGAGTTTATTTCTAAAGAACTGCCCCTGGACAGGACTGGGAACTCTCATATCCATGTTGAGGTGCAGGCTTAGAATTGAGCTTTAGGACCCCAACTCATCCTGTGAAAGTCTGGCACCATCTCCATAGTTGATGACTTGCAGCGTCCAGAAGAATGCATCCAGTAAGACATAAGCATGTCTATAGTCCACCCTCATCTCTGAAATCTCGGCCTCAGCTGGTCACCTGTGAAACGCCATCCCTGCCAGCTAAGCACACCATGAGATGCTGGTGCCTCAGGATGGTGGAAAGAGGTCAGACGTGGTAGTGAGCAGTATGTGCAGTGTCTGAAACGCATCTAGCAGGTCTGGCCTGATTCAGCAGCTCAAATCTCCTAGATTGACTTCAAGAGCCTCCTGTTTGTCCCCGCCACCCCTCCTCCCCCCGCCTATGGCCAGAGTAAGACCCCTCCATGTGCATGATGGCAGAGAGATCCTCCGCTCCCACTCCAGCCTCAACATGCTTGGAAATCTCTCTTGCCTGTTGTATCCAGCCTTCCTGTTCCTAACTCAGTTCCTTCACTCTCCCACACAGCTATTTTATTTTATCTATTGGAGGTGTTTGGTGTTTTGTTTTGTATTGTTTTGTTTTGTTTTTTCATTTTAAACCTAGAGATATAGTTCACTCATTTCTGTACTTTCATATAATATAGTTCTCTAAATTTCCTGACAGAAATGAGCTTTTGTTTAAAGATCATTTTAAGTACAGGAAAATAATCTGTTTTGTTCTAAAAAATGGTCTGGAGAGATTGCTTAGCATTAAGGTACTGTCCTGTGAAGCCGAAGGACCCAGGTTTGTTTCCCCAGGACATAGGTAAGCCAGACGCACATGGTGGTACAGGCATCTGAAGTTCATTTTCAGTGGTTGGAGGCCCTGGTGTGCCCATTCTCTCTCTGTCTATCTCCCTCTTTAGCCCCCCACTAAAATAAATAAAAATAAATTATTTTGAAAAGAAAAATTTTTTTAATTTGATTTAAAAAAAAAAAAGAACTTTTAAAGAAACACTTGTGGGGCTAGGTGTGATGCTGCACACAGCACTCAGAAGGCAGGCGTGGGACGAGCACTGTGAGCCTGAGGTCAGTCTGAGACTATACGGTGAATTTCAGGTCACTCTGGGCTAGAGCAAGACCCTACCTCAAAAAAAAAAAAAAGCATGGACACAAAGGTCCCACATTTGTCACAGGTCACACCAACCCATTGTTCTCATTCTGTTCTGAATAACATTGCAAAGGCTCCTGCTGGTCTCTGACTGGGCAAGGACCAGTCAGCCTGCAGCCCAGATGCCCTGAACATCTTAGAACAAGGAGGACATCTCTTCCCTTGCCTACCCTCTTTGAAACCCCTTGTCAGGTCCCCTTGCATACTCTTCCTTGGCATAACTGCTCATCCTAATGTTCCAGGAGCATCACATAGTGCCTAGTGTCTTAGCTGTGACTAAGAGCTTTGAATATGTTAAGCAACATAATAATCTATTCTCCAACCATAAAGAAAAACTAGATTTGTTGATTCAAAACTGTGTGGAACAACGTAGTTCCTTTTCTTGCTGTTGATTTGCCAGGTTACATTTCCAAGAAGGGCACTCTTCAGACCCCTCATCACCAAGTGAGTTCCATCCCATGCTTCATCAACTGCCCTGTTTGATGGGCATCATTACCTGCAGGACCAGGGCCTGCAGATGTGACCAGGGGGATTGTGCTCTCTCTGCTTCTGTGCTTGGCCAAGGCTTAGCTTCTGACATCATCCTTTTGCAGTAGGGTAGAACCATTTTCAAATGTCCAGGTGTTCTTGGCCTTGGGAACCCACTGGGGAAAGTCCAAACATTGGTAATATAATTCCCTTATGCGTTGGACTGTTTTTTTTTTTTTTTGTCTCCTTTCCCTCTTCCAGGCTCCTCTGCACCCTATTGACTCTCTAAAAAGATCCCCCACCCCTCAGAATTTCATACTGCATGGCATAGCTCCAACCATCCATGCGTGTGCCTCCTGCAGCCTTGCCCAGGTACACTAAGGCCCAGAGCATTCAGATGCACAGACAGCACAGGTTGGTAGTTTTGGTAACTCAGTTCGGAAAGCTGAGCTGTAAGCCGTCCAGGACAATTCTGCCTACTCCTTCTCTTGTCTTCTAGCTGTTGCAATGACCCGTGATGTCTGAAGAGGCTCCCCTGACTAAGAATTACAAACTACATCCAAGTTAAGTTTCATCTTGCCCAGGGTCATACACACTGCCTGGCAGGCTGACTCCCAACCTGTCTTTTGAACATCTCACAGTCTCCCTCCTCCAACACCTGCACCTAGGAAGGAGGAAAGAAGGGTTGGAGGTAAGGGGCATTTAGCTGCTTCTGTGTGTCACATTTTGGCCATCATGATCCCTCTGCTGCCTTAGGGAATCAGGTGTGCCCTGTAAGTCCCTCTTCAGGTCTCCCAAGGGCCTTCCCTGCATCATCTTGGGCCTCTCACTATGGCTTCCGTGGCCTTACATTTCTGTTTCCTCTGCACAACAAGACAGCGGCTTTATCTCTGACAGATGTCCCAAACTGAGCACTGACATTCCTGGACCTTTGTCACTCCTAAGAAGAAGTCACTATTGCTTCACTAGACAACATCCTCCCGTTCAAGCACATAGACAGCAGGGCTTCGGGTGGGGTTCACAGAACCTGTGTGCCCGTGCGTGCGTGCGAAGGAACTTAGGGGTTGGCAACATCAAGGCAGTGGCATGAACATGAGTGCAGTGGAGAAGAGAAGGAGGGGGTGAGAGCTGCCAAGGTAGGGATAAGAGAAGATGGGAAACCTCGGTGAGGAGCACAGTTGAAGATCTTGCAGATTCTTGGGATTTCTGACATGTTGTTCTAGCCTTGTTGGCCTTAGGGTTTGGTTCTTAGGCTGGATGGTTTCTGCCCAGCTTCTCAATCCAGAGCCTGCTTGGTCACTTGTGAGAGGCATCCTTCTGACACCAAGAGGATGTGGAGGTGAGCTAATGTTTTTGGGAAATACGGGAAGTTCCAACCAGAGAATCAGATCAAAGCTTGAATAACTTGTTTGCATCAGTCATGAGGGCAGTGCAAAAAAACTCAACAGCAGCTTCCAATCTTAGGGCCATATTGTTCATCCTGTCTCTTCTTGGACAGATGGCAGCCCTAAGGAGGGAGAGGGAAGAGCAAGAAGGGGAGAGGAAATATAGAATGTGCCTGTGACTGTTTAGCTCCCTCAGCACACTCTGAAGTTGCTTCCATTTTATACTTGGCTGTGTGACGGGACCAAGAGAGCCAGAGAGTACTGACCAGCTGTCCAACTTTATGTTGCCAGAGGGTATGTTATTGCAGGAAGCCATCCTTAGTGTCTGCTTGCTTTTCTGTATTTTTTTTAAATTTTCTTTTATTTGTTATATAAAGAGAGGCAGAGAGAGAATGGGTATGTCAGAGCCTCCAGCCACTACCACAGAACTCCAGAAACATGTCCATGGGTGCTTTGGCTTAGCAGGCAAGTGCTTTAACTGCTAAGCCATCTTTCCAGCTCTCTGCTTGCTTTTGTGTCTGCCTCTGAATCCACGTTTTCTCACCCCACCATACTCAGCAGCCTACATGTCTTAGCATGGCTGGAAGCTAGTGTGTTAGGGCAATGGCCTATCCTGTACACTCGTTACAGAGGAAAGAAAACGCAGACCATTTCATGTACAATAAACGCCAAGTGGGTTGATGTGCAATTATGTTATTTCTCCATCTGTACAGTGCAAATTGCCTCCTTGTAAGACAAAGGCTACAGCAAGTTAATAAGCTGATGGGAAAGTTGGGGTGCTGGGTAGATGGGAATCAAGCACCCTGAAAAGTCCAGTTGAGCAGAAATTGCTCACAGGACATCCAGGCAGTCAGAAGGGAGGCATGTGTATGCCGCAGGTCCAGGATATTTAGGAAGAACACAGACTTCAACTAAGTAGGACAGCAGGTGTACCTTTGTTCTTATCTTGCTCTCAGCATAAAGCTGTTCCCAGAAGACGGGAAGGTTCTTTATCTAGAGATTCTTCCCAGAGACTCAGGCCTTCCTGGAACCAATGTTCAAAGCTTTATGTGTTTCAGAAACATATCCAGTGAGTTGGACTCTGCCCAGTGATCCAGTGTCCTTCTTAAGTGTCCTTCCCATGGAGGAAATCAGACATGAGCACTGTTGTCTCTGAGGGCCCTAACCAAAGGGCCTTTGACTCTGGCTTAGTCCTGTCGAGAATCTTGACTCTGCTGATGTGCAGGTTCCTCCTCTGAACCCTACCCCATCCTTGGACCTCTCAGGTTGTACAGAATTGTCAGGGTGGGTAGTTACTCTTATATCACTGTCACCAAGTGCTTGACATAAACAACACAAGGGAGAATTTATTCTGGCTCATGGTTTTAGAGGTTTCACTCCATAGTTATTGGCTCCTCTGTGTATTCTGTACACAGAGCGGGGTCAAACATCCAAATAGGAGAAACATATGGGAAAGGAGGCTCTTCACTTCCTGGTGAACAGGAAGCAAAGAGAGAGGAGAGGACTAGCGATCAGGTACAACCTTTAAAGGCATACCCACCTCCTGACCCATGGCTGGGAGATATCTCAGTTAGCAAAGTGTTTGTCTTGCACACATGAGGACCTGTGTTCAATACCCAGAACCCATGTTAAAGAAGAAAAGCACTAGATGTGATGGTGTGCTCTGAGGAGGATGAAACAGGAGGATCCCTGGGGCTCTCTGGCCGGCTAGTCTAGCTTAATTGGTGAGTTCCAAGCCAGTGAGAGATCCAGTCTCAAAAAAAAAAAAAAAAAAAAGATGAATGATGCCTGATGAAAGACACTTCAGGGAATTGTCTGTCCTCCACATTCAGAAAGCCAGACACACACACAATAAAAATAAAGGCAAGTCCCAATGACTTACTTCCTCTCCCTAGGCCCCACCTTCAAAAGGTTTCAGAATGTTCTAGAGTAGTGCCATCTAGCTGAGGACCAATGTTCAACACATGAGCCATTTTATATTCAAGTCATAACAGGAGCCCTGACAGGGCACACATAGCTTTAGCAGTATATCCTGATGCTCCTGGTGTCCTCCCTGAGCTGTACATTGATGTATGGATGCTCCTCCACTTATGATGGGGTACTACCCGAGAGACCCACTCCATGATAAAATGCAGTAAGTTAAAAAACTGCACTGGCCCCACCCAACCTGCTTAACAGCATGTATGATGATGGAGTGGGGTGAGGCTGCAGCTCTCTATCCTGGCCAACAAGGTGAGACAGGATTTCACCCAAAAGCCACAGACTCCATAAGACACAAATTCAAAATTTGGTGTGCAGTTTTTACTGAATATGGATTGCTTTGTGCCATCATAAAGTTGGGAAATCCTAACCAGTGCTATCATAAGTCAGAGATCACTAGCTTCCAGATGGATTCCCTGTCTCCAAGCCCTGTCTAGGGCCTTGTCCCCAGCCCTGTATATTAAATGTTCCCTAGGGCCTCAGCCTTGTTATACATGTTCTCTGCAGGTTCTATGCCATTCCTCAAGCTCCCTCCCACAACCTAATTCCTATGAAAATGGCACTGGTAAACTCAGCACTCATACCAGAGACCTCACTGCTCTTCATCCCCAGGCCCATTTTCCATACCGCTCTGGCAACTTCTTGCTGTCCCCATCCTCTGGCCCCATCTCTGGCCACACCATCTTGGTGCCTTCCTGTAGGTCTCTTTACCTGCCCATCAGCTGCAGGGAGGGACTTTCTTGGAGACATGACAAAATGCACATCTGCCTCTGGCCCTCCTCACCAACCTTACTGTGGCTTCTCCTTTCCAGCCAACAGGGCAGTATAGTTTGAGAGGACACAAAGTCATTGGAACATTTCCTGTCCACCCTCAAGCCTCATCACTTCTTTCAGATCTCTGCACATTGTGCTTCTCCTGCCCTTGTCATGCACATGCACATGCACAAATGTCTATACATTCAAGTATACATACAAGTCATGTGTCCCCTCCCTCCCCTACTACTCTGCTTCAAAGCCTGACTTGGCCACACCCCCTTCCAGTGTCCTTCCTTCAAGTTCAGCATCTTTACTTCCAGGCATCCCTGGTGTCTGAGCTCACCCCAGCCCTGATGTGGCATAAGCAAAACAGCCTAAGTTTGAGATCTCTAGAAGTAGCTTTGACAAGGCACACCTTAGACCCTCGCAACATAAACTATTCAAATATACTCATGGGGTAAAGGGACACTTGGATAAATTATGCACCAGGGGATTTCTAGATAGGAACGCTTGCCAGTGTCAAGATGTCACTATTTTCTCCATGGTTTTTGATAGTACCGAGGCTGTTTAATCAGAATGTCAGTGCTCATTGCCTTTTGAGCTTGATGGCATTATTCATAGGAAAGAAATGAATGATCAGGATCCAATGCAAAACATTTCTTTAAATGCAGAACTGGTCTACCACAAAATAAGATCAAATGGTGAAAATTGCATTAGCTATCCTCACATCCTATAAGGCAGCTACTATTTAAAAAAAGGTAAGATAAAGAAAAAGAAAAAGAGAAAAAAGGGGGGGGGGAGCAGGAATAACAAGTCTTGGCAAGGAAGTGGAGAAATTTGAAGTGCTTTCCCATTGCATCGTGAGATTCTAAACTGGGACAGCCACCATAGAAGGTAGCATAGGAACCCTTAGAAAAACTAATTTTTAAATTTATTTTTCTAACTTTTATTTTTATTCATTTATTTGAGAGTGACAGACAGAGAGATAGAGGCAGAGAGAGATAGAGATAATGGGCGAACCAGGGCCTCTAGTCACTGCAAACAAACTCTAGATACATGTGCCAACTTGTGCATTTGGCTTACATGGGTCCTGTCCTGAGGAATTGAGCTTCAAACGGGGGACCTTAGACTTCACAAGCAATCACTTAACCACTAAGCCATTTCTCCAGTCCAGAAAAATTATTAAACATCAGATTATTGTATAATCCAGCTATCCCACTTAATGACATGCATGCTAAAACATTAAAGGCAGACTCTTATAAAGATGTCTGTGTGTTCATATTCATATAGCAACACTAGTCACAGTAATCAACATGTGAAAGCTATGGAATGAATAAGCAAAATGTAACAGACATACAATGGAATATTATTCAACCTTATAGGGCAAGAAAATTCTGAAATAAGCTACATCCTGGATGAACCTTGAAGACATTATGACAAATACAATAAGTCACACAAAGGACACATACCAGTTAATTCTATTTGTAGGAGGTACTCAAAATCATAGAGGCAGGAAGTAGGATGGTGGTTTCTAGGACCTGGTGGATGATAAACAGAAAGTTATTGTTTATTAGGTACAGAATTTCAAAGTATAAAATAAAGAAGTCCAGAGGTCTATTGAATAGCTGATGCTAACAGTACTGTATAGCCAAGAAAATAAAAAAGGAAAAATAGTTAAGAGAGTCAACTCACTGTGTTTCATTGCTATAGTAAAAGTAAAAGTGTTTGAAACTCTAAGATCCCAGTTATTGCTAAACAGTTGACAGGCTCTTCATGTTGTGGTGTAACCAACTGCTCCCAGCTCTGTGCTCACGGCTGCATGAGTTAGGATTTGAACAAGAATCAGTGGAGACAGCTAATCTCCCCTCTGTGGCTTCAGAGGTCTCAGCTGGAAACTCAGACAGTTGGGAATGGAATGTGTGGCTTGTTCTCTCCCACACCTGGGCCACGTATGTCCCACTGCACCTGCACATCTCCTCTCTGCGGAGCTAACAGATCAAGAACATTTTTTTTTTCCTGTTGTTATTTTTGAGGCAGGGTTTCATTCTCTCCAGGCCAGCCTTAAATTTATGATGATCCTTGATCTCCATACGTAAGCCTCCTAACTTCTGATGCAAAAGGTGGGCGGGGGAGGCAGGGTGGCTTTCCTGACCAGGAATCACATCTAGGATGTGGTGGTGAGAATGCAGAATCCTAAGCACTAGACCACCAGGGGACATCTGAAGGACTTCGGATGTAAACGGGTGGGCGCAGGCCTGTGGTAACTGTCTCCATGTCACGCTGTGCCAGCTCCACTGTATTCTACTTAGGAAGATCAAGATCCCAAAGCCCCTCAAGATTCAAAGAGAGGCAAATGAGTCCTAAATTTCAGAAAGCAAACATATCAAGGAATTTGTGTGATTATTTGAATGCACAGTGTTCCCCCATAGGCTCCTGTGCTTGAATATTTAATCCCCAACTGGTGGTGGTAGTATTCAGGAAGGATATAGACTGTATAGGAGGTGGCATTTTGCAAGAAGAAGTGGGTCACTGGGGATGAGCCTTGAGGTTTCATAGCCCAGCCTCACTTGCTGTCCTTTTGCTTCCAGTGGCACTTGGCTTCAGGCTGTGGCCTGCCACGCCTTCCCTGTCATGGTAGACTCTGGTGCCTGGAACTATACACTGAATTAAATCTTCTTCCTTCCATAAGTCACTTCTGGTCAGATGTTTGGTCTCAGCAATGAGAAAGTAACTGATACATTTTGGGACCACATTTAACCTGATATGTGGTCAGATAGGACAGATAGGACACCCTAAAATAGATTTCCACACTGGAGCTCAGTGCTGAGGGAAGTGTGGAGCACAGAGGAAACAGGCCACTTAGGTATAAAAATTGCACCTCCTCTCACAACATCATTATAGATGCTGAGTGAATAAAACAACCATGGTGGTGACTACAGATAGTTAATGTGATAAAGTTTGCATTATGTGAGTTTTGCCATGACAAAAATAAAAACTGCATTTAAACAGTAAGATCCTTGTCATGGGGAAATCATTGACAAGATTTTATGATTTTTTTTTTTTTTTGTAAGGTATCTCTCTAGCCCAGGCTGACATGGAATTAGCAATGTAATCTTTGGCTGGCCTGGGACTCACAGTGATCCTCCTATCTCAGCCTCCCAAGTGCTGGGATTAAAGACATGTGCCACTATATCCCATCCAGCTCTGATTGTCCTTTATTGCATTACAAGCTCTCCTGAAACCCAGGACTTATGGTTTGCAGGTCATGCATTTGAATGAGGCCCAAGGGCTTTACACAGAATCTGTACTTGGGTAATTCCTGTCTGAGGAATGACACCTCTCTCATCTTCTGATTGAATATGAGAGGCACTAGTACATGCTTGTAAAAAGAAGCCTAGATAAATGGAACCTGCAGTAAAGTTTCTGAGTATTTATAAGTAAGAAAAGTACTAAGAAACTAAATGTGTGTTTTATCTTCTATATCAGAAAACTGGGGCTGGAGAGATGGCTCAACAGTTAAGACGCTTGCCTGCCAAGCCTAATGAACTGAGTTCAAGTCCCCAATACCCATGTAAAGACAGGTACAGATGCACAATATGGTGCATGTGTCTAGAGTTTGTTTGTAGTGGCTGGAAGCCCTGGTGTGCCTATTCTATCCCTCCCTCCCTCCCTCCCACCTTCTTCCTCCTCCTTCTTCCTTTCTTTCTCTCTGTCTCTGCTTGCAAATAAACAAAAATATTTTTAAATGAAAACTGCAAGTAAATTTGAAAGCATACACTCAGATGGAAATAAACACTTGCAACAAACAAACAATTCTGTCATGCTCTATGCCCATGACCTTGCCTGGAGTCTGCTTCATTATGTTCTCAGAGTTCGTTTCATACTTTCTCAACTTCTAGGGCTGCCTCCCCTCCTGAGAGAGATGATCTGCATACCCCTGCATCCTGAGGGCAGGCTTCCGTCTGCTCTGAGCATGATGGTGCCTTCCCTTTCCTGTGGTCGCAGTCTTGGCTCTAGTTCCACAGAAATGGATACGCTTCTAGAATAGTTGACTCAGCCTGGATTATGGGCCTACCATGAGCCGTAACCCTCAGAATATAAATGAAAAGACTATAGAACACTCCATGGACACAACTGCCATGCTAGGGTGTGAATATCTATATATATTGAGAAGGCTCAGAGGCTCCTGACCAGAGTAGCATATGGAATGCTGTGGCAAGACTTAGTCGAGACGCAAACAGGAAATAAAGTGCTGGAAAGAGAAAGGAGTTAGGGCTTCTAGGCAAGGGGTACAGGACAGCATCAGAGGTCAGAAAGGCTGTGGCTATGTAGAATGTGGAACTTTTTTTAAAAATTTAAGTAGAAGCTTTGTATGGATACATTATGAGTTGGTACCATCATTTTCCTTCTTCCTACCTTCATTCCACTGAGAGCCCTCCTTAGTGTGATTGCTGGTATTCACCACGGGGTTGTGGATTATGAGTTGTTGTGAGAGCAGAAGTCAGTCACTGGGTGGAGGGGCAATGCCTCTGGTTAGTCCTTCAAAACCTGTGGTCTTACAATCTTTCTGTCCCTCTTCTGGCAAAGCCTATGAGCCATGGTGGGTAGATTTTAAGTCTAATTTAGTGTTCAGCTCTCAGCAGCTTCTGGATTTCTATTTTGGAATGTTCTGAGCATCCTCAGTGTCTGTCTCCATCACCAGGTTGTCAGGCTCACTCCTGAGGCAGCACTCTTGCTCATCTCACCAGTTCCTCTGCAAAGGGTGGTTCATCTCCTGCCAGGGAGTCAGCTATCTTTTCTTGTCCTCTTGACAGATTTTGGTCATCCTAGTTTATCATTGCCTTCTGAGAAAGAAAACCAGATTCTCCAATAGAAAATGAGATAAGAATAGCTTAAAGTGTATAGACATAGTTGATTTAAAGAGATTTTGATGGGTGTAGCCTCATTTTTGGCCCAAGGACTACGAGGAGTCTATGATCCTGGTCTCCAGAGGATTCTGACTTGTTTCCAAGCTCCAGCTATCTCTTAACCAATCAAAGAGCCATTGGTTACCCACCTGCCTGGGTACCACTGTTACACAGGTATATACATCTTGTCAGGTTGGTTGAATTCATAAAGCAATGTGCTGTGCTTGCTTACAACATTTTTGGCCATTTTCCCTCTTATGTAGCAATTTCCAGCACTATACAAGGCTAATAATCCTGGAACTGGCTTCCTTCCAGATTCCAGCTGGATCTCTTGATGTTCTGTGTTGGCAGTATGTGGTATCTTCAGCAGTAAGGGCTTACATCTTACCCCAGGTGGGTAATCAAGTGCTTTGACAGAAACATATCTTGTTTGATGGAACTCATAGATCTTGCTGATCAATAGGTCAATGTGCATAGTAACCAATTTCTGGTACTGGGAGTTACAAGCCCAAGCCAGTTATTTTAGGGTTAGGCTTCATTCCACCCTCTCCAATGCCCTTCTGATCAGATGATCCCTCCACACTCCTATCAAGAGTTCTATCTGATAATCTGCTATCCAGGAGGAAGGTTTCTATGGCATCAATTTATTTTGGCTTTGGTTTGGTGTATATAACCCCACTTTCCTAGTTCCCTCCCCACAAACCCTTCCATCCCTGTTATCCTTATCTCAAGTTCCTATCAGGTATGCCTGAAACTCAAGCTGTTCCAGGTTAGGAACCACAGATGAGGGAGAACACACACCATTTGTCTTTCTGTGTTTTTGTGAGCTCACTTAGTATGATCTGTTCCAAATCCACCCGTTTTCCCACAAATTTCATTTTTCCTTGCTGCTGAGTAGAATTCCACTGTGTGTATGTGCCATGTCTTCACTACATATTTGTCAAATGGTGGACATATGGGTTAATTGAAATTCTTAGCTGTTGTAAATAGAGCAGCTATAAACATGGTTGAGCATGTATCTCTGCAGTGAATAGTGGAGCCTTTAGGGTAGAAGCCCAGTAGAGAAAGAGCTGAGTCAGTTGGAAGCTCTATGTCCATCTTTCTCAGGAGTCTCCATGTTGACCTCCATGGTGGTTGTACAAGTTTGTACTCCCACCAGCAGTGAATGAGGGCTTCTCTTTACCTGCATCCTCAGCAACATTTATTGTCATTTGATTTGTTTTTTATTTATTTTTTCTCAATTTTTATTAACATTTTCCATGATTATAAAAAGTATCCCATGGTAATACCCTCCCCCTCCCCCACTTTCCCCTTTGAAACTCCATTCTCCAACATATCCCCACCCTCTCTCAATCAGTCTCTGTTTTATTTTGATGTCATGATCTATTCCTCTTATTATGATGGTCTTGTGTAGGTAGTGTCAGGCAATGTGAGGTCATGGATATTCAGGCCATTTTGTGTCTGGGGGAAGAATGTTGTAAGAAGTCCTACCCTTCCTTTGGCTCTTACATTCTTTCCGCCAATAGACCCTGAGCCTTGGAAGGTATGATTGAGATATTGCAGTTCTGACCACTCCTTTTACTTCTTTCCAGCCCATGATGCCTTCTGAGTCATCCCAAGGTCACTACCATCTGAAAAGAGACGATTCTCTACCAAAAGTGAGAGTAGCATTAATATAAGGGTATGAACATTAAGAGAAGTGCTTACTGGGCAGTTTGGTAAGCATCGTATATACATTTAGCCAGCCAGCAGCAGACATTACACCCCTAGGGCTCATGACTACCCCTGTTTTAAGTTTTCATTATCAGGGATGTATTCCCTCCCATGGAGCTGACCTCCAGTCCAATTAGAGGGCAGTTGGTTTCCACCATGACAGACATGCCACTATTGCACCTGTTGGCTCATTTGGCCTAGCCGGCCAAATATAAGGCTTGCAATGTCCACTATTGAGTATCTTCACTGGTAATTTCTCTCTCTCCCATTGAACTGCATGCAGAGTGGCTTCTTCCCGCTTTCTGTCAGCTGGTCTGCATGAAGGTTATTAGCTCAGTTCCAGCAGAATTTCTCAGTGGTCTTGCAGCCTAAGTATGTGGAGTCTTCAGCAATAGGGTCTTACCATCTATCCCTGGTGGGAAACCAAGGGCCATGGCAATGGACTGTAATGTTTTTGGGGTATCAGGTACCTCCCTGGCCAACAACTCACTAGAAGGTATCCCATCCCTGGCACTGAAAATTTTCTAGCAACAATCTACGGCTCCTGAGTATTCCAATGTCCAAAAAAGTAGGCTTCCACATGATTTATTTAGATCCTCTTAGATTTTGATTAGCCTTCCCTCCACCTTTCCTTTACTCAATCTCTTTCCCTTTCCTCACTTGGGCCTTTTCACCCCCATTAATCAATTCTTCTACTTACATATATACAATACCATCCTATTAAATACCCCCTCCCTTCCTTGCTCTTCCCTTTATATCTCTTTTCTAACTTACTGAACTTTGATACTGAGTTTTCTTCCTATTAACACAGAAGTCCAGTCATCTGTAGCTAGGATCCACATATGTGAGAGAACATGTGACGTTTGGCTTTCTGGGCCTGAGTTACCTCACTTAGTATAATCCTTTCCAGATCCATCCATTTTCCTGCAAATTTCATAACTTTTTTTTTTTTTTTTTACCACTAAGTAGTGTTTGTTTGATGAATTTGGGAGCCCCCATGTTAGGTGCATATATGTATAGGATTGTAATGTCCTCCTGTTGGAGTGTCCCTTTAATTAATATAAAGTGACCTTCCTTATCTTTCCTCACTAATGTTGGACTGAAGGCTACCTTGTCAGATATTAGGATAAAATCCCTGCTTGTTTTCTAGGCCCATTTGCTTGAAAGTCTGTTTTCTATACTTTCACCCTAAGATAGTATCCATCCTTTGCAGAAAGGTGAGTTTCTTGGAAGCAACAAATTGAAGGATCCTGCTTCTTAACCCAGTCTGCAAACCTATATCTTTTGGTTGGGGACATTGAGGCTGTTGATATTAAGAGATATTATTAAAAGGTATGTCTTTTATTTTTGCCATTATTTTATAGTTCTTCTGGTTTTCCTTTTCCCTTTGCTCTCTTATATTAACTAGTATTTGAGTATTGTTTGTTTTTTCCAGGGTCATTATATGTGTGCATTTCTTTCTCTTCAGCATGGAGGATTCTCTCAAGTATTTTCTGAAGAGCTTGTTTTGTCTTCAAATATTCCTTTAGCCTGCTTTTGTTGTAGAATGTCCTTATTTCTTCATCTATTTGAACAGATAGCTTTTCAGGATAAAGTAACCTTGGTTGACAGTTGCTATCTCTCAGAACTTGGAAAACATCACTCCAATCTCTTGTGGCTTTTACAGTTTGTGTGAGTTGTCTGCTGTGATCCTGATGGGTTTGCCTTTGTAGGTAACTTGATTTTTCTAACTGCTTTCAATATATTTTCTTTGGTTTGTATGTTTGGTAGTTGAATTATAAAATGGAGAGGAGAGGACAGGTTCTTTCTTTGTTTTGTTCTGGTGGTGGTTCCATACGTTTCCTGTATCTGCACTGGCACCTCTTTCACAATTTGGGGGAAGTTGTCTTCTATGATTTTGTTGAAAATGCCTACTATGCCTTTGGAGTGAAATTCTTCTACTATGCCATGAATTCTTATGTTTGATCTTTTTATTGTGTCCCAAATATCTTGAAATTTCCATTCATGCTTTCCTATTAGTTTGTCTTTCTCTTTGTTGGACTGGGTTATATCTGCCACCTGGTCTTCTAGTTTAGATATTCTGTCCTCTCCTTCATCCATTCTACTGGTAAAATTTTCTACAGAGTTTTTTATTTCATTAACTGTGTTCTTCATTGCTAGTAATTCTGACTGGTTTTTCTTTATTATTTCTATTTCCTTATTTATGTCTTGTATTGACATCTTTATTTCATTAAATTGGTTTCCTGTGTCTTCTTTGATTTCTTTGATTTCCTCTATGACTTCTTTGAGCATATTTATAATCATTCTTTTGAAATCTTTCTCAGGCATTTGCTCTAACTCAATCTCACTGGAGGTCTTTTCTGATGCATTAATACTTTTTGGTGGATTTATATTTTCTTGACTTTTGGTGTTTCTTGTGTTATGATATATATATTTTTGCATCGTGGATTAATGTAATGCTTGGATTTTCTAGTTAGCTGCACTATTATTAGATGTATCAATCAATCTGATGTTATATATCTTCAGGGTAGGAACTTAAGGTGTTATGTGTGACTATTAAGAATCTCAGAGTATCTACCAAAGTGAGTCTAGATGTTGGGTTTGCCTTTATGAGAATATTCAAATAGGCTGAGCAAAACAAATTAAATTCTAAAATTTAACTAAACACTGTACACATTCAATGGGAAACAGCACAGAGTATTTACGCAAGAGTTGATATTATGACAACCAGATCCTCTAACAAAGTCACATTCCCTTCTGGTGTGTGTTTCCACACACCCTTAATCCTGTCAAGTAGAAGGTTAAGGTTTCTGGTGTTCAGGGTTCCAAGTCAGCTTGTGGCCAAGTAAGACCCTTCCCTAATGTACAATAGAAGAGGAAACAAAGCCACTATAAGTCAAACATCAACAAATAACAAGCCTAAAGAATAGCTTATTTAACAATGGCAAATCCAACCATCCATCAGGTTTAACATATAATTTATCCTGCTATGGAAGGTGCAATTAGCACTTCTGGTTCAGGTTTATGTACCAGGCTCATTTGGTGGGTACTGACCTGGTGTAATCCCAGTTACGTTTTGGGATGATTTTGGTCTCAGTTATGCTGCACTCCTGCTTGGTTCCCTCTTTGGTGCACTGTGGGTTCAAGTAGGCTGGCTGGGTCATTGGATTGCAGCTCTGGTAGCCGGTGCTGGGTGCTGTGAGCTCCCTTCCCCTGGTCTCTGGTGTTTACTGACACTTGAGCTGGTGGGGGGGGAGGGGAGGCTGTGGATGGTGGCTCTAGTTCTCCTGCTGGTCCACATGATCCTCTACCTCGTGCTCTGCTCCTCAGTTGCTTGCTGTGGTCCTCCCTTCATGCTTCTTGAGTTTGTGAAGAGCTCTGGTGTGAGTGGAAAATCTCCTCACCTGGCTTTTCCTGTGGCTCAAGCTGAGCCTTGCAGCTGTGGCCCCGTGGACCTGGTGCCGCCACTGCTGGAGCCGCTTCTGCCTGCCTGTGTGGGCTCTGGATGCTCTGGATCTCTCCTTCTCTGCTGCTGTTGGTAATTTCTTATACTTTTTAGCAGAAGAGTGTATTTTTCTGTGGGGTGTTTTTTTTTTTGGCTTTTTCTCCACTAGGTTGCTTTGGCATAGTTCCTACACCACCATCTTAACCAGAAGTCTTGTTGTTTGATTTTTTAATGATTGCCATTGCCATTCTGACCAGAATGAGGTTGAATCTCATCATTGTTTTAATTTGCATGTCCTTTATAGTTAAAGATGTTGAACTTTTTTTTTTTTTTTTTAGTATTAGCCATTTGTGTTTCTTCCTTTGCGAATTCTGTTTAGTTCTCTGCCCCATTTTTTGAGTGGGTTGTGTGCAATTTTTAAGTGGCTTCAGAACTCAATCTACCTATGATGCTGTCCAGAGTTAGGGGCCCACATGAAAAACAGCAGCGACAGTCAGACTAAGCCCCCCATTGGGGTTTTCCTAGTGCTTCATTTAGACCTCCCCAAAAGCCCGCACATGAATGTCTGGAGGGTCTGCGAGGATTTTCTAGCATGAGTGTCTCATGCTGGTGCTGTCCAAGGCTATCCAGAGACTGAAGAGTTGGAAGCTGGGGTTGCTTACCCTTCTGTAATCTAAAACCTCAATTCTTCACATCATCTTGCCACGGGGCTCTTCTCACAACATGGCTTTCAGGAAGTGGGTTTCTCTTGCTTTCCCTCTCTCTTTTTTTCTTTTTCAATTAAGATTTTCCCCCACCAACCCAACTGGATCTCATTCTACATTGGGCTGACCGGGAATGTGCTCTGTGGCTCCAGGCTGATCTTGAACTTTCTGTGATCCTCCTACCGCAGCCTCCCTCTTGAGTGCCGGCATTAAAGGCATGGGTCACAACATCTGCCCTAACTGAGAATGTTTAATGCGTAAACACACTATACTTTGATCATATTCCATTCCTATTACCTCCTTCACCTCCATTCCACTGTGCCCCTTCCCTTTTCAAAGTAGTCCTTTTTCTGCTTTGACATCTCATTCTTTTTGTCCTACTCTGCCCTCTTTGTCAATGTGTCAGTGGGCCCAGTGTTGTGTAGGTCTTCTGGGATAACAACCTCCACGGTGAGGTTGTGAATGCACTGGCGAAAGGAAGTGCATTTCAGTTCAAGACGCCAGCTCAAGTTTACCAGCTAAAAATGCAGATTAAATGACCTTGTTGGTCATCCTCAGCAGTCACTTCATGTCACAGCTGTCACATTCCTTCTGAGTCCAGTGCCTATCTAGAGACCCCCACCTATCTCTGAGAGGAGTGTGAAGGCCAGAGCATGGGACTGATGTGAAATTATAAATACTGTGTCCACTCATGGAAACTATGATTAGACACAAATTCTTGTTGTACACACAAGCATTTACATCACAGGTGTGAAAATGAACGAAAATGAAAAGTAGAGAGCTTCCTCATCAGATTATCTAGATAAATATTTTGTTTCTGTTTTTCAAGGTAGAGTCTCACTCTAGCCCAGGCTGACCTGGAATTTACTATGTAGTCTCAGGCTGGCCTCGACCTGAAGGTGATCCTCTTACCTCTGCATCCCAAATGCTAGGATTAAAGATGTGTGCCACCATGCCCAGCTGGATGCGTTTTTTAATTATATTGATTTTTTCCCTAGTCACAGTTATTTTGGAATGTCAGTAAAAATCCCTAGTGTACCAAATTGTTGTTTAAAGCTATATCCTGGAGTGTGATGTTGCGCTAGGGTTCATAATCAGAAACTGGGACACAGATTAATAGCAACAATTTTGCATGCTATATGGATGCATTAGTCATTTGGTAGGGGAGTTTTAAGTCTTGGGGATTTCATTCAATTTCACCAATCTTAAATGTTTTTACTGAAATGATAGAATGGAGAGGTGGGGGAAAGTAGAAATGTCAGGTCTTCACGGAACTGGTGCCTTCTCCATACATACACAGAAATTCGTGCCCACGCTCATTTGAATCTACCCTGCCTTCTTTCCTTTTTCTCATTGCACAGTAATGTCTCCCTTCAAGCAAGTGTGTAAGTGCGTTATAGGTCAGAAAGAGTACAGCAAGCGACGAGAGAAACTCAGAAACATGCAGTGTTGTTTAAGAACTAAGCAACCAAGTTTCTTTGTCCCACCAGATATGAGTCTGGAGGCAGGACATGCTGACTCTGCTCAGTGGAGTCAGGGCTGCACCTCTACCATCTCCTGGCTTTTCCCTCTTGGCTTCTATCTATGTGCCTGCTGCTCCCTGAGACACCACAACTGAGTTCAAGTGAAAAAGTAGGAAAGGTAGACAGAGCCTCCAAAGAGACTTCTTGGCTAGAGTCACAGCCACCTTTAGTTATAAGAGCCATTGTACCCACTCTACCCTAAGAAAGAGAGAGAGAAACTGACTGGTGCATTCATGATCCCACAGAGATTACTGAAAACCCCCACTGAGGAGAGGCCTTAGTGGAATGGGGGTAGGGGAGAGAGGACATAAGAGTACAAGTTGATGGGAATATGATCAACTTACAATATAGACATGTATTAAACTTTTCAATTAAAAATAAAGAAAGTGGGCTGAAGAGATGGCTTAGCAGTTAAGCACTTGCCTGTGAAGCCTAAGGACCCTGGTTCAAGGCTTGATTCCCCAGGACCCACGTTAGCTAGATGCATAAGGGGGCACATGCGTCTGGAGTTTGTTTGCAGTGGCTGAAGGCCCTGGCGTTCCCATTCTCTCTCTCTCCCTCCCTCAGTCCCTCCATCTTTCTCTCTCTGTGTGTCGATGTCAAATAAATAAATAAAAATAAGGAAAGAAAGTATGGAACAAGGATGAGAATTTAAGTTTTCCAGCCTCCAGGAAAGGGTAGGCAAGGTGAAAGACTGTCATTCAGTGGTGGATGCAGTACCTAGCCAAAGCCACCCACCTCGCAAGGAGAAGGTGCCCTGGCTATAGCATGGGGAAAGTGAGCATGGTGATGAGCTTAAGCAGAAGGAGTTGGCTGACAATAGGTAGTTGGGATAGGAGAGCAGGCAGGCAGGCCCAAGGGCCAACGTTTCTTGTGTTTGAGCAGAGCAACTGGCCTGATGTCTGGACCATGCCTTCAGTAGTCTAGGACCAGGGTGGTCCTTACACTTTGCTGCATATTGGATACACTTGGAGCCATTTAAAAACTGACTCCCCTACTGCTTTGGATATAGTTAATAGGTCACCCTCACAGCTTTCTAGGCTGGAAGCATGGTCCCTATTGTAGGGGTTGAGGTAATGAACTTTTGGGGGAGGGATGGGTTTCAAGGTAAAGTCTCACTCTAGCCCAGGCTGGTGTGGACTTCACCATGTATTTTCACGGTGGCCTCAAACTCACAGCAATTCTCCTACCTCTGCCTCCCAAGTGCTGGGATTAAAGGCGTGTGTCACCATGCCTGACTTGAGGTGATGAACTTTTAAGAGATATGAGCTAAAGGAAGATTGCCAGGTCTCTAAGTTTGCCACACTACAAAATGGATTAATTGTAGCCTTTCAGAGTAGGTTGAGTGTCACAGAGTTATTTCCCAAGAGAACAGGTTGTTATAAAGTATAGACCTGGCCCAAACTTGGCCTCTTTCCTGCTATCTCATGAGATTGCTTCCTCTTGCGTGCCCTCCTACCACAATGTCATTGTCATCTTGTGATGAAGACCCCCACCATGGTAGAGCAGAGTAGATGCCAATACCATACTCTTGAACTTCCATGAACTCTAAGCTAACTAGATCTCTTTTCTGCATGAAGTACCAGCCTTAGGTAGTCTGTTGTAGCAACAGGAAACAAACAATATCTAGAAACACTGAAAAAGCTGTAAGTTGAGTTAGGCCAGTCATAGGAAAGAAGTGGCACAGGTGGTGATTTCTGTAGCACCCAGGAAGTAGTGTCTACAGACTTACACCCAGGCCAGACACCTGAGCACTGGCAGACATGTGCAGATTCCAGCTCAGCCTATTTGGGTTGGAGCCCAAGATTCTGTGTTTGTAACTGGTGCCAGATGCTGCTGGCCCATGTGCCATGCTTTGAACAACCAGGCAGTGATGGGATGAGGAGAGGAAGAGGGGGTGTGGAGGGTAGGCAGGTTGGTTGGGGGCACATTGCTCCATCTAGGCCAAAGGAGGGTAGAAATTATTCCAACCGAAGAGCTGGGAAGAAGCTCAGTCAGCAAAGTACTTGCTTTGCAAGCATGGGGACCTGAGTCTGATGGCCATTTTAAAATAAAAAAAGAGGGCATATGTGTACTTGTAATGCAAGCCCTAGGGTGTCAGAGACAGGTAGATCCCAGGGGTTTACTGGAGAGCCAATCAGTCCAGATTGGCAAGTTTCAGGCTAATGAGATACCCTACCTCAAAATAAAGGTGAATGGCTCCTGATAAACAACATTGAGTTGTCCTCTGGCCTCTCTGTACACATCCACATACAGGTACTGCTCACACACAAACATGGTCACACATGCATGTGTACATGTGCATGTGTGTACATGTACACACACACAAACGCACAGAATTTCTCTGGAAGTTGCAGACAATACACACCTTGAAGTCCCCTATATATGGTTTGACTAACCATAAAGAAATTTATATAACCTGAACTTGTGTCAAGATTAACATGCTTAAGGTTGTTTTATGCAACAAGACAATCAAAACAAATTCCTAACACCCCTTTCATTTAAACACTTGGAAGCATAAAATACAGCCTTGAGTCTCCACAGCTGCTAGCCTGGGTGTGTGTGGGGGGGTGTAAATACTGCAAGTAAGGAAATTTGGCTAGAGTCCATGCTCATGAGGGACCAGGGCTCCAAGGCCAGCTGTGTCCTTTCTCAGTTTCTCAGCACTATTGGGAAGGGAGACACTTCCCATAAGGTGCCTGTGTCTGTATGTGTTGAGAGCTGTCTCTCTGGCTCCCCTTATCAGTATGGGTATGAACAAGGTGCATTGAAATGTGTCCATGGGGGACTGAAGGACCCTGGCTGAATGACTGATCACCCACCCATCCTCCATTCCAGAGCTACAAGGATGAGTTTGTCCCAATCACCATTTGATGGAGGGCTACACTACTGAATCAGGTATAAATAGACTCCTATGCAGAGATACATGCAGCCTATTTTTTCCTAGCCACATTATTACTTGCTGTGCAACAAACCAGAACAAGTTACTGGACAGGTTAAAATGTCAGCTATTGGATTTGCTGGGTCAGTAGCTGGAGTAGGGCTGGGCTTTGGAGTTCTTCACTAGTCCTCCCAGAAGTTACTCCTGGGGTCACCTGGGGTTGTACTGGCTGACAGATTCAGCAGATTGAAGAACGGAGAGCCTCGCTTACCATGTCTTACATTATATTAGCACATGAGTCTGAGAAAGATCTACTGGGCTCACAGGCTAGCTGCAATGCATGTGGACCCAGAGGCCATGAGAGAGGAGTGCTTCATCTTGATTCCCAGAGCAGAGCCAGGAAAAGGCTAGTCAGGATTCCTAAAGCATGGGGATGCAAACGTGTGGTCTCCATGTGCAGGCCTGCTGTTCACACTAATCTTATGATCACACGAGGAAAAGAAACCTGGGGCCAAACCGCAGCAAGGGACACCGTCTTGATGGCACCTTGGAGTAGTGGATGAAAATTTAAAGCACAGCTAGAATCGAAGACACTGTATGGAGACACAAGCGACTGGATACCTGCAGGACAGTGTCACGTGCTTCCTGGGGGCTCATGACAGCAGGAGATATGACCCTTCCCTAGGAAGCTACAGTTTCCCTCAAGGACGTGCCCATGAGAAGCAGCTCATCAACTTGCAAGGAGAAGGAAAACCATATGAAAATCCAAAAGCAGGAGAGTCTGAGGATGGGTGAAGGGAATGAAAGCAAAGCTAAAACTCCCCTGCTTATCTACAATTCTGCTTTCCGGGTTCTAGTTACCCATGGTCAACTGAAGATCAAAAATGCTAACTGCACAGCAAGTCCACAAACTGTCCCCTGTGAGTCACTAGGAGAAGCACACAGTGAACTTTTGCTCCACTCCTCCCCAGGAGGCAGACTGTCCCTGCTGCGTATGCCACCCACGTGTCCCTCACTCAGCACCGGGTGAGTATAGTACAGGATGCATTTTCTCAAAGGCCACATTCATGTGACTTTAACCATGGCATGGTGTATTAGGATCATTCTGGTGTATTGCTAGCATTGTTGCTTATCTCTTACCATGCCTACCCAAAAAAACCCACAGCATAGATCGGCTTTGATAGGAAAAGTAGGATTCAGCACCACATTCTTCAGCTTTCCATCACTGTGACAAAATTCCTAAGATAACTTACGGAGAGAAAAGTTCATTTTGGTTCCTGGTTTTGGAGATTCCAGGCAATGACTGCTTGGCAGCATTGCTCTAGGCCTTTGGCAAAGCAATGCGGCATGGCAGAAGCTTGTATTGGAGCAACCCGTTCCCATCCTTTTCGCCAGGGAACAAAGAGGAAGAGAAATGCTCAAGGTCCCACAGTCCCTTTAGGGTATAGCCTCATAACCTAAGGATCTCTAGCTCCTGCATCTCGTAGGTTCCACAACCTCCCAATAGTGGCGCCCAGGGACGAAGCCTTTGGGGACGTTTCAGATTCAGACTGTAGCAGAACTTACTCTCAGTTTCAGGCATCCCCGCGGAGTCTTGCCCCCACCTCTCTCTCTGCTTTCCCGGGAGGTTAGCATCAGTTGCCTCCATGCTATAGGCAGACACCTTGGGCAGAGTGAAGCACATGTCTGTTGAGGGCACCATGCTGAGAAGTGCTTCTTTTGGCTTGCACCCCAGCTCTGTCTGGTCAGAGGAGTTGTACTGTTGGCCCCTCTGCTAGTCTGCCTTAGCACCCACACGGACTTGAGCAGAGCCTCAGCCATGCACATCCCCTCAAAAAAGATGACGCTTTTTGTGGGTTCACAGAAGGTGTCACAGCTTCCTCTCAGGCTTGAGATTTCACCAAGGAGCAACACTGAGTGCAGGAATCAGGGGCCAGCTCTGTCATTAGGGTTAGTCCCTGAGGTGCGGGTGTGCCCTGCACTAGAGAGGAGTGGGCCATGGAGGGCACACTCCACAAATCTTCAGCTGAGACCAAGAAATCTCCTGTGTTCTGCTCTGGGGATGGTTGCATGATCTGGTGGCAGTAGGTGCATTTCTATTCCATTCTAGAAACTTTTCACATCTCAAAAGAATAAAGAAAACACAAAAGCTGACAGGAGGTCCCCTTGTAGAATGTACTATTCTGCTTTTGGGTAATATAGTGAAATACTTGAGATAGGCAGGCTTACTTTACACAGTCAAGGGCTTTATTTAGGTAGCTCACAGTTTTGGAGGTTTAAAGTCCAAATAGCATGGTGCAAACTTTGGAAAGGGTCTCTGGCAGAAGAGAAGAGGAGAAAGGAGAAAAGAGGAGAAGTCAGGTTCACATTGCTGGTAGAAATCACCCAGTCAAGAGCAGCTTGTGGGGGAAAAAAAGAGGTTTATTTTGGCTTACAGGCTCAATCAGGAAGCTCCATGATGGCAGGGAAAATGATGGCATGAGCAGAGGGTGGACATCACCAACATAAGGTTGACAAGAACAACAGGAGAGTGTGCCAAACACTGGCTTGGGGAAACTGATTATAACACCCATAAGCTCACCTCCAACAACACACTGCCCCCAGGAGACATTGATTCCCAAATCTCCATCAGCTGGTAACCTAGCATTCAGAACACATAAGTTTATGGGGGACACCTGAATCAAAGCACCACAGGAGGGGAAGGAAATGGGGAGAGGGAGAAAAGTAATACTTTCAAGATTATATTTCACAGGCTGGAAAGATGGCTTAGCAGTTAAGGCATTTTCCTGCAAAGCCAAAGGACCCAGATTTGATTCTCCCAGACCCACATAAGCCAGATAAGGTAGCACATGTATCTGGAGTTCATTTACAGCAGCTGAATGTCCTAGTATGCCCATTCACTCCCTCTCTCTCTCTCTCTCTCTCTCTCTCTCTCTCTTTCTCATTATTAAAATAAATGAATACAATTAAAAAATGAATATATCTCACAATGTGAGGAACTCCCACTAGGCCCTGTCCCTTAAAGGTCCCAAATCCAGCATCTTGACTCAAACTCCAAACACATGAACCTTTGAAAAACAAACAGCATTTAAATCAGCAAAGAGCCAGGGGGAGAAACATTTGTATTTTCTTGTGGGGTTGTGCTGTGTTCTGTTTTGCACATTCACCACTGACTGAGCTACAGAGTATGAAATCACTGAACTCAAGTCCTCCCTGCCACACACTGCACATGGAGGGACTCAGCCTTAGTGCCCAGAAACCCATGCAACCAGCCTTCCTGCACACCCCCTGCCATCCAGCCATGGACATGTCTGGTCCTGCCTCCTGTAAGTCAGGTCCTTTAAGCCCAGGGAAGCCATACTGCAAACAGTGTTGGGGAGTGCTCCACATGAGATTAAGACATTGATGATGATAGCCCTGCTCTGCTAACTTCATTAGTAATTCATGCAGAGGAAGTCTCCGAGGTTTGGGGCTGAGGAGGCACTTTGAAATGTGAGGCTATCAAAGTGTAGCCACATCCTCAGAAGCCTTTAGAAATCTTTGGGAATCTTGCTGTTCCCAGCTGCTGTCAAAGTCAATCTCTTTGGCAGAATTATACCAACAAACCTCAACAAAACTGGATCAGTGTTTGCTCTGGAAATTAGCACATACTTGTAATTAAAACCTGAATCTTGTCGAAGATTAAATGAACTTACATTCATGGTCATGGGTTTCCTTTGGGGGGGTTCATATGGATTTTATTCTGTGGACATGGAGTGGGCTGGGCAATCTATGGATTGGGGAAAACAGGCTGGTTGGGCTTTTGGCAATGATGGTGTTAAGAGAGAGAGCTGAGTGTGGAAGGCAGAAGAGGAAACAGGGACAAAGAAGTAGCTGGTGGAGGTTATTCTTTATTTGAGTTTATTTTTATTGAGAACTTCCAAAATTATAGACAATAACCCATGGCAGTTCCCCCCCACACCTCCCCCTTTGAAACTCCACTCTCCATCATACCCCTCCCCCTCTCTATCAGTCTCTCTTTTATTTTGATGTCGTCATCTTTTCCTCCTCTTATGATGGTCTTGTGTAGGTAGTGTCAGACACAGTGAAGTCATGGATAACCAGGCCATTTTTTGTCTGGAGGAGCATGTTGCAAGGAGTACTACCTTTCCTTTGGCTCTTACATTCTTTCCACCACCACAATGAACCTTGAGCCTTGGATGGTGTGATAGAGATATTGCAGTGCTGAACACTCCTCTGTCACTTCTTCTCAGCACCATGGTGCCTTCTGAGTCATCTCAAGATCAGGTGGTGGTTATTTTTGCCCTGGTGAGATGGGCCTGGTATAAAGTGGGGTATTGGAGATGGATTCAAGTGGGATTGGGCCACTGAGGTTCAAGATGACTGAGGCTAATGGTGAAGTGACTACATTGCAGCCTCCATGAAGACAAGGAGTTTTGCTTCATTGGCCTTCTCTTCCTCTCACTGTGCCTGGACCAGAACGTGTAGCTAGGTGGTGCTCAATGCTTCTGTGCAGTTGAGTGAGTGATGAGGATGATGGAGGAAGGTGGAGATCTGTGTTTTCACTTCTATAAGAGCTTTGCCTTGGTGTGAATATCAGCTCAGAGGGGAAGGCATGACCGGGTACTTATGGGGACACTATCAGCATCAGGGTGGGGGTTGCTGAGCCATAAGACTAGATGAGCTCTCCACATAGAGAAGGAGGAAGAGATATAGGCAGGGTCCTATAGTCAGCTAGGCATGTGAGGCCTGTCAGGAGACTGGCCCTGGAAGCAACAGACACCATGGGCACCATCCCTGTGTGGCCCCTGGCTGAGTGAGAACTGATCTGGGAATATCTTGTCCACAAGCTCTGCTCACTCAGGTATTGAGTTTAAGCACAGAGGGGGCCTCATGAGCCACCCACAAGACAAGGAAGAGAGCCAAGCAGATGATGTGCACATCCCAGTCCATGAGGTTAAAGATCGTAGGGTGAGAAAGACAACACAGAAGAGCCTGTGGGACTCCAGGTGGGGGAATTAAATAAAGGGTGAAAGATGGAGTGGGAAAGTGCTCAGAGACAGGCACTGCCTGGGGGTAGTGTTCAGGTGAGTTAGAAATACCAGAGCTACGTGCTGGCAACAGAGACTTCAGACTGTCCAGCTGAAGGACTATGAGGTCAGGGATGTGACCAGTCATGGGCAGCTGGGAAGGACTAGAGGAAGAGAGCCTCAGAAGGCAGAGGTGAAGACCTCAAGAAGCCCAAAGTTGGCAGACGTTGACATTACAACAAATGACGCAAGCCATGAATGAGGAGACACAGAGCCGGGTATTGACATCATCCCTTCCTTTGGGACCTGTGTTGAAGATGACCTTGAGATTGAGGCCTGAAGGGAGGACAGGAAGGAGAAAGGAAACCAGGTGGCAGAGCGTGAGTCTGGCATAAAGGGGAAGAAGGACTGGCCAGAGTGGACCTGGTACTCTAAGGAGCAGGTCTGCTCACTCTTACCTCACTGCTGGGCAGAAGATGGGATTGACTGCCCCAAAGAATCCCAGGGTGCAGCTGGAGGGAACCTCAGGTGGCAGACATCTGTAGATCTAGATTTCGTGATGTCCCCCAGTGAGGACTTGTTAGTGCCTCCTTCTGCGACTGAGGAAGACCCTCAATTTCCCCCACATCATCTTGCAGGGCACGAGGCCCCTCACAAAGGCCCTGCTCAGCACCACAGCATTCCATGTCAGTGCTGGCTCCTCTGTCTCAGGAGCACTGCACTTTGTTTCACTCAGGTCCTGGAGACTCTGATAGTTAAGGCTTCCATGTGTTACATAGCACTTCACATTGGTCAGTTAAACAATAGTTTCTAAGTCACGGGGACAATGACAAATGTGTTATTTATGGTACTTAACACTGTAGATTTTTATTTATTTATTTGAGAGAGAGAGAGGGAGGGAAAGCGAGAGTGGATATGCCAGGGCCTCCAGCCACTGCTAATGAACTCCAGACACATGTGCATCTGGCTTACATGGGTCCTGGAGAACAGAATCTGGATTCTTAGGCTACACCAGCCAGTGCCTTAACCACTAAGCCATCTCATCAGCCCCAACACTGTGTAGATTTAAACCAAGCTAAGGATAGGATGACATGGTACAAAAGGTAAACTTGTTCCCCTCCTAGGATGGGATTTTCCATTATATTCTGTAACTTGGACTTTCCTAACTTTCCCAGAAGCATCACAAGATAGGCTGTTCTCCTTATCAGAGGTGGCAGATGAGGGAGCCACTGTACCATACGACAGAGTCACCTCAGTCACAGTGAAGTTACTGCATTATAGCCTGTGAAGACAAGGATTCTACTTGGTTGGTCCTCTGTTCATCACTGTGTCTGGATCTGAACTTGGTCCCTAGGTGGTGTTTGATGCTTCTGTGAAGTTGGGTGAATGATGAGGGTGAAGGATGGAGGCAGAATTTCTTATGGACACAGCTATGGGAGCTTTTCCCTGGTGTGAATGTCACCAAGTCATGTTCAGAGGGGAGGTGTGGCCCACCTTGCTGAAAGCCAAGAAGAGACTACTTATAGATGTCCCTCTTCCCCTTTACTGCTTTTTGGGGAAGGCATTCCTCCAACATGCTATTGCTACCTGGTTCATATCTCATAGGAGTCCACTGTATAATTGAGCTTCAGATTTGCCCAGCCAACTGATGTTCTGTTGAGTGATGGTAATGAGGCTGGAGATGTCAACTGGTTTATGTTTTAAATGTTCCCCAAAGGCCATGTGTTAAAAGGCATGGTCTCCATCCTGTATAACTCTTGGGAATTTTGGGAACATTTAGTAGGTAGGGCCTAATAGAAGGAAGTTAGGTGATTTGGGGTGTGCCCTGATTAGGCTCCTTTTCTCTTTCACTTCGGGGGGCTATCATGAGGTGACCAGGCTCTGCCGCTTGCTACCTCCAGGATGTGTGGCATGCCATAGGCCCAAAGTAGCAGGGCCAAGTGATCATGGACAGCAACTCTGAAACTGAAACTGTGAGATAAAAGAAACCTTTCTTCCTTATATATTAGGTATTTTGCAGTCTCAGAAAGTTGACTTATTCTCTGGTGGGGACAAAGATCAGAAGGGCAGCTTTGACATACTGCCTTCTGGAGATGCATCAAATTGACAGCCTACCTCAAACTGTGGGTGATGGTCAGAATAAATACATCACAGGACAGCCCTTTATCCAACATGCAGTGGAATTTATCTGGATAGCACCAGGATCAACTCCTCAGAGTAGGACTTCAGCTTCTAAGTACACAAAACAGGAGTACCACAATCCCAACTTTTCTGGGGATTCATACAAGATCTCTTTGCTAACGTCTGGTAAACCCTGGCCATATGCTAGGAAAATAGCAACTGCCAGCTATGTGAACATGACTGTTGTTAGTTCTACCCCCAAAACTGCCATGTTGTCTGAGTGGCTCAGGGACACTCAGAGGATGGCCCTGTCCCTTGCCCTGCCATGTGAATTGTATGGCACACTTACCAGTCTCTGCCAGCAAGCCAGCTGGGATATGGGTAAGGGTGGCACTAAATCATGATTCAGTTTGAGGCACGGCCATCAAATGTAGACTCCTTCAGCTCACAAACACAGAATTCTCCCCATTTACTTTGGTGTCTATTCATTTCTTCCAATGATGTCCAGCAATTTTCAGCATGCAAATGTTTCATTTCTTTGGTTAAATCTACTTGTAAGAATTCTATTTATTTTGATCCTAAAAGCATGGGCTTGTAGTAGAGGAACGGATGTAGGCTCCTGCATTGACTAACCTGTATATAACTTTTAGTTAGAAGGTTATAACCTTGGGCAAGAGACTGGGTTCACTGACCATCTGTTTCTCCATCTATGAAATGGGCACCATAATTCTTCCCTTCTGGGGCTGGCAAGCTGTCCACCCAGGACGCTGCATGTCCATGGCTCAGGGCTGATAAACAGTTTATTCCTTCCTTTACTAGATGCAGTAAACCTGGCTTTCACACATATGACATCTTAGCTCAACACTAAACCAAATGCTTTCAGCAAGTTAGGGGTGGTCGGAATTGAGGGAATATTTTTGCTTCCATATGCAGATATTTAAAATATCTTCACCCTTATTTTGTCTTTATTGACAGCATTTGTGCCTACTTCTAATCTTCAATTCCAATCTACCTGCCCACCCCTTGCCAAACAACCATAGTAAAAAGATTTTCTTCAATCTAGATCCAACCTTAGTGAGCTTATTAAAGTGTTTTATATGTCTTCACAAGCTCAATGCTCTTCATTTATTTTCTCACCCTAGCTCATATTATCTTAGAGGCATGGAATTTTACCTGAGTTTTATTCCTCAGGTATTTTATATGAAAAACCTGTGATGCTTGATGTTCCAACATTGTAAATCAACCAAGTTTATTCATTCCCTTAAATCTGTTTTTTTTTAAACATCATGAATAAAATTCTTAGATTTCAGAGGGATAATAAAGGACTGAACTCCTGGCCTGGAAAGGGGCAGGCCTCGTCCTCCCTGTTTCCCATGCTGCATGCTCCATGTCAAGGTGATAGTTAAATGGATAGTGTCATAAAAATAAAACCCTTTCCTCAGGAACTTTGAGTCTTTGTCCAAAGCTAATGGTATATCAAGGCTTCCAGAGAACTCTGGCTACTGAAAATAAAAACCAAGAGTTGGTGAAGCATCTCAGTAGGGGCCAAAAGGTAAATTTGCTAAGGACTCTTACAAGCATTTGAAGCTGCTTCCCTGTTTTGATTGTGTAAATCATCTGTGGGTTCATTTACAGTAGAACTAGGTGGAAAGTGCTCACTTAACACTAACAGTACATGGCTTCCATGGCCTGAATTGTCCAGCTGTGACTTTATACTGGAAACCTAGCACAGCTCTCCTAGAGCGGATGTTGCTGTCAGCTTGATGTGCTGACAAGTTAGATAGCTGGTCACCCAGGGCTTCTCCAGCCCTCAGCCCAAGGTTCTTTCCCACATGGTGCGGTCGCAGTCTGGACTTTGAGGACACTTCCAGCAGTGGGCTCTAAAAAGTAAAATACAATAAAATAAAATTTACAATTCCAGTTTATCAAGCATGTCTGGCATGAGTAAAGCTGTACATGCTGATGTGCGCAGTTTGGCAGGTTAGAGGTAAGGGTGCGTATGCCTGAGGCCCATCTGCCCACCCTTTACCTCTAAAGTTTCTGGTCACCCCCTTGTTATTATGCACGCTAAGAACACTTAACATAAGCTCTCCCCTCCTAACAAATCTTTAGGCATTCAGTGCAGTGTTGTCATGTAGAGTTACTACTTCAGTCGATAGCTGACCTGTGATCACGTATAACCAGAACCATGTGCCTTTGACCAATTTCTCCCTGCTTTGCCCCTCTCCACTTTGATCCCCTGGCAACCCCTACTCCTGACTTCTATAGACTTGACTGCTTTGCATTCTTCATAATATGCATGCAGCCTCTGTCCTGTGTCTGATTTATTTCTCTTAGGATTCCCTCCAGGTTCAGCACCAATAACAGGAGGATCTTTACAAGGATGAATAGCACTCCAGTGCATATGCATGACATGTTGTCTTTATCCACTCATCCATGGGTGGACACTTAGCTGAAATCCAAGTCTTGGCTATTGTGAATGGTGTTGAAATGAACATGGAAGATAGGAATGTGAGCATGCAGCTGTTTCTTTCCAGAGCCTGATTCCATTTCCTTTGGGCCCATATGCAGTACCGTGATTTCTGGATCATACAATAGTTCTATGTTTTAGTTCTTCCTTTTTTTTTTCAGAGAGAGAAAGAGAGATATGGGCATACCAAGGCCTCTAGCCACTACAAACGAACTCCAGACGCATGTGTCTCCTTCTGTCTCTCGTTTATGAGGGTCCTGGGAAATCAAACCTGAGTACTTAGACTTTTTAGGCAAGTGCGTTAACTACTAAGCTATTTTTGAGGAGCCTCCGTCCTGTTTTCCATTATGGCTTTGCTGATCTCGATATGTATGACTGTCACCATTTTAGCCCATGATGGAAATCTTCCCTGACCTGACGCAGGCATGAAAGGTTCGAAAAAGAACACGAACCAGGGCCTTGTGTTCTCATGATCCCACCTGCTGGCACACGGTTACTTCAAGAAGACATGGAAAAAGTAATTGCTTCACATTCACCATTGCACATTTCTACTGCCCAGGCAGGCTGCACCATGTGGTAACTGTGAGTGCACTTAGGATGTTTGCCTGTGAATGCCAGGAAACTGCCTGAGTGGACCAGCCCACAAAGGCATAAACATTTATGGCACATACATACTGCTGGCTATGTGTGACACGTATGGTTTGGGTTGGTCGCTGTCCAGGCTCCCTTGCTTTGCAGAGAATTCTAACTGTGCACATAGCTGCTGTCTGGGCCTTAGCCAGGCAGAGCTGGCTCATGGGTGGGAGAGAAGGCAAGAACTGGAAGTACTCATGAGAAAGCAAGGAGTATCTGTCTTGTCATTTAGAAATTCAGTAAATAGTAAAGAACTTTATAACTGGCTTATGTATAGGTAAATCTGACTTCTGAATACCAGCCCACTGAGCAGAGATAATTAATGCCCTGTAAATAATGTTCTTGCCTTTAATTTTAATAATTCTGACCACAGCATGTTTCTAATACAGACAGTTGCACTATAAAGAGCTGTGACCACTGTCTGTATACTCACTTGCCTCCCCAGATTTAGTAGGTAGTAAAAGGACCAAAAATGGGTGTCAGGAAATGGAAACTGCAAGACAGCAGCCAGCCTTTCACCGGGTGCAGGTTTGCTGCCAGAGGCTCAGGAGCCTGGGTCTGTGCATCACAGTCAAAGCACTAGGATGGGCTCGAGGCCCTGCTCCCCTAGGGGATGTTTGATTCACTCAGTTAGATCTCACAAATGGCATGTAAAACGATGCCAAATGTGACTCTCATGTTTTTAAAAGTGAATAAATACAGTTAGAAGAGGTTATTGATAGAAAGTGTCAGGAAAAGAAATATAAAGACCACAAATGCTACAATAAAGGAGAGAGCTGGAGACGTAGCTCAGTGCCAGAGTGATAGCGACCCCTTCACACTCCTAACACCCTGGGTTCAATCCCAAGTGCTACAGTCAAATCATACACACACACACACACACACACACACACACACACACACACACACACTGACAAAATTTTAGGGAAAAGACGAAACTCAGGGCATGCAAACTGGACTATTGATGTTTGAATGGAGGAGACTTCCCAACTCCAGGAATTTGTGGTAGAGCTGCACCATGCCATGCTTCAAATAGATAGTATTACCTCAAAATCACTAAAAACCTCATGGACTGTCCACTGCCCAGTGACTTGTAGCCTGCATGGTGGCACACGCCTTTAATCCTAGCACTCGGGAGGCAGAGGTAGGAGTATCGCCATGAGTTCAAGGCCACCCTGAGACTACATAGTGAACTCCAGGTCAGCTTGGGCTAGAGTGAAAGCCTACTTCGAAAAAAAAAAACCTGCACACAAAAAGTGATGAGAGCTACCCCCTACTTGGGATGGGTGAGGTCAATAATCCTCCAAGGGTTGGAGGGCCTCCAGGCATGGGACTTCCAAGTTAAGGACAGAGACGCTGAAATTGCAGCATATGGCAGAGAACATGGACAACACTGCCCCAGCTCAAAAAAATGTCTCACTGGACACTGGCTGTTCTGCTTCCGGTGCTTCTTCAAGATTGCATTTTTGCACACACTCCAGGGAGAGGCCATTCTGGTTTCTTCCTTATATAATATTTGCCATTGTGACAATGACCTCGGATAATATGACATTCATGATTGTTTTATGCCACTTTGTAATAAAGAAAAAATGTCAAAAAAGAAAAGCAGAGAAAAAAAATTATGCCCAAAAAACACATAGTAGATTTTTTTGGATAAAGAAAAGATTATTAGAAATTTGTTCTGTTAACTGTGACAAACTGCAAACATAAAAAGAACTTAATAGTGGTTGACTTCCCAGACTGCCACCTACTTCAAGATAGAAGTAGTAAGGACTCACTGGGCCACAGTGGAAGAGACGGTTTCCCTAATGGCTAATGGAGGGGGTGGGTATATGTACTTCCGTGGTGACTATACACCTATAAACAGACTAGGTGCACCATCTGCCTAGTGACTGTTTCATATGCCCCAGCCCTACACTCATCTTTTTAAAATGCATTTTATAGAAAAGAAAGCTTGGAAAATTAGGGTTGTAGAATTAACTCAGTTCCTGTGGCCTTACAATTTGAGGTGTGATGTGATGCTCACCATGGGGATACTTGGGTTCTTAGGGGGATCACTTGTATGATGTGCTTTATTTAAATGCAGTTCACTTGGAGCCCCAAGAATGCCACCTGCTCCCCATACCTTGCATATGTGCTCTTCATCTCAGACCCCAGAGGAGGTGGACACAAGATTTCCCATATCCATCCCATGCTTCCTCTGTTGAATAATTGCATGCTCATTCTTAGTAAGAAATTCATGGAAGGACAAGCTTATCATAGATTCATATGCTATCTTTTTCTCCCTTTAAAATTTTCTTTGGCCAATTTATGCCATGTAATAATTGAAGATTCCTACCCCCCTCACCCAATGTTGCATGAAAGTGATAAAATTGGGACAAGTCCTGTATGTGAAAGCTATCATTTATATACCTTGTTTATTTTCCATTTTTCTACCTGTGGTTTCTATTTTCCTGTTTAATGACCACCAAATTATTACCAGGCCTTGTCTTAAACCTAAGGTGAAGTATTGGTGGAAATAGCTAGACATTCAAGTTTTCTTTTTTAAAAAAAATTCATTTGTACATATAGTAATATTGAATAGCCAATGTAACCTCACTCTGATGGTTTACTAAGAAAGAAAGGAAGGAAGAAAGACCAACTTCTGCATAGAGAATTCTTTCCTGCTATGTTGAATTCTTTCCCTTTCTGAAATAAGCATGAGTATTGCTAAACAAAGCTTTGTCTCTTAATTATTGCACCTGACATTAGAATCCATTTGTTATTTTTGTTTTGTTTTTTTTTCCAAGTCATGCCTTTCCAAATCTGGAAGCATAAGAGAATGCAGTAGTAAACAGTGTCGACTTATTCACCACTCAGGTGTTTTTAGTCTGTGTTGTAGGCATTGTTACAGAGAAAACAGTGGCCATTGGCTTTCTCACTGTTGAGCTAACAACACCTTGTGACTTGTGGAGAATCCCCTGGAGTTTTATCTGCTGAGCTTTCTATCTGTTAGAAAATAAATTTAGATTGTCCACTTTCCAAAAAGAAAGAATAGAGAATCTTTCTCTATTGAGTGCTGCTTTTATCTCTTTTTCATAAGTTTCCACAGAACGTTGGTATCAATGGCATGTTTCTTTATTAACTTAGAGAATTTGATGATCCTACTTGGAAAATGGAGGACAATACCATGCTAGTAAGCTATCTATCACTATGGGAAAATTTGCAAAATTATCAGGGTGTGAAGAGGGAAGATTCATTTTGCCTCAGTTTCAGAAGGTTCAGTCTTGATCTGATGGTTTGGACGGTAGTGCACGGGAGGGAGACTGCTGAGCTCAGGGAGGGAGAGAGAGAAGAATAAAGTGACAGGAGGATCTAGGGTCTGAATATCTTCTTCAAGGACATGCCCTCAATGATTAATTTTCCCCCTCAGTCCATCTCCTGATGGTTCCACAATCTCCCAATAGTACAATGGGCTAGGGATCAAGCCTTCCACACACAGGCTTGTGGAGGATGTTTAAGATCCAAATGAGAGCACATAGTTTTCTTTTTTCCTGTGTCTTCAGTGATATGTGGCATACCTGTTACAGAATATAATATCCAAATGCACTGTCTGATCAACATACATTAGCATCCTTCACTAGGCTTGACTTCCGCATCTGGCTCCACAAAATGCTTAGCTACAGTTCAACTTACAAATGCTGATCATGTCAACCTTGTCTCTCAGGATGTCAGTGACATGCCTGATGAGAAGGGGAGCTGTGGGATGTATAGTTTATACTCCCACACCTGTGTTGAGGGAGCTCTGTTTCCCATAAAGCAAAACAAATTGCGCTTCTCATCTGACTCTGACAGCCTGAGACTCCAGGGAAGCCCAAAGGGGGAGTTGCTTAATTGGTGAAGAAAAATTGAAAATGAAAGCAGGATAGCTGACTGGCACTACCATATAAACACACACACACACACACACACGCATGCATGCACGCAATATTAAAAAGGTGAGATTTCCTCAAGCTGACGAACATACTAAAATAATTGAGAGCTTTTAGGTAAAGAAATCTTTCCATTTCTCCTCCTATGTAAATAATGCATTTGTGGGAACAGAGGATGTGGCTCAGCTGGTAGAATGAGCTTCATGGCATGCACAGTTCTGAGTGTGATTGCTAGCTCCTGATAAATGGAGTGTGATGGCACATGCCTTGAATCCCAGCAATCAGAAGGTACAGGCAGGAGGATCAAGATGTTCAAGGACAGCCTCAGCTCTATATTGAGTTAGAGGCTAACCAGGACTGCATGCAATCCAGACTCAAAAAAAAAAAGAATACTACAGTTATGTATTTCATCTATTTATATGTATGTTGTGGTTTATATATGTAGCTTTGTATATGTATGTCTGCTTTATTTAATCACTGCCCTTCTCTGTACGTCAAGATTCTTGAAAACGGCTATTCCGTTGGACCTGCCTGAGCTATGTGCTTGGCAACACCATAGAGCACAAGCCCTTGGTCATGGCTGGGCCAAGGTGGAGACCTGGTGAACCCTGAAGCTGTGGAAAGACAGAGCTAATGCTAACTATGATCCCAGTTCATCCTTCAGTTTTAACCCAGGTCCGGAGCTAAGCTATATTCAGCAGCTGCAGTTCTAATGGGAAGTCTGAGAGTGTAGACAGAGGCTCCGAGCCAAAATGATTGGGTTCCCTTTCTGCTCTGCTTCTATTTTATTGACTTTATTTTAAGTTGTTTTATTTTTTGCATATGTAACATGTGGGTGTGCAAGGTGGTAAGTGTCTGTGTGGTATATGTACCATTGTAATGTCCCATATGCTTGCCTGTGGCAAGAGTGCTTGCTGGTAGGGGCCAGAACAGAACGTTGGCTGTCCCAGTGCATTGCTATTTCATGCATTCTTTTTTTATTTTCACTTATTTATGGGAGAGAGAGAACGTGTGTGCCAACTCCTCTAGCCACTGCAAATGAATTCCAGATGCATGTGCCACCATATGTATCTGGCTTGTGGGCATGTTCTGGATAATCAAACATGGGTCCTTAGGCTTCTCAAGCAAGTGCCTTAGCTGATAAGCCATCTCTCTAGCCCTTTCACACATTCATATTTGTACTGGAGTCTCTTACTGATATCAGAGCTTGCTGTTTTTCTCAAACCTGGGTGATTCCCTGGTCACTGGTCCCCTTTGTGGGACTAGGGTTATAGGACCATGTGGCCACACCCACCCGTATATAGGATCTGGAAATTTGACTCCAGTACTTTCAGACCCCTGATGCCGTTATGCTGGTGGGGAGAGGGCACATACTCACCACTCTGTAGCTGCTCAAACATCAGCAGCTAAGTTCATGTCTCTGAGCTCCTCTGACTGTTTTGAAGGTGATAATGGTAATACCAAAGCCCACATTATAGAATGATAGTGACATACTTACTTGTAAGTAAGTGGCTTGATCCATGTGCCTCTGATGCTGTCCAAACATCAGGCAATCGATTTATAGACTGCATCTTTTTAAAATAATTTGTATGGACTAAGTAGATGGCTTAGTGATTAAGGCACTTACCTACAAAGCCAAAGGACCCATGTTGATGTCCCCAGGATCCACATAAGCCAGATGCACAAGGTGGTACATGCGTTTAGAGTTCATTTGCAGTGGCCAGAAGCTCTGATGTGCCCATTCTCTCTCTTTCCATCTGCCTCTCTCTCTTTCTCTCGCTCTATCTGCTTCTTTCTGTATGTGTGTGTCTCAAATAAATATTTTTTAAAAGATCTTCAAAAATAATTTGTATGCATGTGTCGTGTGAGGGATGGAGTGGGGAGAGAGGATTGCTATGGTACATGTGTGGAGGTCAGAGGACAACAGCATCTGGTACTACTTTTGACCTTGTCTGAGGTAGGGTCTCTGCATTGCTCACTGCTGCACACACCAGGTTGGCTGCCCCATGAGCTTCCAGGATTCTCCTGTTTCCACCTCTCATCCCACCATAAGAAGGCTGTGGTCATAGACACTTGCTGCTATGTCTAGCTTTACATAGGTTCTAGGGATTTGAATTCAGGTTGTCATAGTTACACAGCAAGCATTTTTACCCACTGAGCCATCTTCCCAAACTAAATTGTATCTTTTGACTGGAAAGAGAATCCACCCATAGTGTCTCATCCAGGAAAGTTTATGTACCAGAACAAAGAAGGCCAGCGCCCCAAATATGAATTTCAGACATTCACCTCTCTGTCAGTTCAGAGCTTCTTACAGCTGGCACATTTGACTTTCTACACAGGGGCTCATTTCAAGAAGCTGGAGCCTGCTCAGCCCATACCAAGGCAAGCTACCTGGGCCAGAGAATGCATGTCACAAGAGCAGCCCCAAACAATAATAGACAGGTGCCAGACTCTCTCATCTTTAGTGTGGCAGTTAGGTTTGAATTGCTGTCATAAACCACTGACCAAGAGCAGCTTGTGGGAATAAAAGGTTTATTTTGGCTTACAGACTTGAGGGGAAGCTCCATGATGGCAGGAGAAAACAATGGCATGAGCATAGGGTGAACATCACACCCTGGCCAACAATAGATGGACAACAGCAACAGGAGAATGTGCCAAACACTGGCATGGGAAAACTGGTTATAATACCCATAATCCTGCCCCCAACAATACACTGCCTCCAGGAGTCTTCATTTCCAAATCTCCATCAGCTGGGAACCTAGCATTCAGAACACTTAAGTTTATAGGGGACACCTGCATCAAACCACTATATTTAGGAACCTGTTATATATCACATCCCAGACTACCCAGCAGCTATAGGACTGAGCCCAGTTGCCCGCAGCAGATCTGGGCTGAACAACACACACTGTCTTGGTCACCTTGCTCTTCCTACCTCACTCACTGCTCTCTGTCCGGTGCTTTCTGGAAGTGCTTCCCAAGTAACTTACAGTCAGCTCTCTTGGTAGGTTTCACATCTGTAGACTCAACATGAATCAAAGCCTCTCAGAAGATAGTTGTCCAAAGTGAACATTATAAAGATGTTTCCCTTGCCATTATCTCCTAGATAACACAGAATGACACCTTGTTACACATCATTAACTTTATATTGTGTAGTATGACAAATGTTGAGATGATTTACATACAGCACACAGGAAAGAATGGATGGGTCAGATGCACACACTGTGCCATTTCACGTGAGAGATGCAGATCATAGGTTGTGGTATTCATGGGAACATTAGGGACAGTCTCACAGACATGCTAAAGAACAAGGGCTTCTCCACCAAAGCCCGTCTCTCAGATCCAGCCTCTGGGAAACTTTGGGAATTGTGACCGGTTCTGCATCATTTCTCTCATCCATAAGTTACTTGTGTCCCAGGTCAAGCACAGATGGGAAGTTGGTGCATCACACAGGGAGACAACGTTGCTTGGGAAATGGCATTGTCTGTGTGTGTGGCTGCTCTGATTCAGGATGAATCACAGCGGGGCAGAGCTGGCATCCACCTCAGGGAGCTGCGTCTCTGGATGCTCTACAGCAAGTCCTTCCCTGCAGACCCTTCCTGCTGGGAAAGAACATAACTCTGAAACAATCTCTTGATGTCAGCAACTCTTCATTGACTGCTAAGGATCAATGTTATTGTGTGGGCGAAGCGGCCACATCTTTCTAGGGAACATGCAGAACCACTTTCCAGATCAAATGTGCATCCACCATGGTGCATGACCACCTGGCTTCTGGGTAGAGGTATGCAGGCCTGAGAAGATGTCCTTTCTATTAGAGCGAATGAAATTCAAAGGTCACCCAGTTTAGAGGAGCACTGTGTTGTGAGGGTGTGGTCAGAGGCATGTCTCTGGTGCACGTGGAAAACACATTTGAAGGGGTTCTGAACTTGCATGGGTATTTGTTCTACTTTAAACTTAGGCAAGATCCAATAATTGAAATGAACTTTTGCAAAGTTGTGTTCAGTGATCATTCATGATGTTCTAGCAGTAAGCCATCATCACTGATGCGAGTCAGGGTCAGGACTTAGAAGGTCTGTCTTTTACTGAGGCTGGGGTATGGACCAGGTTCTTCTCATTTCCTCTCAGCTCTGACCATGGAGGCAAGTTGGCTTCCCTTGCTAGGGACAGCTTGCTAGAGGATGGAAGTGAAGCTAGGGAATGGGCTGCTTCTGCCTGGTATTCACCACCCAGGGCATGAAAGATGTGGCTATATGCAAGGATGCATAGATGTTGCCAGCAAGGCAAAGGGAAGAGAACTGGGAAAAACGAGACTAAACCAGAGAGAGGTCAGTATCCCAAATATATCTATGTTGATGTCCAGGGCTGGCTATGAGTGCAGCAGCAGCAGCAGCAATGCAGAGAGACACAATCAGTAGCATGACTCATGGTGTCCAAGTGGTAAAAATAGACCAGGGACTCAGAGGCGCTCATCTCCTTCTGCTCCAGATATGGGATGCAATGAGCACCATCCCCAGAAACACCCACTGGAAATGCCCCCCCGGCCCACGCACCTCAGGCTCCCTCCTGCTGCGCAGCTTCTCTGTCGCTCCTCCTCTCCATATCATTGCCTTACTAAATTCACAGCCTGCCTCCAAGCCTTGGGGAGAGTGCAGACTTCACACAGACACAGGCTGGTCTGCCTGGGTCTCTGCTGACCTTACCACAGAAGAATCATGTTTGGTGCACAGGGGATGCTCAGTGCCTATCTGTTGAGTGACTGAGTGATGGAGTTTCACAAAGACTCTTCCTCACAAAGTAGATCCACATGGTCCATGGAAAGTAGCTTTATGCTCTGAGATGGTCTTCCATGGTGGTCTGGATGACTTGGTTTAGCTCAGCATAGATTGTGGCCGAGGGAGCCAATGCAGATGCATGTAAATAAAGCAATTGCAATAATGCCACCCTGTTCTGAGAAGACCACTGAAAGAAAGGAGGAAGTGGTGGGGTTCAGATACACAAGCTACACTGTCACCCTCTGTCCATCTGTGGATTGACTGTCCATCTTTACCTGAGAAATATGGAAGGACTGAGTCATGGGGCTTTAGTGTCTGTCCCTGTTGTGAACAGGGAAGCTCTTAAATTGCAGTTTTCTTATGGAACAAAACATAATCCACATTTTTTAAATCTTCTGATACGGAAAATAATGCTTTAAAAATTCAAGCCATGTACAGTGGCCCATGCAGGTAGGTGGGAACTTCTTGAGTTTGAAGCACACCTGGGAGACATAGAAACCCCCCTTTCAAAGTCAAAGAGAGTCAGTAAGGCTGGAGCATAGGAAGATGGGATCTGTGGGCTGGGGATATGGCTCAATGGGTAAGTGCTCACCGTCCATTCAGGAGTATCTGAATGTGGATCCACAACACCCATCCCAGGTTCAGTAAGAGACCCTGTGTTTAAATAAAGATAAGGCAGAAGAGCAATAGACACTAGATAACTTTTGATGTAAACACACACACACACACACACACACGTAGAAAAGGAACAAAGGGAGGGAAGGATGGAGGTAGGAAGGAGGAAAGAAAGAAAGAAATAGAGAGAGAAAAAGAGGGAGGGAGGGAGGGAGGGAGGGAGGGAGGGAGGGAGGGAGGGAAAGGAAAGAAAGAAAGAAAGAAAGAAAGAAAGAAAGAAAGAAAGAAAGAAAGAAAGAAAGAAAGAAAGAAAGAAGAAAGAAAGAAAGAAAGAAAGAAAGAAAGAAAGAAAGAAAGAAAGAAAGAAAGAAAGCAGGTGAGCGGGAGAGAGAGAGAGAGGAAAAGGGAAAAAGAAAGGTGGATAGATGGGGACCTGCCAGGAGTTGAGGTGCAGACTAGAAAGAGGTTAGCAAATGCTGGGTCTTCTAAGCCATGCTGGAGTCTTTGGTCTATAACCTAGATATAATGCCACTGAAAAAAATTATGTAGGGGTGTCACAAGGTCAATTTTGTTTTATAAGAGACCCATGGTTGCTGAAGTGACAGAGTTTAGAGGCGAGAAGGTGCTAGAAGGTCATTGCCATGGCCTGGCTGAAAGATGACACTAGTTTGGTGTAGAGTGACCAGGGAAAAGACTTGGTTGGACTTGTCAGAAATTGATTTTGCTTGGTGTGTTAGGCAGGGTTTGCTGGAAAAACAGAAATAAATAAATATATATCTTGGTCTAGAAGACAGGGAGAGATATATGTATATATGTATATAGCTATAACTACAAATATATATATGTGTGTGTGTGTGTGTGTGTATAAGAACTAGGTAGTCCCACAGTGGCAGTCCACATACTGGAAAGGCTGAGAACACAGTCACTGCTCAGTCCACAAAGCTGGATGTCTCAGCAATCCCAATCTGGTGCTAAAGGCCTAGAGGATTCCTGGAGATCTGCTTATCTTCAGTCCACTTTGGAGCCTGGAAGAGAAGCTGGAGTCTGATGATGTCAATAACGGATGGTGGCTGCCACCACCAGCAAGAAGCACAGGCAGGAGGGCAGCCCTGAATTTTCCTCTGATCTCTGTATCTGTGTCATCTGCACATGCCTCAGTGAGGGCTGAGCCACGCGGAGGACCCTGGCCATCTACATCCTACAGTTGCCTGAATGTTTTATGATCCATCCTTATCCCTATGTGGCTCTTGAAGGTGATACAAGTGGGACTCATTTTACTCCCTGACTATTGAGAACCAGGGACTTGTGGAAGAAGCCCTGGTACAGTAAAACAGTGGTGATGGTGGTGATAATAATAGTGGTGCTATTCAGGATTTTAGTGAATGAGTACACTATATTGCCACAAGTAAGATGATGGACATGTTCATTTGTTCTGCAAAAGTAAGTACTTTTATGTATGTGTGTACATGGGGCAGACAGGGGGCAACCTAGGTGTCTCCTTGGGCACCATTTACCTTTTAGATGTAGCATCTTATACTAGCCTGGAACTTACCGAATAGGCTAGTCTGGCTGGTCAGTGAATATTGGGAATCCACCTATCCCTGAGTAGTATTACAACAAGTGTGTACCACCATGCCCAGCATTTTTACATGGGTGCTGAATATTAAGCTCAAATCCTCAGGTTTGTGAGGCAACCATTTCATGAACTGAGCTATCTTCCCAACCTCATCTATGCTATGGTACACATTTTATTACCTGTATTTATAAAGTCATGTTGTATATCTTGAGTATCTGTAGTAAAATGTAATTTTTTAATAAAAACAATGACAACAGGGGGTGTGAGGGAAATGGCCAAGTTTGGCCAAGGCTTTGGTACCATTTGATCCAGAGGGAAGCCATCTTAAAGACTTCTATGGCATCAGTTTCCTCATGTCTAGGACAGCTTGTGGTCACTACTTACTGGAATTTCTGGATCTTGCCTATAGAGCTCATCTTCTAGAGGGACAGGTGGGACCTAGTACAATGTCCCATGAACTTGGGCAACACTCTAGTGGGAAACACCATCAGGGACACAGGTCATCTTAGAAGAGCCCAAGGTCCAAAGGGACCACTGCAGGCACAACTAAATAAACCCCCGCGCCACCCTCAGGGTCTTTAGAAAGAAAAATTTTATAAAGGAGAAGGGAACAAAACAGCCAAGAGAGAGGAAGAGATTGACAGATTAATCCCAAATTGTTAACTGTGGCATAAATGGGAAATTCATCTTTAAAGAGGTAACCATGAAATGTCAGATCACTTAAATACTGTGAAGAAAAAGGTAGGTGAAACAGGGGATTACAAATGTTAAGATAAATATTAGCAAAAGCCTAGAACAAGCAAAATTAAAAAGGAAATCCTAGAGTTTAAAGGCTATGTTTTAAAGCTAAATAAAATCCAAATGAGCATGCAAAACTTAAAACAAGAGTAGAAACTGGAAATGAAATAAATATAGTTCTTCAGAATGTTTAAAAAAAATAAAATGGCACCAGCTCCCACTCCCGCCTCCCCCACAGCACATCCTGGAATAATCATGAGCAGTGAAGAGAACCAAAGGAAGAGGTCAGGAGCCTGCAGAGTTACACAGCATTGCTGTCAGACCAGGAAGAAGCAAAGACCGTGCCAGGGGCTGAGCCCACCTGCAGCATGTGTTCAGAGTGATCTCAAGAAGGACATGGAGGGAAGATGCATGACAATGCCCAGGAGTGAGCAATGACTCACTGTGATGTCCTGGGTCCCGCCTGCAGACAGCTGATATTCAGAGCTGACAACCTGATGGGCTTCAAGCACACTTTATTTAGCTCCCAGAGGCAGTCAGTGAACACATGCCTACATATGGAGGGGTGTGTGTGTGCTTGAATTGTTTGCTCTTATTAAATAATTCTGGAGCTCTAGTTTTTCTTTAAATGTTTGTTTCTTTGCCTCCTCTACTTATGTCGACAGTATACAATTTTTTTTTTTTATGTGAAAGAGCAAGAGAGTGCTCTGGGGGAGGGGGGGAATTGGCACACCAGGGCCTCCAGCCACTGTAATAGAACTCTAGAAATGTGCACCACCTTGCACACAAGTGTGACCTTGCACACTTGTGTGACTCTGTGAATCTGGCTTATGTGGAATCTGGAGAGTTGAACATAATTACTTAGGCTTCCCAGGCAAGCACCTTAACCTATAAGCCATCTCTCCAGCCTAGATAGTATAATTTTATTTCATTAGATTGGCACCCTTATTTTTTTTACCCTTAAATTTTTAAAATGTATTTTCCAATATGCATATTCTAGAATAATTGTCTTCATTATTTTCTTTAACAATACAAGGGTCTCAGAACCCCACTTATTTCATCATTACTAACATTGCTGTTTCTGGTTGCCAATGCTCGTGTGTGTGTGTGTGTGTGTGTGTGTGTGTGTGTGTGTGTGTACAGATATGTGCATTTGGAGGCCAGAGGACAACCTAAGGAACTGTTCCACAAAGTTTGTCCACTTTTTCTTTTTTTGACACTTTCTTTTTGTTTTCTGGCCTGGAGCTTGGCCACTGAGCAAAACTATCTGATGTCTGGCCAGTGAGCCCCACGGTTCCGTTCAGTCTCCAGCCCTGGGATAAAAGTGCCTACCACAGCACCCAGCCGTTCTCACACAGCAGCTGAGGACTGGGCTCAGGTCCTCGTGCTTGCAAGGCCAGCACTTTACCAACTGAACTACCTTCCCAGCCCCTGTCAGTGTTCCTGAAGATCACTCACATTCTTCCCTTCCTTTCCACTGTGCCTTTCATGTTCTACTTCTGTGACTGGTTCTTTGTGGCCCAGGGAACACACTTTCCTGGTCCTGCTAAAGGTTTGTAAGTGGCACATTCTCAGCCTTTGTACAAAGGCATTGTTTTCATTTGCAAATGATAGTTTAACTGGTCATAAAATTCCGGATTTAAAGTGTTTTCTAAGCAACTTTGAAGCCATTTTTAGTTTGTCATTTGGTTTCTGAGGTTGAGATATGCACTCTTGATTTGCCCTTTTTCTGTAGGAATTCTGCATTTTTTCCTCTGCTTGATATCCTTTTTGTGTCTGTTTTGGTATAGAAAATAGACTAGCTTTTATTTGCCTTATGGTATGTGTATCTGCAAATAGATATCTTTTATTGGTTTTGGTAAACTCTGAGAGCACTTCAGACATTGCCTTTTCCCCCCTCTCAACATTCTCTCATGCCGGAATACTGAATCTAGCCATCCAGAATGCCTCTTAGTTAGCAGAAGCTCATCCTCATTTTCGTCTGCTAGATTTTAATGTACCTTTAATTTTCCTACTTTATGCTGAATTTATGAAGTAGATGCCAGTTGGTTAAGTCCCTCATCAAATATTTCAGTTTTCTTACCACATTATGTATGAAATTCAAGTTTATTTTTATGTGAGAAAATTCCCATTTCTTTCTCTCCCTTGGTTTTTGGGTGTTTTTTTTTCCTGCTTATGTGTACGTGGTGTGTGTGTGTGTGTGTGTGTGTGTGTGTGTGTGTTTCATTCACAGCATAAGTGTCATAAGGCACACCATTTGCACTTGCCTGTGGCAGAATTTGCTCAAGTGGAATACCCTTGTCCCACTCTCATTGCTCATCTGCCCATTTTTATTTATGCCAGAGACTCTTACTGATCCTGGAGCTTGCCATGCTTTTCTTTTTTCTGCAAGCTCTGGTGATTTACAAGTCTCGGTTCTCCTAACGGTCTGGAGTAACAGAAGCACATGGCCACATCCATCTGTTCATGTGGGTTCTGGGGATCAACCTTGAACTGTCTCTCAGGCTTCCTCAGGCCCTCATGCTTGAACAGAAAGTGCTCTTAGCTTCCAAGCCATTTCTCCAGCTCCGCTTTGTCTCTTTTCATAATGAGTTCCTACTCATTTGGTTTTGGATTATTATGTGTCCTGAGCATCTTGAAAGAGACGCAATACTAATTTTATCCATTATGCTGAAGGTTTTGAAAGGCTCCTTTATCTGCTTTGTATTCACTTTTAAAGTTGTGAGCTAAAACTGTCTTCTGCAGAACTGTAACTAAAAAAATTGTCATTGTGCATTTCCGGAAATGAAGGTGCTTGGCAGGTGCCCTGTGATGGCTCCTATTGATTGTCAATTTGACAGGATCTGGAATCACCTAGGAGACAAACCTCCTGCCTGCGAGGTTATTTGGGTTAGTTGCAATGGGAAGATATGCCTAAACTGTGAGTGGCACCATTCCATGGGCTGGGGTCCGGGGCGGATCACAAGGACTGTGCTAGCTGAGCGCTGGCCTTCATGTCTCTCTGCTTCCTGATTGGGGAATGCAGTGTGACCTGCTGCCTCGGGCTCCTGTGCATGCCTTCTCCACCATGATGGACGGTACGCTCTAACGGTGAGCCAGAATTAAATTCTTCCTTCTTGAAGTTGCTTTTATTGGGTATTTTTGTCATAGCAATAGAAAGGGAATTATTTCATGTCACTAGGTATCATTTCCTCAAGACCATTCTTTGTGAGTTCTCAGTGTCTGGGTGCCCTCGCTGTAAAATGATAGAATTTCAGATTCCAAAACTGTGGTGTTTCCAGCATAGAACTTTCCTCATGAAAGTGAATCAACCCTGTTTCATTGCCCTGATAGACACATCTTCATTGGATGTGTTGTCATTTGAGGTCCCTGTTCATGTGTGATTTCAGCTCTCACTTTCTTCCTAGGACCCTATCTCAAGTCTGTCCTCTCTCTCGCCAAGGATGTGGGAGCACCAACTGGAGTTTAAGCCTGTGTTTAACTCCCTCCCTTAATTTTATCTCCTAACATCTTTCTTTACTTCCAAGTACCTTCAAATATGCCTTTCAGGAAATTTTTGCTCTACGGTGCAGCGAACGTAGATTGTTTGGCAAAGTGTTTAAAACTGATTTCTTTGGAAAATTTGAAGTTCGGTTTTTTTCAAGATAGGGACTCACTCTAGCCCAGGCTGACCTGGAATTTGCTATGTAGTCTCCTCTAGCCTCAAACTCCTACCCTTACCCTCACCTCCCAAGGGCTAGGATTGAAGATGTGGCAACATCAGGCCCGTGTTTATCTGCAGTGAACTAAGCTAGAAACCTGAGTGGGGAATGTCCCACTCCTTGTTAGCATCTGTGATCCAGCCCGTTGTGCATGTTGGGACTCAGAGCCCACTAGGAGCACTCCCGCAGCGAAATTAGCTGCTGTAAACAGTAAGTGAACTCAGTCTTCAGTAGAAGGTTCAAGGGCAGGGAGGAAGGGGCTCTTGATGGGACATTGTGGAACAACGCAGTCATTCCCCCGTTGGCCCTCTCAGTCAACTCTGTTCAAGAGGAAGTACCACACAACTGTGGGCATGGCATTGGTGAAGAGCAGGGCTCAAGGTCATGTCTCAACAGCAGAAATGCTGCTTTACGAAAGCTGTCCATGCCCTGTTGGACCATCGTCAGCTGCTCTGGTTTTCCATGTTCTCACTTCTAGGGCTTAAGTAACCTTAAAGAGAAGCATTTTGTCTTACTTAATGTCACTCATTTGGAATAAAAAGCTCAATTCTTGCGAAGCTCCAGGCAGCAGGTGATCATAGGAGCTGACTGGCTGGTGCTACCCATGCCCCAGCCTCAGGCTTCCTGCTGAGGTCTGATTCATAGGGGCCTTGCTGCTGTCAGAGCTATGACTCATCACAGCCTTCGCTGTGGATCATTTCCCCTCCACTCTGCGTTCACTAAGGCATGCTCCACAGAGCTTTGAGGAATCCACTGGAGAAGAAGAAGCCAGTTCCTATCTGCTGGCGGTTTCTGAGATGAAATTAATGAAGCAGCCCAGGGCTCAGCCATGGACCACCCCACCTGCCTTCTTTTTGCCAAGGGTGTAGGTGCATCCCCAAATGGACTGAGGTGGCTCTTGCCAGTTCCCTGGAGTATGGATTATATTCCATTTTGTCCCTTGACCTTCACTCAGTCTTCGAAGCCCATCACTGGCTGGCTAAGAATACCAGAATGATAGATGACTGCAGGAATAAACTCGTGGCATTAGCACAGGAGTGCTGGGTGCCTGGTGACTCATTTTCTCGTCAGGCAGAACTGGTGAACAAACTTCAGCCACATTTCACAGGTGGAAACTGGTCCTCTGGTTTTCAGAAGAAGCCTGAGAATTTGTTATATCTGTTAATTTGATGGTGGACACAGTCCTAGTCCATGAGGTTGTGGATTCATTTTTGAATGTTTGCAATGAAAAAAAACCAAACAGGTATTTTTTTTTTCATTGAATAGGCGGTGATAGGAAAAACATAGAATAACAATTTTTAGTTTTGTGCTTTCACTTTATTTTAGCAAATCTGAGGTTGAGGGGAAAACCATGGTTCAGGAGAAAACTAACTATACCATGTTATCTTTGTGGTCGCTTAAAATCTTGCGTTTCATCTCTAGATTTTATTACCAAAAATATCATTACAGAGCTGTAGAGATAGCTGAGCAGTTAAGGCACTTACCTATGAAGCCTAAGGACTAAGGTTTGATTCTCTATTACCCACGTCAGCCAGATGCACAAGGTGGCACTTACATTTGGAATTCGTATGCAGTGTCTGGAGGCCCTGGCGTGCCCATTGTCTCTGTCTACCTGCCTCTTCCTCTCTCTCTCTCTCTCCCTCCCTCCAATAAATAAATAAAAATATTTAAAATAAAAAATAATATCATTACTGCTATTTGGTGCTGGGGGTTGGACCCAGAGCTTCACAGGTGTGAAGTACCTGGCATAACACTGAACCTCACCCCAGGCCCCCCAGCATCCTGTAATTGATCACTCATGCCACTCGTGAGGAACAGTCCCTGTTCTCACCTCTGCATTCATTTCTGAGAACTTGGGAAGGCAGTCAGCACATGATTCTTGCAGTTTCTTTTACCCTTTCCCTTGCAGTGGATCCTAGCAACATCCGATCAGATCCCAAGTATATCCTATGCATCTGCATCCTTACTGTAGATTCAGAATGCAGCCACGGTGGCCTCCTGGATCTTGTGGGTAGTCAATATTCCCCATGAAACTCAGTGTCCACTAGAAACCCCATATGCTCATCAGACACTTCCCCACCTCCCCTTTCCCCACCAGCATCCCAGAACACAGAAGGTGATTACTATAGATGACACCCATCTAGAGACTAATCTGGACTGGGGGATTGTCTGGTAAAGGTTACAGTCCATGGTTTTGTTTCTCATTTAATCTATTTTCTCTTTGCTGTCACGTTTCTCCAACTCTATGAGGCACATCCTCTTTGCTTTTGAATATTTTTGGAATTCCTAAATAAAGCTGCATATTACTAAAACAATAACAAGGCATTGTATGAGAATTTAGGTTTTTGTGTCCTGTGAATTATTTAATATATCACAAGTATTATATAGGTATATAAAGAAAATAAACATATGTAATATTTATAACATATTTAAATTTGTGATATTCATATTAACTTTTTGCGATGCTAAGGAGGAAACCCTAGATAACCATGATGCCACTGAGCTATACTCCAAGCCTCTTACATCTGATTTAATACTGGGACAAAATGATATTATATTGGGATATAATCAGAATTAATGTGTTTTAAAGTGTTTGCATTTTCTAGAATGCAGCAAAATTATTAAATTTTAGGTCCTCACAAGTTCCAAGATACATGATCTCAGGCTGGAATAACAATCCCATCACACTTTTTTTCGTCTAATAAAAGTGCCTTTGCAACTGTAAATGTCCATAGCATAAAATTTAGCATCTCAAACCTGTTGTGTTCAATTCAGCGATATTAAGCATATTCACATTTTATGCAAGTATCTAACCACCATTCATTCGTCCATCTGCAGAACTTTTCATCTTCCCACACTAAAAAGTTTGAATCCATTAACTAGCCCCAATCACTGCACTCCAGCCTCTGGCAGTTTGTCTCTATGAATTTCCTCAAGGAGCTAGAGAGTATAATCATTACAGTACTTCTCCTGCTTAGACTGGCTTATTTCATACACCACAATGTCTTTGTGTCCATTCATGTTGTAATGTACAAGAACTTTCTTTATTTCTAAAGCCCAAGGAAGTATCCCATATCAGTGTATGCCACATTTTGTTCATCTCTTTCATCCGGCAATGGGCATTTTGGTTGTGTCCACATTTGACCACTGTGAATGATTGGGCTGTCCCCTTGGGTGTCCCAATGTCTGCCAGAATCCTTCTTTCAGTTTTCAGTGGCATCAATGGGTAATTCTGAGGCATCATATAATTTCAGAGCTAACACCTGTGGACCCTCTAGTACTCTTTATTAGCAGGTTGCTCCTTGCTTCCTTCCTATCAGCCTTACACAAGGCTTCTAGTTTAAAATTTGGTGTGTGTGTGTGTGTGTGTGTGTGTGTGTGTGTGTGTGTGCTGATTTTGGGATGAATAATAAAAAATAGTTTCTAAAATTTAAATAGTACACAAAAGCAGAAATGAAAATTTGAAACCTCTCCCAGTATTTCACCCTCTGTTTTTTTAAAAATATTTTTATTTTTATTTATTTATTTGAGAGTGAAAGAGGAAGTGAGGGATAGAAAGAGAGAGAGAGGGGGAATGGGCGTGCCAGGGCTTTCAGCCTCTGCAAACAAATTCCAGACACATGTGCCACCTTGTGCATCTAGCTTACATGGGTCTTGGGGAATTGAACTTGGGTCCTTTGGCTTTGCAGACAAGTGCCTTAACCGCTAAGCCATCTCTCCAGCCCTCACTCTCTTTCTTGAGCATACAGCTGAACCTTGACTGCTGTGTTCATCCAGGTCTTCGCTGACCCTTTGAGTTTCCATTCTACCCACTGAGGTCCTCCCCTGCTTGGAAAGGGCAGAGGTTAGCTCCATGAAACTTGAGCTCATATACACAGTGTTTATCACCACCTCCCCAACAGTTTCTCAACACTGTGTTACTATGACTTTGAGCTTGCCCCTGGGTTACTATGGTGTCCTCAAAGGACATCACTGGATCTCTCTGTGTTCCTGTGTTCTCTGCAGAGGACGCTGTGGTTAGCATGGTACCCTTCTCCTTTCCCTCCCCTCTACTTCCCTCTGCATCTTCTCCTTTACTTTAGAATGAGATCAGCTTGGTGGCTATGAGTCTGACTCCAAAGCCAGACATGTTGAATATGAAATGCAGCTTGGTTTCTTGCAGACCTTGAGGGAGCTTTGCGAGTGTTCATGTCTCAGTTTCCACATCTACAAAGTGGGGTAATAGCAATGCCCACTTAAAGGGGTTACTAGAAAAATTAAACAGAAATATCCTTTAGATAGACTTAGAAAATGCCCAATGCTTCTAAGCTAAATAATGATGATGGTGACCACAACTTTGTCAGGACCGATAAGCTTAAAAATCTGTTCATGGGCTAGAGAGATGGCTCAGCGGTTGAGCACTTGCCTGTGAAGCCTAAGGACCCAGGTTCAAAGCTTGATTCCCCAGAACCCATGTTAGCCAGATGCACAAGGGGGTGCACACATCTGGAGTTTGTTTGCAGTGGCTGGAGGCCCTGGCGTGCCCATTCTCTCTCTCTCTCTCTCTCTTTCTCTCCCTCTTTCTCTCTGTCTGTCACTCTCAAATAAATAAATAAAAATGAATTAAAATTTTTTTTTAAATCTGTTCATTATTTATGTTTGTCTGTGTGTACATGCAAAATGTCAAGTTATTAAACACATATTACGAGTGTATGAGCATTGTAATTACAAACCCAAGTGGAGTTGATGAAATAATATGGCCTCTGCATTCATTTCCAGGGTTATAATTTATAGCAGAAAGAGGAATATATTCTAAAATGTCTAGGTCACATGGTCTCTGCCCTTTGAAATCCCACAACTGTTCAAAATAATGAGAACATTTGTTTTGCTTTGTATTAGAAGCCATCAAATTTTGTATGTTTCTTCAGACTCATGTATGTGTGTGGTCCTGAGGTTTCTAAGTAAAAAACATATTGAGGAAAGAAACATGTATCTCTTCACAGCATTGCCAGCATCCTCCCACTTTATGTACTCCATCAAAGCCCAGTGAAAATCTCTGCGAGAGGAGATTGCCAGTGGATGGCTGCCATGTGGGGAATCCTTATTATTCATTTCATGAGCAGTTCCCTGAGGCTTTAATCCCTATATCCACTTCCTTGGTTTTCACTCTTTTATTTATTGATTGATTGATTGATTGATTTGGTCTGGAGTAAACCTCTTAGTGATGTATTCAGACAGGCAATGTATGAGTGAATTTCTGATGTCTGAAAGCATTTAGTGTTGTCATGATTTTGCTTCTGTTTTAATTTTTGCCTGTTATTGAGTGATAGCTGGGTTGGATGAGCAAGCTCAACATTTCTACGCCCTGCTTTCAGGTCATTTCCCATTGTCTCTGCAGTTGTATTCCTTTACTACAAAGCATGGTGCCAGCCTATATGCCTTTGCCCATTCTTCTGAGCAAGAGCTTGGGCAGCCATTGTCCCTGCTTTCCTGGTTTTAGCAACTGGTTAAACTCCTCACCTACTATTGCTTTATAACATTCTACATTTTGTCAAGGGAAAAGAAATCTTTATTTTGTTAAGGATATTGTCCTGTTTTCATCTTATAAAGATAGATAGATAGATACATACATACATACATACATACATACATACATATATATATATATATATATATATATATATATGGCTCACGTTTTTGGTTAATATGTTAATGCAGATGTTGGCTCATTACTTCTTAATGAGAATGTTAATATATGAACATATTGCAAATTGGTCATAGTCCCATTGGGTTATGCTCTTATGTCCCCTCTCTCTCACCCCATTGTAATTCTATGGGTTCATTAATAAACCAGTTATTTTCTGTGGTGGAGGGGACAATACCTCAGAAGACAGCTAAGGATGTGGCTCTTACATCCATGCCTTCCTCCTCTTCCCCAGTGTTCCCTTGGAGGGCATGTTATATATAAGTCTCCTTTAGTGTGGAGCTCTCAGCAACCTCTGATTTTCTGCTTCAATGAGGTTGAGTCTCCTCAGTGTCTACCATCCCATCCCTAGAGGAGGTTCTCAGGCAAGCAGAGAGAGAACAGCACTCATATCTAATCCACCACTTCCTCTGTAATGTTTCCTGGGTCCTGGCAGATGTGATAAGAAGACTTGTTTCATGCTAGGCAGTTGGCTCATTAGTTTTTAACCTCTTTCCCCTACATGCATCCAGGGTAGCCAGTTTTCTGCTAAGCAAGCTTCTCCTCTGAGTTTCTGCTGATAGTGTGTCAATGTGACTTCAGGTTTACATTATATTATGATTCCTCTTTGATTTGATGGGTGTTAACACAACATTTGTCCTTTTGTTCTTCATTTCCAAATGAGTGGGGGGGGTTGCTGTTGTTAATTGTATCAATTTTTGTATTAATTGTACTGTGGTAAGAAAAAGTAGCAGACAAGGTACTAATAGTTTGAAATTTGTTGATACATCCTCTGTGGCCTACTACTGATCATTTTTTGTCTTTAAATAAGGAAGGGAGGCAGATTGAGAAGGGAGAAAGGGAGTAAAGAAGAAAGAAGAGATGGAAGAAGGGAACATGAAGGAGGGATATAAGGCAAGGGGGCATGTGAATTGAAGATTCAATAATTATTGATATCGAGTTACAAATGTTTTTTCATCAAAACCTTTGTTACATAGTCCACATCTTTCTTATTTTTGACCTATGTACTTCTTCACGCAATTATTTTGTATTCTAGGTTTTCCTGTTCTGGGGATAGAACTGTCACATTAATTCTGTAATCCTGCCATTTTTGCTTTGAATAATGTAAGTTCATTTGCTCATGTTCAGAGTAGTTGAGAATTCTTACATACCAAGTGAACTGGCTCTCTGTAAATAGCATCTGTGTTTCTGTGGTGACACTTGCAACTCCTTAATAAACCTCAGTTTTATACTCATTAAAGTCAGTAGATTTCTTGTCTTTCACATGGGGTTTCCCTTGTCTGTTTATTGTATATATTACTCTCAGGACGTCCCATTCCTTGTACCTTCGATATTTCTTTGTTTGGGGTGGGGTTGAGACAAAGCCTTTCTTTGTAGCCCAAGCTGGCCTTGAACTCACAATAATTCTGGTGCCTCAACTTCCCAAATGACTCACAATGCCTGATTAGATGTGTCTAATAAATAGCACATATCTGAACATCCTTTTAAATCCAAACTAGCAATTTATTTTAGCTAGAAATCTTAATTAATTTATAGCTATTGTGAACACCAATGTCCTTGAGCATGCTGTTATTCTCATTTCATATTAGAAGTTTCTTCTGATTGCTTTGTTCTGTATTTCATTTTATTCTTGCTTTTTAATTTGACCTAAATTTTTACTTTTATTTCTTATTTCATTTTACTTTATTTATTTTTAAGTCAGGGTTTCATGTAGCTCAGGCTGGCCTCAGACTTGCAGAATGACCAAGGATAACTCTGGATCCCTTTCTCCCCAGCTCCCAGTGCTGGGATTTCAGACCTGTGACCCTTTGCATAGTAAATGGATGCTAAGTGTCAAACTCAAGCCTTAGACATGCTAAGCCATATTACCACTCCTTTTCTTACATTTCTTTTTAAAGTCTTACTCATTTTTCTCTCTTCTGCATTGGGATAAATTCAACGATTTTTGTTCCTTTGGTAGTTATTCTCAAATTTTACTTTTTACTTAAATCTCAAACTGAATGTTTTAACATGCTTCTGGGATATTAAAATGGTCCTAGAGTCATCCACCTCCTGATTTATATACTATTGTTTTCCAATGTTTATAATGTTGTTTTTTTTAAAAAAAATTATCACAGATTTCTGATATTGGTTTTTTGCTTGCGAGTCTTGCCTCTCAGGACCTCATCTTGCATCATATTTCTTCTGCTTGAATTTCATCCTTCAGAATGCATTTTGGTCTAGGCCTCATAGTACTTCTTAATTTATTTATGAATGGCTGTTTTTCTCTTGTTCTTGAAAGGTAATTTTAATGTATAGTTTACAGTTAAGAGTTAATTTCTCTCAGTATATTGAAGATATTGGTCCATTGTCCATTGGTTTTATTGTTCCTTGTCATGTCTGTTGTCAGTCTCGTGTTTACTGTGATGTAGCAGTGCCTGCTGTTTTCCTCTCACTGTGTCCAGATAGTTCAGTTTCACCTTCAGCTGTTGTTCTGTACTGTATCAGTGTGATGTTTCCCGGATGAATGGATTTGAGTTTCCCATCACTTCCGAAATTTTCAGAGGTAACACTCCTTGAAGTAGTCCCATCTCTGTATCTGGGACTCCTGCTAGAAGTAGGTTGTGCCTCCGTATCAGATACTGCAGACTCCTAAGTACCCATTTACAGTTTCTCTCTATCAGTAAGACATTCTGCAAAGTTTTCTCAGCTCTGTCTTCTGGTTTACAGTTTTCTTCACCTATGTTTAAACTATTATCTCACTTTTTAGTCTTCTGTTACACTTTTTATTCTAACAAAATTTTTAACTATTCAGAACTACAGAAAGTTTTTATGGCCTCTGGTTTTTGTATGTATACATGGGGGGCGCACATGCCAAGGGGCATATGTGGAATTTGGAGAACAAGCCCAAGGAGCCTGTGCTACTCTTCCGCCTTCCCTGGAACGTAATCAGTGTCTGCTACAGACAGACACCAATTTAGCTGGTCCACAACCTTCAGACTCTACTGGGCCCCGCTTCCCATTGTCATCATACGCACATTTGCATCACAGGCACTTGCATTTTTCCCCAAGCTTTATATGGATTCTGGGGAGGAGCAAACTCAGGTCAGCAAACTTTGCAAACAAGTGTCTTTAACTGCTGAGTCATCTTCCTAGCCCTCTGTTCTTGATTTCTGATAGTCTCCCGATACTTGTTCATTCTTTATTTTTATAAATAATTGTTCTGTATTCTTTTCTTCCTGTACTGCATCTGAGTCTTTGATTTTCAAACTGTTATTTGAATTTTCTACTTATTCTTACAGTGAGATTCGGTCTTTTATGCATGATGATCTTTGATTGTAAGTTTATTGTTTGATCTTAGTATGTGCCTAAAATTGGAAATGAACCTTCTAGAGGGTCTGTCTCCAAACTGAGAAATGTGGGTGCCTATTCATCTGTTAAGCCCTCCAGGTTATTCTCATGTACTCATGCCCTTGAGACCTTTTCTGAAAGAATCTAAGCTGAGAATAGGGCTTCACTCTAAGCATCTCTATCTTGTCTTTGCAAAGGATAGCAAATACAGGGTCATTAGGACTGTTGTCATTTAGAACCAGTGAGACTCTGTCCCTTCCAGCAAGGTCTCAAAGTGCATTCTAATCCTGGCTCTAATTTTATAGCAAGAGAATCATTCAGAACACCAGATCAACTTTCATGCCAGAAGGTAATAGTCTGTCTGGATGTTGGGTTTTTAATTTTCTCCAATGTATGACTTTATTTCTAAAAGTCTAAGTATTTCATTTGTAGAATATATTAAGCATAGCTAGTCTACAATCTCTGTCTGATGGCATCAGCACCTGTAGTCAATGTAGATCTGATTTGTGGTGTTAGGCTTACTCTTGCTAGCTGTGCCTTATTTCCTCTTGTGTCTAGTGCTTCTCTGAGCCTGTTCTTGCTGCAACCACAAAATACCATAGATCACATAAAGATGAATATTTTAAACCGATTTCTCATATTTCTAGCAGCTGGGAAGTCCCAGACAAATATCATTACCTTGGGTGATTAATTTCTAATGTATGAATATGGGAGGGATGTATTCATTTCAACCATAGTAGTGTTTAGTGTTTATTTCTCTCCTTTAATTTTCAACTCAGATTCTTTTGGATATCACCTGTGGAGAACTTTTGAGGCCTGTTTCTAACATGAATTCTTTTATATCATGCTTGCCTTTGCTTCCATTAAGGACAGGGAATAGGATTCCTGGCCCAAACAGTACAAACTAAAGGGTCAGCTGTGTTTCCTGAGGTTTGCTGAGAATGTGGGAACCTCAGAGAGACTTCTGGATGGAAATTCTCAGAGGTGAAGCCCTTAGCCCTTCTTCTCAAACCAGTTTAAAACATGAGAATTTTAGACTCTGCTCAAACCAGTTTAACACATGAGAATTTTAGAAACCAGAGGACTTTGGAGTCTTCTTGTCTGTTTCCTTAGAGGGGTAAGGCGGAAGACATTTTGCTTGAGTCTTTGTCAGCAATCACAGTCTTATCACATATACCTGTGATAGAAGAGAATTTCCATACCCCCAAATTATATATACAGTGGTATGTATAGGAAAAGAGATATCACTGGTATGGATGGTGTCTGGTCAGTGGTAGTGGTGGACTTAATTTACAGACTTTTCTTTTTATTAACAGCAGTGGTAGTATAATGGTGATTGTAATGATGGTGATATACTAGGGATGATGGTCAGGAAACATGAAAGGTTTTATATATAAAACCAAATCTAAGGTATTTTAGGCTCGGTGATAATATAGCTCTGTCACAATTGCTCAACAGTGTCCTTACAGTGAGGAAGCCATCACAGATTAATGTGAATGGATGCTGTGGATGTGGTCTAATAAAACTTTATTCATGAACGCTGACATGTGAACTTCACATCATTTTTATGTGCCATGGAAAATTCTGTTCTTCAGATATAGAAAAAACATTCTAAGCTATGGGTGTTACAAACACAGGAGCTGGGTATGTTTGGTCTGTGAGCTATAATTTGCCAGATACTGGTCGCAGTTTTCTTAGTGGTGGAGATAGTGGTGGTGGTTGTGGTAACAGTGGTAGTGGTACGGATGATGGTGATGGTGGTGAAGATGATGTTGGCAGCAGCCTAATGGTGGTGGTATCTTTGGGAGTAGTGATGATGGTAATTGTGCTATCAGAATGGTGATGGTGACATTAGTAGCTCTCCTGGCAATGGAGGCAGAGATAGGGAGGATGGTAGTAGTGAAGTTTGTGGTGGGGATGTTGAAATTTCCCATAATGCTGGCACTGATGGCAATGAGGGTGGTGGTACCGCTGGTGGTGATGATGGAAGTACTGGTGCTGAATATGGTAATTAAGGTGGTATAATTGGTACTGGTAGGCATGGTGGTGTGAGAAGCCTTCTTCTTATTTATTCCTAATGAAATGAAATGGAGATGGAAATGTTAACCACTGATTTGATCAATTCATGTTGTATGCATGTATAGTGACTTGAATGAAAAAAATATACTGCATAGGCTTACACATTTGAATGTGTGGTCACCAGTAAAGTTGCCTTATCCAGGAATGCTGTGGAGCCTTGCTCGAGGAAGTGGGGCACTCAGTGGTAGGCTTTGAGGTTGTTTTTTCTTTCTTCCTTTCCTCCTTCCTTCCTTTCTTTCTTTGCAAGCAGAGAGAGAGAGAGAAAATGGGCATGCCAGGGTCTCCAACCACTGCAAATGACTTCTAGATATACATGCCACCTTGTGCATCTGGCTCTATGTAGATACTGGAGAATCGAAACCCGGTTCTTAAGCTTTGTAGGCAAGTGCCTTAATCCTGAGCCATCTCTCCAGCCCTGGCCTGATATTTTATAAACCAGATCCATGTGCTGTTTTTCCTCTTCTTCTTCCCTGCTGATGTACAATGTGACAAGTTGGTACCAGTTCATGCCATGCCTTCCATGAAAATAATACTTTTCCCTCAAACCGTAAGCTGAATTAAGCTCTTTCCTTCCATAAAATGCTGGTGGTTATGTATTTTGTCTCAACAATGAAAAAGTAACTAAGAAAGAATATTGGTACCACAAAGTAGGGTTGTTTCTGTGATAAACCTGACCATAGCTCCAAGGCTTGTGAAACTGGTTTGTAGGAAGAATGTTGAAGACTTTGGAACTTTGGACTATAAAAGCTTTACAGTGTTGTAAGGACAAATGAATGAGCCATTCTAGTGAGAGTTTGGAAGACCAAAAATTAGAGAGAAATATTGCCTTTGAAGACGTGACTCAATCATGTTTCAGAAGGGAAGTAGGACTCTATAGGAATTGGGCTAAAAGCAGTTCATGGCCATGTTCTGAGAACTGAACAAAATGTAATTAAAATAAATGGACTGATGTGTTTGCCAGATGAAATTTTAAGACAGAATAGCATTGTATCTGTGGTATGGCTTCTCTTACTTAATTTATTTAGTAACTTATTTAGTGTAAGACAGCAAAATGCAGAGCAGAAAAATGTTGTTTGGCATGGAAAGAAATGTGAGCAAATAAAAGTCCCTGGCACTGGGCTAGCACAATGTTGTTTCCACAACTGCCATCTTTCCTTTAAATGCTAAACAATAGCAACCTATCTGTTTCTGAATATTTACCCTCTCCATCTCTGCTGCCAGTTGCAGTCTTTCCTATGTGTTTCTACTAAAGGCATAGTTTAATTGTTTTAATGAGAATTTGCAAGCAGCTCTTTTTCCATCAATACTCAGGCACAGATCCATGTATCATGTGCTTGGTGGGGCAAAAGCATTGTATCCATCCAAAAGGCCTCTAGCAGCTCTAGGGCTCAGGAATGACTGTCATCTGGTGCTCTCCCAACATTTCAGGTAATTGAGCAGCATGAGAAGGATTGAAAGTGTGGGTGGGAACAGGGGCTGGGGAGATGGCTCAGTGGGAAAGAGTGCTTGCTACAAGCCCAAGGACTGGAGAGGGCCAGAGGTTGGCTGAATTTACTTCCCCAGCATCCATGTCAACAGCCAGGAATGGCCGCACACAACTGTTACCAGTGCTGTGGGGAGTCAAAAGCAGAGTATCACTGAGTCACACAAATTGCAGCTCAGCATTCAAACAGGGACTCCATCTCAAGGAAATATGCAGATAAATGACACAGAAAGTATACCCAATGTTCTCCTCTGACCTCTGAGGGGACACACACCAACAAAATCTGTAGATACACAGATACACATGCATATATTATACAAAATCCCTCCCAAAAATGTGGAAGTTGCCACACACCCCAAGTACCCTGGTTCAACTCATCTATAATGACTGGCTTTTTTCTTCTTCAGTTCACAGGTTGTGTTCACCATCAGATTTTCCTTGGGCAGTTGTTCCAGAGGCTGAGTTCTATATTAAATGTGACTGTTATTCACAGTCTTTATAACAAGGGCACTGTTAGCAACAGAGGTAAGGATATTCAATAGGACTTTGCCAAGTTCCTTCTGCCCTTCACATAAATAGACCTTATAGCCACCAGTGCAGATCTGATCTGAGTCTCTGTGGAGAGAAGGAGTCTGCATGGGGAGGTGGAGGGACAGCAGAAGGGGAGGGAGAGTTACAGGTGTTTCTAAACCTAGAATTGCGACAGGTTCGGAAACAAAGGAAAAGTATCATGAGAAAGGTTTGATTCAGTTTGTCTTCTTGATCCTCTTGTTCATTTTTGGAAATAATTGTCCCAGCAACACTGATTTCAGAATGTTCTTTTTATTTCCTACTTACTGACTCAGAGGAAAAACATCGATTAAAGCATTAGAGACAAATTTAAGGAAAATGCAACCTAGAATGCATAATCCTAATTTCTACACAGATGGGTCCCTGTGTGATTCTGCCTTATCTGTAATGTAGAATTCCCACAGAACAGGCTGGCCTTTACAAAGGGTGCAGATGGGATAGCTATGAGGAGATGAAGTATTAAGTTGCTCACATCCTACATTTTACTGTGTGTGTGGAAAGTGAGGCTTGTTTTTGGCATGAGCTGCCTTGTTCTTGCGGGACCTATCTCTGCTATATTTGTGTCTCTGGATTACCAATTTCCTGGTGAGGTAGTGAGCTCAGCCAGAAACAGTCTTCTGTGAGCAGAAGGCAAAAGATTCCTGCTGTGGGGTTAAACACTTCAGCCAGTGTTTCAGAGACACTATCTGTGGTTGTTTGATTATGGAATGTCCCCCATAGCCTCATCTATTTGCAATTAAGCCTCATATTCAATCCCTAGCTGGTGGAGAATATGGGAGGCATAGCCTTGCTGGAAGAAACGTGTTCCTGGGGGCAGGCCTTGAGTTATATTAGTCCAGCCCATGCAGGTCTTAACTAGTTCGGTCATTCTTGTGGCTTCCTGTCAGCTTCCATGGCAAGATGGCAATTCCTGGCCTCTGCTGTGCCATGTTTTCCCTGCCAGGGTGAGTCTTTCCCTTGAGACTGTAGGCTGAAATAAAGGCTTCCCTCCCAGCAGCTGCTTTTGGTTGGGTGTTTGTTTTATCCTAACAACAAGGAGGTAACTACAACACTATCTATGATGCCTGTCACCTGTGTTCCAGGCAATACCACAAAACATACCATTGCTTCATTCCAAAGGGTTGACCTGAGTTTTTTCTTTAAGTTGATTTTCCCCTCACTATATACCTACAAGAAGGAATGTTCTGCTTTGGCAACCAGAAAAATGTGTGGAATGATAATTAACACAAATTAGTCAAAAGTTTAATGACAATAACCAGCACTTTTCTCCAAATAAAAACTTTAACCAAGGAGTGTCCAGTCTTTTGACATTATAACTTGGCATTGTCATCTACAATCATGTTGAATCACTGATTGTCATAGCTATCTGGGACACATGCAGCCTTCAGGCCAGTGTCCATAAAATGGAATATTATTCAGTCATAAAAGGCATAAACTACTGACACATGCTACCACATAAATAAAACTTGAAAACAGTATGCTAGTTGAAAGGAGCCAGTCCCAAGGGGCCCATATGATTGTATGGATATGACACATCCTTTCTAAGCAAATTCAGAGACAAAAGTTAGAGTAATAACCAGGCATAGTGGAACAGGCCTTTAATCCAAGCACTTGGGAGGTAGAGATAGAAGGATTGTTGTGAGTTTGAAGCCACTTGAGACTACATAGTGAGTTACAGGTCACCCTGGGCTAGAGTGAGATCCTACCCAAAAAGAAAAAAAAAAAAAAAGTCAGAGTTAACAGTTGGTGGGGACTGGGGAAAGTGTAGGAGATAGCCTTGTAGGTATGTCATGGTGGGAATATTTGGGAGTTAGACAGTAGGGAGAGAGGCACAACTGTTCAATTCCATATCCTATCCAATAATGCACCTTAGGAGTTACGTAAATTTTGAGGTATATGAATTTTGTGTCAAAAATGGTTAATTTTTAAAAGATCAGAACTTGGCCGGGCATAGTGGTGCATGCCTTTAATCCTTGTACTCAGGAGGCAGAGGTAGGAGGATCAAGGCTACTCTGAGACTACATATGTGAATTCCAGGTCAGCCTGGGCTAGAATGAAACCCTACCTAGGAAAAAAGAAAATCAGAACTTGGATATAGTTCAGTACTATAACATTTCAGAGAAAACAAATGATGAAACTATTAATTGTATTAGCGCATTATTTAGTTACCATAGTGAATTCCTGAGGCAAGCAATCATTATGAAGAAAAGAGTTTTGGAGTCTGAAAGTCCAAACCACATGGCACAGGATCTTACAAGGGCCACCTTTGCTGTGATACCTCACAGCACATAGCAATAGTGTGGGAGAGAGACAAGGAGCGAGAGAAGAAGGAAGGAATAAAACAGTAAAACAGGAAGTGGACATAATAATGAGCCAGGTTCAGGCTTTATGATAACCATCTGCCTAGAAATACCTTACTCTCTCCTGAGAGGACATCCCCACTGACCTAAAGCCTATATTACACCCCACATCTCAAAGGTTTCTCCTTTCAACATTGAGGATCAGGTTCCCATCACATAGCTTTGGGGACAAACAACAGCAAAACCACACCACCGGTTGAAACAAAAGCAGCAACGTAGGGTCTACTCATGGTCCTATAGCCTTAGGTTTGAGAGCCAATGGAACAGGTAGAAACATAGTCTAAGCCATCCCACACTATTCGTCTGCCACTTGGGTCTTACTTCAGCACAGTAAGGAGACCACAACTTGGCATTAGGTATACCTGGGTTCAAATTCCATCTGCTCCTCTTGTTGGCTAGAGTGCCTTATCAGCTCACATTCAGACCTGTCACTGCTATCTGTAGGACTCTGTAGAATGCAAAGGGCACTTCCAGAGCCGTGACCCCAGGATGCATACCACAGGTGACTGAGAACATTCATTACTTCAGCAGTCAATGAGCTGGGCTTTCTCCTGTGCCTTCAAGGGCAGAAGAAAACTGTTTTACAGCCCATTGTGAGAGAATCTATCTTTCAGGACAGGCTTAATTACCCTACCTTCTGAGACTGCTCTGTGGAAACAGAATGTCAATTTATCAATTAGCAATGAAGAATCATTCTCATTGGGGATGGAGACACAAAGACTGTGTGACCCCACGTACCCTCTCCCTGTAATCAACCAGTCTATGAATTTACACAAGGAATTAACCATATCCTGGGCCTCGTTTTGATTTTTGTGGTAAGATGCAGTCATCAGTGAGGACATGCTGCTCTTCACCCTATGGTTTGGTGGCCTTCCTTCCACTCTGTGAGGTGGCCTCTGCTTGGATAGGGAAGGTGAGCATAAGTCCCCTCCTCCAAGTCCTGACCTCAGACACAAGTTACAATCATTCAGTATCACCTTAGGACTTGTGTGAGCTGGAAAGAAGATGCTGTGACACGTCACAAGCTTATAGGACAGCGGACTGTGGCTTAGGGTTTGTTCCTCAAAGAAGCAAGCTCTGTGTATTGCTCCAGTTTCTGTTGCAACAGCAAAACACCACAGGCTAGTTGTTTATAAGGAGGCTAATATTTGCTCACTTCTTGTCTAAGGTAGAGAGTACATCTCTTGTTGGCAGAGTCCTAACGTGGCACAGAGCATCCGTCACGTGGTAAGAGACAGTGACAGTGTTTATATGTGAGTGCATAAGTGTGTTTGAGAGGGCGTGAATGTGTGTGAGTGGGTATCTGAGAGCGTGTGTATGAATGTATGTGTTGGTGGCTATGAATGTGTGTATTTGTGTCTATGCTTAAAAGAGAGACACAGAGGAAGAGAGATAGGGAGAGAAAGATATTGGTGTGTTCTGGACTCAGTTGTGGGTCTCCACCCTATCGATTTTATCTAATCCTAATCCCCTCCCAGACACTCCCCTGGGCACACTGTTGTCAGATGTCCCACAATGGGGACTAAACTTCAGTGTGGGCTCCAGAGGGGACAAACAGTACTCAAATGACAGCAGTCTGAGACAAGAACCTGGAGGGGTCCCAGGAAGATGCAATCAGGAAAAGGGAAGCAAGAAAAGAGAGAAATTGTCATCCAGCAAGGCGATCTCTGGGGAGCTGGCATGCAGGCCCTGGGAGGCCTTAGGAACGGTACAAGACAACTGGCCTGGTGCTTTCCTAACCCAGGGACACAGGGCTCTGGGACATTGTGCACTGGCACACAGCTTTAGCTGACACCCTGATGCTGCTGGCCTGTAGCCTGGCTGAGAACAAGATGGCACTGTCAGTCCCTGTTGTGGAGGAGGCCAGGGCATGAGGAGAGGCACGCATCTTGGAGTGTATGAATTTACCACCATCACCCACCTTACTCCAGGGGCCTATGCAGCAGCAAGGGGCTTCATTCTCCCCTCCTTCATTACAAATTGAAGGAAGCTCTCCTGCCCACACCCTCCTCCTCTCTCCCTAACCCATGTGTGGTCCAGAGCTCCTGGCATTTGTGCTGCCTGTTCCTGGCCTCAGGGTTCTGATCATGTGATCTGCTGCTTCCATGGCCTAAATCAGCCCCTCTCTTCATGACCTAGCTAGCTTCAAAATACCCTTCAAACTGTTTCTTTAAATAGTCTCTCTACAGGAGGACCTTCATCCTCAAACTAGGTTATTATCCATACGCCATCCCCTCCAGACATGATTCTCTGTCCACACACTCAGTGCTTGGGCAAAGCCTGTCTTTCACCCATACTGTAAGTGGTATCCCAGCCAGGGTGACTTGGGGTCCCCTTGTTCAGCACACTCATTCAGTTGGGGTCACTAAATGCTTGTCAGGTGGTGACATGTATGTGTCTGCTTTGTCCTTGCCATATGCTGCTGGGTGGATACATGCCCACCTGGTTTTGAGGGACAGAATTTGGATACTCCATTTTGACACTCTTTTTACTTTTTTTTAAAGATTTCTTTTTATGTATTTATTATTAGACACACAGAGAGAGGGAGAGAGAGACAGTGAGTGAGAATGGGTATACCAGGGCCTCTAGCCACTGCAAATGAACTCCAGACTCATGTGCCACCATGTGCAGCTGGCTTACGTGGGACCTGGAGAATCGAACCTAGGTCCTTAGGCTTTGAAGGCATGCACCTTAACTGTTAAGCCATCTCTTCAGCACCCATTTTGACATTTAAAGGTAGCTTTACATTGAGAGTTGAGGCCACCTGAGTTCTGTGGAGCTAGCTTTGTCCCTCTTATGCCTTCTCTAACCCCAAGCAGATTTTGACTTACACTGAGAGAGAATTCTTATTTTGAAGTGGGGAGGCCTTGATTCAGATTTAGAAAGCTCCTAAAAGTCTATCTCATCTATGTTATTTAAGCATTATCAGCATTAGATGAAATAGGTGGTGAGATGGTGGTGTAATTTGGAAATGGATCATTCCCAAAGGGTTCTTTATATACTTTCTTTCTTTCCTATTTATCTAGTGCGTGCGTGCGTGCGTGCGTGCGTGCGTGCGTGCATGCGTGTGTGTGTGTGTGTGTGTTTACTCTTGCCACACTGTACATGTGAAGGCCAGAAAAGAACATCAGGTTGTGTGTCCTCTCCTTCCACCTTCTCTTGTTTTGATGCTGCATGTGCACCAGCGTAGTTGGCCTGCAAGCTTCCAGAGTGTCTGGGCTCTGTCTCCTATCAACTTAGGTGCATTGAGATCAAAGACATGTGTGCTCCTTGATATCCAGCTCGACATGAATGCTGGGGAATCATACTCAGGATGGCAGGCTTGCACAGCTGCACCTTTAACCACTTAGTCATCTCTCCAGCTGACCAACTTAAAATTTTTCGTGCCAAAAGAATCCTCCTAGTTGTGTGAGGTATTGAGGTGGAACTTGCAATTGATCAGGCCTAGAAGAAGGGACTTTTGTCACAGGGACTCTGCACTCAAAGATGACCTGTGAGTGGACAAGTCTCATGGGGCTAGATCAGTATTCTTATTAGCATGGTAAGCCAGGTCACCCATGAGCTTGAGCCTTCTTGCATGGGGCTTGTTTCTGTTCCATTCTCTGCTCCTCACACTTTGCAGGATGCTGACACAAAAATTCATGAGCCACACTAACGTCCTTTTCCAAGTCATCCAGCCTTGGGTATTTTGTTCCAGCACCGCAAACCAGACTAAGATGAATGAGAATTAGTCCACATTAGTTTGTCAGTGTTTTCTGCTAGCATCTGTGCCAACGCATTGCAGATTAAAATTGTTGCCAAAGGCAGGTTCTAGGAGATTGTTTGATGCACACTTAACCTTCATCACTAAAATATCATGATGTGCTTCCCACTAGGAAATATAGAATTTCTGGCTAAAATAGCTTGTTTTAAAATGAAATTTTTATGGTAAAACAAGAGAAACTGCTAGGTTTAACAATTTAATCTGAGATAAGTGAGCCTTAATATTGCACAGCTCCGTAGGTTACTGAGTGAACAGGAGCTTTGTCTTCATTGAAGAAAAGCAGTGTTATCAGTGAAGCTCCATGGCACACTGTAGTGAGACCAGGGCTGGCCGCATCGACAATGCATCACTTAGTCATGAAGCCCTGTGGAGCAGGTGAACAGTACAGGCCTTGTTGTCAGAAGTGTGAGGATGGCCAAAAGGGTGGCTCTTTTATAGCTGTATCTAGGCAAGGAACATGGCAGGCATGTGGGGATCCCTGAGCAGGGCACTGTAAGAGCCTCAAAGCTTGACTCTGCCCAAGGTAACGTGATGTCTGTGTTTGGCCATGTGGGAATTACTGGACAGTAAGGGAGAAAGGACAAAGGAAGTACAGAGTGGCAGATCCTCTGTAGAGAGGGAGGCCACACACCTAAATGCCAATTCAAATGGGCATCTGTGCCCAGGTGGTGAGAAACTGGGCATCTTGAGTCTTAGACTATGAGGTAGAGACAGTAGGAGAGGAGATTGAACTTGGGGTTGAACTTGAAACCTTGACGCTCTGTGGGCCTTCAGGAGAGTCAGTATCAGAGGGTTGGATGCCAGGCAACACCTCACTCCCAGGTTCCCCAGGAGAGCTTTGGTAGATTTGAATGGCCATGGCTCCCAATAGCACTTTACATCATTTTGAAATGGACCCATGCATCTGGATCTTTCATAAGCATCTCTCCCATTCGTAGCTCATGAAACAGGTGTGCCTAACATGTCCCGACAGAGATGGGGCATCGTGAGCAGCCAGTGTCCACCTGCCATGGACACCCTTGTCCACCCAGTGGAAGGCAAGCTAAGTCTGCACAGCATGACTGGGACCCACAAGACGATCTCATTTCTGGATGGCATCCTCCCGGGAGGAAGCAAAAGGAGGGAGAGGCTTCTTGCACTTGGGATCCAAGAATCTAGAGCCAAATGCACCAAGAGGAGAAAGCAAATGGCTGTGGAAAAGATACCCTGGAGCTCCACCTTAGCCCCACTCCTGACCTCTTCTCCCTTGGTTACTTCTCATTTAGACGGATTTCCAGTGAGAGGCCATTTACAGTGACTTATTCAAAAACGGTCTCTGGAAAGCCTTGTCTCTTTAACCTTAATACCAAACAGAGTCAAGAAGGCTGTGCTTTCAGTTCAAATTTGATAAGCTGGGCCTCTGACTCTGAACCAGTCAGCTAGCAGTCTACACACTAATTGGTACTCCACTGTGTTCCTCACATTCCCCCACGGAAGAAGGGCACTGGTTGAACTCTATAGTAACTTCTTCAGAGAACCAGTGGTCTTGCCAGCCTGAGGTTCTGCAATAGCTCTGTATGCCTGGCCAACACCTGTCTTGGATATTTTGGGGACAGTCTTGAGCCACACTGTCACAACTCAGTTAGAAGCCTGGTCTACCTTTAATGAATCTCCCCTGGGCAATGCCCATCTGAGCACAGTCTTTGGGACTGGAAAACACAGACCAGAGGCATGATTGTCCCCAGCAGGAGTGAATGAGAGCCCAGGACAGCACTGCTGCCTTCCTCACCGCCTGCCTTCCGTGTCTGTGACAGAGGACAGAAGGTGCTAAGCCAGGCTTTCTGGCAGATAGATACCTGTGTCCCCCAGGAGCTAAACGACTGGCTTCATTGAGGACAACCGAGGAGCTGCCAATGTGGAACCCGCCAACCGCCGAAGGAAGCTGCACAGCTGGCTTCATCATAACTTCTTTTCACACAGAAGCAACACAGGGGCCATTGGTGTGAGTCTCTTGGATTAGGCAGCCCCAAGGGGTCCCTTCCTCAGGCCCTGAAGCCAGCTGAGTAGTAGGAGACATGTTGTTTTGCAATGGCAGATCTCCGGTGTTCTCCAGGGCTTTTCCACACACTCATTCCCCAAACTGTTCACGGATTCATTGGCCTAAAGTGTCTGCATGATGATTACCTCTCACTCAAAAGCCTGTTACAACTGTCTGTTCTCTCTACATTGAAACAACAACCTCAAGGTAGGGCCATGCAGGCAGCTTGGTGGTGGAGCCCCCGCTGACCCCCAGACATAGACTTGAACACACAGTTCCCCTAGGAACGTCTCACTCCTGTTCTGCCATATATCTTGATATATCCCTCTGCTTGCTCGCCAACACCCTGACTCCTGGCTTCCATTAGCGGTGCTCTTTCTGCCTCTTCTCTTATATACCATCGCTGGTGATTTTAAAACCCCCCCCCCCCCGTATCATAGAAAGTTTCAGACATACATGAAACTGAAGATAATTGCATAATGGTCCACAGATCCAAATCAACAGTTTTAATGATTTTTTCAGTACATAGCCAGCCTTACTTTCCCTGCTGGTGTCCACTTCTTTCTATCCAAATGATTGTAAAAGAAGTCCCAGATATTTTTTCATTATTTCATCTGTTAATAGTGTGCATCTCAGAAAAAGTAGGTCTCCTTTCATTTTATTTCAGCTTAATTTTAGTTTTCTTCTATGTTCATTGTGTTAAAATATGAATAGCATAAAATTTACCTTGTTACCCATTTTTACATGTACAGTTTGCATTAAATGTGTCTGTAATACTGTGCAACCATCACCACAATTTATGTGTATCTCTTTTTAATTGGGAACTGTGATCTATACCTGTTAAATAGTAACTTCCCATTTTCTCTCCTCCCTAGGACAGGTAATATTTCATTGTATGTACACATCACATTTTGCTTATCTAGTCAGCCACATGTGGACACTTGTGATGTTTCCTTACCTTAGCCATTATTAATAATACTGCCATGAATGTGGGTGTATTGTTTCAAGACACAATTTTGGCAATGTAGCTCAGTGATGGAGTGCTTGCCTAGCATGCATGAGGCACTGGATTTAACCCCTAGCATGGCAGGGGGGAAAAGAGCAACTTTTTGTCTCCAGTGTTTTCTGATATACATATACATACACACATGCATATGTGTCTAATTATACACGTACTCACATACAAACATACACACATACATACATATACACATACAGAAATGTAGCTTATTGATAATATGGTAGATGTTTTCTAAAGAAGAATTTTGGAGCTAGGGAAGTGGCTCAGTAGGTAAAACACTTGCCACACAAGTGTGAAGGCCTGAATTCAAATACCCAGAACTTACATAAAGCCAGATACTATACTGTGCATCTTCCATCCTTGTATATGCCTCTAGTGAGATCCAAGACACGGACAAGAGAATCCTGAAATGTCTCAGGCCAGTGAGCCTGGCATATGCAGTGGCGAAACATGAAGAGATCCTGTCTCAAACAAGAAGGCAACCTCAGATACCAGCCCTTGCCTTCCACACACACGATTGATTTTTCTGTAGAACTGTTGACATACCTCCATCCTGTTTTCCATACCAGATATACCACATTACATTCCTCCCAAACACAAGAGTTCCCACTTCCTGCACCTTCATTAGCATTTATAATTTTGTTTTTTCTGATAGAAGACATCCTATCCTGTGTTTGTTAGGATCTCACTGTGGTTTACGTTTGCATTTCCCTAAAGGTGTTGAATACCTTTTCATCTGCTTATTGACTATTTGCATATCTACTTTAGAGAAATGTCCATTAAGTCCTTTGCCTGTTTTTGAATTGGATAATTTGGCTTTTGTTATAGGCTTTTTGAATTCTCTGCATATACTCGGTAGTAATTCTTATATATATAATGTATTATATTATATATATAAATATAAATATATTACATATTATTATACATATATATCATTATATATGTTATACATTATATATTATTATATATTATTATGTATATTATATATCATTATACAATATATATATATGTGACATTAAAAGACATTAAAGAATTAAACATTTGAATTTGTTTACTCAATAAGGGTAGGAAGCCAGGCATGGTGACACATGCCTTTAAATCCCAGCACTTAAGAGGCATAGATAATATATATATTTTATATATTAATATATATATTCATTATATACATCTTCCTTAATCTTTTCAGCAATATTTAATAGCTTTGTTTATATAGGTCTGTCACCTCCTCTGTTAAATTAAGTCCAAATATAAAGTCAACATATGAAAACATGTTAAATTTCTATACACTAACAATAAACAATTTGGAAAAGGGATGGAGTCAGTTGTGGTGGCATATGCTGGTAAGATATTACTAAAGAGATGGAGGCAGGAGGATGAGGAAAGGGAATGGAAAATCAATTTCTTTTTATGACATTATCAACAAGTACAAAATATATAGGACTTAATTTAACAAAGGAGGCTTTTCAAGGTAGGGTTTTGCTTGCACCCAGGCTGGCCTGAAATTTACTATGTTGCTTCTAGATTAAAAATGTGTACTACCTGGGCTAGAGAGATGGCTTAGCGGTTAAGCACTTGCCTGTGAAGCCTAAGGACCCCGGTTCAAGGCTCAGTTCCCCAGGTCCCACGTTAGCCAGATGCATATGGGGGCGCACACGTCTGGAGTTCGTTTGCAGAGGCTGGAAGCCCTGGCGTGCCCATTCTCTCTCTCTCCCTCTATCTGTCTTTCTCTCTGTGTCTGTGGCTCTCAAATAAATAAATTAAAAAAATTTTTTTTAAAAAATGTGTACTACCACACCTGGCTATTAGTTCCCTTTTATTGCTTGTTTTTATGTATCTTTTATTATGAAATTGGGTTAACTTTTGTCAGGCATTTATTCTGCACAAGGTCTTCACAAGTTGTCCCATTAATGTGCTCCATTCTATTGACAAGGTTTTAGAAAGTGAACCAGCCTTGCATTCCAGGCATAAATACCACTTCTTCATGGTGTGTAATTCTGTGAATATGCTGCTTAATTTGCTTTGCTCATATTTTATTGATGATTTTTACTTCACAATTTATAAGTATTTGGTCTGTGTTTTCTTTTTCCATAATGTTCTTGTTTGGCTCTTTTAGAATGTGTCAGAAAGCTTATTTTCTTCTCTCTTCAGTTTTCTGGAAAAGTTTGGGAAGGACTGCCTTTTTGTTCTTAGGTGTATGGTAGAATTCATCAAGAAAGCCATTTCATGGCAAAGCTGTATTTAATTCCGTAAAATTTCAAGACTCTGATTCCAACAGCCTAGACAGAATGGAGCTGAACTGCATCACAATATTCTACTTGCACAGACACTCCCTCAATAACTTCCGTTTTGTAAGCACCTTGACTGCCATTATTCAGATATTTATTAGCAACACTAGGGCTAAATATCTAGTCTATTGACACTTAACACAGAGGTCTTTATACTAAAGAAAAGTATATAATAAAGAAACATGTGTTTATTTACAATATAAAATTAGTGATGAAGATGTTGTATACCTACTCTGTATTTTTTTTCTTTCTTTCACAGTCCCTACCTGTGTTCTCATCCACTTGGTATTCATCCAAACTAATTGACATGTGTGTATTTCATTGACTCGCCAGGAGGTACTTACTATTAGGGTTTAGAAAGAAAAAGGCTAAGATCTAAAGAAGGAGTAACTATGGGATCTCAGATGCTGATCATAGCCCCTCTTCATCATTTCATGAGCTCCATTTCCAACTGCCAACATAAAGAAATAAGTGCAGCCTGATTAAATAGTCATCTGCTTCATCAGCTGACTCTGCTAGGTTCAAAAGACAAATGTCATGACCTCCCCAAGAGGATGGCTTTGGGAGCTCAGCTTTGGTGCCACCCAAGCAACATCTGTCAGGAAAACGCAGCCCCTAGACTCAGCAAAGATCATATAAGCAAAAATAAAAAAGATAAGCAATAAGTTTTTACTTTGTATGCAGTAGTTCTAAATACCACTGACATGAACAAACATAGACTTTCAACAAAAGAATGTGTTAAGGAGATGTCTAGAGGAGCAGAAGGCTAAACTGTGGAGGACTGTCAAATGTTCTGGTATGAATCAGGTATACCATCTTATATGGCAGCCTCACAGGGCCATTTTTATCCCAATTTGACCACTAAGCTGATCACCTCAGATTCAGGGAAAGACTGTGAGTGGGTGGTAGTGGATAGGGGTAAACATGGAAGGAAATGAGACTATAGTAATTACAAAGTTAACCAGAACCCAGAAGCCAGGCCCATCTTGACAGATGTATCCAAAGATGCTGCCACAGTGAAAATAAAATTTCACTGACTCAACCTTTTCATTTAGACTTAATTTATGATACTCAAAGCTGGAAAAAATTCACTTCAATGAAAAAAAAAAAAAACTATTGTGTTTAAGAAGATAAATTGCTTGGTATACAAGATGAGCATCCCTGACTTAAAATGCTTCAGACCAGAAGTGTTTCAGATTGCAACCAACTTTAGACTTTGGAATATCAGCATGTATATTATAAAGTATCTTGGGGATAGGATCCAAGTCTATACATAGAATTCATTTGTGCTTGTACAATCTTACACACATAGCCTGGACGTGATTTTATACTGTTTTTGTGAACCTGCCTGGGAATTTCCACTTGCAGTGTCACATCAGCCACAAAAATGTTTTGGAGAGCAGATTTTTTTAGGAATGTCAAACTTATATTTATTAGAATATTATTTCTAAAAGATAAGTAATCAATTATAAAATTCAAGCAACTTTCCCTATGGTAGCAGCACAGTTGAACAGTGCCCCTCCAGCCTTAATATGCAGACTGAGCTAAAGAAATAATGCTGCAATGTGGATTATGATTCAAGAGGCATGGGTCCCACTGCAGTGTCTGGGGTGTGTGTGTGTGTGTGTGTGTGTGTGTGTGTGTGTGTGTGTGTGTGTGTAGCTGGGGATGGCGCAGAGCACCATACATGCTAGGTATACACCTACTCTCACAGAGCTCAGCTCTTTTGCATTTCTAACCGGTTCCCAGATGGTGCTGAGGCTGCTGGGTGTCAGCAGTACTTTGAGCAACAAACTGTCGAGCAAATTAAAGAAACTAAGCCATACTTACCTCAGGAAACCCTAATATCAAACTCACCTTTGGTACATGGGTAACTTGAGAAGACCCTACAAAGTAAGAGTTATTTCCATTACATAACACTGGACATAGTTTATTTTAACACACGGATTCTGTAGCAGACAGCTTCAGGTTCACTGAGATGAACTTCCAGACCAGGCACAGTTATGGAGGAAGGGATTTATTGAAGCTTACAGATCCAGGGGAAGTTCCATAATGGCAGAAGAAGCTGGCCTGCCTTCACAGGCCCAAACAGAGAGAAAGAAATACAAGTCTAAAGGTCAAAAGCCACATCACACTCCAGGAACTCCTGCTAGGCACACTTTGCATATCTTTAGGTTGAAATCTGAAACCCATCACCACAATTTAAGATCCACCCAGTGACATTGCCTCCAGCAGGTGGCTACAGATGCAAACTACAAACAAATAAACAACTGAATATATTGGGGGCCATCTATTCTATTCAAACCACCACAGATACTGACCACCAGCTCCATGCCACATGCACAAAATGGGAAATATGACACTGATTCCCTGGGCTTGGACTCTTACTGAAGCAAGAGGAAAATGCTGACCTCAAGAGCTATCACTCTGACCGAGTGATGCAACAACAGGCATTGTAGGGAAAATTCAAGAGATGATGAGAGCAAACCAGCACATGGAAAGGTTACTTCTGTCTGGGGAAGAATATATGACCTAGGGGAAGAGATTTAACATGAACAAATGCAACCACACATATTCTTGCGAGATATTTACAAGTGTTTAGGGAACACACACTCCATATGAGAAGTGAGTCTTCAAGACTCTTCACATCTTGCTGGTATAGCTACCAGATCATAGATGATACGAGGGCTGAATTGGAAAACAGGCAGTGGCTTCTCTGTGGTAGGAGGAAAGTTGGAGAAATTGATGCCTGAGCCAGAAATGTCTCATTAAGCACATCATGCTCGCCTGGAAGACTATCAAACACAGAGTTTAAATGTGAAAAGCTCCACCACCACCACCCCCCCCCCGCCATATGTTTTGAATACTTGGTCCCTGGCTGGTGGCCATTTGTGAAAGCTATGGAGCCTTTGGGACATGAAGCCTTGCTGGTGGAGGTGTATCATTGGGATCAGACCTTGAAGTTTATTACACCAGCTCACTGGGGGTTCAGAGCTAGATGGTTTGCACTACTTCCTCCAAGAGATATGACAAGATGTGAAACCTGACTGCCTGGTTTCCCATGTGTTCCCCTCTGTGATGAAACTGCCTTGAAACTATAAGACGAAATAAACCCTTTCCTCCCATAAGCTGCTTTAGGTCAGGTTTTTTTATCCTAGCATTGAGAAGGTAACTGCCATAAAACAAACCTGTGGCAGATTGGTTACCCAAAGGATCTTTATTCAAACAGTTTAATTAATGATTTCAGTTCTCAGATTGCAAAGCCATGTAAGCAGAGGTGATGGTGTATTTCTAACCTCTCTTAAATTGAACATGGCGTTACATTAATAATACTCATTGTCTCACAGTGCATATGCTGTAGTTTGACCTGGTCATTTGAATATATTCTCAGATCTTTTTGCAATTAGTCACAAAGGTGTCCTCTCTACTGCTCTTCCTTTGGTCAGACTGTAATTTAGATTTCTGTATCTATCACCAAATAAAACAGCTATTATTTACTACTCTCACTTTTGGTAGAGAATCTTCCCTTTTCAGATGGCAGTGATGGGATGACTCAGAATGCATCATGGTGCTGGAAAAAAGTGACAGAAGTGCTCAGTACTACAATATCTCTATCATCCCTTCCAAGGCTTAGGGTCTATTGCAGAAGAAGTAGCAGAAAGAATGCAAGAGCCAAAGGAAGGGTAGGACTCCTTACAAAGTGCTCCCCCCAGATACAAAATGGCCCGGATATCCATGACCTCACAGTTCCTGACACTACCTACACAAGACCAGCATAATAGGAGGAAAACATCATGACATCAAAATAAAAGAGAGACTGACTGAGATAGGGAGGGGATATGATGGAGAAAGGAGTTTCAAAGGGGAAAGTGAGGGGAGAGAGGGCATTATCATGGGATATTTTTATAATCATGGAAGTTGTTAATAAAAAAAAGTTGAAAAGAAAAAAAACAGCTATTATTGAAAATGAATGAAATGTTTTATGCATATTATCAATGTGCAAGCTGGAAAAAAAGCATTAAACTTCTTAAAATCTTAAACTCTTATCCCTTCCCTGTCCCTTTCCATCCTATTTCCCTCCCACTTCTCCTCTCTCTTTCAATATTGTGCAAACCTAGACCTAAAGGGATAAACAATTTGGAATACTCCATGGAAACTGAATGCATAGCATTTCAACTAAGTCAAGTAAACCAAGGCAAGGAAGCTTCCAGGAGACTTGGGTAAATGTGGGGCTCATTTCATTTGGGTACAGTAGAATGTGCTTGTATGTACACATGGGTATGTCTTCAATGGAAAATGTTGTCCAGCTATAGTACTGACCATGCGAGTTTTCCCGTCCTTCATCTTTAAAGTCTGTGTGAGACATTGTATTATAACTTGTTTTCCTTGGCTGTGCATCCTCCTTCTTAAGTGAGTAGTCGTATGCCTGGAAAAGTCAATCCCCATTACAGAGGTACAATCATAGTTCCCTGTGGGCTGGTAGAATGCTAATGTGATAAGCTTCCCTGTGTTTCAGGATGCCTCTAGCAGTCAGAGGCTTCTGAAGGGCCTCACTGATCCAGTTCCTGCAGCTTCCTCCATTTGGATGCAAAAACTATAGAAATGCAGGTAGTCAGTTTTGAGCTGGCACTCTAATAGAGCCTTTTTAGAATTCAGTGAACAAGGATAGATTGCATATTTATCTGACTGCACTGCTACTGTGCATATCAGATGACTAGTCTAATCTGAAGCACTATGGGCCTGTGTGATGAGCTTTGTTTCAAGTGTGCTTTTTTCAGTAATCTCTGTTTCCTACTCCTCCAGGAAAATGGGTCCCCTGAGGCATGTGTGACGTGTGAGTCCAGCACGCCAGCCTGACGCCCAGCTGGGAAGGGAGCCTACCATGGATGGCATTGTTGAACCGAAGAGCGTACTGGTACACAGTAAGATCAGTGATGCTGGCAAGAGGAATGGTTTAATTAACACCAGAAACTTCATGGCTGAGAGCAGAGATGGCCTGGTGTCTGTTTACCCAGCTCCCCAGTACCAGAGCCACCGGCTGGTGGCCAGCGCGGCACCAGGCAGCCTGGACAGTGGCAGGAGTGAGCCAGTGCAGCAGTTGCTGGACCCCAACACCCTGCAGCAGTCGGTGGAGTCCCATTATCGCCCTAACATTATCCTGTACTCCGAGGGTGTGCTGCGCTCCTGGGGAGATGGTGTGGCCGCCGACTGCTGTGAGACCACTTTCATTGAAGACAGGTCACCCACCAAAGATAGCCTGGAGTACCCTGATGGGAAGTTCATCGATCTTTCTGCAGATGACATCAAAATCCACACCTTGTCCTATGATGTGGAGGAGGAGGAGGAGTTACAAGAGCTAGAGGTGAGTGGATGCCATTGTGGGAGGGGTTTCTGGAATGAGGTGGTGGGACTTGGTGGGGGAAGGTGAGAAAAACCCAAGGAATGAAACTAGTGTGCAAAAATGCAGAGAAAGTGAAGGAGCACTCAATGGCCCCTCCCTCCTGAGTATTTTGTAGAGGATGAAAGGAGTAGGAACAGACACCGTAGACCAACAGCTGAGGGCAGCAGCTGTGACGCTGAACAATGATGGTCCAAGGTAACTTCCATGGAGAAGGAACATCAGTACCAGCTCTAGCTGGCAGGACTGTTAGGGATGCCACCCCACAAGAAAGAGGCCACTGGCAAAAGCAAGATGAGAGGGACATCTGAGGATATAGACACACATGTAGGGGCAATTGGAGAAGTATTTCATATTTAATTGTTATTGAAAACTTCCATAACTATACACAATAAACCGTGATAATCCCCTCTCCACTTTCCCCTTCACAAATCCACTAGAAGTGTTTATGCTGTCATAAGTGGGTGATTTGACATTTCAAATTTTCTACTAGAAGATCATTAGTTTCTTGGAAACTTGCTAGATGAAACAGTAGAAATTGAAAAGGGAAGATAAGTTGATTATTTAATTTTTGTGTGTGTGGTGCTGGGAGAATGAAGCCTGGGTCTTCTGCATGCTAGGCAGGGATTCCATCACTGAACTATGTCCTCAGTCCAAGTCATTTAGTATTAAGGTAGGCAAGGACATTTGAATTACAGAATTTCATGCATAGAAACATGCAAAGAGGATCCTGGATGATAGGGCGCAGTGGTCCATGGCTGTGCAGGGCATATATCCTTTCATAGGAACTGCAAGAGAAATTGAGACACCCTGAGTCTACAGAGTGAATTCCAGGTCAGCCCGAGCTAGAGTGAAACCCTACCTCAAAAGACCAAAAAAAAAAAGAGAGAGAGAGAGAGAGAGAGAAATTGAGAGGTCACTGCACTGCAGGAACAGGGGATAACAAAGAATGTTCTCCCAGGATGTGAATGGAGAGGAGAGGGAGCAAGGGAGGGAAAAAGAAGAGGAGAGGGAAGAGGAGGGAAGGGGAATGGCGGGAAGGATAAGAAGGAGAGAAGAGGGGGAAAAGGGAAGGAGAGAAGAGGAAAGTCAAGAGGGAAGGGGAGAGAGCAGCAATTTCTTTATGTTAACTAACAAGGAAATCACAGACCTTCAAAATGCAGCTGTGCTCAAAAGGAAAGGCTGCTTGGTTTTGGCTAAGCTGGGCAAGAACACATGGGAGTTGAAGGGAAGATGTCCAGGGAAAAGCACAAAGGCTGGGAGTCTGCAGAACAACCTTGGGGAGGCAGGAGACTGGCCCCTTGGCCTCTCTGGAGAGATCATCAGGCTGCTTGTTGAGGGAAGCTGGGGTCAGGGACACCTGCCCACAGCAATAAGGTTGAGGAGGAAGGAAATGAGGAGATAATGGTGGCTCGTGCTGATAGAAGTTCAGAGTGGCCAGAGGAGTTTCAAGGACGTGTTGAACTTGAAATGATTTCAGAGCAGTGACCTGGAAGAACTGAGCACTTTAGAAGAGACTGAAGGAGCTGTCAGTCTGAGTGGGACAATGTGGCTAGATCCAGAGTACAGGAGACTGTCCCTGGAAAGGTGTAGCCATTCTTAGGATAGCTCTGGTCAGGAGGAAGTTCAGAGGTAAAATCAAGTGGGGGAGCATTGCCCATGAAAGGAGTCTATGAGATCCATTGACAGGCAGGCCCACGAGTGGTGAGCACTGTCTACCTTAGCACCATCTGGTTACACTTAAGGAAAGAGTAGAGACGTGAGGCCAGCTAGAGCCTTGCAGAAACTGGGAGGGTACTTTGGCATCTGTGCAAAAACCTGTTACAAATGCCTACCATTTCTCAAGTTCTTGGTTTGGGTAAAAGCAAGTGTTTAAATCTGCCTGGCCTGTGTGAATCAGAGAAACAGGCACCACAAGCAGCTTGAATTTGACACAGGAATCTTGATGAAGAGATGCCAGGTTGTCTCTGAAAGCAGATATGGGGTTGGAACTCTGAGCTCCAGGTTTGAATGAAGGGGTGTCAGAAGTCATTGTAGAAGTGCCTGTGTCTTGAGGAAAAACATGGGGATGCTGAAAGGCAGTGGCCTGAGAGGGAAGTGGGTCCCGCCACCAAGGACCCCAGCTGTCTAAGGGAGAGTGGATTCAGGATAGTCACGCTTCCAGGTGCCTATGAGAAAAGGTAGGTGACAAGCCAAGGGGAGTGCTGGACAACAGAGTGTCAGACTAGAAAGTTCAGGCTCACCTGACCTGTCACCCCACAAGGCCCCAATGTCCATGCTGTGCAACACGGTGTGGCCCATGCTACGAGATTCAGGTTGTGAAAGCTTGGAGAATGCGCCAAAGTTTAATTGACATGATAACACAGAGTGAGGTGGAGGAACGGGGCACTACAGGTGGGAAGCCTTGATCCCTTGCCCTTGGCTGTAGAGAGCCTGAAGGTTTCAGGTAGCAGGGCTGTAGCCAGATCTGTGTTCTGGGAAGCTGCTGTGGCTGAGCGTAGGATAAAGATGTGTAAAAACTGCAGTGAGGATGTGACCAAGCCAGAGGCACAGAGCCCTGTTCTCATAAGGGATGGAGTGGGAGCCAATCAGGGCAGCATGAGCAGTGGGGAAGAAATACTTACTGGATGAAATTTCTCATTGATTGGAGATAAGAAGAGTGGCTCACAGATGATGTTTAGCTCGGTTAAGAGTTCCTGGAAAATCAGCTCCAAGGTACAGCATGTCTCCACAACTTATGGCCTGGCATAGTAGCTAGATTGAAAATGAAAGAAATTTCTAAGTGTCTCCACCATTCTTTTCTCACTCAGGAGCATTTTGTTCCACACCTCTATATACTTTGCTTGAATAATCCACACTATGTCAAGGTCATTAAGATCAGCATTAAAACCAGCGTGTCTTCTTAGACCTCAGCCAACTTCCCTCCTTTTACTTCACAGTAGACTGAGAAGTCTATTCCTCCTTCTTTAACACATGCAAAAGTATCTAATTGAGCTTGGAAATAAATACAACCAATGCTGAAATGTAATTTGTTTTGATCCACAGTATGTCTGAATCTACATTTTTGGTAATCCATTACTGCCTCCATTTTATTACATCAGTTTCACACAATAATTTCAGCTAGCTGGCATGGGTTTTGGAATTTATAGAGGTCTACTTTCTACCCAGATCTAACCAATCTTTCTAACCCAATCTCTTGAGTTAAAAGTTAGGAAGTGGTATGCATGGAAGATAGACTTGATAGATCCAGGGTTCTGACCAGTGGTGGAAGCAGCTGGAGAAATGAGCTATAACACCCAAATGTTTTGCTATGTCCCAGCAATGGCAGTAACAACCACCAGAGACAATTCCTTGAAGTATACAGCATCAGGAATATTTAGTGATATTAATGGTGTTTGTTCTGTATTGTGGCTTTAGAATCACCCTTTTAAAATATTTTATTTTAATTTGTTTATTTGAAAGAGAGAGAGAGAAGCAGATAGAATGAGAGAGAGAATGGGCACATCAAGGCCTAGAGCCACTGCAAACAAACTCCAGAAATCTGTGCCACATTGTGTATCTGGCTTACAAGGTCCTTGGGAAGCGAACCTGGGTCCTTTGGCATTTTAAGTAAGTGCCTTAACCACTAAGCCATCTCTCCAGCCCTAGGATGACATTTTATGGGGCATGTTGGCATTTGTAACTTGGCCAGAGAAAGGATTTTCCTAATAACATTGATAGAACAACGTATTATTTAAAATCTTCCTTAGACAGACTTTCTGGATGACTTCCAAGGAGCTCACCAAGACCAAGACATGCTCCCCACCCCATAGAATGAAGAGGAAAGAAATCAAGACACCATATGGCTGTCCTTCATTTCCCAATGTGGTCTAAGACATCAAGGGTGGATTTCAGGGGATAGTCTACACTGGACACTATAATCCCTGAGGAGGTCTGTGCAAACAAAGGCCTGTTTTCAGAAGCATTCTTATGGTAAAAGTGCAGCCTCCAGTTCATGCATTTTATTTCATTAAATAAAACAGCAACTAATGGGAAATTCCTTTACTATTCTATGGTTTCCCAATTTTCCGCCCTATGGACTGATCAACAAGTGAGTATTGGTTAGCATTTGCTGCTCAACAAAACCTCAGAACTTAGTGACTTAAAATAAGCATTTGTTTAGCACATGATTATGAGGACAACACTTTGAGTCGAGATTCAGCTCAGTGGTTGTTCTGCTGGTTCCCCTGGGCTCACTCATCTTTCTATAGTTAACTCTTTTTAAAAATATTTATTTATTTATTTATTCACTTACTTATTTGAAAGAAAGAGAGAGAATGGGCACACCAGGTCTTCCTGCAAATGAATTCCAGACACAGGTACCACTTTGTGCATCTGGCTTACGTGGGTACTGGGGAATCAAAACTGGGTCCTTCGGCTTCACAGGCAAGAGCCTTAACCATTGAGCAATCTCCATCTCTCCAGCCCCTGTAGTTAACTCTTGAGTGAGTGGCTGGGCAGCTGTGCTTGAGAATGCTGGTTGTCTGATGGCTGCTATGAGGGGGTTGACATGTCACACAGTTCTCTCACCACCTGGCTGGCCCTTCTAGGCTTCATGACATGGCAGAAGTGCATGATAATACCAGCCATAGAGTCCAAGGGCATTTCCAGTCTTTGCCAGTATCACATTGAATTGTCTTATTCTCAAGGACAGTCATGTGGACAAGCTCAGAGTCAACATGGTAAGGATGACTCAGGGTCCTAAAAGAATTGTGCCTCTGTATTCATAGGGATTGGTTCCAGGAGCCCCTAAAATACTAAAGTCTTAAATCTTAATATAAAGAGGTCAAGTATTTCCATGTAGTTTACACATCATCCTGTTTTACCTTAAACCATCTCTAGATGATTTATAAAACCTAGTGTAATGTAAACTCTGTGTAAATAGTTATATTGCATGGGGAATCACATCAAGAAAAAGAAATCTTCACATATTTAGTTGAAATGCAATTTTCTTCTAGTATTTTCCAACCACGGTTAGTTGAATATGTAGATGATATCTTTGAATATGTATCTCACTCCTCTCAGAATGGCTTTCATTGAGAAAACATAACAAATGCTAATGAGGGTGTGGGGGAAAAGGAACCCTTATTCACTGTTGGTAAGAGCTTAAACTGGTGAAACCACTATGGAAATACACAGGGCTGACTGCATGGGAAAGTGAGCGTAAATTGCGTATCAATATTGCAACCACAGAGAAAAGAAGTGGAGACTGTCATATTTTTAATCATGTGATAGAATGAAATGAATAGTGATGGTTATATTAACTAAAACAATACAGTAAATATTGACCTTTTTTTCAGAAAAACAAATGAAAAAAACTTGACAAAAATAGCCTGGCATGCTGCAACATGCCTTTAATCCCAGTACTCAGGAGGCTGGGGTGGAAGGATTGCTGTGAGTTCAAGGCCAGCCTGAGAATACATAATGAATTCCAGGTAAGCCTAGGCTAGAGTGAGAACCTACCTAGAAAAAACCAAAACACAAAAAAGAAAAAAAGCTCATTGGAGAAAGGGTAGTCTCTTTGGAAAATGGTGCTGGGAAACCTGGATCACTATATGCAGAGTGAAGTAACTAAATTCTTATCTTATCTTATCTTATCTCTTACTATGTACAAAAATCAACTCCAAATGGATCAAAGACCTTAACATGAGACTTGAAACTCTGAAACTGTTAAATAAAAAAGTAAAGAAAACACTTTAAGATATAGAAATAGATAAGAAGTTTCTGATTAGGGCTCTAGTTACACAGGAAATAAGGTCAATAATCAACTAATGGGATCTCACTAAAGTAAGAAAGTTTCTGTACAGCAGAAAAAATTTAGTGAAGGATAGCCTACAGAATGGGAGAAAAATCTGCAAGTTATACATCTGACATAGGATTCATATCTATAGTATAGAAAGAACTTTAAAGAAAACAGCACAATCAAATATAGCTAAGGAGCTGAGCATGGTGGTGCACGCCTTTAATCCCACCACTTGGGAGGGAGGCAGAGGTAGGAGGATCACCATGAGTTCGAAGCCATACTGAGATTACATAGTGAATTCCATGTCAGCCTGGGCTAGATCAAGATCCTACCTCAATAAACAAATAAAATAAAATAAAATAGCTAAAGAACTGAATAGGAATTTCTCAAAAGAAGAAATACATAATGGCCAATAAGTATTTTTTAAAGTATGCAATATCCTTAGCCACCATGGAAATACAAATTAAAACTACTTTGAGGGGCTGGAGAGATGGCTTAGCAGTTAAGGCGATTGCCTGCAAAGCCAAAGAATCCTAGTTCGATTCTCCAGGACCCACGTAAGCCAGATGCACAAGGGGGTGCATACATCTGGAGTTCATTTGCAGTAGCTGGATGCCCTGGCTCACCCATTTTCCCTCTCTCTCTCTCTCTCTCTCTCTCTCTCTCTCTCTCTCTCTCTCTCAAATAAATAAATAAAATATATATTTAAAAAAAAAAACTACTTTGAGATTCCATCTCACCCCTGTCAAGAATGGCTTTACCAAGAAAACGAATACACTCCACTGTTGGTAAGAGTGTAAACTGGTATAGCCACCACGGAAATCAGTGTGGAGGTTTCTCAAAAAAGCTCAAAATGGAACTAATCAGCTATATCACTCTTGGGCATATACCTAAAGGACTCTACACCCTCCTACAGAAGGCTTGTTCACCCATACTTATTGCTGCTCTGTTCACATTAGCTAGTAAGTGGAATCAACCTTAATGTTCATCAAAGGAGAAATGTATAATGACAATGTACATATATGCAATGTATTTCTATTCAGCCATAAAGAACTATATTATGAACCACTTACATACTGTAGTGGCATAAACTATATAAAACATGATTCAATTTTTGTCAATGAAAACAGAAATTAAAAATGTGTTTTTGTTGATTATTTTCAGGTTTGGAAGATTTCTGTAGCTTCACTAACAATCAATTTTTTTTGTTGTTTGTTTTGTTTTCCTGAAGTAGGGTCTCACTCTACCTCAGACTGACCTAGAATTCACTATGCTGTTTCAGGGTGGCCTCGAACTCACAGTGTGCCTCCTACCTCTGCCTCCCGAGTGCTGAGATTAAAGGTGTGTGCCACCACGCCCAGCACTAGAATCAATATTTTCCCTGGAAAGTATGTGCAGTGGTTAGAATGTGGTTTTCAGAAGGCCACTGCCATGTTTAGGATCCAACTGCTCACCTGCGCTTCTATCCATTCTGGGAGTATGTATGGGACATGCCCAGGTCCAGGGAGCCTTCTTCACCCAGGACAGTTTTTCAGTAATATGAGAGACCTCCTTCATGGCTGTGGGAGCAACACACATGGGTCCATAGCAATGTCAAGAATACTTGAGGAAGGACTCTGAGACGCAACAAGAGTTTGTGACCTTTCTTGCTCTGCCTTCAGATCCTGGTACCAAGTAGGGCAAGGTTTGGCTTGATATGAAATGGGGGAAAGCTGGAAGAGTTTGCAGAGATGTTCAGAACTGATCACTGCACAATCTGACCAGAAAACTGTCCCACTGGCATCCTCAAGCCAGTCAAGGTGGTGATAACTGGGCCTGGGTTCCCATAGCCCAGGGCCTCCTCCCTGGTACGTGATCATTGCTTCATCCAATGCCCAGCCAGTAAGCCAAAAACTGCAGCTTCCAAGAACATAGACAGCAGGAAGCCACTTCTTATTTCTCACAAATAAACTCAAACAGAGAGATTACAGGGACATGCAATAAAGTAATTCTATAAAACATACAATTGGAGTTAAAGCTGTGAGATGAAGTGGTTAGAGCCCAGGGCTAGAGAGGTCTTATCACCCTCCTGCTGTCAGTAATGCTGACCTGTGTCCAATGGCATATCATTGCCCACTTATTTGTGACAATTCATAACTGTTTAGACACTGGGGCTACATGAAACGTTGTCTAAAAATTGTGCCCAGGTCGGCTAAGCCATTTCTTCAGTGCAGATAAAAAAGGGGGAAGGAAAATGTGCCTTTAGGGAGCTCTCTCAATACTAGGCACTTGTTGCATTCTGCTAACTAATGTTCACAACCCTGGGGGTGGGGAATGTGGAATACCAATGTGCGGTCTAGGCAAGGACGGACAGATGCTTGATCTACTTCCAGACAACACCATTGACTTTGCTGGAGTGCATGGAGCTGAGACAGTCCTGCGGCTTCAGGCTCTCGTCTCCAAATAATGATGATGTTCTTCCTACACCAGGAAGGAAATGGGCATTTCAGCAATCCTCTGTTTTAGCATTATGCCAGAGTTCACACATAGAGCACAGAGAGACTGAGCTGTGATTGTCATGAACTAATTCTTGGCCTCAGACAACTCTTGGTCTGGGCTTTCTAAGACTTTCATGTCTACCCTCCCAAATGAGAGGTCATAAGAGTTTCCTTAGAGTTGTTTTCGTATATATGAAAGAAAATGGAGATGCTTTAACAAACCGTTGAATAAAACCCCAATGCACAATTGGGAAAGAAAAAACAATAACATGTAGAAGACTTGACTCAGTGGAAGCAAAAAAAAATCTTTCAGAAAATAATGAACAAGAATTATATGGTAAGGATAAACTTGAAGGGCTAATTTTGATAGAGAGGATTTGGAGAGTGTAACTTAGTTGTTGCTCATTTACCTCACTGCATTGACTAGAACCCTAAATGTTACGTTGAGTAGAAGTTGCAGAGATAAACATGAACGTCTTACCCTGCCCCTGATCACAGCTGAAGGGGGAAGGGCATGAATTCATGATTAAGGATAGTATTAGCTATAGTCTTTGCAGATGCTCTTAATAAGTTGTAGTAAGTTCCCATCTGCCACTACTTTGTTGAAAATATTGTTTTTATTTACTTTATATTTATTTTTTATTTCTTTTAGTTTTTTGAAGGTAAGGTCTCACTCTCGCTCAGGCTGACCTAGAATTCACTATGTAGTCTCAGGCTGGCCTTGAACTCTCAGCGATCCTCCTACCTCTGCCTCCTGAGTACTGGGATTAAAGGTGTGGCCACAACGCCCTGGGTAAAAATATTGTTTGCAATCAAAACATGGGTGTTCAGTCTGCCAGATACTTTTCTCTCTCTCCTCAGGTCATCATGTATAGTATTTGTTTTGTTTTACGTCTTTGTCATTTAATATTATAGTATATCACATAAACTGATTTGCAAGTATTAAACTACCCTTGTGTTTGGAGATAAATCCCACTTTCTGGCGGCATGTAATCTTATTTAATGTGACTGGGTTTGATTTTCTAGTAATTGGTTAAGGATTTTGACATCTGCATCCAAGGGGGATTTTGATTGTTAGATTGTTAGGGTTCAAAAATCAGAGGACTGAGAACACACTTTTGGGAATAGGGAGTTGATTAACTAACAAGTCAGAGAAGGAGTTGTAAGCAAGGGGGAGGGCAAGGAGTAATGCATGCCAGCACTGCCAACCTAGAAGCAATGGCAGGCAGTGGGTTCCCAGGGAAAGGGGATCTGAGTATAAGCCTGGAAGTGGAAAATGTGTATATAAAAAGGAAAGCAGATGGGAGGCTAACACAGAGAGAGATGCAGAGACAGAGGGAATAATATACATGCTGTCTTGCAGACACAATGCGGCCTTGATATTCCTCACCTCACAGTAGCTGATACTACCTACACAAGACCTGAATAATAGAAGGGAAAAATTATGGCATCAAAATAGAAGAGAGACAAATGGAAATGAGAGAGAGGACTCCTGAAAGTAAAAAGGGCAGGAAATTTTGCACTTGCTAGAAATCAATGATATGATTTCTTTCTTTCTTGCCTATTTCACCAGACCTGCTTTCCTACCAACAGCCAGGACTCCTCCTGAGAGGGAGGTCCTTGATAGGATTTAAATATTGTGGTTGGTCAAGTTCAGCCTCTGGTGCCAGGGCTAACCTCTTCCTGAGACAGCCCCTAGCCCTTACCAACCAGTTATACCTCTGGTTCACAGGAGCCGGGGAGACAGCTCACCTCCACTAAATGGTTATAAATGTCTTTGCAAGGATAGGGCAGGCTCTCTGACCACTTGGGAACTTGCAGCTGTGGGTGAGCATTTCCCTTAGCTGGGCTTGGGCTGGCTAGGCCCCCCAGCCCTGACTCTCCACATAGGTTCTTTACCCCTCCAGCTCCCCGGATGGCAGGAGCTCCTTGAACTTTCTTTTCTCTTTTCTTCCCATGTTCTTTTTTTTTTTTTTCAGGCCCTCCATGTGAGAGCTCTCATCACATGGGCACCTTTCCTTGGTTCTGTACTTCCCACAATAATTATAATAATTTAATAATTACCCTTCTCAGTCTCCTTTTTAATTCAACTCTTTGATTAAAATTAGAAACTAATCTAGGGTTTGGGGTTCAAGGACTTTCCTGTACCCTAGCACCCTGTTACAGAAAGAAGAAGGGATTCAGTGTAGGTGGGAGGATTTGAGAGGGGGAATAGGGAATGATGGGAGAGGACTGTGATCATGGTATATTGTGTACATTATGGACATTGTCAATAGAAAGTTTTTTTTTTTATTTTTTTTATTTGAGAGCGACAGACACAGAGAGAAAGACAGATAGAGGGAGAGAGAGACAATGGGCACCCCAGGGCTTCCAGCCTCTGCAAACGAACTCCAGACGTGTGCGCCCCCTTGTGCATCTGGCTAACGTGGGACCTGGGGAACCGAGCCTCAAACCGGGGTCCTTAGGCTTCACAGGCAGGCGCTTAACCACTAAGCCAACTCTCCAGCCCAATAGAAAGTTTTTAAAAGAAAAATACAAACCTTACTTCAGGAATGAATGCCAAAAGAATGAGAGATCAAGAATGCCACGCGGGCTTCTCATGTCCACAGCCTTAGGACAGGGGGACTTGTCCAGCAGAATGGATGGGCTTGAGCTAGTGCCCCTGGACAGCCCAGTTGGCTCGATCCTTTGAAGAGTTTTTCCCAGGTGGTAAAGGGGAGGAGAAGATGAGTGGGGAGCTCTGAGACTCTAACATCCCAGCATCTTTGCTTCTATACAAAAATGGACACAATTTCTTTGAAAGGGGGAGTGGGAAAGGAAGAAGCCATAGAATTTCAGGGGTGTAGTGGTCTTATCTTACTTCTTCAACTTGAAGCAGAGTTGTTTTGCAGACTTCCCTGTTGTAAGGTGGCAGGGCTTTTGTCTGTATTCTTGCATCAGGATAAGGAAGTCTGCATAGCATGTAGGGGTAGACTGGAAGAACAGAAGTCTAGAAAGGGGCCTATGAATATTAAAATGGGTTATTGAGGAGGCAAAAATTCGGACTGTTGAAATAGAGACAAATAAAAGGCTGAGCTATAGTAGATGTGCGGGGGTCCTGGGATATAAGAGAATGAGCTATAACTCTGAAGCATGTATAAGTCTAACTTGAAGGGAGTAGAGCTAGGAGAATTATAATGCAGAACAACAGGTGTCTCAGCTGGAGATGCCATTTCATATACAGAAAGATAACAAGATGGCTATTCTAAAAAGCTAATGTAGTCCAAAATAGGTTTGGCTCCAGGCAAGTAACATTTAATTCTCCACAATTGCTGTAGTCCATCACTGAAGTTCTGGTAATGCAGATGCGGCTTCTGGGTGCCTCAGGTTTTGGCTTCTCTTCCTGCTGAATGTTAGGATTCCACTTTGTATACATGTCACGTTGTTATCCCATGTGGCCCAGGAAGCTTTCTCCTAGGCCAAGGCAGCTCTTTAGGAGAGTGATAATTAGCAAAGACATTAACCAACGAAACTCCCAGATCATATTAAGCCTATTAGCCATCATGATCTGGTCATATATATATATATATATATATATATATATATATATATATATATATGAATATTGCTATATATGACATGCCTTTTATGGAAAAGTAGTGAATAACTTCGATGGTAAGTAAGGAGAAAAGGAGTGCTTTTTGGAGAAGTAAGGAAGAAGGCATTTTTAACTTGAAACTAAAAGTCTTTTATGTGGTATAGGCTAAAGGTGTCAGATGTAAAAGAATTACAATGTGTCAAGCTGGAAAAGCCACAAGCTTTGATTATTGGCATACGAACCATGAGCTTTGTATAATTAGGCCCAATTTTGATTACTAGAATAAAGTTTTATTAGACAAATAAGGTCTTATCTAGCAGGTAACCATATGTGGATCAGAGCAGTATCTAAATATAGAGATGTAAGTATTGCAATGAACAAGTAACAGATTTACCCAGTGGGAAAGCATAGAAGCTTAGCATTCTGACCACAGACTTAACTAGAGATTATTAGAGGCTTCAGTTGGTAAAGGCAGAACAATATTTAAGAAAGAAACTTTATTGTTGTAGACAGAGAAACATGCTATATTAAGTAAAATAAAGGCTTAATCTAGTGGAAAGCATAAGTTCTCATTTATAAACATCAGCAGAAGCATAGCAATATCTAAACCTATGGCTGTGAACAGAGAATTAGGCATTTGGAAATATCATTAAGGGCAGAATCATATTTAATAAAATGTGAACTTTTGATGTTAGAAAATTAATGTTGTCTAAAAATAATAACTTCTAATAAGCTAAATAATCTCAATAAGGAGTTTAATAACCTTTGAAATAAACATTAGAATGTGCTTATGTGTATGTGTGTATTGTTTCTTTTTATCTGCCTAGGATCAGTCCTCTGGGTAGGAGGGGGTGGTTTTCCCCTTCTTAATATGACTATGGACATAGAAAATTGGGCCAGTCTTTTAGTGATCTCTAAGCCTAACTGGGTATCTATCATTGTTCTTTTTTTTTAATTAATTAATTAATTTATTTATTTGAGAGCGACAGACACAGAGAGAAAGACAGATAGAGGGAGAGAGAGAGAATGGGCGTGTCAGGGCTTCCAGCCTCTGCAAACGAACTCCAGACGCATGCGCCCCCTTGTGCATCTGACTAACGTGGGACCTGGGGAACCGAGCCTCAAACCGGGGTCCTTAGGCTTCACAGGCAAGCGCTTAACCGCTAAGCCATCTCTCCAGCCCTCATTGTTCTTTTTTAAGAATAGAGACCCAAATAATTTAGGAAATGGGCATTGACTCAATGTGGCTTCTTCAGGCTGCAATGTTTTTAGGTTCTCTATACTTGTTGGCTTTTAGGCTTTGGGGGACAATGAAAGGGACCCAAAAAAATCAATTAGATTAATTTTGATTTTTAGATTTTATGTATTATTTTTAAATCTTTTGAACTGAAAACCAAGGAAGCTATAATTAGAAACACTTTAAATGAAAATTTTATATAAGTATCTTGTATTTAGCAGTTACAAATAAAGCCTAGTGACATTCTGAGATATTTTTATTTATATTTATTTATAAATTTGCAAGCAGTGAGAGAGCATGGAAACTTGTCCATCAGTGGGGAAGGGCTTGTGGTGGTGTGAACTAGCGCTCAGAGGAGGAGCCAGGTTGGGCTGATCCCCTGCTGAGTTTTAGCCCGGTGGTAGAGGAAGAGGATCCCATCTCAAAATTCTCCAGAAGTTTTGTGTAATATTTCCATGATTTCTTTTCAAATCATTCCTTAGGGACTGAAGAGATGGCTTAGTGATTAAGCACTTGCTTGTGAAACCTAAGGTCCCCGGTTTGAGGCTCAATTTCCCAGTACCCATGTAAGCCAGTTGCACAAGATGGCGCATGCATCTGAAGATTGTTTGCAGTGGCTGGAGGCCCTGGTACGCCCATTCCCTCTCTCTCTCTCTCCCTCTCTCTCTCACTCTCTGTCTCCCCTTCCCTCCCTCCCTCCCTTCTTCTTTCTCTCTCTGTCTGCCACTCTCAAATAAATAAACAAAAATAAATAAAATCATTCCTTAAATGTTACCAATTAAGCCATATGGGTCCAGTGACTTTTTGGGAAAAGTTTTAATTACTAATAGGGTTTTATTTCTTCGTTGCCTTAAAGGAAAGCTAATTTTTCATTCTTCATAATTCCACTTTAATAACTTGTCCAATCCTACCTGTTATATAACTTTTTGGCATAAAGCTGTCCATAGTATTTCATTGAAATCTTTTTACTTCCTGGAGGACTGGTAATGTCATGTCCTATGTCACTTCTTATTTGGTTACTTGGAGTTTTCTGTTCTTTGATTATACTAGCTCAGAACTTACCACGTTTGATAATCTTTTTGAATGCTGGCTTCTAGTTCATATGCCTTACCAAACACTCTTGGTTTTTAGTTTTCCATTTAACTAATTCTCACTATGATGTTTATGATACTTTTCCTTCAGTCTTCTTTAGCTTAAATTTACTCATTTTCATCTATTTTCCTTAGGTCAGAACTGGTGTTATGAAATGGGTATTATTTTCTTTTGTGTTACTTGTCAACAGCTTGCCCTTAAGCACTATTTTAACTATATCTTATGATTAAAAATATTTTAAAATATTTTTATATGTATTTATTTGAGAGAGAGAGGCAGATAAAGAGAAAGAGAGAATGAGCATGCCAGGGCCTCTAGCCACTGCAAACGAACTCCAGACGCATGTGCCCCCTTGTGCATTGGCTTACGTGGGTCCTGGGAATCAAACTGAGGTCCTTAAGCTTCACAGGCAAACACTTTAACCACTAAGCCTTTTCCCCAGCCCTAAAAAAGTATTTTTATTTATTGATGACAGACAGAGTATGGACAAACCAGGGCATCCTACCACTTCAAATAAAATAGCTACCTCCACCATTTTGTGCATCTGGCTTCACTTGGGGATTGGAGAATTGAACCCAAAGCAGAGGTAATAGGTACACATGGGGAAGTGAAAGTTCACAGCCCTCACAGGTCCTACCAATGTAAGTGGGTAGAATACTAAGCTGGAGAGATGGCTTAGCAGTTCAGGCACTTGCCTGCAAAGCCTAAAGACCCAGGTTCAGTTCATCTGTACCCATGTAAGCCAGATGCATATGGTGGCACATGTGTCTGGAGTTCATTTGCAATGGCTAGAGGCTTTGGTACACCCATTATCTCTCTATGTACCCCCTTCAAATAAAACATAAAATACTTTAAATCAATGCTAATTTTATTCACTATAATACAGAAGTTATGTTTCAAATACTTCCATCCTGTCTCTCCTACGTTGCTCATGTTGTCATTGCACATTTTACTTATTCATATATATATACATATATCATAAATTCCACAAGTGTTATAATTATTCATTGACAGACTTATATCTTTTAAGGAAACATAATAGGAAAATAGAAATGCATATATTTAAGAACATCATATAGCTATACTCACTCATATTTCCAGTGCCCAGTGTTTTCTGACCCCACCCTGTGCATTCAGGTTGCCATCTGGTGTCTTGCATTTTCAGCCTAAAGGCTTCATTCAGTGTCTTGTCTAGTAGAGCTCCTTGAAACAGAATCTTCCAGTCAGTGTTTACCTAAGAACTTCTCTACTTTGCCCTCATTTGCGATAGTTTTGTTGGCTATAGAATTCTTACTTCACAGATAGTTTCTTTTTTTAATTTTTATTTTAGAGAGAGATAGAATTGGCATGCCAGGGTCTCATCCACTGAAATTTAACTCCTGATGCTTGCGCCACCTAGTGGGTATGTATAACCTTGCACTTGCCTCACCTTTGTGTGTTTGGCTTATGTGGGATCTGGAGAGTAGAACATGGCTTCTTAGGCTTTGCCTTAACCACTAAGCCATCTCTCCAGACCTTCACAGATAGTTTTTAACTTTGTGTCTATCACCAGTGACCTCTGGTCTGCATCTTTTTGGACAGAAAGTTAGACATCAGTGAACTGGTACTTCTCTGTTCTAACACATCGTTTGCCTCTCTTATGGCTGCCAACATGCTGGCTTTGTTTTACGCAATCTGATTGATATCTTAATATGTTGTTGTTAAGTTTTTCTACTTTTGTGTTCTTTGAACTCCTTGATTCTGCATATTCATTTTTCCTTATATATTCAGAAGGTTTGCTGCATTATTTCTTCAATACTTCTTTCTTTACACCTCCCCAGGTTCTCATTATAAATATACTGCTGTGCTGTCTGCCTCCTTTAACATTCTTCTTCCCCTTTTCCAAGTTAGACAACTGACCTCCTCACAAGTGTGTGGATCCTTCTATCAGGACAAATCTGCTGGGAGCCTTTCTTATGAATCTTTATTTCACACTACACATTCACCATCCTGTTACTTTCTTATAGTCTCTGACCATTTATCGATATTATGTTGCATCATTGTCACCATGTTGTCCTTAAATACAGTTTCCTTAGTCCAGGAATATATTTGTAATATCTTCAGTGAGATGTTTTCCTGAAAAATTCACATTTGTGCCCAATAAAGGACGTTTTATTGACTGACTTTTGCCCTTGAATACAGGTCACACTTTCTTCCTTTTTACTTTGTGTGTATGCATAAAGGTGAGTGTGTGCGAGTGTGTGTGTGTATGTATGCGTGTGTGCACGTGTGTGTGTGTGTGTGTGTGTGTGTGTGTGTGTGTGTATGTGTAAACTAAACATGTGACTGGTATATTGTATCTACTTAGGGTTCTGATTGCTCCCCTCTGAGGTTATGGTAGTTACTGGTCATTCCTCTCTTTAGTCTAGTTTTGTTTTATTAGTAACTTCCCTGGACTAAGTGTGCCCAATATTTTTCCCTCTGTAATAGTTAGACAGCAGTGTTACTCATTCTGTTATGTTTTGTTTTTTATTCTCTCTCTCTCTCTCTCTCTCTCTCTCTCTCTCTCTCTCACTTTCTTCTTCTATCTCCTCTTCCTCTCTTTCCTTCTCCCTCCCTCTCTGTCTGCTGTTAAGACTGACTCTCTCACTCACTCTCTTCTTCTATCTCCTCTTGCTCTCATTCCTTCTCCCTCCCTCTCTGTCTGCTGTGAAGACTGACTTTCTGAGTTTCTTCCAGTCGCTACATAACTCCAAGACCACCCTGTTCATTGCTAGTTAGATACTGAGCCCAAACACCTCAGGCAGATGATGTGCCACTCTGGCCACTGATATCACATTGCTGGACATGGATTCTAGGGCCAGAAGTTTTCAGTCAGCCCAGTATTTCATTGTCTATTTGATTCCTTGCTACCTCCTATGTGCCCTGGCATTGGTTCCAAGTCTCCCTCTGCAGTTCTTTCATTTCCATGAGCTAATTCTTAAAAATTCTCAACTGAACTCCATTTGACATTTGACCCCAAACTGCTGCCTTAAGCCATGAGAACCTATGGTTCCCCTCTTGTAGCTGGGCATAGATCACAACCTCTGCTCCCATCAGTTCAGCTTGCCCCAGCAGCTAATCTCTCAGTTCCTCTGGCCATTCCTGTCCTCATAGAGAAGCTACATGGAGGGAAGGGATCATTGAGAAACCCACAAGAACTACCCAAACTGTTCTTAAAAATTCATTCCTTTATTTATATATATACAAGTAAACATTTCTATTATATTGTTGGTCTTTGCTTAACTTGAGGGCCCTGATCTGGCTGTTCTGGACAATTTTGTCCAGTTTCTGGGGACAGTATTTTCCTTCTGTCTGCCTTGCCATCCAAGAAATCTTGCCAGGACTTTTTATGAAGTTGTGGGTATGCATATCTCAGCATGCACCAGACATGGACAGAGGATATTCAGATGTTCACAGATGGCTTACAGTGAGGCTAAGAATTTTAATCAAATTAATTATCTTTAAATAATCTGACAAATTGCTTATTATGGCATCAGAAAATTAAGTTATTCATGTTTCTCTGCTGGGCCAGTCTATCTATACAGAAATTATGGTTAAACACGCCTGTTTCTTTAGGATTAGTGTTGGGTCACACACCCTTGGGAATTATCTTGTGTCCTTGTGGTCCTGTGTCTTTTTCTGGTGCTAGAATCTCACCTCTGCCTTGTTCTGTGAAGAGTGTGCAGGTTCACCCAGAAGTGAAGCTCACTTTCATGAAATAAGCACTTTCCATCCTAGAGGTCCTACCAAGTATAATTTCTACTGATAATCTAAACATTTTATAAAATATTAACATGAATATAGTAATAGGTGGCACATAATATTTTCATTTTCTGAACCAAGAATAAGTCATGGGAATGTGTAACTTGAGCATATTTTGTAAAGGGGACCCTTACATTGCCATCATACATACTGTTATGTTGCATCTCTCAATAGAGGCATTGGAGTGACTAATGCAGGCATTTGGTTGGCAGGAGAGACAGTCTCCATAAAGCATCCTCCTGTCATAGCTGTGTGGCCATTATGCATATTCCTTCTGAAATGCTGATTGCTGAGCAAGGGCACAGGCACCTCTAGCCGAGTGTGTGTGCTGGAGGCAGAAGAGACTTGCTCTACTGGCATGCCATGCTGGTCCGCAGCCATCATTTTGGCCTCTGCACAGATCTGAAGGACTCATGAGTGCTGGAGCTCTGCCACGTCTGTGGAGCCAATAAAGACGACTGTCTCCAAAGAACAGAGGCTCCACCCCTAGAAGGTGATCATTAGTGTCAGGAAATCTGGTCTTCCTGAGCTACACGCTTCTGAGCAGGGCCACTGCGACAAATGGAGTTGGAATAATAGTGAAAAAGGAAGGCTCATAACCAATGAATCTCTTTCATACTCAGTTTTGAACAAACACAAGTAGCATTCTGATTCTAATTGAAATGACAGCATATTGAGTTTCCCTGATCTTCACTGAATTCCTTTTCTCTCACATAAGCAAAATCTAGGACATATCATGACAATTCTTTGGAAGTTCCTAGGATGTGGATTTTCTCAATGGTTTAGATTAAAAAACTCTCTCTCCCTAGACTCAACCACTATCTTAGTCGCTTTAATAACTGTAATGTGTATGTATAACATATTATTTCAGTGACTAGCCTTGGGCATACCAATCAATTTGACCAGTAATAATAAAAACATTCTCTTCTGGTTAGATATAATCATGAGAGGAAAAAAAAGACAATAAATGTCAGAATAAATAGAAGTTCATATTTTGAATGCAAAGAACTCATTGAAGCTAAAATGTGTTCATTTAAAAGAGGTAACAAAAACTGGGCTGGAGAGATTGCTCAGCAGTTAGAGGTGCTTGCTTGCAAAGCCTGATGTCCTGAGCTCAATTCCTCAGTACCCACATAAAGCAAGACACAAAAAATGGTGCATTCATCTGGAATTTATTTTCAGTGGCAGGAGGCCCTGATGTGCTCATGTTCTCATCCTCATTTTCCCTCTTATTCTCTCCTTGCAAATAAATAAAAAGTACTGAAGAGGTAACAAAAACTATAGTGTTCATATTGTAATGTGACCCAGACATCCACTGATGATCCTAGTAAAGAAAATGTATCATGACAATCTGAAGATGAGATGGAGAGATGGCTCAGTGTTTAAAGCCTTCTTAACAAAGTTTACTGACCCAAGTTTAATTCCCCAATACCCATGTGTTGTAGCTACCTTCTTTTGGGCTTGTTTGAGGCTTACAGATTCCAGGGGAAGCTTTATCATGGTGGAAGAAGCTGGCTCCCTCCATCATATATCCACAGCAGAGAATAGAACAGCCAGAGTTCAAGATGGCTCTCCACACACCTGTAGGCTAGATCCCAGATCTGATCTCTGGCCCCACCTCCTCCATCAGGCTCCTCCTGTTGGAGACTAAGATTAATCTTAATCAAAAGTACTTGAGGCTATGGCAGCATTTACATTCAAAACCAATTCACCACATAATGCCAGAGGCACAAAGTGGCATATACATCTGGAATTCATTTTCAGTATCAAGAGGCCCTGTCATGCCCATCTACTTTTCTCTTTCTCCCTCCTTCTCTCTCTCAAATGTATAAATTTAAGAAAATAGTCCAAACATGAGCACAACTTTTAGTTTAGCCAATATTCTTTAATTTCTCTACTCACAGCCCATTTCATACTGTCTTCTAACAGTATAATAAAAGCAGCCCATGTGGGAACTGGTTTAGCTCCCTTAGCATCAGATTTGGCATGGACCAACCTATAGAAGGAAATGGTAGAAAGTGACAGATAATTCATACTTAGGGATCATCTAGAGTTTCCAAATGGTGAGAATAAGCATATTGTTTGTTTGAGAAGCTGTCCCTGTGAAGGTCATGAGGAGACACTAGGGACAGAAGTCATCTTTACAGATAAAGACTGAACACACCTGTCTTCAGGGGAAAGTGGCACAGTGATGTGTGTGGCTTATGTTTTGGCTCATTTTCAAGAAACATGCAGGAACAGAAAGGTGCAAAAGTCCCTTCCCATAAAAATTTTGCTGGGTGGATTTTGTCTGGATTGTCTTCAGTGAGTCTGTGGTCCCATTCAAGAATGGAATAGCTGGGAGCTTGGCTGTCCTAGAAGCTGGAGCTGCCCGAGATCCCAGAAGGAAAGTGCCTTACTCCCAGAGAAGGAAAAATACCACATTGTGCCCCATGGACCAGTCACCAGGGAAATGCTCAAGTGAGGTAGGAAAAGCAACCTCCATGCAGTTTAAAAATCATATCCTTGGAACATAAAGTTCATGTTGTCATTCACTGATGTTAATTGGCAAACATCCCCCGAGTCTACAGTTAACTTTTCACATTGTGCCTCAAACATGCTTGTCAGCAAAAAGCTAATGTATGGTGGCACCATGTGTTTGACAATCAATAATTATAAATCCCACTTTTTGAATGGTGAGAGCTACCAGGGGATGTGTGAGAAGTCTGCATTCCATAAAGCAAATGGACCACAGGTAGCAATGGAGCAGAGTTCACCTGGAAACAATACATTATTGGTGATTGTGCATCCTTACCTATGAGGTTACCTGTAATGGTCTACACTAGATAATATACTCTAAAGGGTTTTACAGGGGTAAGAATGATATTTCAAAATGGCTAGTAGTAAAGAGCATGGGACAAAGTAGGTGGCCATAATCAGTTCCCAGAAAACAGCTATCCTTACAGCAGAGCCCTGTCCTCCACTTCTCGGGTGTTTTGTTTTGTTTTTTGAGATAGGGTCTCGCTCTAGCCTGAGATGACCTGGAATTTACTATGTAGTCTGTAGTTGCAGGGTGTCCTCAAACTCTCGACCATCCTCCTCCCTCCTGAGGGCTGGGATTAAAGGCATGCACCGCCATTCTCCAGTTCTCAGTTTCATTGGTATCTGTGTGTTTGTTTCTTTGCTTACTTGTTTATTGCTTGCCTCCTTGGGTGTAGCTGTGTTAGGCTTGAGTCTTCCAGAAGCAGGTGTGAGGAATTATGAGCAAGCCAGTGGTAGAAAGCGACTAGGGCAGCAAGAAGAAACTCAAGCAAGGAATTAGTAAAGGCAAACTTCTTCCTGCACCCTCCTGACCGCACACTGGACATGAGCCTGAGTTATGTCCATGATGGGCTAAGGCACACTTCAGCATCAGGGAGCCAAATGCTGAGGGAATTCAGAGACAAACACCTGAAGAAACCATGACAGTCTTCTGAGGGAGCCCTGACTCTGTTCAGTGGAGAGCTTTTAAACTGTCCCCAGGTCAAATGCTGGAAGTAAACATGGGACTCTGACCCCCTTGGCACATAACTGGCCTCCAAGAACTTTGTAGTAGCAACTGCCATGTGTCTTCTCCTAGGAATTACCTAATTAATGACTCACTTTGTAGACAAAGTCTCCAAAAAAAGAAACAAAAGGAAATTGTGAGGACTAAAAGATGGCTCAGCAGTTAAAGATGGTTGCTTGCAAAACCTGATGACCCAGGTTCAATCCCCCAATACCCACATAAAGCCACATACACAAAGTGATGCATGCATCTTAAGTTCATTTGCAATGGCAGGAGGTTCTGGCATGTCTATTCTTTCTCTCTCTCTCTCTCCTTTATTTCTCTCAAATAAATAGTATGGCATGAAAACTATTGTAAATGACACACAATGGAAATTTTATGTTATAAAAATGATGTCATATTAATTTCAGTCAGGTAGATCTTTCTTTGTAAGACAAGTGAAGAAGCCAAGGACAAGCTAGAGAAACCATGAGGCCATAAGTGGCTTAAGTCAATGTCCATCCCGTCCATGGCCACTTGGATCACCTCAGTCCAGCCATTTCCTCATCACAGAACCCACGTCTTCCTCAAGTCCTTCTTTATAAACCTGTGAATATAGAGGACACACCCCAAAGCCAGGAAGCTAAGGTCTCTATGGCCAGAATGTTTGCTTAGCTTCCAGATTGTGATTATGCTTGAAAATTGCTGGTCTAAAAGGCTGCTGTGCTCTGACCTTCAGCAAGGTCACCTGTTCTGGAACTGGTACCTGACTGTATGAAGTGCCAGAATGTCCCTCTATTACCCTAGATTATCATGAACCTTTATATAAGGCTCCTAGAAGTGTGTACCCTGGAACAGTCAGCTGTAAAGAAAGTTGCAGGATCCCTGGATGCCTGGATTCCCCAATATCCCCAACATCAGAGACAATCATGTTGTTCATGGGAAGTTAAAGCCTAATATGGTTAGAACAGGACTGACCTTCAAAATTCTCTGAGTGGCTTGGTCCCAGAGAGATAGAATTTTTAGAAGGTGAGGTCTGGATGGAGTCATAGGGTTCTTAGAGGAATGTTGTAAAGAAAACTGTGGGGCCCATTCTCTCTCTCCTAACTGGATGTATAAGTGGTTTATTTTGCCATGGACTTCCATGACAGTGAGTCAGAGCCAGACTTTCTTTTCATCTGTCAGTGCCCTCCAGTATTTAATGGCCACTAAGCCCACTAACAAGAGTCTTATAGGGGGAAAAATTCAGGCAGAACTTTTTGCCTGTTTCACTTCAACTCAGTGATTTTTTTTATTTTTTTTTAATTTTTTTTAACATTTTTAAAAATTATTTATTTATTTATTTGAGAGCGACAGACACAGAGAGAAAGACAGATAGAGGGAGAGAGAGAGAATGGGCGCGCCAGGGCTTCCAGCCTCTGCAAACGAACTCCAGACGCTTGCGCCCCCTGTGCATCTGGCTAACGTGGGACCTGGGGAACCGAGCCTCGAACCGGGGTCCTTAGGCTTCACAGGCAAGCGCTTAACCGCTAAGCCATCTCTCCAGCCCTCAACTCAGTGATTTTTGCATTAATTTGACTCTAATCCTTTCTGACTGTGACATCCTTCATCAACATGTGACAGTGTGGATCTTGGGATATTGGTGAGGTTACACAGTGTATCAAAGCCTAGGCAAGAGATTAGATGTGCTTATGTGGACAAGCTCAAGGAGGTCACTGTGTCTCTAAGAGGAAGTACAAGGCTCCCCACCGTGTTAGACTTTAGCAACTTGGCCCCACCCCTGAAAGCCTCTTTTGGAAGTCCTGTATCTGCATCTGTCTGCTTCAGAGGTGGCTCCTGCAGGTTAAAATAACTCCCATTCCTACACTTTCGCACAAGGGTGCTATGCACTTGTTAATGGCTCTGTCCCAAAAGGCAAAATCTTACTCTTACATTGTGGTTACTACTCTTATAATGAGCCAAGAAACAGCTCATAGAATGACTGCTATATGGGAGGAAAGGGGAACTTCCAGTCTCTTCCTAGCCTAGGCCTCTGCCTGAAATCCTTCTCTTCTCCCTGGAGGGTCAGTTTGGCAGGACGTTGTACCTACTTGGTGGCATCTGCTTCATACCACCGTTCAGCCACCCCTTCAGGCATCTTCCACAGTCAGAAAGTGTGGTGGGTTGAGTATAAAAGTTTCACCATAGCTTATCTGTGATTAAACATCATACTTAATTCCCAGCTCATGGAACCTTTGGGAGGTAGAGCCTCGCTGGATGAGGTCTATTGCTAGGGCAGGCCGTGGGTTGTTAGTCTGGCCCCACTTGCTGGATTTAGTGAGCTCATTCTTTTTCCTTCCTCCCTGATGATGTATGAAGATGTGACGCTAGGTCGTCTGGTCCTGCCATGCTTTCCCCACAATGATGAAACTTCCCCTTGAAACCATAGGCCAGAAAAAAAAAAAAGAAAAAGAAAAACCCTTTCCTTCCATAAGCTGCTTCGGGTTAGGTATTTTGTCCTAACAATGAGCAAGAGGCTACAAAAGGCCAGAGCGGCCAACACACAGGTTTCATAGACAGCCTCAGGGTTTAGGAGCTGGCTGTGACCAGGACAGCAGAATACATTTTGCTGTGTCTCTCTGTTTTCTGTGTCTGAGCATCACTTTTTTTTCAAAGATGGATGCATTAGATGATTACACGGCAGCTGCTGGAAGCAAGTGCTCTACTGTGCTGCTGGGAATGACCTGAGATAGCAATGTGCTCGTTAAATGAACTTGCATGGCTCTTTGTTTGGTTAGCAGATTGATCCATTTTGTATCTATGTGTATATGTGTGTGTTAATGTGTGCGAACGCATGTGTGCATGTGCAGGTCATAGGATAGCCTCAGGTGCCATCCTCAGGAATGCTATGAATAATCTAATGGTCCAATAAAAAATTTGAAGACACTTGATCAAAAAGCAAACAGAGGGCAAATAAGAACTCAACAAAGATGCCCAGCAGCTTTGGCTACCAGGGAAGCACGGGCTCAACCTGTGACTAGACATCTGTCTCTACCCACCTCTCACAATGGCCAGAATAAAAAGATACATAAGAAAAAGTGCTGGCAAGGATATGAAGTTGGCAGAGCAACTTTTGCACGGCCCATGGAAATGCAATACAGTGCAGCTCCCCTGGAAAGTAGTTTGTCAGTTTCTTACAAATTTGACTAAATCCCTTCTGGCTCAACGTCTCTTACCTTAGCATTTGTGGAAATAAAATCTTTCACCCACAAAATCTATACTTATATAGCCATAATATTTACCTTCAATAATGAAAAGCTACAAATGGTGTGAACATACCTCAGTGGATGGATGGATAAGCACATGGTGGTACTTCATATCATGGAATATTACTCAGGAGGGGGGAAAGAATGAACCACTGGTATACCCAGACACCTGGACACAGCCCAGTGGTGTTACACTGAGTGAAGAAGGTCTGTCTCAGAAGATTAAATGCTTTGAGATCCCATTTCCATGGCATTCCCAAAAGATAACACTGTAACAACAGACAACTGCTCAGAGTGGCCAGGGGTTAAGGCTGGGCAGGAAATTGAGTGGAGGAAGTAGCTCAGAGTGACTGGGGAGGTGATGGCATCTGATGGCTATAGTGGCTATATGAACCCATGTGCGCACCCAAATCCACAGAGTCATCACCACAGACAGCAGGAAGCCAGCAGATGTGGTCAGGTCTGCACTGGAACTGTGCCAATACCACTTTCTGGTTTCAATCACCACCGGACTGTGGTTATGTAAGACGCAAGGCAGGGCGCACAGGGACGCTGTTCTATCTTTGTAACTTCTACAGGAACTTTGTTCTATTTTTTAAATTTTTGTGCGTGTCTAAAATTGTTTCAAAGTGTGTGTATATATACATATGTTATTTTAAAGTATATATATATATATATACATATATATATATACATATATATTTCAAAGTGTGTACATTTCTGTGTATGTATCAAAGCGTATACATCCCAATTACTTTGAAATAATTTGTGAACATACATATGTATAGGTCATCATTAAGAAATTTTAGTATTCATTTTATAGTCTTCAAATTCAATCTAAAAATGCAGTGTAAGTATGATGCTTTTAAAAATACAGAATATTTCAGAACATTGAAGAAGAAAAATAACAAAAGAATTATTTAAAATGTCTGTTACCTAATAGAATTACCAAATATAAGACCCCATCCCCTCTCTTCATAGATACTGAGGTTTACTATAACTGGATTCTGCACAGAAGGCACTGATGGCATGGGAAATAATGCTCATGCACAAGAGACCCCACCTGAGCTGGAGGTGCTTCCTGTACTTGAAGTGCGGCCCATCACTCAGCTAAGGGCAGGTCCACTACAAGAGACTGGATCAGGTGCTTTTTGAGCACAGGACTCCCCATTCCCATTTGGATGGCTCTGGCTTCTCTCATTGCTGCAGAGATAGAAGGGGTGAATCTGAAGTCCTAAAACCTATCCAGGGCTGAGGTCACTGGCCAGTGCCAGGAACTGGAGAGATCAGAGAAGCACCCGACTGCCCAGCTGTAGAATCAGCTTCTCACCTGATCTGGAGCAAGGTAGATGTGATCCTCACTCCAGAGGAGGGGCCAGAATGCCAGGGTGGAGGCTAAGGCTGGATAAGCGACAGGGGTAGAGATAACAGAGGGTCTCATAAAGGGAGGGGCATGGTGGTGCTCCCTCCCCTGGCATCTGTACAAATCCTGGCACTTCCTGGTGGCTGAGAGACTGTTATAGGCTAGATAGGCAGTTATGGGTAGATGAACGCCAGTTTTGTTTCTGGGAGGAGTGGCTGCCATGTCACCAGGTTGTCTGCCTCCCCGCCTGCCCACCCTTACCCTTCAGCTTACAGATCCACTCATGGTTCTGTGGTGAATTCACTCTAGGTCACAGGAGAGAGGCTGCTGGACCCTCAAGGTTGAACCTTTGAATAGCATCATGTGGCTTCAACAATCCTTCCTCTATCAGGTGCACTAGCAGCCACTTACGGTGGGCGATCAGTTATTGTGTCCTCTGAGAAGTCATCTTTGACTCCAGGGGTCCCTTTTCCGGAAGAGATAGACTCTACTTTTGGTTTGTTTGCCCACACCCATCTGTTTGAAGTGTTTGACAAGCTGTGTTCCTGGGGACAGGTGTGTCATACCAAAGGCCACTAAGTCATTTCTCTGTGAAAACATGAAAAGGACAAACAGGATGAAATACAAGATTGCAATGCTAAATAAATTATTCATGTGTCATAAAGAAGGAATTCAATTTTATTTCATTTTCCAGCAATGTTCACAGTATTTCTATTAAAGTACAATCAGGCAAAGGGAAAATGTATATATATGCAATGCTTAATCCCTAAGGGAAAAGAATTCAATTTAAAGGATAATTTTTTATACTAAAATGGAACAGTTATGAGGGGATTTTGACATTTTATATGTGAAGTAACTCAAAATTTATGGAAAAGTTTCAGGAACAATGTAGAGAATTCCCCTATTCTTGTCTCCTGGTTTCCTGTCTTGAGCCTCTCACACTTCTCTATTTTTTTTCTGAACTGCTTATAAATAAGTAACAAATATGATGCTGTGTTATTCCTAAATGAACCCTATGCATTTTTAAAATGAAATTTAGTTGTAGTCAGAAAATCAGCACTGTTACAATACTCTTTTTATTAATTAGTTTTATATTCAGCAAATACAGTCAGTTTGGTACCATTATTAGGCTCATCCGTGACCTACTCCCTCCCCTTGGCCCCTCCTTGTTGAGGTATATGGGTTATGCATTGTGGAGTTTGCCCACTGTTATGGGTAGGAGAAATGTCTCTGCATATCATGACCCAACATGTGGCTCTGACTACAATACTCTTACATCATCTACTAAGTGTATTCACATTTTTGAAGTTCTTCTAGTATTGCTCTTGGCAAAGAAAGAGAGAGAGAGAGAGAGAGAGAGAGAGAGAGAGAGAGAGAGAGAGAGAGAGAGAGGAAGGAAGGAAGGAAGGAAGGAAGGAAGGAAGGAAGGAAGGAAGGAAGGAAGGAAGGAAGGAAAAAGGAAAGGAAGGAAGGAAGAGAGAGAGAGAGAAAGAAGGAAAGAAAGAGAAAAGAAAAGAAAGAGGGAGGGAGGGAGGGAGGGAGGAAGGAAAGAAGGGAGGAAAATGCAGGTCCCCACTGTCTTCTTTAATGTGAAAGAGTCCTTCTGTCTTTCCTTTTCTTTCATGACCTTGACTTTTTTGCAGAATGTGGGTCCATTTTATTGTTCCTGTTGGCCAGCTGTGAGCTTGGGCCTGTCTGATGACTCCATGTAACTGAACTCGGGCTGAATGACAGCAGCATTCCTCCCAGTGTGTCTAGTCAGGAAGTCCATGGCATCTACTTGCCCTTGGCTGGTGCTAGTAGCTCTAATTGCTCCCTTTGGTGGCTGTCAAGTTTCTCATTGACCCTGTGGCAGTGTGGCTTGGTCATGACTGAGTGTCTTACAGGGTGGTACAGAGAGGATAAATAAAAATTCACTTTCTATTAGACCTTCCCTAGCTCACATTAGCATCTTTTGTCAAATACCTAGCCCATGCTTTCTGCTACATTTGTCAGGCCTTGCACCACGGGGAGGAACTTTTCCCTTTCATATTATTTTCTCAGCCATTTATTATTTTGGTTCAGATTACGCCACCAATTCTTATTTATGCATGGGTTTTCTATCAGGATGTACTGTGTGTTTATTACAATGCTCACCAGCCACTTCAAGCTGGCTTTCTGAGACCTTCAGCCATTCTGAGATCGGTTCCTGGTACACGAAGCTGATCTGGTTGATCTTGCCCGTGACATCCCCAACTCTAGGATCAGCTATGTCTTCCAAGAAGCCCTGACGAATGTGACTGGAGAATGGCATTCAGAAAACAATATCTGGGGGCTGCATCTGCTCACTGATACTTTGGTAGGGGGGTCACAGTCTCTCAGAAGATTGAACAGGAAAATGTACGATGTTCTGTGTGATATGTACATCTACATAACATGCATGTTCATACATGCATGGGTAGCCATGCACCACTAAGTAACCAGGGCTTCTGAGAAGTGCACCACTACCCAATTTCCTTGTGAAAACCTTATGGAGTACACTAAAACAAACTAAGATGGCCATTATGACACTAGATATTAGATTCTTATGAGACCGCTATTGTATATGGGGTTTATCACTTAAGTGTCATTATGTGCCACAAATATGTATGTTTTTCTGTCTCTCTATCATTGTAACGTCTATCTAGATTCATTCCCAGCCCCATCAGTCTACATTGCTATTTCTCATTCCACTATGTTTCCCTGTGGGGGCTCAGCACAGTACATTTAACCACCTGTTGTGTAGCTGTTTCCTCAGCGCTGAAACATTCCCTCCTGCAGGGAGATGGAGGCTCTGAAGACTAAGGAAGCTACTCATATGAGACTCAGGAAGCTCGGAAAGATGTGAGATGCACAGGGTCCCTCTTCCAGGTTACCTAAGTAGTAGAGAATTGCTCAGGAGAGGAGACTGGGCAGCTGAGCCGCCTGCAGGTTGTACTGGAGCTCCAGGGATGTTCCTCTCATGTGTCCTGATCCATGCTGCCTTGGGACTTTTGGCAATACAGTTGCTTTTGACTACCCAAAGCCCTAATGAACTCCTTAGTTCCCCAAGGTAGACTTGGGTGGAATCCTTCCTTTGGTCTGCTGTAGGTGCCCTATCTGAGGTACACAGACATTCAATCATATTTCCCTAGGCAAAGACATGCAACACCTTTCTTTGGATGATTAGTTAGGCTTAGGTTGTTTCCAGCATTTTGTAGTTACCCATAACATTGCAATGAATAATCATGTGCATATGCATTTTTTTTTTGAAGTGGAATCTTCAGGATAAGTTCCTAGAACTGAGATTGCTAGGCCAAAAAAAAAAAAATCTGGGCAAGGAAGATGGCTTAGTGGATTTGTGTGTTTGTGTTGCAAATGTGAGCGCTGGGATTCGGATCTCCAGCATTCATGTAAATGCTGGGCAGGCATGGCAGCCCACCTGGAAGCAGAGCTGAGACCTGGGGCAAGCTGACTAGCTGGACTAGGGATTGGCAAGCTCTGTGCTCAAGGAGGAGCACAATCAAGAAAACACCCAACCCCTGGCCTCCTCATGCACATATGTGCACACATACCCACACATATGTGAGCATGCGTGCACTCACACACGTCCTGCACACATACTGACAAAAATGTGATCATGCATGCACTTGCACAGGTCATGCGCACACGTACCCCCACACGTGCAAGCATGCATGCACTCACACACATCTTGCACACATACACATGCAAAAATTTTTAATACTTTTTTTAATTTTTATTTATTTATTTGAGAGCAACAGACAGGTAGAAAGAGGCAGAGAGAGAGAGAGAGAGAGAGAGAATGGGAGTGCCAGGGCCTCCAGCCACTGAAAACGAACTCCAGATGCATGCGCCCCCTTGTGCATCTCGCTAACATGGGTCCTGGGGAATTAAGCCTTGAACCAGGGTCCTTAGGCCTCACAGGCAAGTGCTTAACCACTAAGCTATTTCTCCAGCCCACAGGCAATATTTTTAAATCTGTGTTTTTGTCATAGTTTGACATTATTGTTTCCTAAAAGTTGTGCTGATTGGCATCTCCATCAGCTCATTTCCTCACAGGCTAGGAGTGATCACACTTTGTAATTAATTGCTAATGAGTTGCTGGATGAGAAAGGGTTTCTGATGTTTCCTTATGATCAGATTAAGGTTACAGAATTTTTATGGTAAACACCTCCAAATTATGGTCTGTCTGATACCTTAGCATAATTTTCATTTTCCTGTGAGGTTAGGCATCATTCTACCTGCCTATGAAGTTCAAGGCTGTGGAAATAGCTATATACCTACAAGACTTAAAGAGAAAGATAAATAGTCCATAATGACAAGAGGGCTGGACTAAGAACAGGTGTCCCGATTCTCACTCCTGCCAATCCAAAGCGATCTTGAACATCCCATCTGACAGTATACAGGGAAGTGTGAATCTTGTACCAAGATCCCCAAACAAACAATCTCAACCAGAGATGAGAGCATCGGAGATGGGCGTTGGTAGCTTTGTTATACAGACAATCACCCTACAGACGGTGCAGATTTAAAGCAGGGATGCGTGCCTAGTGACTGCATCAAGAGTCAACAGCTCAGTGTGTAGTTGTAAACCAAGCTTACGCTTAGGTTGGTATAGAAAATGTCTGGCTTTCTCAAGCACTGGGAAGAGGCTGGCTCGTGATATGAGTTGGCTGCAGGTGCCCCTTTGTCCCACTTAATCCCATGTGTCCTCTCGCTGTCACAGTCCTGTGTGTCCCACACCCACGGCCAGCCCAGGGTCTTTGCACATGGTACTCCATCTGCACACAGGTTCTTTGCTGAGTCCATCAGACTGGAGTCTAAATTTCTTCACAAAACTTGAAGTTTACTGTATGTCGTTAGTCTCCCCCAAAGGCCCATATGTTAAAAGCTATTGATCGGGCTGGAGAGATAGCTTAGCGGTTAAGCGCTCGCCTGTGAAGCCTAAGGACCCCAGTTCGAGGCTCGGTTCCCCAGGTCCCACGTTAGCCAGATGCACAAGGGGGCGCACGCGTCTGGAGTTCATTTGCAGTGGCTGGAGGCCCTGGCATGCCCTTTCTCTCTCTCTCTCTCTCTCTCTCTCTCTCTCTCTCTCTCTCTCTGAAAATTTTTTTAAGCTATTGATCCACAGGCTGATACTGTTGTGAGGTGTTGTAACATTTTAGGGTGAGATCTAGTGGGAGGCTTCTTTATCTCTTTTGTTCCATGGCTCATGGTTTATGACACTGTGCCCTCCCAAGTACCCCTACCATGATATGCTATCTTGATGCAAGCCACCACTGAAATTTCAATACTGTGAGCCAAGACAAGCCTTTCCTCTCTATAAGTTATCTCAGGTACTTTGTTGCAGTGACAGGTAGCTGCAATGTGCCATGCAATTGTTTCTATATCATGAAATACAAAATATTGTATGTACATATTACTTTCCTGCTATGTCCTAGTACAGGTTACCTTTTCATTGCTGGAAAACAACACCCAATGAAAAGACTGGGCTATAACACCCCAACATCTTTCCCCAGGGATACACTTCATACAGCAAGTTTTCACCTCCCAAAGGCTCCATCAATTGAGAATGAAGTATGAGGCTTAATCACAAACACCAGAGGCTATTGGGGACATTTTACATTCAAACCATACATTCATGTCCATCTAATAATGCAAAATGCATTTCTACAATTTTTAAAATGTCTATAATTTTTAGCAGTCCCCAAATGGTTGAACAGTCCAAAGTGTCATCAGACACCCATGGCAATCTCTCAACTGTGAGCCCTAGAAAACCAAAACAAGCTACATACTTCCAACAGATAATGCCACAGAATAAACATTCCCACTCTAAATGAGAGAAATGGGAGTACAGACTAATGCAAGATGAAAAACCAGCAAACTTACCATGCATGGTAACACATGCCTTTAATCCCAGCACCCATGAGGCTGAGGTAGAAGAATCACTGTGAATTTGAGGCCACTCTGAGACTAATTCCAGGTCAGGCTGGACTAGAGCAAAACCCTACCTTGAAAAAAAAAATGTATAGGACAAACATCAAATCCTACAGTTCCATATCTGGCACCTGGGACTTATGAAAAACAATCAACTAGAATCTAAAAGTCTTGGGCAACTCCACCCACCCAGCTGTGTAGCTGGCATCCATCCCTGTTGTCCAAGTAGCCACCAGGTCCTCCAACTCCTCAGCCTGCCTCTTGTTCCTTCAAAACCAACACTAACCTCTGCCCAGTGGAGATGAAGCCTGACATTGAACCACAGCTGCAACAGCCTCTTCTAGCTTGCCCAGGGGAGCAGGATGCTCCCTCATTCTCCCTTAATGTGGATCCTAGGAATCCAGACTTGTATTCACACTTGCACACTGTGGTGGTTTGAAGGTGAGTGTCCCGAATAGCCTCAGGTGGTTTGAGCTTCCTACCTGAACACCAGCTGGTGGAGCATTTGGGAGGTGGAGCCTTGTCAGACGAGGTGTGTGTGTGTGTGAGTGTGTCACTAAGGGTGGACCTTGGGGTTGAGGAGTTCAGCCTACAGTGTGTTACAGCCAGTGCATGCTTGCTGTTCTCTCTCCAATGCATATGTGCAATGTGAGTTGGTTGCTTTCTCCACATTGACGAAGCTTCCCCTCAAAACTGTAACCTGAAATAAACCCTTTCCTCCCATAAGCTGCTTCTGGTCAGGTATTTTGTTCCAGCAACAAGAAGGCAACTGTCATATTCAGCAAGCACTGTTACCCAATGAACCATCTCTCCAGGCTTTTCACTCTATTTAGGAAGCTACCAGGAACCTAATGACTTTCTCTAATCCCAATCACTCTGCAAGGGCTTTTCCTTTAAACATTGTTAGAGTGTTCACTTGACTCTTACTAATATATGACTTTGGAGATTAAGTTCCCAGCACATGAGTTCAAAGGGAACACACCCACTGATGTCCCTGCTCAGCTCATGAGGATACTTGGTCCTCAGCTGGTGGTGCTGTTTTGAGGGTCTGTGGAACATTTAGGAAGTGAAACCCACCAGGAGAAAAATGGGTCACTCAAGGGAATATCTTTCAGGGTTATCTCCTGGCTCCCTCCCACCCAAGCTCTGTTTCCTATATCAGCCAAGATGTGAAAAGCAGTTGCCACAATCTGCTGCCACCATGGACTGAATCACTCCTGTCACCATAGCGGCAACAAACCCTATTTCCTGAAATCAAGGATTTTGTTACAGCCACAAGAGTAGTCAATGCAACACCCACACCATAGCAACCTGCAAGCAAATGGTGGCCCCTAAGTCCTTTACCCAAGAGCTGCTTCTAGGGAAACACAAACTAAGACTGTTCAAAGAGATCATCTACCAAAGCTGCCCTGTGAGGGTCCTGAACACATGTGGACCACAAGGACCAGTAAAGATTCATCTGGTAGGCACATGTAAGCTGCTTACCCTAATGCAGCTGTTGGATGTAACTCCTGCAACTACTCAGGCAGCAAGTATTGAAATTGATGCGGGCACATGGAGTAACTGCCCTCTGACATAATTGTATGTACTATCATCAGATCAGCCCACCTTCACAAAGAAAGCTGCACCCTAGGGTGAATCCTAATGAGGTTCACTTCATTTGGCTCCTGCTTCCAGAATACCACAGACTCCAAAGGCCACAGCCATCCTTAGTTGCTAATTAGACACTTCTTAAAGGAGAGATGAGCTTACACTTTTCCCAGGACAAATAACCATTAGGAGAATTGTTCTTTTTAACCACTGTGCTACATGCTTGAGTGCCTGTCTCCCAGAACACTTCAGCAGCCCTCATGGGACCCTCCTCATGGTACAAGGACTTCACCCAAGTCTTTGTCTCATACAGAAGATGGAGACTGCCACTGGGCTCAGTTCTTCCAGCTCCAAAGAAATGAATATTTTTGTGTGTGTGTGTGTGTGCGTGCGCGCGTGCACGCGTCCACACGTGCATGCATGCGTGCACGCACATGTGTGCACCCATGTGTAGCGGTTAGAGGACAACCTTAGGATGTTAGTCCTTGCCTTCCACTTTGCTTGAGACAGAGTCTCTCTTGTTGTTTGCTATTGCGAATGCCAGACTAGCTGGTCTGTGAGCTTTGGGAGTCTCCTGACCTGCCCCCCCCCACCACTACCACAGTATGTATGTTGGGATTTTAGATACATGTGCTATTTGTGTTGAGCTGTTCATGGGTTCTGGGGATTTGAGCTCTAGTCATCAAGCTTGTGCAATAAGCCATCTCCCCAGCCCTTGGACACAATTTTGTTTATTGTTATTTTGTTTGTTTGGAACAGAGACTCATGTAGCCCACACGGGTTTTAAACTAAAACTTACTGTGAATCTGAAGATCAATTTGAACTCCTAATCCTCCTACCTTCACCTTCCCAAGTGCTGGAATTACAGGTGTGCAGTGCACCATTATGCCCAGATGAGCAAGCATTTTGATCTGTGTGTGTGCTCGCGCATGCATGCATAATGTGGTGTGTGGGTGTAGGCACATGTATGTGCCCTTGCAGCACATCACACACTCACCTGCAGTGAGGGTCACTCACCTATGGTGGCCAGTGTGGATCATCATCCTGTGTTCTGCTCCACCCCTTTCTGCCTGGTCTGGTTTTGGAACTGGTCTCCTTTTACTGTTTTTGGAGGCTCTGCTCTTCTGCTGGTCTAGGGTCACAGGCCCAGCATGGCCAGGCCCATCTGTTTTATGTGGGATCTGCAGATTTGAACTCAGGCAGTCTCAGACCCCATCAGGCCCTCATGCTTAGCCATCTCTCTAGCACTGAGCAAACATTTTTGATGGGGAATCAAAATCTCACTCTTACAATGGAGATCGATCATGGAGTACAGTCTGTGTGGGGAGGCAGAAAGATCTAGGGTCTGAGACACCCGCGCTCAGAGGAATGCCACCAGAGCCGGGTAACCAAATGTAAAGACTGAGAAGTGTGAGCTCTCCTCTCAGTGATGGTCCTCAGTGGCATGTCAGTTGACTTTGGGCAGCTGCACGTCTACACTGTGCTGAGAAAATACACTCTGCGTGCTTATTCCATGGTCCATTGGTAAAAATAATCTTCAGATGTTTGCAGACGCACTATCGCAGGCAACAGAAACATTCCTTTCCTTTCACATGTCCCCTTAACCTCCTCCTGTCTCTCTACACTGCCTAAATGCCATCTGTTCCTGGAAGCTGAAACCCGCCAAAGGGAAGGGGTGAAGGCTGCTCATAAGCAGGGAGTTGATGGGATCCTGAGCCTTGTCTGCTGTAGACAAGCCCCAGACTTGGGCAGATAGGGCTCACCCCTTCCCCCAAGATACGCATGTCACTTGTACTTTATTGATTTTCTTTCTGAGCTATCTTTAGTTTTCCCTCCATACTCAGCAATGGTTTGCATTTTCAGGTTTTAATCAGATTAGTGTTTTTTTAAGTATAGAAACTCTTCTCAAAGAATATAAAATTACTTAAGGAATCTTGGACTGTACATTACTAGGAGAGAAAAAAGTTTACTTCTAAATGGTGCATACACTTGCTTCCAAATTATATGTATAGCTAGATGCTCTCTGTCTTATAAAAGTTTGCCTGGCTAATCGTGCCACCCCAACTATGAGAAATGTCTCAGGAAAAACCTACTCTGTTGACTTTTTATTTAAAGACTTCTTTATTATGGAAAACTAAAGCAAAATAATAATAGGACCCATCTAATAGCTTCAAAAAATAAAAATGTTTGCCTGGGAACTCAGGAGACAAAACAGGAAAAGAGTGCAGGTCGTCTTGGGCACTTGAGGCTGTGTGCATTTCACTATTCCCACCGCAGTGTCCCTTCACAGTCTCCACCCTCCAGGGTGCACAGTGGGGAACCATGGCACTACTGCATCAGGGGCACCCTCTTCACAAATGATGGAAGACACTCCAGTGTGGCGGGCCTGGATGCCCTCTAAAATTCAGAACCTGATGACACACTAGCCCACCCACCCAGAGCTGAGCATATTTTCCCATTTTCAGGAGCCCGGAAGGTGTATGTATCACATTTACTGAGCTCACCAAAGCAAAAACCCAGAACCTGGTGAGAGTCCAACACTAAAGTTGACTTAAACCACACCCATCACTGCTCTGGAAATTTTGCAGAAGAAGGAGTAATATCCAAAGAGTGGAAGGGACTGTCCAGAGGCACTGCCCCCTGCCCCCCCCCATGACTGACTGATGCCCCTGCATCTGTATCCCATAAACACAGGGGGATACCAGCAATCCCATTGAGGAGGGCCCTCAGTGGAATGGGGACAGGGAAGATGGACATGATGGTACTAACATGATATATCTGTATAAGTTTCTACTTAATGAAAGAAAGAGAAAGAAAGAAAGAAAGAAAGAAAGAAAGAAAGAAAGAAAGAAAGAAAGGAAGGAAGGAAGGAAGGAAGGAAGGAAGGAAGGAAGGAAGGAAGGAAGGAAGGAAGGGAGAAAAAATAAGAAAAACATGTAAAAAAAATTGAACATGTGCCAGGAATACATAATCTTGACAAAAGTTGGAATTTCTGTTTGGAATACCTGGTTATGGAGAACTGATGGACCATCCCAAGATTGTAGGAATGAGGACAGAGAGTAAAATAAGTTTGATTTTACTTGCATATCGCTTGTAATGTCATCTTTCCAGCACGATTCAGAGCTCTAGATTGTGGATCATGATTGCAGAACATTTCAGTGGGGAATCTGGTTGCTTCTGCTGTGTGCTCTTCCCGTGTGTGGTGAGGAGAGTGGCCCGTGGAGCCCACGTGCCCTATGGGCAACACACGAAGAAGGACAAGGGGACACAGCTGGGCTTCTGCTCTGTCATAGCAGATCCCCTGAGTTCTAAACTCACAAAGTCCTCACCAAGCTCTGGATTCATTTGGGAAAGACAGCAGATATGAACTTGGGATTCTGTCAATCTTGGAAATGTCCTCTGCCTTATGGTAGAAAATAATTATTGACTGACCATTAGACTATCCCCCAATCCTTCCCTGGATGTTAGTCAAAAGTGCCCAGGCTCAGGACACCTTCAGCTCCCCTTCTCTTCCCACCCCCACCAGAGATGTCACTAAAAAAATATTCAAATCTTTCTTTCTTTGAGGGAGCTCTTCCCAGTCCCTTCTGCTGGGCATACACAGCACAGGAGGTGGCCTCAGTTTCAAAGTTTAGGGGTGTCCCAGACAGCTGGAAAATGACCTCACTTCTTGAGTAAGGCTGCCTAAGATGAGGGGCACCTCCTCCTGGGCACCTTCACAAGAAATGGAAAACCAGAAATAAAAAAAATAAAAATAAAAAAGGTTACAAAGGGTTTTAATGAAACCACAGTTTGGGGAAAGGACAGTTTGCCTTCCAGGAAGAGGAATGACTGAAGAACTGGAAAACCAGGAAAAGAGGAAAGAGTGAGTTACCATGAGTCTGTGTCCACTGATGTTTCCATTAAAGCACAAAAGTGGTTACATCCAGGACAGCACAAGCCTTGTGCGTGGAAACTGCACTCCACCTCCCTGGAACAACCAAGGGAGAAATAGCCACATTCCATTAACTGCTAGTTTAATGCTGCCGTCAGTTAAAAGCTGTTCTCTGTGGGCCAAAACTCAGGATGGGTGTTTGAAACAGCCCATTACTCTAAGGTTCTCTTTTATCTTTTGTTAGTTTTAGGCCAGGAAGTGACAGCAAGTTTATTCAGTGTCCTAGGTTTACCCTTTAGTTTTGTGATCTGTTTAAAGCCTCTTTCATTGGTCTTTACACTAACCTTGTAGTCATAAGCCCAGAGATGCTTATCTAGTTCATTTTAACTAAGCAGTGACAAGCAATGTGAGGTTTTCTTGCTGATAGATTAGCATTTGAAGGTTTTCAGCTCGCTTTTTGATAATTTGCCTCCTCTTCTAATCCCCTAACTCCCAGCCCACCCCAAGTGAGTTGTATTTTCTTTGGCTTCCACCTCACCACCCTGTGATACCACCTTTATCTACAGGGACCTTATGGCTGAGTAGAAGAAACCACATGCATGTGCCCAATATGATAAAGGAATTATTTAGGACAATTGTGTTCAGATGGTGAAAATGCACCTTCCCCATGTTCTTTGTTTGTGAGTTCTTTAGATCTCCAAGTCCCAGGAATCGTATACTGGGACATAGAAGATATCTGTATATGGATATATGTCTATAGGAGATATATGTCTATGTCAATTTTTAGTACAGCAGGGAGCCCAAGCCTTGCAGGGCAATATGACAGGGTGCAGCAGGGACCAGGTCTTCTGCTGCCAGGCAGAAAGACACTGGAGGCCCCTAGCCATGGGGAAGATGAGGGGCAGTAATCCAGTACAGGCACTCCAAAGATCTCCATGGCTCCAAACCCACGCATCATCATCCATCAATGTGGCTCACAGAGCTGGGGATGCTGTCTGGTGGCATCCCAGGCAGTGCCCCACTCCACACAACTCTGATATAGATACAGAATGTCCTGCTGATGCTGGTCCAAGAGAAGAGAATACTGATAGATACATTAGGCATGAGACTTATGCCCCTCCTTTTTCTTTCTGAATTTTTACTTCTGTGGTCCACCAGCAATCCTAGAGTCACCCTCAGTAAGGTGGCCTTGAACCTGCCTAAGGCACAGTTCTTGCCCCTCTGCAAATCCAGGTCCTCAGCTCTCATCTCCACCACCAGTGATTTTGATGAACACCCTGAAAGGAATAAGAGGGCCTTCAGGCTCAGACAGAGCAGGGGCTTGTGGTCATAATGAGCAGAGTATGTTCCTGAGCATTGTCGTACCAAGCAAAGGTAGACCCCTGGGTCACCAAGGTGTTCTCCGCAGAAATTCTGGAAGCTTCACTATTTTGGTTAATGGCATTCCTGTTGGTGGAGGTCACAGATGAATCCTTCATTTAACAAAAGTACATCAAGACCCCCATGTGCCAACTGCTGTCCTTGGCACATCAGTGTGATCTTCATGTACCTGGAGCCCAAGGTGAGAACCCTGAGCTGCAGAGAAGCCCTGAGTAGGTCAAAAGAAAGTACTATGGGGACTGGAGAGATGGCTTAGCAGTTAAATGCTTGCCTGTGAAGCCTAAGGACCCTGGTTTGAGACTCGATTTCCCAAGACCCATGTAAGCCAGATGCACAAGGCGGTGCATGCATCTGGAGTTCATTTGCAGTGGATGAAGGCTCTGGTGCACCCATTCTCTCTCTACATATCTGCCTCTTTCTCTGTCTGTCATTCTCAAATTACATATATATGTATGTATGTATGTATGTATGTATATGGAGAGAGAGAGAGAGAGAGACATAAACAAAAATGTATTTTAAAAAGAAGTATTATGGTAATGGAAACAATCTGCCAGGTGTCCAGAAAAGAAGGCCCTGGAGAGGGGGGCAGGCCAGCTGTGTATGTATATGGTGAATGCTCCAGGCTGATAGCACAGCAAGTACAAAGTTCTTAAGCAAGAATGGGCTGTCTGGAATGTTGGAGGAACATTCTATAGATGGAAGAGATTTTATCGATGGAAGAGAGCAAAGTCAGAGTTTATAGGGGTCAGATACCAGAAAAAAAACAGCCCCCTGGGACTTTCCAAGATGTGTGCACTGTCCAATACAGTAGTCATTGAATGTCAGATCTCATGAGCACTGGGATACTTGGTGAGAATGAGGAATGAACTGTGGACTGTATTTAATTCTGAGTGATTTAGGTTGCTGTTGGTCTGTGGGTTCAGCAGTGCTGACTCAATACAAATGTGCTCATTCCAGAGTGCCTCCCTAGGATCCCTTTGGTTCCAGACATGAGACCAAAGGGAGAAAGGAAGATGACTATAGGTCCCCAGGCAACTAGTGAGATGCCAAGTGGCATGGCTGAGCCCCCATGCCCAGCCTAAACAGCCAGCAGTGTTCACAGAAGGGCAGTGAATACGGAACTTAGCAACAGGGCAGTCTTTGCGATTATTTAATAATGAGGAAAACACCATGTGATTGAGACCCATCAATCCTCTAAGCCAACCAGCCACGATGGGCTGTGGGGCTAGGAGCCTGCCTACCTGTGCCTTTCTTGCTCCAGAGGCTCAGCTCATAGGCTGGCCTCTCGTAAACTGCAGCCTCCTGTGGAGCACTTCCCATCTTTCTGTACTGCTTCTAGCCAAGAGATCTGGGAAGGGGATTTTTTTAAAAAAATATTTATTTTATTTTATTTATTTGAGAGAGAGAAAGAACATATAGAGACAGAATGGGCACACCAAGGCCCCTATTCCAGACAAATACACCACCTTGTGCATATGGCTTATGTGGGTACTGAGGAATCGAATCCGGGTGTGGTGGTTTGATTCAGGTGTCCCCCATAAACTTAGGTGTTGTGAATGCTAGCTCCCCAGCTGATGGAGATTTGGGAATTAATGCCTCCTGGAGGGAGTGTATTGTTGGGGGCGGGCTTATGGGCTTTATAGCCAGTTTCCCCATCCCAGTGTTTGGCACACCCTCCTGTTGCTGTGGTCCATCTTCTGTTGGCCAGGGGGTGATGTCCACCCTCTGCTCATTCCATCATTTTCCCCTGCCATCGTGGAGCTTCCCCTCGAGCCTGTAAGCCAAATAAACCTCGTTTTCCCAGAAGCTACTCTTGGTTGGGTGATTTCTACCAGCAATGCGAACTGGACTGCAACACCGGGGTTTCTTAGGTTTTGCAGGCATGTACCTTAACCACTAAACTATCTCTGCTGCCCATGGGAAGAGGACTTTTAAAAAGAGCTGGTGTTAGTGCTGACTTTGCTATGTTGGTGGTGTGTGTTTCTTTCTTTGTTTGGTTGGTATCCGTGCAGCATCTCCCAGGCAGGTTACATCTCCTTTCTCCCCTGTTTGGTAGCACAATGCCAACAGCCACTTGAACCCATGGGGACCCTGCTGATGGAATGCTGAGGAACTGCATAAAAGAGCTAGTATGTTTTTATTTTATCTTCTCTGCAATTTTTCTTGAGTTTTGAAAATCCATTTTAATCAAACGTGATTAATTATCTTGGTGCCATGTAACCACAACTTTGTAACCTCTGTATGTGATTCAATTATGTTTCCAAGTAAAAAATCTGCAGTGTTAGCAGGGAGGGGGCAGTTTTGAAAGCTATTTCTTTTGCTGCTCGATAATGTCCGTATATTTCTCAAGCTACATGCCAACCCAGAGTGGAGTCTTTGCTTTTAGCACACCTGGGTGCTCTGGGACAACAGCTCTGAGCCTTGTCTGTCTGGGAAAATCTGTGAGTCCTGTGGCTACAGTCCTTCCCCTACTGCCACCTGGGGAAGCACAAGATAGTCAAGGGGCAAAGTCATCTGGGTTCCTGGAGGCCAAAGAGAAGGAACACGCAGAACTCACTGGGACTGTATGGGCATTGTGCGTGGCCAGTCATGTGACCAAACACAGCACAGGGCTGGGAATGAGCCGTAGTATGGGGACTGGCCTGAGACTAACACTCTGAGCTGGACAATGCTATTATCTGGCCTTAGCATCGTCCTCTATAAAATGCAAATGGCAATAAAAATAAAACTCATTTCTGTAGTTGCTGTGAGATTGCAATGACCTCAGAAGTGTTACTCATTATAAAATGAAAAACAAAAAGCCTTCTGAAAGCTAAGAATCTAAACAAACATGCACAAACTTGATGCTCAAGAGCAAGGACCTCCCAGGCAACCTTGATGTGCGGCCCTGAAGGTCAAGCTCTGCGTGGACAGCAAGGCAAGGTGACGGGTCCTCCTCCTGGCCCTCTGTGCTCTGAGTGTAATCTGTAGACCAGGGTGGGTTTATCACTGGCCAGACCTCTTAGGTACTTCCTGCAGAGATGGGCCCTTCTGCTTAGCAGCTCGGCAGTGCAATGCCTCTCAGTCCCCACACCTTCAAAAACATCCATTTTCAGAAGGAGGTCTAGAGGACTTGAGGTGACCATCTATGTGTGAAGAGGTCCCGTGGAAAGACCTTCATATTCATCATGGCATGCCCTTCATTTCGATGGGTAATGCTTTGTGATCCATGGGCTGGAACACGTCTCCACCTGGGCAGCTGCAGTCTTTGCATTGCCTATGAATTATGCATCCCTGGGGCTGCTTCTATTTCCCTCTCTGGTAGCCCTAATGATGGTAATTTTCATTTTCCTTTACTGTTCTGGAAATCATAGGGGAGACGGATGTGCAGAGGAGAAAGAATTGAAATTTCACAAATACAGCTCTGTGTGTGTTGGAGGGGGGGTCTGTGAAGTCCCCAATACAGGGAAGGGACACTGTACCAGGTGACAGTGACTCACACCTGGGCAGTGAATGGCAGTGCCCAGCAAGATGGTGATATAGCCAGGAATTAGCTTTGTGGCTTCCAGCAATCACTTCTGCCCAGTGGAGTGAAACAGGATGCCTGACTCACAGACCTATCTGTGTATCCTGGGGTGGACCAGCCCCATGTGGTCACTAGCTTCAATACCAGGGAATTCCTTGCTTTATATTTGAATTAATCAACTTGTGTCTGTTTTCCTGCTGACCTCACAGAAACAAACCCTGACACATAGCTTCTGTCTCCTCATTGCAGCCCAAACCATCTGGTGACCAGGGGACCTAGAAGTTTTGCAAAAGTATGAATGGACACCATTGTCACTTGGGGGACTGACTCTAAGCATCTGCTTGTGAGCGGCCTTGAGTTGTTGCAAGGGGGAAGCAGGCTGGCAAGGATGACGTAGGTCTGGCAGGATCCGCGTACAGCTGAGCTCTCTCTTGCATTCTCCAGCATCTCCAGGCTCCTGTGTGGGGGAGGGAGGAGAGGAGGGAAGGCTCCCCCAGAGGTGGCAAAGGAGAGCACGAGGTTAATGATACTACATCGAGATGCAGGGCACCATTTATTCTTCAGCAAGCAGTGTCTGAAGTAAGCTCTGGCTCTAATCTCTGTATGAAATAAGCTGGTGGAGAAAGCAGCCCTGGTCTTTTGATGAGTCAGCACACAGAGGCCTGTTTTGATGAGACAGACATAAACCCCCACAGTATCATCTGTGACTGCTGAGGAGGGCTTGCTCCAGCCAGGCCACCCTGTGATGACGGCTTTACTCATCTTTTCTCCTATGCCTCTCTCCATCCCTACAGAGTGACTACTCCAGTGATACAGAGAGTGAGGACAACTTCCTCATGATGCCCCCTCGGGACCACCTGGGGCTCAGCGTCTTCTCCATGCTCTGCTGCTTCTGGCCCTTGGGCATCGCGGCCTTCTACTTGTCCCATGAGGTAAGACTCCTGTCAGCCAGTTGCATACACTTTATGGCAATGTTGACACAGATACACACCAGCCGAGGAGAACCACGGAAACCTGCCCAGGAGTGCTTCGAGGGGTGTCACCTTGTGAGAAACTAGCCCACACATCCCTGGGTGCTAGGCATGGTTGTTCAACTCAGAGTGACCCAGTCCTGTCCTTGCTGAGGTGGGACTGCCTTCAGAAAGAGGCCTCATAGACAAAGCAGGCATCGACATAATACAGGGTAAATGGCCTTTGTGAGCCTGACCTTCACATATGCTCTTAGATGGAATTAGTGGGAAAGCACCTGGCTCAAGTCAGGAACATTACTGAGAATGTTGAACCTGGCCAGAAAGGATAAAATGATGTTGGCTCTCCTTCTCCAAGGCCCATTCCTATGATACAGCCATATAGCAGAGCCTGAGTGGGCCTGCGGACCCATGCCCAGTAGAAGACTTCTGAAATTGTGATTCTCAGCCCTGCTTGCTACACAACATTCTCTTGGAGCCCAGGTTCTGAAACAGTTTTTCCATGGCAAAGGAAGAGTCTGTTTTCATGTTCTCACTAATCAAAGAAAGATATTGAAATAGTATTACAGTTGTCAACAGGGAGAGAGGCAGCCTCATGTCACATAAGCTATGTGACCATATGGACCCAGGGAGCAGGGACTTCTGCAGGCAGGTAGATGACCACGAGGGTGTCTTAAAAGTGCTGGCATTTAGGACTCTGGCACTGAGGCCATTTGAATAGCTTAGGCATGACCTCGTTATAGAAGCCACTGAATTCTGAATTAATGGGATTGGTTTAACTGATAAGAGGGAAACTCTTATGCAGGTTCATTTTCTTTTTTATTTATGTGTTTTATTCATTACTATTAACAACCTATTTTGTATGGATACATCATGTGCTGGTACCCACTTTTCCCTCATCCCTGCCCCCATTTCGCTAAGGACCCTTCTCAGTGGGGTTGCAGATATTCCCCATGGGGTTGTGGGTTAGGAGCAGCAGTCAGGGCGGAACGATGGCAGGCTCACTTCCTACCACCTGCATGTCTCCAGCGATGACTGGCGGCCCCTACTTTCCTGGCATACAAGGAGGAGCACCTGTATGCACTACCCAGGGCTGTTTTTGTGGCAAGTACTTCTTCATGGGGATGGAAGCAGCGAATGATTTCAGGACAGGCCTACTAAGAGGCTGTGTTGGGGTAAGGTGTGCAGGGCAGGGCTAGAAAATCAAACTTTGTGTGGCTCTGTGGTCTTGTTTCCTCTCTCTCTCTCTCTCTCTCTCTCTCTCTCTCTCTCTCTCTCTCTGTGTGTGTGTGTGTGTGTGTTTATATGTATGACCATAGGCACCCATGTGCTACTGTGCATGAGTAAGGTTGGAGGAGATCTTTTGAGTGTTGTTCCTCGCCTTCAACCTCATTTGAAGCAGAGTGTCTCCTTGTTTGGTTCCATTTGCCAGGCTAGCTGGCCCACAAGCTTCCAGGAAATCCTCCTGTCTGTCCTTCACATCTCACAGTAGGAGTAGGGGTGGTTCTCGGATCACAGAAGCCAGCCACAGCTCCCAGCTCGTATGTGGAATCTGGGAATCTGAACTTGCATACGCATACATGTGTGCCAAGCACTCTATCTGGCGATTCACCTCCCTAGCCTAGTTCTTGAAGATAGTGGACTGGGGTGGGAAATCATGAACCTCTGGACTTGTGCTGAGTAGTTCTTCTAGACCAAGAATTTGGCCGCAATGGTCTGTCTTGGCTTTTTTTTTTTTCAATTATTATTTTTATTTGCAAGCACAGAGAGATAAAGAGAAGAGACACAGACAGGGAGAGAAAGGCAAAGAGAGAGAGAGAGAAAATGGGCACACCAGGGCCTCCAGCTGTTGCAAACGAACTCCAGATGCATGCACCACTGTGCATCTGGCTTTACATGGATACTAGGGAATTGAACTCAGCTCATTAAGCTTTGCACACAAGCACCTTAACCACTGAGCAATCTCTCCAGCCTGAGACTTCTTTCTTTGTGAAAAATGTTCCATAAATGGTACACAGCATGATATCCAGCAGTCCAAGTGTGAACTAGATTCCTGGGCCTGGTAGAGCTTAGCAGCTCTGAGTGCAGATGACCCTGGCCTCTGAAGTGAGGCCATGGGCACTGTTGCTGGGAATGCATGAGGATTTTGAAGGTGAACTACATATGATAAAATGACCACAGTAGGTAATAACTACTCCTGCTTATGTATGCTTTACCTCAAACTTGGGTCACTTGAATAAGTCTCACTGGAAAGGGGAAGTCAGGCCATTGAGGGGAAAAGAGCCGGCTCCTCACTCAGTATGGAGACTGCGGACATTTCCTATGTGCTGAGCATGGCATCAGCTGCAAAGTCCTTCTCCCACACCCTGTATTTGGGCATCCTAGAATGAAAGACAGTGGAATCATACATGCCCTCTAGAGCCCAGGTGCCCAGGGAAACACCTTCAATACCAGAGCTATACTTGTATGCCAAGTTTTAGAATGCAACTGGTGTTTTTTGTTTTTTGGTTTTTGGGTTGTTTTTTTTTTTAACCTCCCATTCCACTGAGGATTCTGTATTAGTAAGGGTGCCATAGAGGAACAGAACTAATAGAATGAATGTATATTGCAAAGAGGATTTCTTAGACTGGCTTCCATGATACTGGCTGAGGAATCTAGCAACAGCTGTCTGCATGCTGGAGAAGCTGACAACATGGCCACTACTCAGTCCCCAAGGCTAGAGGTTTCAGCAGTCCCCGTCTGGCATAGAGGGGATGCATGTTTTTAGGGGTATGGCTGGGCTCAGTCCACATCTGAAGAAGCTGGGTCCCCATGTCAGCAAGGAATGGCAGTGGGAGTAGGGCAGACACACTCACCAGCCAGGAGTGAGGCTGGGAGCAAAACACACAGCCCCGCTTTGCCTTCGGGTTTCTTCTGTCTGTCTTTCCTCCCTCAGTTAATCCTTCCAGAAAACACCTCACAGATCTGCCTAGAGTGTCTTGCTTGATTCCCGATGCGGTCAAATTAACAAATGAGATCAGCCATCACAGAGGTGTTACCTGTTTCCAGAGATGACAGTGGACACATCAGCAGGGTGCTGGGCATTGGGAGCCCTGGGTAAATGGGAAGAAGGACAGGGAGAGATGGTCTGTGTGTCCACATCACACTTTGTCAGTAGCCTGCTAATGATCCCAGGCCACCTGAGGTCTCCGGGCTTCACCTGTTCTGGAATGAAGCCCCTCTCAAAGCAGGGTGAGCTATGAAGTCACTGTGTCTGAAAGACTTGTGTGCATGACAAGGTGAAGGTTACAGAGGCCAGCAAGGCAGCGTTCAGGTTCTCTTGCTCAGAAATTAATCTTATTCTTCACACTATGAGAGCCCATTAGACCTGGGTCTTGTGATTCATGACATTTAATATCTTTGGTGGTCAGGGTGATTTTTATTGTGAAGCAGATATGAAATGCAGTGTCTACCCAAACTTCTGCTGACACTTTCTAGAGCCCAGTCCCAAACACGTGCGAGGGTAGGGGTTGCCTCTGTGCTGTTGGGGGAGGAAGATGCACCCCCAGGTCAGTACCCCCAGCCTCTCTGTGCATTGTGCTTGGAAAAGGGGTTTCCTTCAGCAGACCCCAGGGAAGATGTGCTTGTGTTTTCATAAACAACTATCTGGATGGAGTTCCCTTTCCAGGGCCTCTGGCCAAGTCCCTTCCAAATGGGGGCTCCCATACAGTGACACTTCCCAGAGCCATGGCCCAGCCGAAAAGGCTGCTGTGTGTTCTGTTTATTCCTCTACAACCCAAGCTGCAGACACAAAATCTCCAGGCCATCTGAGGGGAGCCGCCAGCTGCCAAGAGGAGGCTGCGGCACGAGATAGAACAGACACACTCAGAATCATGTTCTAAATTGAATCAGCGCTGGCCTGGGTCTGGGCAGCTGGAACTTCTAATCCTGGAGCCTGGAGGGAGAAGCCCGGCGACCTCTTCTTCTTCTTCTTTTTTTTTTTTTTTTTTTTTTCCTTGTAGCTGATGGAGAAGCAACAGCCCAGGAAAATGCTGTTCTGAATCCAAACTCCCCAAGGCCATGGTGCTCCTCACAGGTCTATGATATCCACATGTGACTTTTTTCTTTCTGACAGATCCTATCGCTGGGTATTCACTGACAAGTGAGTTATGCCCTCTGATTGTCAAAACAAGAAACATGTGAAGCCATTCTGGGAAAACAGAACCCATCATGGTGGTTTGATTAACTCAGTGGTTAAAAAAAAAAAGAAAGAAAGAAAGAAAAGAAAAGAGGGCTGGAGAGATGGCTTAGCGGTTAAGCGCTTGCCTGTGAAGCCTAAGGACCCTGGTTCGAGGCTCGGTTCCCCAGGTCCCACATTAGCCAGATGCACAAGGGGGCGCACGCATCTGGAGTTCGTTTGCAGAGGCTGGAAGCCCTGGCACGCCCGTTCTCTCCCTCTCCCTCTATCTGTCTTTCTCTCTGTGTCTGTCACTCTCAAATAAATAAATAAATAAAAATTTAAAAAAAGAGAGAGAGAGCTAATGGCATCCCTATACTTACAAACCTGGGATACTTTGGGTTCTGTTCCCTTCAAGACAAGTCCTGGTCAGTAGGTGTGGCAGTCTGAATGAGATGTCCCCCAAGCCTCATGTGCTTTGAATACTTGGTGCCTGGCTGGTGCTAAACTTGGGAGGTCGAGCCTTGCTGGGAGAGGTGTGTGGCTGAGAGTGAGCTTAGGGGTGTTATCATCAAGTCCCTCTTCCCAGTGCTAGCAAACCCACCCCCTTCCCGCTTTCTGCCGCTGCTGTGGCAAGATCTTTCTCTGACTGATGAAGCCTCCCCTGTATAAACACTTTCCTCCCATAAGCTGCCTTTGTTGGGGTGTTTTTGTCACAGCAACAAGAAGCTGACTACAATAGTAGGCAATGCCTCTGTGCCTACTGCCTGTGCCTGCTAAGGTACCGAAACAATTCCCACAGCCTAGAGCCAGGGAAGTGGATCCAAATGAAAGCCCGCCAAGGTTCCTGAGGGAAGCTGGATGAAGAGCACCATGGTGGCCTGCGTGAAAACTTCACTGTCCAAGTACGCGGAAGGAAAGAGATCTCGAGAACTCTGAACGCGGTTCACAAAGCGGGGGTGACAGTAGTGACAGGACAGCATGAGTAACACTACTGGGCGTTGACATAAGCCAGATACTGTGTCACACACTGTACCCAGTGGCTTCTGGGGCACGGCCGTGGCCCAGCAGCAGTAGCATCGACTGGGCTTGGTACATACTGGGAACACACATTGACTTCCCAGCACAGACCACTGAAGCCGGAAGTGGGGCCCAGGAACCTGGGGGGGCTGGCTGGTTCCTACAAAACTCATGTCTGAGTAGTACCGTCCTACTTGAGTGGCCCCCTGTGGACTGTGTGGGAGCCCTTGAATGAACACAGGCCCTGCATTATGCCCACTCGGTGGGGACTGAAGTCAGACTCAGAAGTGGGCACTGGGATGTCTATGACCACAGCTTCTGAGCAGCGGATATGGGCTCCAAGATGAACGCCAGGCAAGGAAGCCTGCCAACTGTGGTGCCCCCACCTACCTAGTGGTGGCAAAGGGCTCGACACAGAGGCAGAGTCAAGGCCAGTGAGTGGGCCATGCTGCCGCAAGTTAGTTTTGCCCCAGCCGTGTTCACAGTCTGATGTGACTCCCCCGCAAGACAGATCAGTTCTGTAAATCAGTCTACAGAAGAAGATTTGGACATGTGCAGGCCCAGCTAGGAATTATTATTGATTTTAGGGCTGGAGAGATGGTGCAGTGGTTAAGGAATTATTGATTTTAAATGATTCCAAGGGTAGAAATGAATCCTGGAATTTGCTAAATAATTGCTAAAAGTCAGTTAATGTCAACATTTCATCTTCCTTAATCCCATCTATGACTCTGACATATGAAAAACACAATTTCCATTGAAAGTTTTTAAAAAATGAACTTGGAAGGACTTAGCCACTTGGAGTACAACGAGATAGCAAGTATGTGGGGTATGTGGGCAAATGTCAGCACTTCTATCCTGTAAGGCCAAGTCTGCTGCAGTCTGTCCAGCTTCATGTGCAAGCAAAATGAGCATCACAGGACTTCTTCCTCACTCTGCCATCCGCACACCCCACTTGGAGAGTGTGAGGCCAAAGAGAAGCCCAAGGGAAGCACAGTGGCATTGGTCCCACCGGCCTTGCCCTCAGTTGTGTGGGACAAATAGAAGCCTGACACAGCAGCTGAACACTTTCCCCAGGGACTTTGGGTCTGAACTGGCACCACAGGCCGCCGTAGGGTTGCATGTAGAGTCTTCTCATTGAGACATTCATTATGCCTTGATTTCATTTCATTTCATAAAATGTTTCTTTCCTTTACTAAGTGCAATATTATTGCAATAATTAAATGGGAGAAGGGTATTCAAAAACAGATTATGAATTTTATGAAAAGCACCAGCAAAGGGAACGAGGGGTAAAAGGGAACCTTTACAGTGAACTGAAAATCCAGAGGTATGGGAGTCCAACAGAGCCAGTCACCATCTCTTTAAAGTCCATTTCCTCACCCATGTTTAGTGAACACCTAGGATGTGTTAGCCCAGAGCCAGATGCTCAGAATGTAGCAATGAACTAGACAGACAAAACTTGCCTTTCACAAAGCCAGTTTTCAGTGACCCAAGCCAAAACAAGAATAAAATCATAGGAGGTCCAGTGCATTAAGGAGAAAGATTATATTAGAAATGGATATAGGTGATAGAATGTTATATGGTATGGTCATTGAAAGGCTAGCTGAGAGAATAACATTTCTTAACAAGACTCCAGGCATGAGACAGCAAGCTTTCTTGAGAACAAAAATTCTTCTGGCTGAGACAGTCAGTGCTAGATACTGAGGTGGCACATACTTGGAATGACCTAGATAACTGAAGCCAGTTGACCATTGGGTATGGGAGCAAGAAGGAAGGAGAGGGAACAGGCAGAAGTGTATGGGACCAATGTCAGGACATCGCTCGTAGATTATAATAAGTATGACAGTGAATCCGGTTCCGATTTGGAGATGAGAAGCCACATGAGCAGAGGACAGGTGGGCAGTGGTGACTGGACTTTGTAGATGTTGTCAGTTGTAAGCCAGAAGAAACACAGCGGGGCAGGACCACTGCCACTGCTGGGAATTTTCTAAGTAGAGAGACTGCAATGTCTTTTGGAAGATGGACCCATGAGTCTGGGTTGTGTGAGAGAAAGAGAGAGGGAGGAAGGGTTCCCTAGAAGATGGACTGCTCTGCAATAGTAAGGCAGCTGTGCAAAGGGAATGAGGTGAGACTTGTTTTGGGCCCCATAATTCTAGGTATATACAACTTGTTATCCAGAAGAGGAAGTGCAGAGACAGGCAGCTAGGTGTGCTTGATGGGCGCTCAGGGGAGATGTCCGTGCCACAAACATGAACCGTGAGCATAAGACATGAGAGCTGCTGCACCTTACATACAGGTGGCAGCAGTGGGGAAGTGGCAGGAGTGTACTCCAGAGGGGTGGGACAGAATGCATCCAGACCCGAGGGACAGGGCACTGGGCTCTGGGCAGAGACATGGAAGGGAACCCACGCATATATTCCAATTCTCGATTCTCTTATGGGCATGAACTGAAAACTCCTGAAGCTCCATGCCTGCGATTTGTGAGCCTTTCTGTATACTCTAGTCAAAAGGGTTAACACGCACACTGGAATGCAGCAGGTGGAGGAGAGGCATGGAGCGCTGTCACCTAAAGAGTTTGCTGTGAAAAGAAATAGGGTACTAGCTAATATGCCATGATGCGAGGTGAATGGTAGGTTTTGTTTATTTGATTGATTGTTTTTGCACTACTGGGGGCTCAAACCCAGAGCCTGCAGTGCACCAGGCTAGCACACTACCATTGAGCCCCACCACGGCCGCTCTTCGAATGGAGGAGATTATGATGCTTGCACACACGTGGGTGAGTATTTTCATGCATGCACGTACAGTGCAATCTACAGAGCAAATACAGATGCTTCAGGCAGATACAGGTGGAAGAGGCTTGCTGAAGAGACACTGTGGTGCATGAAGGACAGCATGCCCAGCAAGGCAGGCCATAGGCTTCCTCCAGCAGCATTAATGGGTGCAGGTGCACAGCCATGAAGGCAGAGGGGATACGTCTGCACATGTGTAGGGGAGACCAGAGCATGGGCAGGAACTCTGTGGCACAGTTATAAGGACGAGACTCAAGGCTGAATCACATAAGCAGGGAAGGAGATGGGACAGCCTTTGAGGAGGGAGAGCAGTTAGGAGTAGTTCTGGGGGATGAAGCCCTGTGCACCCAGCACATTTTGCACACATCCCCAGTCATTTCTTGCGGCGGATCAGGTGAGGCACTGGTGGGAAGAAGCGCAGTGGCCAGTCCTAAGATCCCGGCTCCTGGCTTCTTCGGCCACCTCGGGGTTTGACCAGTGATTTCTGCACTTAAAGACTGGCTCTACCCACCGATGCGTCTCAGTTTAGGCCTTGTGAATCCTTATAGAGGGAAGAGCACTACAAGTCTTCCCTCTTTCCTCTGGTTTCCAATAAAATAACAATCCTGACAGCAGACCTGGGGGCCGTAGCTTTTCTTTTGCATCGGTCCTATCACTATTAGGTCATAGTAACTGACTAGAGACCATCAGGTTCTCCCAGGCAATGACACAACTAAAGATGCTTCTGATTTCTCCTGGATTGGATGTCGTCTGTAGTGTGGACAATGCATCGCGGCCCTCTTCCCTCTAAACGCGGCTCTGCAAAGGCACAGGAAAATGATTATGGTGTCTGTGTGTGAGATCTGCCAGATGCACGCTGCTAGAGCACACAAGGGACGGCATCTCTGTCCCCACTAGATGTACTTCCCTCCTGTGTTTAGACCCAGCCCTGAATCCTTATTCCTTATGGCTGGGTTGTAGGATGCTTGTCCGTGCTTTCAGCTCATTTTTCAGAAAGAACCCGGAGAGGGTTGGTTGGTTGGTTGGTTTTGCAACAACTGTCAGGGCATTGCTCATGGAATGGACATGACTCCTTGTTGAGCACATAATAATGCCATTTGTAGCAGTGTCTGAGCCCATGCAGTCACGGAGCCAGGCCATAGGGTGGATGGGGTGAAGTCCTCTTAACATGGAAAGACTAAGCTGATTTGCCCTTGGGAAAAATACAAGGTTGATATGATGAAGTGGAAATAGAGTGTTAGGGTACAGGAAATCATTAAGGGCTCTTGCTCATTGCCCCAACACCTGGCCTCTTACAGCATGTGGAATAATTCAGGCTTGATGTTTAAGTGCATATTTTGGTGAGAACTACTTGGAAAAGAGTTGGAATAAAGAGTTGGAATGTGGCCTCCTATGCTTTTCTCACACTGCCGCATGGGGAATTTTCCTTGTGGGTGATTGCTCCTCCTCACTGTGCTATTCCTTCCCGTTCTGTCCTGTCCCATGGGTCCCTTCCCAACACCCCCATCCACAAGGCTCTGCTGGCACCCGGACAAGCATTTCTGGTCCTCAGCATGTCCCATTCTGGCTCAGTCAGTGCTCAAACTGCACGTCTTCTGTGGTTCCGTAGTCCGTCCCTTGACTTCTCACTGGAGTGTCACTGCTCACACAGCACCCTCCTGCCCAAAGGCTGGGCCCAAAGGGAAGGGCTCAGCCCTTGTTGTTGGGACACAGAGCTACAGGGATCCATGGGGCTTAGAGATGGTCTCTGGCATGCTGATGACTGATGGTCCCATACCCTGAGGGGGGGGGGCAGGATGGAGCTGGCTCTGCATTTCCTCCTCCTTCGTTCCTTCTCAACCCACCTCCTGGATCCTCTCCCTCATCCCCTCTCAGCACATGATTGGAGGGGCAGCCCAGCACACTGCAGGAGAGATAATGGACATCCACAGCACATCTCCACCTGAAGGGCAGTGTGGGGAGAAAGGACTGAATGCCAGGAGATGCAGCTTTGCATTCTGGGAAAGCCTATGCATGCTTCCTACTCCCCTAGTGTCTCCAGGCTTGGCTTTCCTCCCCAGGGCTTCCTTCTCCATCTTTCTCTCAAAGAGCAGACATTACTGAATAATATATATTTCTTCCAATTTTTTTTGTTCTTGCATCTCCCCTTTCACCTTGTAGAGCTTATGTGAAGGGGAACTCCCCCCAGAGCCAATGAGTGCGTCCTGAGAGGTCGTGGCTAGTAGTCAAGCTACTGTCTGTCCCGGGGCTGCTGCAAACTCCTCCACACTGTGCTGAGTGACAGGTGAGCTTGGCATGGTGATCCCTAGGCAGGAAGTCTGTGAGTTCTGCAACTCTATCAGCCTCCCTTAACCTGTAGCACAATTGGAGTAATAATGCTTTATTTGGAGGAGCAACCCCAGGCCAGCAGCAGTGAGGGACAATGGAAAGGAAGCATGTAAGGAGGGAAAGGAGTGTGGCATGGCTCATGTGAGCCCACTCTGAGGACTCAGAGGGTTGGAAACAAAGCACAAAGACTCCTTCTGGTTCAGAGTACAGCCCACTCCCAAGCCAACTCCTGGGGTTCAAGAAGTTGTCACCTTGCTTGTTCCTGAAAGGATAGTGCCCAGAACAGGAAGGGTAGTTCTTATCTGGAGCCCTGTTTGGAGCACAGCAGGTTCCTGGATGGACAGTGAGTCCTCCAGACTGGCTACAGTGAAGGGAACTGGCCAAGTGGAGAACTTCTCAGATGAGGGCAGGCTGTGCCTTACGCAGGATGAACGCTTCCCTTGCTGGCTATATGATTACTTTTTCTCTGAAGTTGTGTCCTCAAACTTCATTTCTTTATATTTACTTGCTGCGCTTGCAAAAGCCTCATGCAATATAAATAGCATCATTATCTCATCTCAAGTCTTTGTGGGAAAATTTTCCAACATTTCTCTGTAAAGGAGGATCTTTATAGATTTTGTTTTAAATTGTGAATGAGTTTTTTAATCTGTGAAAATCTTTTTGTGGATCTGGAGGGACAGCTTAGTTGTTAAGGTGCTTGCATGTGAAGCCTAAGAACCCATACTTGACTCTCTAGATCCCACATAAGCCAGACGCACAAAGTGACACAAGTGTTCAAGGTCACAGATGCACACAAAGTGGTCCATGCATCTGGAGTTTGATGGCAGTGGCTGGAGGCCCTGTTGCACCAATTCTCTCTCTCTCTCTCTCTCTTTCTCTCTGTCATAAAATTTACAAGAACAAACCTTTCTGTGCAAATGAAAAAAAACATGCAAGTGCTTTTCTTCCACCTAATAATGTAGTGGAGCGTGTTGACGGATTTTAAATCATTACACAATCTTACCTTCATGGCACAAACCTTCATGGGTCCTAACTTCCACTTGCTGCAGAATTTGTAGGTTTTCACTTTGTGTGGATTTCTGCCTGAGTTTGGAAGGGTGGCATCAGGATGCTCATTATTCCCTGTGGTGATTTCTTCATTGAATTTTGGTGTCAAAGTGATGAAGAGTTCTCTTTCTGCCTACTCTCTGTAGCTTGTTTTAAAACACATTACTGACTTTTTAACCTTTGGTGGCATCTATAGGTAGAGCTCTCTGAGTCTAGAGGGTTTTCTTTTCCCCCATAAGAAGAGTTTAAGTTAATCTTTAATTTCTTCAATATTGAGAAGTTTAATTCTATATTTGTATTGCTTTTTACAACAGCTTTAGTATATTGTATTGTCCTATGATTTTTGTCAGCTTTATTCAAATCACCAGTTTCATTCATATTTTTAAAATATGAGTTTGGACCTTTCCTTTCTTTTTCTTTTGGATGACAAATGGACGTGTGGTTAGATGGATAGACAGAAATGCACAGCTGTCTCCCACACACAGTGCTGTTATTCTTTAATACCGTCAGTATTTATGTGTTTAAGCCCACATATTCCACTAGCTTTGACCATCATTCCTCTCTGAATCATTGACCTTCAACTTGATTGTTCCCTTCTGCTTAAAGAACTTGTGAAATTTCCCTTGGGACAGTTCTGCATAAATGGGTTTATGTCATTGAAAACATCCTCTTTCCACGATGATCCCCAGGCGTGTTTGATATGGAGTTGTGACTGACAGGTCCCTCTTCCTCACCTCAACTTCTGCCAAACCTACTCACCAAGTGACAACATTGGTTTCTGTTTGTCAGTCAGTTCTAGGATTTCCACGCCTGCCTTTTCAGACAGCAGTCTTTTTCTGGGTTACACTTACCTGCCAAGATTTCTGAGCCATTTTCTTTTTTTCTTGAACATAGCAAGCAGAGATGTTTAATGGCTTATGCCTGACAGTTACACCTGAACACCCATGAGTCTGTTTTCTCGGTTCTCATGGTGTTCATGTTGTTCTCCTAGATAGACTTGATTGTGCGCTGGTCATTACTTTTGAGAAAGTATCCATAGTAAACATTTGGAGATTAGAACTGCTTCCTATAGATAGGCTATTTGATGTTCCAGGACATAGAACACAAAACCTTTCAGGATACTTAGTCCACATTCAAGTTGTGAGACAGCCAGTAGATTTTGCTTCACCTTCCCTCCTACTGCTTAGTGTTCTGGTCTTCCATCCAGCGAGCTTCACTTCTTATTCCCTCCTACCACTTAGCTGTTGAGGCTCATAGTTTCCCTCTTTGGTAGGCCCCAGGCCCAAATTTGGATCCCAGATCTGCAACAAAGTAACAAAAATGTTCTCTCGTGGGCACCTCTGTGGGTCAGCTAACATACGGGCAAAGGTGTCCCCATGTTCCTAGTTAACACGTGAAGATTCCTCTCCTCTTCCAGAAGAAACCATCTGATCTCTTTGATGCTTGTTAAAATATTCTTTAATTTCTCTTCAAAGTCTACTTTCAAATGTCTACTACACTAAATGCCACTCCTACACTACCAGCATGGCATGGCCAGAATCAGAAATCTGCACCTCTGTTTCCTTAAAAATTATTTCAGTGGTGGATATGTTCCTTTTCCACCAGCAACATTTTAATCTAGACTAGTGAAGTCTCTGGTGAGAGATTTCGATTACTGTTGCTCAGACTCCCATCCCTTTTGACACTCATTGAAACTTGACCTGGGTCTTTGCACTGTGAGAGTAACCAAATGAAAAGCCGTTGAGGAGAAAGTGTGTAAGGAAATGAGACAAAACCTATACGTCCACCATTCAAAAGCCAAGGAGGAAATGGTCCCTATTTCAATAATACAAAGACTCATTGAGTACAAGGTCCGGCCCCTTGCAGGTAAATGCAGTTGTGTTTATCTCTGGTACAGACACCAGCACACTGTGTCTACTTGCTCCTTTTGTGAAGATGAACCGTGTGGCTTCTAAAGGCAGTGTCACTTAAGGGTATCAGGCAGAATTGAGTGGGGGTGGGGGTGGTCAAGAGCAGATCCAGCTTCTCAATGCTGTGAGCACATGTCTTCAGGTCTGTGGGTGTGGTATTTTAACATGCTTGTATAAATATATAGCCCCATAGATGTTTCACTGAAATTGAGTTGGCAACTTCAGCCCCTAGCAGGTAGATTCCTGCTATGGGGGTGGGGGCTGCCATGGGGGGTGCAGGTCTTAGAGTCCAGCCCTAAGATGTCTTGACCTCACAGACCAAAGGAGTTAAAAGTAGTTTGAGCTCTGGCTGTCCTTGCTTGCTTGTGGTGCTGGCTCTTGGTGGTATCGCTCTGCTTGTATCTGTGAGAGGGAGCCAGCTTCTCCCACCCTTGATAGAACTTCCCCAGGACTGGTAAGCCTGAAATAAACCCCTTCCTCCCAAAAAATGTGCCTGGCTGGATGTTCAGCTCAGCAATGTGGCGCTGACTGAGACAGTGGGTAACAAGCACCCCTAACAATGGGGCTTCTGGGAGTAGTCAGTCTCCCTCCTCCGAGCTGCTGCCAGGAGGGAGCAGGCTACTATTCATCAGGCTGAGGGTGCTCCCAAGTGTGTTCCCCCAGGGGCTTCCTGCTTCTTCCTAATGTAGGTGCGAACAAAAGACAGGGGTGACTGGAGTGGGGCACTGACTTAGGGAGGCACGCTGAATGCAGCAGCAAAAACAACACTGATCTAGATCTGGGAGGGTAGGCTAAGGCCAGAGAGCCCACCAGGCAAACAAGAGCCTGTCCCTGTCCTGAAGAACTATTTAGTATGCTGATTATAGCTTCTAAAAGCTGTTATGCTACCTCTGGATTTAAACAATTCCACATAAATATTAATGAGCTGGCTCAGCCAAGACAAATCAGATTTCAGATCTCTTTTTTTCCCCCTGTGGAATTCATGCTGGAGCTGAGTCACTAATTTTAACTTGTTTGGGTGAATAAATGAATGAATCCGTCATGTCTGTTTTATTCCCTGTAGCGTATTGGGCATATTTTTTATTCCAGCTGTAGGAGAGGCTTTGTCTGGGTAATTAGTGTGTTGATTTCATGATTATTTGGCTGTGGCAGAGAAAGTGCCAACATGTGTGGCACACATGTTGACTGTTCAGGGCAACTTCTGTCCTTTGCAACACATTGGCTTCTAGGGTTGAAATCACGTTGTATCACATGGGACATTCTTCCATCTGGACTTAAGCTTACCTCTAAGTAGAATTCTAATGTGGCTTTATCAGTACGTAATGTTGCTGTAGCTGTTGATTAGAGTGAAGCATGCCTCCAACAGAGGAGCTGTTCACATATCCCTTGTGCATCTCTTTCAGTGCCAAGCCCCCTGCACAGGTCTTGTGAAGGTATAGTGCCGGCTTCTTAAATTAGGGACGCCATCCTTGATATTTCCTATGAATGCTTAGTTCAGCCTGGTTAGAGCCTGGAAACCACTTTTCTTCCAGGAGTGTTCTAGGTGGCCGGTCATAGCATTACCCAAGTGTCACACAAGGTTCTCTTGCCCAGCCCATGGACAGCCCATGCCAGGGTTGGGGTCCAGGGCTCTACCTCATCTAGAGATGAACAGTGTCAAAGTTGCTGGTGTGCCCGTTATGACGTTGTAGTCAGTGGAGGACCCTGTGTCCCAAACTGAAGTATCCAGGGGAACTGACCCATCTTGGTCCAAACACTGATTCACAAATTGATCCCCCTCAATCCCAGGAAACTTTGTATCACTAATTTCTAATAGACACTGAACAAAAAAGCCCAAAAGGCATTTCATTTTGCCACAAAAGGTTTTATCTTGGTGATAGGTGATAGGTTATATTGTCCTGTCACTGTTTTCTCAAGTGCGTAAACCCACACAAATAATGCAGATGCCATGTAAAAAGCTGGCAATGTTATTTTATTTTCTAAATCAAACCTAAGAGGGGTAATCTCTCTGTCAACCCAGGGTAGGAAGGGCATCGGCGGCGGTGATAACCCAGGCCCGTTCACCTCACCATCCCTGAATCCTTGAATCAAAGCTAAGGTCAGTATGTTTGTCTGATGATTGGGTTTTCACAGCATTTGATTCCATAGCATTTTGATTTAACATCTGTGGAAGGCAACCGTATTTCAAAGAGCTTTACTAGCTCACATATAAATCACATTGCTACTGTCACTTCTACCATGAAAAGTGCACCACAAGAGGCTGGGAGCCAGGCTTAGACCTAAGGTAGCTGCCTTCAGAAGTGCTCCTTCCTTGTCTCCTTGCTTAGCATCAGCACCCTCCGGTGCTTGGAGAGTTATGCTAAATCCCAGACACTGAGTCCAGCAAATGTTGGATTAAAGTGACCAAACCAAGTTAAGCTCATGCTTAACCCGAGAGCTTGCTGCTATACTCCTAGCCCTACCCTCCAGTTTACCTTCCGTCCTGAAGACAGGGCACTCTTGGTCCCTAGCCTGGCCGGGTGGTGTATTAAGGAACAAAGGGATCTTGAAGGCCAGCTAGAGCATTTGTTAGCATTACCCACCCCCCTTGTGCATGTGTCCGGGCATCAGGCTGGGACTGTGTTCAAGCACACCTGCAAGCTGAGCAGACAGCGGGTCCCTGGGGCTCATCCTGGGGGCTTGTGGATGAGAGATGGAGATGGATGTCTCAAGACTGGCTCTGACGTAAACGGATGAAGTAATGTGAACGCAGATTGCTCGGGGCACTTGAAACTATCAAACCATGCACAAATGTCTTTAGAGTACATTAGGAAGTCTGCAGTTTAGCAGCTCTTGGGACCAGCTGCCTCCTTAGCCATTATATTAGCTACTTCTTTATTGCTTTGAACAAATAACTGACCACAAACGACTAATGGACAGTTTGTTTTTCAGTTTGTGGTTTCAAGGGAAGTTGCATGGTAGACACCTACTCATCACATTGTCACCTAAGCAAGCAGGAAACAGAAAAACAGGATATAGCAAGAGTGGCTGGGCTGTAACACCTCAAGGTCCATCTCCAGTGATCCACTTCCTCCTGCAAGGCTCCACAACCTTTCCAAACAGCACCACCAGCTGGTGACCACCTGTTAAGACACAGGAGTCCCTGGGGGTAAAGGGGAGGGGTGCATTTGACATTCAGGCCACAATAGCCAATCACCCTTTGTATCCCCCAACCAAGCACAACTCTGGTTTCCCAGAAAGCTCCAAGGCTTCAGACCACATCAGATTCACCTCTTAGTTCTGCTTACAAGACCTAACCCTCAGGAGCATTATCCCTTAGAAGCCCAGTGCATCCAAATTGATTTTTCATTTCGCAAATAAGCCAAAATACAAGCTTCTCCCTCATTCTCATTCTGTTATTCCCTATTCTCCTTTCAGCTTAGGCTACCTTGTCCCCATCAATGCCCGGCCAACACCCCACATGCCACCAGTGACCACTAAGTGGGGTACCTGGTGCCAACAGAGAGAAACACATTACAAAGAGGGTAAAATACCAAAAGACAGAGCAAGATGACAGAGCAACAGCAGTCCAGCGAGGGCAGCCAGCAGTGGAGGCCGACCCTCTGGGTCATTTCGCATGCCTCGTGTGCTTAGAGGTGTATGGGATCCCGCACAGTTGCCCTGAGGATACAGCGTTTGCTCTGCATGCCTGCCTGCCAGGAAATCTGAAGCTGAAGGAACCTATCTGTGAGGTGTGTCACAGCACACTGGCACCTGTCATCTTAGCTATGGAGTTCGAGTGGCAGTTTGAGAGCACAGACACTTTCTTGCCATGGCTGCTGTATAAATTTCTTTCTGTCCAAGATTTGGGCTCACGTGGCTACCTGTTTCAGATACCAGAATTACATCATCAGAGAGGCAAAGATGGCCCCTAAGGACCTATCCTTTCAGCCAAGAAATGTCCCAAACTGTCACACTTTTTCTTATCCTTACTGTCCTGAAAGGAATTTTGCTTGGGAAGGACTTGTGGAATGCTACCGATTATCTCACAGCACAGATACCAAATGTGTGTTGTGCCAGGTATGCCCTGAACACCACAGAGCCAGCTTCACGGAGCACAGCCAGCACCACGGCCAGGTGTCTTTTGACACTTAAATAAAAATCATTTACTTATTCACTTGTTTGTTTGCTTATTTTTTGAGGGGGGGGGAAGAGAATGGGTGTGCCAGGGCCTGAAGTGACTATAAATGAACTCCAGACACATGCACCACCTTGTGCATCTAGCTTACGTGGGTTCTGGGGAATAGAACCTGGGTCCTTAGGCTTTGCAGGCAAATGCTTTAACTGCTAAGTCATGTCTCCAGACTGCTTGCTTGCTTGCTTGCTTCCTTTCTTAAGTTGAAACTTTACATACATACATCAAGTGTTAGTACAGTCTTTCCCTTCCTCCCTATCCCCACTCCACTGAGCACCCCCCCCCCCTTAGTGGGATTGCTGGTATTCACCTTGGTGTTGTGGATCATGAGTTGTGAGAGCAGCAGTCAGTCATTGGTTGGGGCGGGGGTAACAATGCCTCTAGATATTCCCTCCCACACTGTGGTTCTTATACTTTTTCTGCAAAACTCCCTGAGCCTCGGTGGGAATGTTTTAAGTCTACTTTTGTGGTGAGCTCTCAGCAGCTTCTGGACATCTGCTCTGGTGCATTTTGAGTATCCTCAGTGTCTGTCTCCATCACCCTGTCTCCAGCCCCCTTTACACACATTTGTGGACTACACATTGATGAAGAGGACATGATGGACCAGGTTTCACAGCATCCCCTTATATATCAAGTGAGCAGAGTCCACTATCAGACCAATCCTTCCATTACATGCCTTTGATGCCTTTGACTCCTACACCTCACCTGTACAACAGATGTGGCGATGAGTCATAGTGTGGGACAGGGTCACCTCCCTCAGGGGAAATCTGTTTGTCGCATGGTCTTGTCTTACTAATCCTCGGCTTCTCCCCACAGTTTCTGCCTCCTCTTCCAGAAGAGAATTTGCTTTCATCGCTACATGTTCTTATTTCCTATTTGTTCTCACTGTCCAGTGCTCATCTCTGAAGACCTCCAAGTCAGCCAGGACATTTTCTGGGTCATGAATAGCACAGTGAGACAGTGTTTCCTGTCCTTGTCCCTGAAGTGTGTGGACTCGGGCAAGTGTGTCCACGCAGGGCTGCGGCTCCCTTGTGCCACTCACTGCTGTCAGTGGGTCTTTGACAGCCTTCTGACGAAGGAACCATTCCAAGAGCTTTCTTGAGGCAAACATTCTGGGGTTTCTGTAATCTCATGCTGAAGTTTTGATTAGTGATATTTTCTTACACCTCCCAAACATCCCTTGGAATTACACAGTTCTGTCTTAAATGCCTAAATGGTAACCTAAGTAATAAAGCTGTAAGCATTTATTTTAGCAGAAGTGTTTCTGTTCAGGTTTGGACAGAGGCTCTGGAACCACACCTTTTCATTGTATTGAGGAATACGTTTTCCTAGGGGCTCAAAGCAGGGGCAGTTTTAGGAGGGGAGGGAGCAGCCTTTCAGAGGAGAGGTCCTGCGCTGGAGAAAGAAAGGAAATGGGGAGCTGGGAAGAGTAGTACGGATGCCAGGAGCCATGGCAAGCTGCCACTGTGGTGCTCGTAGCTGGCACAGATTGCTTGCGTCAGTTAAAAACTGGAGTGGATGAGGGAGGAGACAAGTTTAGATTCGAGTGTGTGGTGGTATCACTGGAAAAGGATGGGTAACTGATGGGAGTAGGCTCTGCAGCTGAAAGAGAGAGAGAAAGAAAGAGAGAGAGATGAGAGAGAATGAGATAAGATAAAAAGGCAGGGTGAGAAGAGAAGATGTGTTTGGGAAAGAGACAGGAAGATGAGAGGCTGGGACAGGAAAAGAGACAGAGATACAGAACATGCACTTTATTTTCAGGAAGGGCCTAGAAGAGAGAGGCTGGCATCTGGCGCTTTTATTCTCAGGATTTCGGGTAGAGGTGACTGCCCAGTGACAGGAGGGCTTTCTGGGGGTATGGAGGTACTCAAGGAAAGAACCAGACTGGCTAGATCTCTTGTTGAATTTTGTTGTGTGATAGGGGATGAAGGGGGGTGGGAGAGAACTTCAAGACTAACAGTTTCTGGGTTAGGAGAGTTCAAATGCATTTACCTGTAAGTGGAGAGAAGGATCTGCTAAGATGGGAAGGCCTTCGCTTGTGATTCTCCCACTAATGAAGTGTTCTCAGATGTTCTGCTCACGTGTGTCTCCCTACAGGGGGTCTGCTTACATTCTTGTTTCAAAGCATGAGAAGGTGTCCTGCCATGATTCTGAAGGACAAGGCTCAGAGCTCTAGTGGGCACTGGTTCCTCCATCTGCTACTTGGTGACTTAGGTTAGACAGCATTGTTTTCCTATCATAAGTGGTTTTCTTACAATACCTGTTTTAGTATAAATCTGTGTTTCAGTTCAGAGGTTGTAGGAAGCTCAGGGTTGCACACACATTGTCTCTTCTGAAGGACACAGTGTTGGGAAGGCATGGTGTGTATCCTATAAGCAGTTAAGAAAAGCTATCTGTTGGGAGCTGTCTTCAGTAGTGGCTCAAGGAGCTTGAAGTTCAATGTATTTCACTAATAGTAATGGACCCAGGGTAAAAGCTGTCAACCTAATCTGCGTATTATATCTTCTAATGGGCCTAGTCTAAATACAGAAGGATTTTTTTCTGGTCTGCAGCAGAAGATACAAACAATAGCAGGCTTTGGCCTCTGTTCTTGTGCTGAGGGTTCCTCCCTGCCTGCTTGGTAGCCTGTAGCTACCTGAGATTCCTTGTAACAAGCAAAGACAGGGCCATCTGGGGGAAAATAATTTTTTTCTAATGTATTATTACTTGGAAGGACTCAAGTGTTAATGGCTACTTCTTCACTGTAATTTCTAGAAGGTTTGCTCATTGAGATCATCTCAGGAGAATCTGAGAGGGAAATTTGATGGAACCTTTCCCTGGGGAAACATGAGAAAAGCACATCCATCTCTTGGTGAAACCAAGAACCATATCCCTTTGTGTTAAGTGTACTACTTAAGGTGACTTTGAAGAAATTGAAATTTGTCATGTTCTGGATTTTAAAGGGGGAAACATAAATAAATTTCACAATTTAGCTTTAAAAATTAGAAAACGATTCAGTTCACGTGTTCACATCGTGGCAGGAATAGCACAGCACTGGTGGGAAACAGGTCTTCAGAGAGCTTACTGCACAGCTGACCAGAGAGGGCAGTCTTCGCTTGACTGGACATTGCTGGACAGATGTCCTTCTTGAAGTAATTTTTGTCTAAAGATGATGGGTTCCTTTTTTAATTTTTTAATTCATTTTTATTTATTTACTTGAGAGTAACAGAGAGAGAAAGAGGCAGAGAGAGAGAGAGAATGGGAGCACCAGGGCCTCCAGCCACTGCAAATGAACTCCAGACGCGTGCGCCCCCTTGTGCATCTGGCTAACGTGGGTCCTGGGGAACCGAGCCTCGAACCAGGGTCCTTAGGCTTCACAGGCAAGCACTTAACAGCTAAGCCATCTCTCCAGCCCGGTGGGTTCCTTTTATGCAGGCTCATGGTTCTGGCAGTGCTGTGTAAGAACTTCCCAGGTTTTGTTGGACCTGACACAAGCAACTCCATCTTGATTCCAATAGCTTTCGCACTGGGCATCTCTTCTTGATCACAAGAAAGTCAAAGGATCTTCTGGGATATCCTGGAATAGTTTTGAGGTGCTGAAAATCCAAGAGACACACAGACTGCCCTCTGTGGTCATCCTTGGAATCCCAAACCCAAAGGAAGATGTGAGGATTTTCCCATGTCGTCATGACCTGACAGCAGTGGTGGAGAAGCAGGGTATCTTCAGGCTTTTCTGCCTAAATACAACTTAATGTTCTTCCCCACCCTTTCTCTCATTCTCACTGTTAATTTGTGTGTGTGTGTGTGTGTGTGTGTGTGTGTGTGTGTGTGTGTGTGCGTGCGCGTGTCTGTGCGTGCGTGCTTGCATTGGTACACACATGCCATGGAGTACTTGTAGAAGTCAGAAGACAACGTCAGGGTGTCAGTCCTCTCCTTCCACTTTCTTTGAGACAAGATCTCTCTTGGTGCTTCCACCTGGAGAAGCAGCGTAGCTGGCCCGTGAGTGTTCAGGTTCCCCATTGCCGTAGGTGCACTGAGATTACAGATGTGTCTCTTTGCATGTGCCTTTACATGGGTGCTGGGAAATCAAACTCAGGCCAATAGATTTTTAGGGGAAAATACATCTAACCACTGAGCAATCTCACCAACCCTTGTCTGTCATTTATTTTATTTTATTTTTTGGGGGGGGGGGGACAGGGTCTCACTCTAGCCCAGGCTGACCTGGAACTCACTTTGTAGCCCAAGTCGGCTTCAAACTTATGGCAATCATCCTGCCTCAGCCTTACAAGTGCTGGTATTACAAGCACTAGCCACCACACCTGGCCTTAGGCTCAACTTTAAAATCACCCTCAGCATTCCTGAGATATGCTGGACAGCTAAGCCCTAATCATGGAGTATATAAACTGCTCTCTGCCCTTTGGAAACACCACACAGATTGTGAGAGGTGAGAAAAGGCCTTCTAAGGTTCAAATATTCATTCCAGAACCCCTTGTCTATGTAATGATTCAGAATCGTGTGTCCATGGGAACTGGAGGCATGTTCATCCATGATGGTTCTTTACCAAGAATGCACCATACCCATGGGAGCCAAATGCTGATCCTGAAGACCCCATTTTATGTTCCCAGTTATGACTCCACAGCAAGGTCTGTCATACACCCCCCCCCACACACACACACACATGCACACACCTCACACAAAACTCACACAAAGGAAGCCAAGATTTACACACTGCCTGACTGACTGTCCTGGCTATTCAACAGGATTTCACACAATTAGAGACATCCTGTGAGTAACCATGTAAGGTTGTAATCTATTATGTATGAATTTGGAGCCATAAGAATGGGAGTCACCTACAGTCTAATAGTGAGCTGATGACATAGAGGAATGAGGAGCTCTTGGGAGGCCACTTGACCTTCCCCCATTGGGCTGGGTGCTGTGTTCTCTCAGGTACATGTAGATATGTTCACCTGAAGTTGCCAGTATCTCCTCTTAGAGAGAAGTGAAGTGACTTTGGCACCTCCCCTCCTGGAGAAGGTCCTCATCTTCCTGAGAAGCCACCTGCCCCCTGCACTTGTAAATATAGGGTGGGCTGGCATATCCTTTTGAGTCAGGGGCTTTATCCACAGTTCCTGGGGGAACACCTGGAATCGGTTCCCATCTCTGAAGCTGGTGACATGGGATATTCTCTAGGTGTGTTGCCTTTATCTATTGACGGAACTGACATGTGTCCACCGGCGAGACTGTCCACCACTGGTCTTGTCATCCTGTCCATTTCTCCAGTCCCTTTGAGCCACTCCAGGTCCTCATGACTGACCTTTTTTCAGAACCCTTAAATTACTGTTCCAGTTTATGACCCTGCTTCCAGCACCCTCCCACCTTCTCTTGTGTCTTCCGAAGTCCCCAAGTTAACATTCCTCAGACAGTGAGGCTCCCACCAGTCCCCAGCACACAGATGCCAGCAGCTGTCTCTGGTCTCCAGCCAAAGTTCCCTCCTCCCTACAACCTGACCTATTCACCGGATACACTCTGTACCCTATTTACCTGCCTGTGGGGTACCCGTAACCCTCTGCCTCCCATGCCATGTCCCAGGCCAGCTCTGCAGGAAAGCCCCTACCCATGTTGCTTACCATCCTACCTTCAAGCATCCACGTCATCCACTGGTGCCCCAGTCTCTCGCTCAGAGTCAGCTTGTTGTGGCTGCAATGAAATACCCAAGATAATAACCTGAAAAGAGGAGAAGGAGGCTTTGGCTCACAGTTTGGGAAGTTTCTGTCCATAACCCTATCTCACTGCTTCAGGGCCTCTGGCAAGGTACCATGTCACGACAGAGGTGTGTGGTGGCACAGTTACTTCATGGCTAGGCTGTGAAAGATGGAGGAAGAGAAATGGACCGGTGTCACCCATCTCCTTCCAGGACACACCACCAGTGACCTGAGGACCTCCTACAAGATGCCAGATTTTAAGGTCCCAGCACCTGACACCAAGCCTCAGTCTGGATGTGTAGGGGACTGCAACATGGGCCTTTGCCCCTTGTTCACTGTGACCCCCTCAAGGGAACCTTGCTCCTCTGTCCTGTTTCATCCTGTGGCACCAGCCACATGCACAGAATGTATCAGGGCTCAGGAACCACAGGGATTCAAGCCAGATCCATCTTTCCATCAGGGTCAGGTGTGATCACCGAGGATAGCAGCTCTGCAACCCGGGTGTTCTGAAATAAAATGCAGAACACACAGAACCATCCCCGACGACTAGAAATTGCCCATCTTGAGCAGTTTGTGGTGCATCCTGTTACATTGTATAATTGCAAACAATGATGTAACCACTTAATGGCAAAGCAAAGAAAACTTTGCCCTGGTGAATGTGCCCTTAACTTCTCTACCCAAAGCTGCAAGCCCGTGCTCAGTGAAATGCAGGCAGCTCATGCCCATCTGGCTTTACGGTCTTTGATGAGGACGGCACCGTATGAAACCTCTCTGTTATTCCTCCTCCCACGTTGGCGACACGAAGGCCCACAGTAATCTACTTATTTCCCTGCAGCAAGCAAGTCCTCTTTTCTACTCTAGCCCTGCTTGGAGGGGAGATGGTGTCTTTAACTTCCAGACAGGACTTCTCACTGGTGAGGCAGAAGCCCCAGGTCCAGTTGAGAATGTTGCAATGTTTCTCACCTACCCCGACATTCAGGTGCTCCTGTCTGAAAGCAGGGAAGAAAAGAAGCACACCCGCATTGTCCATGACATGCCCTATCCTAGCCCAAGGACTAAGGGCAGGCTTGGCAACAGCTTAGAACAGGTTTTGGCACAACCTTTCATTAACCTGTGGGAAGATTAATTTTATTCCTCAGTAATTCCACAGAATTGAAAAGCTAGGGGGAAGGCTTTAACAGAGTCAACCTCAGTTATGTTTCTAAATATATCTTAACTCAGAAATATCCTTTCTCCCTTCACAGCTATAGCACAGAATGATAATCATAGTTCTTCCTCACACACAAAAAAAAACCCCAAACATGTGGGGTTCAGTTCTCAGTAGTCCATGAACAGAGACTGAGACTCTCGGACTTTTGAAAAGTCCATGATACAAGTGGCCATCCAGGGACAAGGATGCGCATTATGTTGGCTGCATGACACACCTCTGCATGTGTGGCTTAACCACAGCTTCTTAACCTCTGAGCACTTCCAAGCACTACACTAATCAGTGCACAGGCTGCACCTCACATGCCCTCCCAGAACTCGGAGATGAGATGGGAGGTGTGCTTCACAACCAAGGAAACTGAATGTCCACAAGGAGATGAAGCCATGAAGCAAGGCTGGACTGGAGACCTGATTGAAGAGCAGTCATGATGCCTTGCTAAACACCACCCCAGCAAAGCCAGGCAGAAGGTATCAGAGTCCCTGTAACTGAGGCACATGGCCTGAGCACTACCCTGGTGACATCTGCTCAATTTGAGGCCCTAGGCCAGTTACTCGGCTTCTTGAGCCTCCATTATGAGTGAGACCAATCAAGGTGTGAGAAGCGAACTCTGCCACCCAGTGTTCTGCAGAGCTGCACAGTGCATGGTAAATGAACACATTCTCTCATAGGAGGGAGGGTACCTCACACTTGCATGACCTCTTCATGTCCTCACCTGTTTCTCTGGGCAACCTCAGGACCACCTTTTGGTAGCTACCTGGTCAGCTTCCTATAGACCAACCTGCTCATGGGCTCCATGCCTTACTGATTCATGATGTTCAGCCTGCACCCTGTGCCCTGTGCCCTGTGTGCATGCCCATTCACCCTATGTGGCTCCCAAAGCCATCTCCCCCAGCCTGCCTCGGAGCTTCCACTTGGTATGTCCCTTCACACGCTCCTCCTGACCCACTTGCAGCCACTTCTACCCAGACCACTAAAACACCTCCTGTGACATCCCCAGATAACCCCCTCCCCCAGGCTAAGAAACCTCCCTTCCTCTTTGCCCTGCAGCCTAGAGGACAGTCAGCTCTTCCCTGGTTAGAGTGAAGGGACTTGGACTTTACCAGTTTACCTTGTGTCTCCAAAGGATAAGGCTCTATAGAATGAGGTAAACAGGATTTGTAGCCTGGAGCGCATGGGAGCCCAAGGCTTCAGAAGCCTGACAGCAGGGCTGGAAAGGTGACTCAGCAGTTAAAGGTGCTTACTTACAACACCTGACATCTTGGGTTTGAGTCCCCAGTACCCATGTATGAATCGGATGTACCAAGTGACACATGCATCTGGAATTTTTTCCAGTGACAAGATTCTTTGGTGCACACATTCTGTCTCTCTCTCTCTTTCTCCTCTCCTATTTTCTCTCTGATTGCCAATAAGTAAATAAATTATTTTTTCTTTCTCTCTCAAAGATAAAATAATAATAACAAAATATTTTTTTAAAGTCTGAGAGGGGAGGCCACCATACCATACTACCCCAGGCTTAGGACAGACAGCTGTGTACACATACCGATGGACATTTATAAGGGAAGTATGGTGATTTGATTCTGGTGTCCCCCATAAATTTAGGTATTCTGAAGGCTAGGTTCCCACCTGATAGAGATTTGGGAATTAAAGCCTCCTGGAGGCAGTGTATTGTTGGGGGCGGGCTTATGGGTGTTATAGCCAGTTTCCCCATACCAGTGCTTGGCACACTCTCCTGTTGCTATTGTCTACTTTATGTTGGCCAGGGGCTGATATCCACCCTCTGCTCATGCCATCGTTTTTCCCCTGTCATCATGGAGCTTCCCCTTAAGCCTGTAAGCCAAAATAAACCCTTTTTTCCCCCAAAGCTGCACTTGGTCAGGTGATTTCTACCAGCAGTGTGAACCTGACTGCAACAGGAAGACACAGTGGCCACCAGTGAGTGTGTATGTCCATCCCCATTACTAACATGCACTGCTAGACCTTCACATAGTCCTGTCACGCAGTGTGTGCCCAGGTGATGGAAGATAACAAATGCACTATTGGGTTTTTCTTTTTTAATTTGTAGGTTTGACTTAATTGGTACAGTGGCAACAACCAAGAATCAAAAGACTCTAATTTGAAAGAGCTTTTCCCCCAAACTTTCTTCTCACATTGGTTGGGAAAAAAAAAAAAGAGTTAATTAAAGAATATGAAGTCGTCAAGATAGGAGGCTAGACTTCTGTTAGAAACTGAGACCTAGAAAATGGAGTCAGGAAAAACCAAAGGAAGGGTGACGTACACAGGACAAATGGACCATCCTCTGTTCCCATCCTCTTGGAAACTGTTCACAACATAAATTTGATTAAAATACTAATCATTGACACAGTACTGTCAAATAGAAGTGCTGTTTTGCCTGTGTAACTGCTCAGGATATATTTAGAGTGCTTATCATGCATAAATTAATGTAATTAGTGAGTTGAGAAATGAAAGGAACCGAGTTTAACAACACCTAGTTTGGACCAGGTGTGAGGCCAAGTTCTGAAGCAATCTGAATTACCTAATATTTTCAATACAACACTATTACTTTGAAGTACTTATATCTCCTTGCAACTAAATGACTTACATGTCAAGGGGTTCTTTGAGTGGCTACTTTAATAAATGAAAGTTTAGAGTTGAAATGAATATGAATAATACATGTCTATCAAAATTTCTGAAGCCATTCATACCTGGGACAGCTTAGCCACTTTCCTTGCTGGGATTCAAACCTCCCTTTCTGTGGTTGGTCCACACAGCTTTACTCTAGCATCATGACCCACGTTTCCTGCGTGATGTTCTTTCAAGCTACTGGTACCCTAAATGTCATCTATAACAAGTCCAGCAGGAGCCATCTTCCAGTGTCACAGAAGAATAGAGCGTGAATCAGAGATTGACACTTCCATCTGAAGTTCTGGGGCAGTGAGATGTGAACTGGATCTATCCCAGGTGTTGTGGTTTAAATGTGAAATGATTCCCATCAGCTCACACCTTTACACACATGGTCCCTAGATAGGGATGTTATCTGGTCATTTTAAGGAACTTTTAGGAGGTTAAGCCTCATGGGAAAACTGGGTCACTAAGGGGTAGGCCTTGAGGCTTTGGAGACCAGCCCTACTTCCTCTCTATTCTCTGTTTCTGGACTGTGAATGCATTGTGATCAGCCTCCTCACACTCTCGCTGCTTTGTCTTCCTACCATGATGGACTGTAAGTCTTCTTAAATCATAAGCCAAAAATAATCCTTCCTTCAAGTTATTCTTGTCACAGCAATGAGGAAAGTAACTAACACACTAGAACTTTAAAGGTACACCAGGTGGTACCTCTGTGCTGTGTCTGCTTTCTTCCAATATCAGGGTCCCAAGGGATGAGAGAGATATCCTCCCTAGTTGTCTGACATCTTCATAGTGGATCTTTGTGGGGGCATAGTAGTAACAGGGTCCCATACTACACCCATACTGTCTTCCCCAAAGACTGAATGTTTTTTTCCTGGCTCATTTCCACTCCACAGACATATTTGCAGAGGGAACACAGGTCCTCAGTTTACCCTGATCTGTAGTCTCTAAAATAGACACCTAACGAGTGCTGACATGGTCTTTAATTTCTTCCTCTAGCCCAGAGAAGTGGAGGTTTTCTTCCCTTGCCCCCTACTCTAAAGGAATGTCCATGGACCCTCAGGGTCCCTGGGGCTCATACAGGACTTTGCGTAGGGAATGTGTTGCATCCCTACTTTCACCAACTTCTGATGGAAACTTACTCTTCCCTCCAAGTCTAAGCCTCAGCAACAATAGACCTGGCCTGACTTGATCACCAGTGGAAACCACAGATGGCTTCACATCACATGACAAATGTGGAAGGAATCTAAGATACTGTTCATGCCCATCACTACTTTGAAGACAAACATACATGTAATAATTATTACTTTAAGAAAGTAGCACTGCTATTAAATGGATTATACTTCAGATGTGCAATTTTTTTAAAATTTACTTTGGAGATTTAAAAACATTATTATATGCTTAGTGTATAGTTTGGTGGAAGAGCACATGCTTAGCATATAGGAAAACCTGGATTTGATTCCTTACCCCACCAGAAAATAAATAAATATAAGTTAAAATACATAAATGTATGATTCTGACCTGGTTCAAGACACTCCACAGGATCGGGTTACCACTGGGCCCTGTGACCTGCATGTCAGTGCTGGAGGAGCTTCCTTCCATCCAGCTCAGTCCTGCCTCTTGATTTCCATTCATCCTTCTTCTGAGACTCTCCTTCTGCCTTGTCTCCCCAAGATCTGCCTTTGGGTGGTTTAACTCAGAAGAAACTGAATTTTCCCAATTAGGCCATCACTCCTATTGCCTCCTATACATAAAGAGACCTACAGTAAGTACCAGCAGTGTTGAAACTAAGTTATGGGGAGCAGCAGTGGCCTCTGGGAAGTGTGGTAAAGACTCACTCCAAATTTGAGCCAGAAAGAGCACCATGTGGGCTTGGGAGTGGGTCAGATGGACAGAATGGGCCAGAAGCCCCTCAACCTGACCACAAGCAGCTAGAATTTCCCAGGAGAAACTCACTTCATCATGTGTCTGTTGGGTGTTCCTGTCCCCTGCCTCCTCTCTGCAGTGTATGGTCTTCAGAAATCTTCTCTGAGCACCTACAGATATTCCACCCCTTGTCAGATATTGCGGACTTAGCCAAGAACAAAAGAAGACCCAGACTTGTAGGAATTCAGGCGATCCCCAGGTCCACCATTCAGTGTTTGCTGAGATGGTGTCTTCTGGAAGTTATGGCTCTCCTTCCCCTGTTCTTTCTAATGTCACTGCCTCTCAGCCTCCTCTGTCCTGCATCTGCTCACATGGTATGGGCTGTGCCCCCTGCTCCTAGGTTTAGGGTCAGCTCTTCACTTCCAGGACTGCTGATGCCAACTTCCCAATAGCTAGAACCTCTACAAACCACACACTCGAGGGTTTACAGACTATAAAACCTGATGATGGAAAGAGGACAGTTGGCACTGCCCCCAAGACCACTGCAGCCTCCCTGTGGCCCTACTCCATCAAAGAGGTGACAATCCAATGAGATGCCTCCAGGTTGGAGACCCCCCCACCCTTCTAACTGGCCCCATCAAGTTTGTTCTTGGCCCTCTTCCTCATCTCTCAGTCCCACCATCTTTTAACCATAGATCTCTGTTTGGTCTTCACTTCCCTTCTTCCTATACTTCCTGTCATCACTCACCCTACATCTGAGATCACCTGGCCCACTTCCAGAAGCAGAGGTCACTTCCACCTGCTAAAGGTAAAGCTCTGCCCTCTGAATATCACCTGACTTTTCGGGCCTATCTCCCTTCATGTTCCACCCCAGTTGGCTGTGGGAGCATAAAGGGACAACAGATGCTTTGAATCCATGGATATCATAGGTACATTTCGCCAACCTATGGTGCCTTCTTTGATGGGACTATAGCACCAACATCTGTGAAATGGGCTATGTTCTGGACTCATAGGCAGTGCTCAGGGTTCCAAAGATTGAACTTTGAAGTAGAAGATGCTTTCTCTAAGAGGCCTCAAGCCCAGGGAGACATGAGTGATCTCTATGATGGCAGACATGAGGAATGCCCAAGTATGAGGGATACCCCAAACTGAAAGGTCTGAGGGAGGGCCTATGATGGAAGATCTGAGGGGATACCACAGGATGGAGGAACTGAGAGATGCCTCATGATGGTGGGTCCTGAGGGGTGCTTCAATACGCTGGGACTAAGATGTTCTAGGATAGAGAGCCTGAGTAATGCCCCAGCTTGGAGGACTTGATGAATATCCCATTATGACAGGTCTGAGGGATTCCTCATGATGGAGGAGCCTAAGGACTGCTCAGCATGTGGGCTTGAGGGATGTTCCATTATGGTGGACTCAAGGAGTGCTCCAGGATGGAGAACCTGAAGGATGCCCAACTGTGGTGGTTTGATTCAGGTGTCCCCCATAAACTTAGGTGTTTTGAATGCTAGGTTCCCAGCTGATGGAGATTTGGGAATTAAAGTCTCCTGGAAGCTGTGTATTGTTGAGGGCAGGCTTATGGGTGTTACAGCCAGTGTCTGCCTGTCAGTGTTTGGCACACTCTCCTGTTCCTGTTGTCTACCCTATGTGGACAAGGGGGTGATGTTCACCCTCTGCTCATGTCATCATTTTTCCCTGCCATCATGGAGCCTCCCCTCGAGCCTGTAAGCCAAAATAAACCTCTTTTTTTCCACAAGCTGATCTTGGTTGGGTGACTTCTACCAGCAATGTGAACCTGACTGCAATAGTAAAGTGGTACCAAGGAGTGGGATTGCTGCTAGACACCTGACTTTGTAGCTTTGGCATTTTGGAACTGATTTTCAAGAGGAATGTGGAGGGATTTGAAACCTTGGCCTAAGAGATGCTTGCAGTGTTATAAGCACAACTTGATGGACTATTCTGGTCAGAGTTGAAAGACCTGAATGCAGTAAGAAATATGGACTGTGAGGTTTGGCTTATGAGGATGAGAAAGGGATTTGCTTGGACTGGGCTAGAGGCAGTTTGTGTGAAAAGTTTACAGTTATAATGTCCTGAGAAGTTGGGCAGAGTTACTTTGCATAGAAATGGACTGGTGTGAGCAGAGGGATATGGCACCAAAAAAATGAAATCTTTTGACATAAACTACTTGTCCATTCACCTGAAAATTGCTTGAGAGATTACAACCATTGAGATTGGGCCAGCTGACCTGCACTGGGGAAACAGGAAGAATGTAGAATCCTTTGAAGGGGCCTGAGTCCTCAAGGACTGTCCTATTCTTCAAAGTCTGCTTTATTCCCTCTTGGATTAACAAATTGGCATTCTACCTGGTATTGTGGAGTACAAGAACTGCAGGAAAGAGAGGGTCATTGAGTTTGCATTGTGGTCTTGCATTTTGGAAATTACCATGGGCAATGTGAAGCAGGTTTGCTGGTTGCCTGCATAAAGACCCTATGGAGCCATGAGGATGAACTGTGAGTTGCAGTGGAGACTCAGTGGAGGTGCCAGGACCCATGAGATGGCTGCTAAGGAAAGCTGCTGGCACTGGATGAAGTTTTCCAGGATTGTGAGTAGCCTAGCTGGAGGGGCAGAATTGGAACTCCAGAGATTTGTTGCTGGTTAGAATTATCGGACTTTGAGATTTGTCACTAACTAGTGTTATTAGACTTGGAACAACAGAGTTTGATGTTTGCCCTGTTTAAATCTTGTATCGGTTGAATATTTCTTTGCTACACCCAGTGCCATCTTTTGCAGTGTGAGTGTTTATTCTGTGCCTTTATGGGTTTTGGGGGGATTTTTTGGTATTATGGCTCAGTTAAAAGACCTTGGAATATGGATTATTTGAACAGCATTAGGATTGATAAGAACTGTGGGGACTTTTAAAGTTGAACTGATTGCATTGCATTTTACATCATGGGTGGTTATCAGTTTATGGGGGTCAAGCATAAAATGTAGTGGTTTAATTCAGGTGTCCCTATAAACTTAGGTGTTCAGAATGCTAGGTTCCCAGCTGATAGAGATTTGGGAATTAATGCCTCCTGGAAGGAGTGTGTTGTTTGTTACAGCCAGTTTCCCCTGTCTGTGTTTGGCACACTGTCCTGTTCTTATGTGGGCCAGGGGGTGATATTCACCCTCAACTCATGCCATTATTTTCTCCTGCCATCATGGAGCTTCCCCTAGAGCATGTAAGCCATAATAAACCTCTTTTTCCACAAGCTGCTCTTGGTTGGGTAATTTCTACCAGCAAAGTGAACCTGGATACAACACCAACTCTGGATATCCTGATAGATGTTCCCAGGATGGAAGGACTGAAGCATGCCCCATGACAGCAGGCCTGAGGGATACCCCACCGCAGGATAAGAGGGCATGAGGGATATTCCATGATAGAAGGACTAAGATGTGCCGCATAATGGAGGGCCTTCTGGTACCTTACCCAGCATGGAAAGCCTGAGAAATACTCATAAGCATGGGTCTATAGTATCTTGTGAGTCAGTACACAAGGCCTAATCTCGCCCAGGAGCTAGTGGGATGGCTTAGCAGTTAAGGTGTTTGCCTGCAAAGCCAAAGTACCCAAGTTTGATTCCTCAGGACCCACATGGCCCAGATACACAAGGTGGCACAAGTCTAGAGTTCGTTTGCAGTGGTTGGAGGCCCTGGAACACCCATTCTCTCCCTCCCCCCCCCTCTCACTCTCTCTCTCTCTCTCCTCTGTCTCTCTCTCTCTCTAATAAATAAATTTAAAAAATAAAATAAAATAGTTATCACCCAGTATTCCAGTACCACAGCCTCATAGCTCTCTCCTGTTCTTGCCAGGAAATTCACAAACTCTTGCTCTGGTCTGTTCCTCTGCCAACCTGCAAGGCCCCAAGGAGAGAAAGACACCACCCAGTAGTATTTTGATGCCTATGTACATTACTCTCATCTGCTGAAGTTGAAAACAATGTGTTCTGTATTAAATTGCTCTTCCACACCATGTATGATGCTAATGCCCTGCACATAATAATACTAATGTAATATTTCACACACATTAAATAGCCACTGTGACCTTTTCTTCTTTCTGGAAGAATTTCTTACTCCTTCCCCTCACCTTGCTGATTCATTTTTAGATGATATTTCAGGCATCACACTCCTGTAACCATATAACCAGGCCATCTGCCACAAAGAGTTTCCTGAACTGAAGCACCAACAAAAACAAAACAATCAAAATTATGTGGAGGGAATCACATGCACTTGCTTTCCTCCAGTTATGGCCTCTGCACGCCCTCAGATTCCTCGATGGATTGATTGAGGTCTTGAGGAGCAGCTTGGAGATACAGTTCTCCTCTTGACTCAGATGGAAGAAAGGGGGCTCTTTGGTTTAAAACCTCTCATATTTAAAACTGCTGAAAAGGTTGTAGAAAGGCTATAGTCTTGGGTTCATCATGCTTTAATGATGGAAACATGAGTCCATCTCAAGGCTGGCTGTGTGACTGATGAAACCCTCAGCTGAACTTGACCATGAAGGTCACAAAAAACCTTTCATCGAAGCGCGAGAGATCTGGCCCATGTCATGACCTCTAGTCTCTATGGCCCCTACCACCTTTCCTCACTAGGCAGACAGTGATCCAAGACCCTTCTGCCTCATCCCAAGCTGCCACTGTCCTAGCTCCATCCTTTTCTCTCTAAAGGAGACACAGAGTGCCACATGTTGGTTGCAGTGTACTAATCAAGACCCTGTTTATTCCTCAGAATTTAGAGTGATAAGAGAAACAAGACTGAGGTTGTCTGTTCATACCTGTTCTCAGCTACTCTGACACCCAGCAGAACATGGACTGACATAGTGTAGGGTAGCCCCTGCCGACTGTAACACCTGATCTTCTTGGGCTGAAAAACCTCACTGGTGAAAGGGAGGTCCTGTCCTAGATAGTGATAAGAGCATGCTATATCCTGGCCCCCTGAGGTACGATGCTGCCTAACATTCTTGCATAAGGTCAGAGTTCAATATTTTCTGATTGCAAGCATCAAAGGGAGAAGGTTGTAACAATTAATCTTAAATGTCAACTTGATTGGATTAAGAGATACCTAGAAGATTAGTAAAGGGCATCCCTGGGGGTGTCTGTCCGATTGTTTTCAGAGATGATTAGGTCATGAGGGCTTTAACCTAATGAATGCATTCATCTCTTGATGCCATTATTGGGAGGTGGTGTAAAAGGAAGGAAGTCAGTTAGAGGAAGAAGTTCTCTTTGTCATGTCTTTTGGGATCTGCTGTGTCTGAGGTTCATCCCAGCCACATGAAGCTGACTGCAGCAGACACTGATCCAGTTGCAAAATGAACCCTCCCATTGCTACTGCCATGAAACTGCTTTGTCATTCAGCTCATGATTTCTGTGTACTGGACATTCAGGGGTTACTGTGGATGGGCTTGTCCCTGCTAAGGGACACCTTGGATCTCAACTGTGCAGACTCAAGGCTGGGCTAACCTGACAGTGTGAGAGGATATACCTGGAGGTGTCTTCACTCCTGTCCAGGGATTAGTGCTGGATGTGGGTACAAACTTTAATCTGTCCACAGAGGGCCCAGTTCCTCTCCTGCCTATGTGGTATATAACCTGGGATAGTGGGCACTTTCTCACAGCAGAGCAGCTGAGTTCCAAGAGCGAGTGCTGTGAGTTATTAAGGTGGAGCATGAGACTTTGTTACCATCCAGCCTTCAAAACCACATAACACCACTTCAACCAGACTTGAACAAGTGAACATTCCTGGGATGCCAAGAAGACATCAGCATGCTAGAAGAGTTTGAGAGAGGCAATGGGTCACAACAGCCCTTTGGGACACAACTGTCATGGCTACATTTCCAAGGATAAAAGAAAATTGCAACCACAACATATTTGTATTTTAGGTTGCTAGGAAAATGAATCATGGCAGAGTGACTTTCTTTCCTAAATATTATTTTTTTCAGAATGAATCTTTCTCTCAGATTGACAAAACTTCTGAGACTAAAAGTATCCTTTATGTCATGAGTCCATAGTGCTCTTACAGTAGAAGGTGGAGTACATTTTCACTCAAAAGTGCTGCCAATGCTGGCTGCCAAAGCTCACTGCCATGTACACCATTGATGGAGATATGTCACCTGGTAAGAATAGGGCTGAGAAGTTTGTAAATCTGCAATCAGCAGGATAAACATTATGTTTATAAGGATAAATCGGAGCATTAAATATTCTGAATGATTTTTAAAATAAGGTAGTATATATTCCTTCAACTGTCTACAGACTGTTGTGGGTGTACCTGTGGGAATGAGATGGAAAATGTCTCAGCAGAGGAAAACTACCTAAGGCATTTGCTAGTCTTAAACATGAATCCCATTTGTTATTCTAAGAGCACAGCACTGAGAAAGCTTATCATATCTACTTTCCCATTTAAGTAAATGAGGTATTAAGTAAATGTGGTACTCTAAGCACATGTGCTTAGATGGCATAATGTACCTGGTTAACGTCAGTGTGGAGCAGTCTTCTGATACGTGGCCATTGGCAAAGTGCACCTTCTCAAGTTTGCCAAGACACTGTGCATTTAAGTTTGTACTTGTATATTTCATATTTGCTCTTTGATCCCAAGCCTCTTTGTGGATATTGCTACTCGTATCTTGTTTGTTAATCTCTAATCATATCTGAAGCAAAGTGGTCTTCAGCTCACTTTTGATAAAGAGGGACCCCTACTCTAGAGAAAAGGCAGAATGATTTTTGAGCTCATACCTCTTCCTGGAATGTAACTCAAGCCCTCTGTGTACTCCAAAGAATGAGACTTAATCAGATATGCCAGAACACCATTCCCGCATGTAAATAAACCCCCACTGTAACCTTATTATATGAGCTGGGATAGTTATGTGACATACACTCTTTCAGGAATAGCATACACTGTTTGTGAATTCCCAGAAACAAAAGAGAATGAGCCAATGGGCATTAGAGAAATTAAAAGCCTATGGTACCTAACTGCAGTAAACAGGCAGTACTGTATATGCCAACTCCAGCTCCTACACAAATTAGTTCTTACACTAATCACTTACTTGCCACCGTACCCACTGCCTTATATCGGTAAAACTGTACAAGTGAAAATCATTGTAAGATATTCCAAAAGGCAAGAAACCCAACCCAAATATAACTCAGATGTATGATTTTCAGGGAATTTAAAACAACTGTGATCTAAATGCTAAATGAGCTGATGAAAAAGTTCGACAACATGCACAAACGTGTTATCAGCAGAGAAAGAAACTATAAAAAGAAATGATAGAGATTAAAAAAAAAAACAGTGACACAAGTTCCTGGGTTCTTTGTTTTCAGTGGCTGAGGCCCTGGCACTCCTATTCTCTCTCTCTCTCTCTCTCAAATTAATTAATTAATTAAAAAATAAAGTTAAAAAATTCTCAAACTGCAACACAAAGAGAACAAGGAATTGAGGGGAGAAAGGTCCACGGGATAGTATGAATTGGTGCATTATATGGGGAATACCTGAAGAAGAAACCAACGCTTGAAATATGGTGGCGCAGATCTCTTCAATATTAGTAATAGACACATCACCATGGATTTGAGATGAGATGATGTCCAGCAGAATTAAAGCACAAATCAAATTGCAACCATAAAAGCCTACATATGTCATGATAAAATTCTAGAAAATTAAAAGAAAGAGAAACTTAATAGCGTTGTCTTCTAAAGGGCTCAGGTAGGCTCTCTGCTTACCTACAGAAAAACAAGGATAAAGATTCCAATCCTGTTTTCACCAGAAACCATACAGTGAAATCTTTAAGGAATCGAAAGCAAAAACACTAAATTATTTTCAAACCTGCCAACCTAAACTTATATATCTAGGAAATGCCCTTCAAAGTCAAGGAATTCATTCACTTAATTGCCAAGAGACCTGAGTCTATAAAAATACTAAAAAAAAAATAATAATTAAACATAAGAAAAATTGATGTAGGTAGAAACTTGTGTCTACATTAAAAATGAATTAAAAATAAGTAAAATGTGATCTTTATTCTTGTTATTAATTTATCTAAAACAATAAATTAAAATGACAGTTTATCCCAAACCATAACCATAACACTGCAGTAGATGATTAGAGTTTGTGGAAAAGTGAAAAGTGGCGACACATCCAAGGACAAGAGGGGCACACTGGCTAAAAGACTGAACGGGACATGAAACGCAGGGTCTTATCTGAAGGCTAGTTTAAATGTATACTATAAACTCTACTAAACTACCAACCTATATGTCTGCACAAAGAAGTCAGTGGAATAGGTAAAATGGAATCATAGATTACTCAACCTGCATCAAAAAAGGAAGAAAATGGCTGGAGAGATGGCTTAGCGGTTAAGCGCTTGCCTGTGAAGCCTAAGGACCCTGGTTCGAGGCTCAGTTCCCCAGGTCCCACGTTAGCCAGATGCACAAGGGGGCGCACGCGTCTGGAGTTCGTTTGCAGAGGCTGGAAGCCCTGGAGCGCCCATTCTCTCTCTCTCCCTCTATCTGTCTTTCTCTCTGTGTCTGTCGCTCTCAAATAAATAAATAATTTTTTTTTAAAAAAAAAGGCAGAAAAGAGAAGAAAAACAGAACAAATGCAACAAATATTAAGGTGGTAGTTCTTTGTGTGATTATATTAATTATTGCTTAAATGTGAGAGGTCTGAGCCCACCAAAGATTCTCAGACTAGATTTTTAAAACAATAAGGTCCAACTATACACTATTTACAAGAAACCTACTTTGAACATAAAGGAACATACAGATTAAAAATAAAGGATAGAAAAATGTAAATTATGCTGACCAACCAAATTAAAGCTGAGATCACTATGTTAATTCTAGACAAAGATTTCCAGGAATAAAAAGATATATAATAAAAGTGCCAGTTCTCCAAGGAGATATAACAGCAGTCTATACATGGATGTAGCTAACCACAGAGAGTCACATATAGGGCCAGAACTGAGAGAGAATTATAGTGGAGATCCACCTGTCTGTTAATAATTGGTAAGTCAAACAGAAGAAAGCAGTCACAGATGACTTGACCATCACTGACAGAAAGCTTGACCCCGTTGACATCAAAAGAACACTCCTTCCAACAGCAGGAAACACAGTCTTCTAAAATGCATGGGAAAGTGTTGGCAAGATAACATGTTGAGTCACAAAATAACCCATAAGAGATTTAAAAGAGGAGGGGAGTATGATCATGGTGTATTGTCTATATATATGGAGATTATCAATAAAAAGTTTTGAAAAAAGATTTAAGAGTGGAAAACATATGAAGTACATGGTAGACCACAGAAGAATCAAGATAAATATCAAAAATTCCTTAAATATTGGCAACTTTCAAAATATCCTTCTTGGACTGGGGTTGCAGCTCAGTGGTATGCACAAGGTATGCCTAGCATGCACAAGGTTCTGGATTCCAACTCACACATGAAAAAAAAAGTTGCCAGGCATGGTGATTCATGCCTTTAATCCCAGCACTTGTGAGGGTAGGAGGATTGTTGTGAGTTCAAGGCCACCCTGAGACTACATAGTGAATTCCAAGTCAGCCTGGGCTATAGTAAGACCTTACCTCAAAACACAGACACACAAAAAAAAAAAAAAAACCCTTCTCAATAACTCATGATAAAAAAAAAAAAAAGAACTCTCAGCTTCCTCCTCCCGTTACAGTGATGACTTACTCTCTCACAGAAACCTAGGGAGAATGCCAGTGATCCCACTGAGGCAGTCCCTCAGAGGAATGAGGGAAAGGAGGAGGGAAATGATGGTGCAAGCATATGATGTAACCATACCACTTTCTTCATAATAAAAAGGGAGGGAGAGAAAGAAAACAAAAGAACTCTCTGGAAAAAATAATTAAATATCTTGGATTAAAATAAAACCAAGCCGGGCATGGTGGTGCATGCCTTTAATCCCAGCACTCAGAAGGCAGAGGTAAGAGGATCACCATGAGTTTGAGGCCAACCTGAGACTACATAGTGAATTCCAGGTCAGCCTGGGCTAGAGTGAAAGCGTACCTTGAAAAACAAAAAATAAAATAAAATAAAACCAAAAAACATAAAATTTGTGTGATATAGAGGCAATTATAGAACTAAATGTATTTAGATAAGAAGAAGGATTCAAAATCTATAGCTTTACCTTCCATTTTAGAAAACTAAAGAAATAGGAATAAATTAATATAAATAGATAAAAACAAATGACTAAAATTAGAACAGGATCAATAAGAATAAAAACAGGAAAATACAGAAAAAAATTAAAAAACATTTCAGTCTTTTGAAAAGAAAATTTTTTAAAAAACCTGAAATATTGGTAGTTAGCTCATAAATAGCCATTCTGCCAGGAAATAGGGCAGCAACATGAATGGTCAGTGTCAGGAATGAAACAGTGGCCATCACTAGTGCATTGGATATGAGAAAGGAATGAAGAATTCCATGAGCAGCCCTACGTCTGTGAGTAAAATAAGGAAAGCTTGGCCCATTCCTTGAGAACACGAGCTCTCCACCCCCAAAGAGACATGGAAAGCTTGAACTCCCCATGCCCAGGAAACAATAGCCCTCATTCTGGCCTGTACACAGAGTCATCTAAAATCTCTAAGGTCTCCAGGTGCCTGGGTCCCTCGTGTCTTGATTTTTTCTGGGACGAGTCTGTAATGGAGCCTGGGCACTGAGATTTGAGAATACTGATCGCCTTATACAAACTGAGTATGCCTGGTTACCGCATTCTGACGTCCTTTGACAGTAAAACAGTTTTCCACCTGCACATAAGGTCCTACGTGTATATTTCAACAGCTGAAATGCACAAGGTCTTTCCACAGTCCTTCAACTAGCCCTAGTTTGAGGCCAACTTTGGCAACCAGCCAGTGAACTCAAGCGCAGCATCAACCTGCCTGTGAGAACAACTCCTCACACCATCCTGGGAACTGACCTCCCCCTGACATTACAAACGTGGTGTTGAAGAGTCAGATGCTCCAAGCTTTGTGGCAGACACCATTAGGCCTGGGCAGCAGGGTGGCTGTAAGGAGCTGAAGAGGAATCTCTCTCAGTGGTGGCCAATCTTTACATCTTTTATTCATGCCCCTTGTTCACAACAGATGTGAAATCAGTTGCACCGTGTGTAGCTACAGCGTTCAGATGAGAGCAGAGTGGCCCCCAGCTAGAAAGGAGAAAACCCAGTGAGGAAGCCAGGTGCTGGCGAGCTGTCAGCTGCCCGCTCAGCCGTCCTGGAAGAACCAAGAGCAAAATTAGCAACGCTACCAGATGAAGTCGTGTGGAAAGATCTCTGGCACTGCCGTAGCCGACAGTATGAGGTTGACCCACTTCTGAAAGGACACAGGGGCACCATGACCTTCACAATATAGAGTGAAATGCTTTCTGTAGTCTGGCATGACAATCTTTCCACCACATCACAGAGAACGGAGACTGCCAAAGTGAAAAGTTCCCAGTTATTTACTGGAGGACGGAGAGACCAGGACAGTGCAGAGCACAGGAGAATTGCCATTCAGGACAGGCCATCTGCATGCATAATGAACTGCATTTGCACTATTCCACACGATGAGGGCTTAGAACTTAGAAGCCACTGTTGTGTTTTCTGTTCCTCATTGAATGAAAAGATAGGTGTGAGTGTAGCGGGCACAGGCCTGTGTGGCCACAGGCATAGGTAATAATGGGCAGTGGAATGGTGAGGGAGGAGAGCGAGACCTCAGCAAGATGGCCATCCTCAGGGCAGCCAGCACCCACGACCTATCCTAGTCTACTGGCCATACCTATGAGGCTGACAGCCCTCCACAGCCGTACATTCTCTTCCCATCAACCATTCGGGGACACAAGTTAGAACTACCTTCGGCACATTAGAACCTGTAGAGGGGGTTAAGCCTCATCTGTCCACTCCTCAAAGCCCCACAGTTTTAAGATGGAAACTCTGAACGGCGGGAAGCTTACTATATCCAGGGGGCCCTGTGACTTGTGAGAAAGACTTGCCGCCGTACTGTGCTTCCACAGGGCTCCTGGAGACTAGAGCTCGCCTGGACACATGCAGTTGCCAAGAGCCACTAAGACAGGACTTCAAACCTATTATATGGATGGAGAAACTGAGCCTGGTGATGGTCATTGGACCTAAGCCATGTGTCCATCTCGTCTCTGCACAGCATCTACTGGACAGCACCCTATAACTCTTGTCCAAAGCACGCCTGCCTTGGTGCCAGCCACAGACCATGGGGAGACAGCCTGTATGATCTCTGCAGATCAACTGCCTGCCTGAACTGGAGCCATTGAGGTTGGCAAGGAGATGGGGTACTGTTCTGGGTGGGGCTACAGTTCCTGTGGAATGAGTGCAAGCCTCTGCAGCCCTCAGCTGTCATGGAAATGGGAGACACAGAAGTAGAGTTCAAAGCCACAGAAAGGGGTGAGGGGATGAGGGAAGCTGTCCTAACACAGCCAGGCTTCGCCATCCATGTCAGCACCAAGCACATGCTTCCACACAGGTGGGATAAAAGCCTTGCTTAGGGCTGCAGGGAACACGGCCGAAATGCCATTCACTGAACTCATAAATAAAGAGGATGCCTGCAGCCTACAGCATCCAAGCCATGCCAAGGGTGGGCCACTCAGCCTCCAGTCACCTGTGCACACATTCGCTCCCCAGGAGCACCAGAAACCCCACCCAAATGTGGCACACACTCTCCCCACCCACGCCAATAGGTTCAGCAGTGACCAAGACCACGGAGACCACTCTGAGGCAAAAATGGAAGTTTTTATTGGTGCAGGGGACGTGACCTGCTAGGACTGACTCTCAAGAGCAGAGCAGTCAACTTTGAGAATACAGATAGTACACTATATAGAGCGCTTCAGCTGGGGGAAAGTGAGGAAGGGAAGGAACTCCTTTGTTCTTTATATAAGCCATAGGGTGTGAGACCAGACAGTGACCTGACCTGAGAGATTAGGAGGCAAGGTAAGGGGCAGGAAACCTAGATCTGGGGCACTGTTAGGCAAGGAAGGGATAATGGCTGGGTGGTTCCTTGAAGAATATGGATGCCCCACTTCCTATGTTTCCGTCACCCTCCCACTGTCCTCAGTGACTCCATTTTGTCCTGACCTAACACCCCCCAAAGTACAGGGGATAGTGCCTGCTGTCTTTCTTGGTGATAACGCCTCTCCCAATGTCCTGTGATGGAATAGGTTCTTATGTGACAATCTTAGGGTTAAAAATGATGATTTGGGATCCTTTCAGCAAGTGATAGCAACTTTTAAAATGACAATATTTGGGAAGAGGAAAGAAAGGGAATGAATGGGAGAGGAGAAAAGAGAAGACAGGAAGAAAAGTGAGAACCTCAGGGAAAAAAAAAGCATGGACACTCAAGTTCTTCCAGCATTCAACAGCTTTCCTGTGTAATGTAAGTATGCCAGAGAAAGGAATAAGGGCTCAGTTTGTGCCATGTGTGCCAGGGGGATGCGCAGGATCTGGGCCCTTCCACATATTTATAAAGCACTGAAGCACCAGAGCTGAAAGTGATTTACAATGCTAACAATGGCAGACTGCCAGCAAGGGCAGCTTTGGCAGAATCCTTTTGAAGCACAGCGGCAGGAGGATGGATAAAGTGAGCAGTGTAGGGAGCTCTCTCGGGAGCTGATGTGGCATCAGCAGCAGAGGTAGACTCTGGTCTGCTTAGAGATGCAGTGAGCTGCTGTGTTCCAACCCCTCTGTGCCTGGCAGAGCTGACACTTGAAACATTGGGTACTTTGAGGCCATGTACAAAAGCCCAGAGTCAGAAGCTGGGTCCCAAGCCCACTGTCTGAGCATACTGAAGGTGCATCCTCTTCAAAGTGGGAGATGGTGCTGATGAGAGTACAGGCAGTGTACAGGAGAAAAGACAGAGGCATGGTGGCGCACGCCTTTAATTCCAGCACTCGCGAGGCAGAGAGAGGAGAATCACTGTGAGTTTGAGGCCAGCCTGAGACTACATAGTGAATTCCAGGTCAGCCTGGGTTAGAGTAACACCCTACCTCAAACCAAAAAAAAAAGAAAAAGAAAAAGAAAAAGAAATGACAGAGGCTACATGGTAATTTCACAAGGGAATGCAGAGGAAGGATCAAGAAGCAGATTGCCCTCAGTCCCTTGTCATTAGGAGAGTACAGGTGCAGACAGGAGCTGTCACAGCAGGCCCACCGGAATGGCTAATCCTGAAGCTGCTGACATCACCACGTGTGGACAGGACAGAGAGGATTGGGACACTGTCCCATAGCTGGTGGGAGTATAAAATGTAGCAGCCATGGTGGGAAATGGTCTGATATCTTCTTATAAACAACACATGCATCTCCCTCTTTCATACCAAGGGAAATTAACCCATATGCCACACAAAATTGTGAGGAGCAGTGTGATTCATCATGGCCCCCCACTGGAAACTGTCCAGGAAAGCAGAGAGACAGCCACACAAATGTACAAAAGGATCCTTAAACTTCAGAATGTTTTGCTAGTGTGGGTGCTCCTGAAATCATGGTTTCTTAAAGCCACCAAGTGCCTGCTTCTGAGCTTAATCTTGGTCTGTTGGCAATGTGGTTACCACCCTGGGTCCTCCATACTGAAGATCCCACCTTTTCACTATTCCGTAAGACTTCCCGGATTATGGGATGTCTTGCCTAACAGGGAAGTGATTCTGACACAACTAGCAGCAATGTGAGCATCATATAGAAGTTAAGGAAAATGCATTGAGAGTGATGAGAAAGAACACTAGAAATAGGGTAGTTACAAGACCTAGCAAAGGTTCTTGTCTGGAAGATGGAAGATTAGCTATCTGTTCATGACGTAAGGAGTTTTTTGTGGTTTTTTTTTTTTTTTTTTTGAGACAGGGTCTCATGTAGCCAAAGCTAGCCTTAAATTCACTCTATAGCCAAAGATGACCTTGAAGTTCTGATCCTCCTGCCTCTACCTCCCAAGTGCTAAAATTTCAGGTATGCACAGCCACACCCGATTTATGTACTGCTGGCAATCAAACCCGGGGCTTCTTGCACACTAGGGGAGCCCTCCACCAATGCATCACATCATCAGTCTCAGGAAGGTTTTCCGAGGATCCCTGTGAACCAACCTGTGGCATGAATATCTTCAAGCAGGAACATAGGGAGTTAGGGAACAGGCTCATAGAATCTCAAGGCAGCTCTGGGTCCATGTTAGAAATCATGATGTGGTTTAGTCCACAGTTAAATTGGAATGGTAGAAAAGAAATAGTGGGTGGTCTGGAGCCCAAATTGCCATGCGAGGGCCCAGCCCTACACAGTTTGTTTTGAAATATATGTCTTTACTTTTAGTTGACATGTAACGGTTAGAATGAGATAGGGCATGGTACTTGGATACATGTAAACAGTGTATAAAGATCAGGGTCCTTGGCCCATGCATCACCCCAAACCTTGATCATCATTTTGTGCTTCTGGGAAATACCTAGCAAAAGTGAATTTGAATGTTTCCACAAGATCTTATCAAAACTATGTCAGAACTATGAGGTCCCTTCTGGGTTGTTGTAGAGAGTCCAGACAGCAAGGTAATCACTTGGCTGCATGGTGAGCAGAGAAAGTGCACAGGAAGCTCTTTGCTTTCTGGGGTCTGGCATGTGTTTGAGGAAGGAAAGAGAGCAGTGAACAGCTGTGACTTCAAGCAAATCTCCTCACGTGAAACAGAACCTGGTCTTGGGAAAGAGTGCCAGACACACTGTTCTCTTCCCTTTTGGAATAATTTTGTGAGAAGTCAAAACAAAACTTTAAACAATGGCATTCTATGAATGCTCTGGGGGATGCAGTCCTGGGTGACAGGAAGTTTGCCCTTTGCCTTTTGGTCACTAGTGTTGCCATTGGCTCTGGCAGCACTGGATAATTCTTCCCATTGTTTCCAGCTGTTGTTCACATCTTCATCTCCCCTACCCAGGAAAATCAGAAGTGAATGGATTGTGTTTAACATGGACATGCTATATAGTCTACTAGCCTGAAGCAAGCGTCATGAGCTCATGAATATTCATGAATATGTGATGAGGATGCTTGCTTGGACTTTGTCTCCAGCCAGAGTTCACCTCCAGACTTGTTCACCTCTTTGTCCCAATGATGTGGTAGCTTGAATGGATGTCCCCCAATAGATTCAGGAGTTTATTAAAGCTTGTAACTTAGATCTCCAGCCACAAGGCTGGAGGAGGTGTCACTGTGGATGGATCCCTGGGTCTAGCCCTAAGGTGTGTTCAGGGGCAGATTTGGAATTCCAGCCTAAAGATGTGCAGAGTGCTTAAGCTTTGCCTGGGTTCCTACGGCGTACTTGCTAATGATGCTAGCGGTGGTATTTCTGTCTGTGTGGTCTTGTAAAAGGGAGCCATTATGGAACTTCCTCTGGATTTTTAACTTCAAATAAATTCCCTTCCTTCCATAGCTGTGTCTGGTCTGGAAGCTCATCCCAGCAAGGTAAAATGGCCTATGACAATGAGCATGTCACAGTCATGAGTGCCAGCAGGGGATTGCAGTCTACCCCCACACACTGCCACCTTGCTAGTGCCTGCCTTCTTCCCCAGCACCACCCCAAGCCTAAGGAACCACCCTGTAGCATGTGACCACTGTGTGCAAGACACTTAGTTTCTCCCCTTCTGGCAGAGCCACCAGTACACACCTTGGAACAGCTCAGAGGAGAGCCCAGAAATAAACATTGATTGATATGGGCCTATGATGAAGGCAAATTGGCCAGATAAGTTTGTTAAGCCCTTTAGGTTGCTTCCCTTTTCATTCTACCTTTCATCCTAGAAGAAATGGACACAGTCAATAAGATGTACCCATTTTCCTGCTTTCAGGATGGTTATCCACATGTGGTCTCTGAACTAGCGATATCACATTGCCTGGGAACTTCTTAGGAATGCAAATTCCAGAGACTCTGCCCGGACCTGATGAATCAAGACCTTCCAGAGTGGCCCCCAGGAGTCTCTGTGGACAAGTCCATGAGAGGATGCTGGTGGGCTCACATTTGAATCTCACCCCCAAAGTCAGTCTTTCATTGATGAAACAGGGTCTTTGTTAGGAGCCCCAGTGCCTAGGGGCTCAAGATGTGAGGTCAGAGCTCAGAACACCCCTGCACCAGAGGCCCTGTCCTATATCTTGTGCAGGACATCATCATCCTCCTCCCACTCAGTGCTTCCCAGACCCACCTATCCCAGTTGAACAGCATCTGTACATCCCTTACATGCAATCGAGCACTTACTCATTCATTATCTTTTCAAATACCAAAAGATGCCCTCTCATAGTCAATAGGAGGAGAATGGAGAAAGGACTAAAAGTGATCCTCTCTCTCCATGTCTCTTCTCAAACCCACACCTCTCAGGGGACCAAGTCTTTCCAAGCATTTACAAACATACACATGCATGCAATCTTGAGTTACAAGTAAGGACATCAAAGTCCATTGCGACTTGCCTTTTTCACATGATGTAAATACTTTTGTTCTCAGTACATAGTGTTCAGTATCGACATTTTTAATGATTTTGTGGCACTATGATGTATTAATGTGCAATAATCTATTCAGGCTTTTTTCCAAAAAGTAGACATATAAATTGTTTTCAATTTCTCCTTTTACAGTCATCTCCACAAGTGATATTCCATTGAATTAAAGATTATTCATGCGTAAATTAAGTTTCATACTGCAAACTGTCCTCCAGGCTTCTCCACCAACTTTTACTCTCACTAACAAAATATAGAGTGCCTATCTTCTCCACTTGCAGAGCTCAATGTTCAAGTTTCAACAACATGATAGATAAAAATAGAGCTGTGATTGTTTTCTATTTGCATTTCATTGGTTACTGTGGTATTAAACAACATTACATATATTAGTTTTTACTCTATCATTTATCCTACAAACTGCTAGTTCATACCTTTTCTTATTTTATGGGGCTTTTACACATTGATTGTCAAGCACTCTTTTTATATTGAAGCCTTGTCTATGAATTTCATCCCCCACTTGCTCCTGGTGGGCTTGTCTGCCAAGGTTGCCATTTGGTATACAGAGGAGTCCTGGAATCTCTTCTGTGGTTTGGAGAGAAATATACACTTGTGTCCACTTCCTTATAGCAGATGCAAGCTGACTATGTGGGATCTTGCAGTAACTTGGCAGAATTCAGAAGCCTGTGCTGGTATCTTGCAGACATCATCCACATGAGACATTTGGATGCTACACTCAGCAGCTTTCAGTCCCTCCCTATTCCTGTTAGCTCCAGATGGGAAGAAAACACAGGTTACCAGCCTTCCTTCACCTACTGGCACTGAACTTCCAAGATACAGGAACCACAGCCAGTAGAAACCCCTCTTTCAACCCCTCCATAAGACCTGTGACTGGCTTCCCTGTGTGACTTATGCACATGAGGATGGCATGCACTTGCTCCCAGCCCAGAGAAGAGGGCAGAGAAGGATAATAAGTAGAATAAGCTTCTAGACCCAATGTGAAGTCCATCACTGATATTCTTCACAGAGCCTCCCACCAAGGCAGCTTCATTTTATTTGAAGATTTGGTGGCTTGCTGGTTTTCTAAGTGGCCTTTCCATGCCTTCATTAGCTTGTGTAAGTTCCCATCAACATGGTAAGGAATGGAGATTGTTGGTGTGGTACAGGCTGGCTGGAGACTCAAGGGACATTGTCTGTCAGCCCAAACAGAACAAGAGTGAGCTGACTTAGTGCTGGCTGCTCTTACCCCAAGTTTTCTTTCTTTCTTTCTTTGTTTTTTCTTGTAAATGTATTTCTTAATTGGAAACACATCCTGAAGAGGCAACCAAAGGATTACCTTTTCGTAAACTTTTTTTTTATTACATTCACATAACATAATTTTGTACAATCACCCCAGTGAAATCATCTTCTATGTTTCTTAGCTTTTAGTGCCATCTTTTGCCCCTCCATATCATGCTAGGGTCCCACTGCCTCTGGGTATATATGGTTCTCAGGTGACCTGTGTAATCTACTACAACCACCCTTCTTGCTTTCACAAATTTTTACATATTATATATATTCACCATGTGTTTCCCCTTTCTCTGGGTTTGTAGACTCTAAAAACAATATTCCAATCAGATAAGCTTGGGAGAGATTTTTTATGTATTTTCTCATATGTGTAGCTGAACCTACAAGTCAAGCACTATTATATTGTAGAGTTAATACTTTTAATCCACATATCTTGAATGTGATTTTACTATAATGTTGGAGGAGGAATCCTATGCAGATTTTATAAGAACAATTAGATGTCCTTAGGACACAAGTGTAAGTAGTAAGCTGCTATTGAGGCCTCCACAAACATCAAGAGGACACTTGGAAATTTGTCCTCAACCTCAGGTTTTTGCTTGAACCTTCACCTGGAGAACTGTTAGGTAAGAAACATTTACAATCTGAGGACTGTCCTGTGAGACACCTTGCTATCACCAGCCACCCATCCTTACTACAACCATGCAGGCAATATTGTCCTTTAGGGCCTGAGACCAACCCTAAGGGTTGTACTATGCAGAACATAGGAGCCAAGTGATTAGGGAACACATAGATGAATGGCAGACAAAATATGCTATGGGTGTGTGCTGCTTGGTAATTTAAAATTCCTTCCACGTAGAGCATGTGTCCAACTGCCCCCTTACTTTCCCTCTAACAACTCTTCTCTGAGAAAAGCAATGACACTGAAGAGGTAGGAAAACAAATGGGCCTACAAAGTAAACACTACCCTACATAGAGATCTGTCCTCTGAGATCTAACCATAAGATCCCCTTCATGGAGCCTCTTCATAGCTTAGGAAACTCCTCGGCAGTGTGGACTCCACAGACATCTGTGGAAGAGCCATCCCAAGCACTAGTATTCCTGGATGAGATGTATATCAAGTCATTTTGAAAGTCCTAAACTTAAATGGATAACAGGAAGAAGCAGACGTCCCAGAAACAAAACAAATACATGAAGAGCAGAAGAGGAGCTTGGTCAGCAGACGAAGTGCAAAGGCCCAGCCTCAGAAAGTGTGTGGTTGTCGCTGCCCATAGCCAGCACTGGAATATGGGTAGAAGTAGCAGGCTGATGGAGACCAATAACTCCTTCTTGAATCCCCAGCCCCAATGGCCACTCCACTTCTTATAGTCAGGGCTCCTCCCTGCAATCCCAATCAAAGAAACCTTGAAGACTGCTGAGACTCAGTTATCCAAAAACACAGCAAGGATGGACTACTTATCAAAGGTGTCCAAGGAAGGGTTCCTCCAGACAGCATATTGCCTAGCCTCACATGGAGTGTGAAAGATAGAAGTGAAAAAGTTATTTGAGCAAAAGAGGTACTATTTACCCCTCACGGGAATAATGTAAGCATCTAGCACCATAGTAGGCAGCTTTAAGGTCCCTGAGATGAACTTCCAAACCAGGCACAGTTATGGGAGGAAGGGATTTATTGAAGCTTACAGATCCAGGGGAAGTTCCAAAGAAGCTGGCCTGCTTTCACAGGTAAAAACAGACAGAGAAAGAGAGAGAAGCCACAAGCCAAAAATCCAAAAGGCACACCACACACAATCACATTTCAAGAACTCCAGGCAGAACTCAGGCACTTTGCATAGCTTTTAGACTGGAATTCCAAATCCACCGCCACACCTTAGAGCTGGACCCTAAGATCCACCAAGTCACACCTCCTCTAACCAGATAGCTGGAAATCCAAGAAGTTTTAATGAACTCCTGAATCTGTTGGGGGACATCTATTCAAACTACCACAAGAACACGCTAACTCCTGCTAGAGAGTTGCAAGGTCAGAGCCTCCTTGATGGTGCAGATTGAGAAGACAGACAAATGACACATTTCATGATGGAGCAACTGCAGTGACTGGCAGAGAAAAGATGGGCAAGAAAAAAAAAAAAAACAGGAAATGGGTGTCAGGTCTGGTCAAAAAGCCCACCTTGAGCTCTAGAAGACTGTAGTAGCCTTTTAGAGGATGGCTCTGTGTCAAGAGCTATGGGGTCAAAGGAAGCAATATCTTGTGAGACTTCTTATAATCTGGAAGGTAAAATTCAGCCAAATTTCTCCTCCTGTAGCACAAGAGAAGGGGCACTTGTCCGGCTTTCAAAGGCCCTGCATTTCCATGAGAACACTATCAGAAATGCACTTCCTGTCCTCCTCACCTGGAAAGAATGGAGGATAAAGGGAACCAAGAGATGTCAAACGAGCAGGAGTTTCTCTGAGAACCATGCAAGACAGCTTTCAGGTCCTCCAATGCAACACCTCACCATTGCCCTATCTGTTTGCTGCAGGTGTGAGATTGGATTCTTCCAAAAAGAAACAAACAGCAACTGAAAATGTTGAAAAAAATTAAAGTCCCAGCCCTGCCTTCTGGGATTGAAATGTGGTCAGATGGACAATGTTTCTCATCACGGATCTCTCTGTGCCGGTGAATTGAACCTCCTGTAAGGATGAGAACACTGGACAAGCTGTCTCTAAGGATCTTACTGAATTTCCGGGCAGTGTCCTTGTTGATTACTTTTATCACAATTCTTTCCATTGAAAGCATTGCATCTTGCTGGCTGTGGATCATCTGAATAGGAGCCACAGACACTGACTCAAAACACAGGATACACCAACCAAATAGTGCATTGCCCAGCCGTTGTCAAGGGGCTCACGCTTCTGGTCAGCACTGCTGGTGGCTGAATCTGCTGGGTCTTTTGCTGAGGCAGCAGCTTCCATGGAAACAGCTAGCAAGGAAGGCAAGTCCAGGCTCCGGAGCAAGGAGGGAGAGGGAACCAAGAGGAAAGGAAGGGGCATTCTCTGAGTGTGAGGGAAGAGGGGTGTAGCAGTTGCTTTTATGTTTCCGGAACAAACCATCTGACCAAAAGCAACTTGTAGAAGGAAAGAGTTTAATTCCACTTACTGTTTTGAGGGGACGTTCCATCCTGGCAGGGAAGGTGGCTTTACATCTCACCAGAGTCAGGAAGCAGAGCTGCAAGTGAGGCTGAACTGAAAAGGGCCCACCCCCAAAGATACACCAAGGTCCTAGACCTTCCTGAATAGTCCTGCCGGCAGGGAGCAAAGTGTTCAAACCTGTGAGCCTACAGGAGGCAGTTTACATTCAACCCACCATACAGGGGATCTCAACTGTAAGTTCTTTGGGCAACTCAACCCTCTGAAACTACTGTCCACAAGGCAACACCAGGGTGGAGACAGAAGGGATTGAGCCAAAGAGAAACAAGGCTAGTACTTTGAATTCACAAGGGCACAATGCTTAGGAGTTCCTCAAGGAACAGCAACTCAACAGACCCGGGACCCACAACATCTCTATCTCAGAGGTCTGAAATAAAGTCCCTATGCTGGCCATCTCCAGCAATGGTTGGCAGAAACTGAGACACACTCTTGCCCGGATAGAAGTTCGTGATCTACCTGAGGAGTCTAACATGTAACCCTGACCCCCGCAGAACTACTTCTATCCAGCAGGAGAGAAAGGGGCAGGGGCACAGCCTGCATGGGGGAGCTCTCACATTCACATCAGAGCTCCTACGCTGTCAAAGTTTATGTCCAGGAGAGAGATCTTCTCTTTTTAATGAGTTTTGACTTGGAAGTTCCAAACATGGTTCTGAGAAACCCATGTGTGCCCCTCAGGCTCCAAGAGAACTATAAGCAGACCATATCATGTCAGTGTTGAGCCATAATAATGCACTGCAGATTGGCAGAGAACCCAGACTTACTCTTTTGGATTATATTCTTTTGAGTCCAGTAAAAGGAATTTTCTATGCCTGCTTTTGAATTTATTTCAAACAAGTATCACCTGGTTAGCTTGCATCTGACAATTGGCACTTCATTAGAATTTCTAATAAAGAATTTGATGCAGGTGTGTTGCATTCTGCTCCCGGTCAGTGGACCACACGATGGAGGAATGTATGCATGTGCTGGCAGAGCAATGGCCAGTCTTTCAGGGTAGTTCTGTATCCATTCACCTGGGGAGAATCACATCACATCTATTTTACATACATGTCACATCAAATCTTGCCTCAGACAATGTACCTCCCTCTTCACAAGATCAGGCAGGACAATATCACAGGAACATTCTCAGTGAAACTTCAAGAGGTGTGGTGGTAAAAGTCCCAAAGTAACAGAGGGGTGCAGCCTACAGACATCTTTTTATGGTTTGGGTATAAAATTGTCCTCACAGACTCATGTGTTAGAACACTTGGTCCCAAGATGAGGATGCTATTTTGGGAGAATGTGGAACATTCAGAAGGTGGGAATCTACCTAGAGGAAGTGCATTGCAGGGGGACCATGTCTTATGGTGTATAGCCTGGTCTACTTCTGTCTAGGTCTTTCTGCTTCCCTGTGTGCCAACATGCGAGCAAGCCACCTTGTGCTTCCACCACCATGGGCACCACTAAGCCTTACCCACATGATGGACTCCATCCCCTCAAATTGTGAGCCAAAACAAATCTTTCCTCTTTCCAGTTGGTTCATGTTATCTATTTGGTCACAGAAACAAATAACTAATACCATCTGTTAGGAAGCAGAGGCACATTCTGCGAACAAGCTGATAACATCTGGTTGTTCCCCAAAAGACCCATCTGAGGGGGCTGGAAGGGAGCAGAAGATGCCTTGACACACCTCAGAGAATCATTCCAGTGAAGACAGCCAGCCAAGCTAGGCCGGCCTTGTTTTCTAAAGAGAAGTGCCCTTTATCACTTAGGATTCAAAAATAAATAAATAAGCAAAGCAAGCAAGGGGGAGGAAGAAAGGAAGGAAGAGAGAGGGAAGATGGAAAGAAAGAAGGAAGGAGAAAAAGCCAGGTGAGGTAGCTTACACCCGTAATACCTGCACTTGGGAAGCAGAAGTAGGACGATCATTGAGTGTGAGGCTAATATGGGTTACAAAGTGAGTTCCGTGTCAGCCTGGGATAGAGTGAGACCTTGCCTCAAAATTTAAAAAAAAAAAAAAAAACCCACAGACTATGGGCGCTTTATACTAGTAATGAGGGATGTGCAAAGAAGGTGAGGGACATGCTGAGTCATCTGTGTACTACTCTGACAAGAGAATGTAGACTGGGCGGATTAAGCAGCAAGAATCAATCTCTCAGTGTTCTGGAAGGTAGAAGTTCAAAGATCAGGCACCAGCATGGTTAGGTTCTGGTGAGGGCCCTTTACTAGATTACAAACAGCCACCTGTATCCCTGTGTATTACATGGTTCACTGAGCAAAATCTTGCTTCTTCTTCCTATAAGGGCACTAATCTCAGTATAAGAGTTCCACCCTTGTGACTCTACCTTACTCTCCAAAGGACCAATTTCTTCACACTATCTTGATGCAGGATTGAGGAGTTCCAGGAGAGGTGGTCACCTAGACCTATGAACCCCAATTTTTGGGTCCTTACCCAACTAGCAAAGAACTGATAAAAAAAAATAGGCTTTGAGAAGGGCAAGTTTACTTAAGAAGAAATTATGAATTATGAGGTTTATTGTGAAGGGAATCAAGATCCAGGGAGGAGGCTAGCTGCAAGATTCAATCCAGAGGAGAGTTCTCCTCCTTGCCCAGCCGGAAGGGGAGAGGGGAAACAGAAAGAATCTCTGGAGGAGGCACACACACCCACATATGGAAGGCAAAGCATGAGAACTGAAAGATCCCCTTCACATAAAGACCAGAAAGGCTTAAGAAATGTGATGGACTCAGAGATCAAATAAGAATCATACATGTTACCAAACGAGAAAGCACCTTCACTAAGACATGTCAAAAGCAAGCAGGACGGGCTGGAGAGATGGCTTAGTGATTAAGGTGCTTGCCTGCAAAGCCTAAGGACCCAGGTTCTATTCCCCAGCACCCACATAAGCCAGACAAACATGGTGGTGCATGCATATGGAGTTTGCTTGCAGTGGCTAGAGGCCCTGTGTACCCATTCTCCCCCCGCCCCACAAATTGCAAATTAATTAAACAAATAAAAGGGCAAGTAGGCAAATACCCAGGCCCAAAGAAGTGTTCCCCATAAACTTAGGAGTCCTAGATGCTAGGTTCCCCAGCTGATGGCAATTGGAAATTAAAGCCTCCTGGAGGCAGTGTACTGTTGGGGGCAGGCTTATGGGTGTTATAGCCAGTTTCCCCGTGCCGGTGTTTGGCACACTCTCCTGTTGCTATTATTCACCTTATGTTGTCCAGGCGATGATGTCCACCCTTTGCTCATGCCATCATTTTCCCCTGCCATCATGGAGCTTCCCCTCAAGCCTGTAAGCCAAAATAAACCTTTTTCCCCAGAAGCTGCTCTTGGTTGGGTGATTTCTATCAGCAATGCAAACCTGACTGTAACACTCCCCTTCCCAACCAGACTGAGAAAGGGAAAGATAGACTTATACACTGGTGTTCAGGGTTAAGTTCCTTGTATATGAATCAGGAATCCAATTAGGCTAAGACCTGTTATCAGACTCAGATGTGCAGAGAGAGTCCCCATTGTTTCAGGGAATCAAGGGACTGACCCAGAAGGAGCCAAGACCTGATTGGCTCATGGACTTAAGGGGCTGACCCAGGAGAGGCCTGCCTCCCTTGTGTGCTGAGCTGAGGAAGAAGCAGGAAGTTCCTGTTAAGGAGTGTTGCTGGTAGCCATCTTAAATGACACTGGATCAGAGGCTGAGTTCTCGTTTTGCCAGGGCAGGCAGAGTGGAATCTATTTGTTTCCCCTTTGTGCTGACGAACTGCCTGTCTAAAGCTATCTTACTCCTGGGAACACAGGAATTTGAGAAGGACGTGGTCAGTCATTCCATAGCAGTGTGGCTCATGTACAAAATCAACTTCCTTAAGACCCTCTCTTGAAGTGAGCACTTTCTACTGAAAGAGAAAGTTAGGGGCTGGAGGGATGGCTTCACAGTTAAGGTGTTTGCTGGCAAAACCAAAGGACCCAGATTTGATTCCCCAGTACCCACATAAGCCAGATGCTCAAAGTAGCATATACATATGGAGTTTGCTTACAGTGGCTGGAGGCCCTAGCAAATCCATATTCATTCTCTCTCTCTCTCTATCTCTCTCTCCCTCTCTCTCTTTCTCTCTCAAATAAATAAGTTTAAAATTTTTTTTAAAGAAGTTGGTGTTGGTTTTAGATTTATGATTTACAGCCCTTCCCCTTGGGACATGCCCTGACATTGAGAGGGATCTGAAGACGCAGAGCGTGTAAGGTGCTCAGCTCAGCGACTACCTCAGTCTCAGTCTCATTTCAGCTGACTGTGAAGTAAATTTGGACAACATACTCCCTCTTTCCACTGAGTCATCACACACGCGGAATTAGTTCAGGACAGGAACTCTTGCTGCAAGGGAAAAATAAAATGAAAGACTAACACGAGTCCTCCCAGAGGGGCACAGCCCTGGCTGATAGATTCTACTGCCTGGGTAGGGTGGACTCGGTCAGAAATCAGTGAGGCTCCAGAGGAGAGACCAGCGAGGAATGAGCGCAGCACCAGCCCAGCATGCCTGGGTGGCGGCTGTTGATGCAAAACAATGGAAGGAACTTAGGCCCAGCCCCTTCGCCAAGCCAGCCAGAATGAGGCTGGAGCTGCGGATAGCATCATGGAGCCACTGGGGCAGACTCCGACCACAGTCAGCTCTGGCGGAAGCCAGAGCCTGCAGCATGTGTGTCGTTGCTATGTTCACATGATTGTCATGCCATGTGAACTCATGCAGGAAAAGGACTGATTCACTTACATGTTTTGGACTAGCTACAAAGTCAAAACCTGTGAACACCTTTCATCCATTAAAAGAGCATTGTTTCATGCCATCCATGAGCAAGGTGCTGCGTTAGGTGTTGGAAATTCAAGGTGAGCAAAGACGTCGCCTCTGCTCACTTGGAGCTTACAGCCCAGTGAGGAAATGAGCATCAGTTCAGCAAGTGTCATGAACAAAAGCATCAGCTCTGTGAAAACAAGGCGTAGACAAGCAAGACCAGAAGTTGGGCCAGGGAAGCCTTCCTTGGGTCTGAACACTTGTGCTGACATTGGAAGAAACCTCCTGAAAACATAGCCCAGGGACAACGCAGGCTGCATGAGGCATGGGAGAAAAGCGCACAGTGAGTCTGGAGGAAAGAACCGGGATCGAGGGGCAGATGAGACGAGACTGTGCAGACTTGAGAGGCCTTCTAAAATCAGGAAGCTTATAAGGACTGTTTTAAGAAGGAGCAGGAGGCAATTTATAATAGCTGGGAAATGGAACCAGCCTAAATGTCCCTCAACTGAAAATGTGGCACATTTATACAATGGAGTTCTACTCAGCAGTAAAGAAAAATGAAGTTATGAAATTTGCAGAAAAATGGATGGACCTGGAAAGGATTATACTAAGTGAGGCTTCTGCGTGAGAAGGAAAATACTTAGTAGCAGAGGCCAATAAGTTAAAAAGGAGATATAAAGGGAAGAGAAAGGAAGGGAGGAGGGTACTTAATAGGTTGATATTGTATATATGTAAATACAATGATTGTGATGGGGAGGTAATATGATGGAGAATGGAATTTCAAAGGGGAAAGTGTGGAGGGGTAGGAAGGGAATTACCATGGGATATTTTTTTATAATCATGGAAAATGCTAATAAAAATTTTAAAAAAAGAAGGGGCAGGAGGGCAGGAGAGATGGCTTAGCAGTTAAATGCTTGCCTGTGAAGCCTGAGGACCCCGGTGCAAGGCCAGATTTCCCAGAACCCACGTTAGCCAGATGCATAAGGGGGCACACATGACAGGAGTTAATTTGCAGTGGCTAGATGCCCTGGCGCGCCCATTCTATTTCTCTCTATATGCCTCTTTCTCTGTCTGTCACTCTCAAATAAATAAATAAAAATAAAAAATTTTTTTAAAGGAGCAGGTGTGCATTAGAGAGAAGTGGTCACGTGATGTGCATTTTTGCAGTGTGCTCCATTCGTCCTTCAAGCCAGACAGGGAAAAGTAGGAGACAGGAGACCAGACCAGATGAAGATGACATCAGAGAAGCATACAAGTCTAGATTTAAGGAAATTAGGCAATTCCCGCCATCCTGGCAGACCACTGAGGAAACAGACAGTGAGCAAGCCTGGCTATGTGGTCAGTGACCAGGAGGACGATGTCAAGCTTGGTTTTAGTTACTGGCAGTGCAGCCAATAATGCCCAGCCTATGCATGCACATACACACACACACACACATACACACACACACACACACACACACACACACACACACATATGTGTGTGGATGGGTGGATGGATGGATGGATGGGCTGGAGTTAAGACCCAGAGACTTAGCCTAGGTGGACGATAGTTGAACCAATGGGTGTTGGTGAGTGGTCAAGAGTAAAATGGAGAATAAAATGGTCCCTTCTAGGGGTTTTGGGTTTGTTTTCACTGCCAATGAAGGAATTAAAGACAGGAATGTATTTTATTTATTTGAGAGTGATAGAGCGAGAAAGAGAGAGAGAGAATGGGCACACCAGGGCCTCCAGCCACTGCAAATGAACTCCAGGTGCATGTGCCACCTTGTGCATCCGGCTTACGTAGGTACTGGGGTATTGAGCCAGGAACTGGGGTCCTTAGGCTTCACAGGCAAGCACTTAACCACTAAGCTATCTCTCCAGCCCCTAGGAATGTATGTTTTTTTAATAAAGTCTATTTTAGAGTAAGAGGGAAAGAAAACAGCCTCTTCATCAACAGCCATGCTTCCAAAGCTGGAAGAAAACCCCTCAATTTCTGCGGGGACTGAACCTTTATAGAATGGGAAAGCCTGTCCTTTCTAGTCACTCTACCCAATTGGTCAGCTTGAGTGAAGGGGAGTGGGTTTACAGTGCATCCAGTACGGCATAGGTCTCAGGAAGCTTGTCACCAGTGGGAAAGTTTGTCCAGACCAGGAAAAAGAAGTCACCACCCCCTTTCTGTGTAACCCAGAAAGCTACCTCCTACAGGGCCATGAAGGAATTAGGACTGAGCCTTTGTTGATTCTTCCAAATAAGCTTTACAGTTCCACCATGCTGTCTCCTATGCATTCACTTTTATTTATTCTGTTCAGGACTTGGTCAGCTCCTTTGACGAAGGCTGGTGTCCCTTAGCAGTTTGGACAATGCCCAGGCATTACTCTGAACACTGTGTCTACTCACCACTCTCTCCTCCAGGGTTCCAGTGGATTGTGTGCAGAGTCTTCTCTTCCTTTGTGCTGTATCGCCTTGGTAGCTCCCAGGTCTGCATCTCTCCATACCCAGCTGCTTGGTCCTTTCACATCCATCTTCCAGTGCACAAATTCTCTCTCTAGCTGCTCATGGCAGGTCATCTACTTTGCAGCCCATAGCACTGAGACTTTTGTTTTCACTTCTGAACATTGCAGTTATGTAATCTTACTGTCAGGTTCAGGCATAGAGTCAGAGACAGTTTTCTTGGGCAGGAGGCTTTCTTTAATGCCAGTGAGATAGTGACATGGGTTGGAAGAGGAAGGAAGGAGATGTAACTTGGAATCTGAGTAAGAGGCAAGGGACTAAACTCAGAGTCTAGATGAAATGAGCATGTAGAAGGATGCTCAGAAAACACTGGACAGAACAGGAGCTGAGCAATGGAAAAGAGTTCAGAAATGAAAGGTGGAAGAGGGAGGAAGAAATTTCCAAACCAAAGGGAAAGGAGAAGGGAGGGGGAGGGGGAAGGAAAGGAAGAAGGGAGAAGAGAGAGAGGTATGTTGCCAGAGAGAGAAATATAGAAGAAGCAGAAACCGAGAAAATTGCATGTACCTTAGAAGAAGAAAGTGAGAGATGAATATGTTTTTTTTTAGCCCTTTGAGGGGAAAGGGGGGTGATTGTGTCATATGAAGCACAGGAAAGGAGTAACCAGGCTGGCTGGATGCCCTATTGAACTATTTTGTAGAAATGAGACACCCAAGTCAACAAGTAATGGCTATGAAGTTGTTTTCCTCTCAACTCAGGATCAGAAAAGCCTTGTCAAATTACCATAGTAGAGGGCTGGAGAGATTGCTTAATGGTTAAGTTGCTTGCCTGTGAAGCCTAAGAACTCATGTTCAACTCTCCAGGTCCCACGTAAGCCAGATGTAGTGACACAAGTGTGCAAGATCACACATGTGCACAAGGGGGCACGCACATCTGCAGTTAGAGTGCAGTGGCTGGAGAACCTGACTTACCAATCCCCCTAACCTAGTCTCCCTCTCTCTCTCTCTCTCTCCCTCCCTCTCTCTCTCTCTCTCTCGCATATACACACATGTACACACATTTTTAAAAAAGGCCAGTCAGTTGGGCTTGCCTCAAAAATAATAATACTAATGAGTTTAAGATCTCTGACCTAGTCTGAGCAATCAAGGAAGGGAGAAAAGTCAACTCTCTTTGAAGTCTCAATTACCATAACTGGAGGTAGTTCTTGACTGGCCTAGTTAGAGAAGGCCTGGTGGGAAGGGAAGTTTGGGAAATCTTACATTTACAACTTTGGATATTTTTCATATTTTAATGGCCTATTGTTCACTATGGATACACTATAAATTTGTATTCCTTCTTGTTAAATATTTATTTGAGCAAGAGAGAGAAAATAGGTGCAAACAAATGTACAATTCTGTGCAGCCAGTTTTACGTGGGCACTAGAAATCAGGCCCAGGCTGTCAGGTCTTGCAAGCAAGCCACCTTTAACCACTAAGCCAACTCTCCAGCCCTATTCCTTATTAGTCACTGAAATTATTTCAGTTATTTTCAGCTCTAATATTTTCGTAGACCTCTCCTAGGATGTAAGAGAACTCTACAAGTCCGCTGTCATAGAATTTTACAGCAGGCACGTCCACTCTGTGTTCCATGGGCCACACACATCACAGAATAGCAATAAATATTGCACAACACTTTTGTAGATGGCAACAACATGTTGTGACTTCAAAGGTTGGGCATCCCTGCTCTACAGCAATCTCAATGAGTTTAAAATAGCATTTCTTTGAAAGGATTTACTTCTGGAAGTAGCAGGTCTGTTTTGGGTGGTATTCCAATTGACTGCCCTCTTGCAGATTGTAATTTCCCATAGTGGGTTTGACTGCAACCAGGATTATGTACATATTTTTTTTCCCTGCTGGAAGCCCATGAGTTCTAGCTGTGAAATTGTCATTGTCCTTAGAGAACATCTTTGTGTTTTCTTTTGCTTGAGTGCCAAATCCATTTATATTTTAATTTCTCGGCAGGGCTCTTATACCATGCATATAATGAGCCCAGAGCCCACACACCCCTGATGAGCGTGGCCTTGAAGTTTGATTGCTCACTCAAGGGCTGGGACAAACAGAGCTCACTGATTTTTCAAGTTTAGAAAAACGGTTTCTAGTTCCTTGCACAGAAAGGACACATCTTGAGGGGGTGGGAGTCGTGTGTGGTTTCCCCCTTGATCAAACACCATGTCCTCTTGTAACAGGGTGCTAGAGTTCAGGAATCAATCACTGGGTCCATGTCCACTTTAAATGAAGAAATTGAGCTGGGCGTGGTGATGCAAGCCTTTAATCCTAGCACTTGGGAGGCAGGTAGGAGGATCGCCGCCGTGACTTCGAGGCCGCCCAGAGAATACATAGTGAATTCCAGGTCAGCCTGGACCAGAGTGAAACCCTACCTTGGGGGAAAAAAAGGGAATTGAATAAAATAAGACTGGGAAGGATAATTATTGAATTTTTATATTTATTTGGGGAAATACAGAACCAAAGGTAGACATCAACATGACTTGAGAGCCCACGTGAAGGGCCTGGGAAAACAGGGGAAAGGACAGAAAAGATGAGGTCAAAGAGCTCCTGCCATGAGTACATCAGGAGGGGTAAAAAGCTCATGTGGAAAGTAGGGGTCTCAGGGCCCCCTCGGCTTGGCCCAGCTGAGCTAAGCTGAGGAGAAACTCAGCAGAAACTGGAGGTTTCAGGAGAGGTCAAGCAGCTCACAGAGAGCTCACAGAGAGCTTGCGCTCCCCTTGCAAACATATTGATATCCTATGGTAATGGACCCTACTTTGTAGCTCAGGTGAGCCATTGGGACAGCTAATTACTTTGGGGCTAGGGACTGTCTCAGGAAAAGCACAGCCATGATGCCAAGTTCTGGGATCTAAGCTTAACCCACCACAGTGTAAGGATCAGATTTAAATCCTAGGAGAAACCTCCCTCTCAGGAGCTGTCTGGTTGTGGAAAAACAGATCTGGAAAAAAGCTAATTCAGATCATACTTTGAATTTTTTTTTGTTTATTTTTACTTATCTATTTGAGAGTGGCAGACAGGGAGAGAAAGAGGGAGAGAATGAGACAGAGAGACAGAGAATGGGCATACTAGGGCTTCCAGCCACTGCAAATGAACTCCAGATGCATGTGCCACCTTATGCATCTGGCTTACATGGGTCCTGGGGAATGGAGCCTCGAAGCAGGGTCCTCAGGTTTCACAGGCAAGCACTTAACTGCTAAGCCATCTCTCCTGACCCTCAGATCATACTTTGATCTCTAACAAAGAGGAGACCTTCCTGCCATTTTTAGTTCCTGGGTCCAAGTCACCCTAACCCTAAGAAAGCTACCTAACTCCCTCTCACTCTCTCCCTTTAAAGTATTAGAAAGCCAGTCACAGCCCCAGGTGCACCTCCCAGAAGCACATTACCTGCAGACTGTATGGTTTCTACGCTTTGCAGGTTGTAGGAATCACCCAAGTCATTCCAGATTGACGTCTTTTGGAATACAGGCAATCCTTTCACCAATGACAGTAACAAAGACAAAGGACTCTTGAAATCAGCAAAGCATTAGGAAAGAAAACACAAAACACAGTGCAATTCAAAAGTACATAGTGGGGCTGGAGAGATGGCTTAGCGGTTAAGGTGTTTGCCTGAAAAGCCAAAGAACCCAGACTCAATTCCCCAGGATCCACATTAGCCAGATGCACAAGGGGGTGCATGCATCTGGAGTTCGTTTGCAGTGGCTGGAGGCCCTGGCACACCCATTCTCTCTCTCTCTCCCTCTCCCTCTCATTCTCTCTCCCTCTTTCTCTGTCAAATAAATAAATAAGTGAAAATAAAATTTTTTTTAAAGTATGTAGTGATTCCTCCCTGGAGCTCACATTCATCTTTGGTGTAACCTGAGCAAAAGACAGGAATTGGGGCTCTCTTAGACTTGGAAGAGCCACCAGATTAAGCTCCCCACCTGCCAGCTAAGCCAAGTAGTCACAGTTCCTACTAAACCAGAACCAGGGCAGTGTGTACAGGAGCAAGGCACTGGATAGGATTCAGAAAGGCAAGCTCTACTCTCAGCTTCCTAGCTCTGTGACTGGTATCTTCTTCCCAAGTCTTCATTTCCTCGTCTGTGATATCCTGCAATACTGCATCTCCCTTGTAGAAGACAGTGTTTATAAACACAAAGGTGCAGGTTTGCAAGCTGCACCAGAAATAAATGTCAGTAGGGATTCTGTGGCCCATGTATTCCACTGTAAAAGGCCCACAAGCTGTCATCTGTGCGTCTCCACGCCATGAAGCCCTGCAGTTGGGCTTTGCCAGCACTATGTGGCATTGTGACTCTCAGAGGCGCTAAGACCAGTGTGGGTTAATTCAAGAGTATTTTAGCTGGGCATGGTGGTGCATGCCTTTAATCCCAGAACTCAGGAGGCAGAGGTAAGAGGATTTCTGTGAGTTCGAGATCAGCCTAAGACTACATAGTGAATTCCAGGTCAGCCTGGGCTAGAGCGAGACCCTACTTCAAAAAACAAACAACAAAAAAAAGTTATTATGTGGCTCCAACTGGAGCAGTGTATGGCTTAAGAGGAAGTGGGAAGGGAGAAATTTAGGAAGGTTGAGAGAGGGAGCCTCCAGGCTATGAGGAGAGAGAGAAGTAGAGCAGAGAGAGAAAGGGGAGGTGTGTATGTGAGCACAGGAAGCTGAGGTGGACAAGCAGGAAGACGATAAAATCTATGCACCTGTGGTACAGGGAGTGGGCATTCGGAGAAGCAGGGTAACTGCAGAGTAATGGGGGCGGAGCTTTGTACCCCTTTGAGCATGGTGGGTTGGCCAGTGTTGGGGGACAGCCAGTGGGAGGGGGCTTGTGGGATATGAGTTCAAAGGGGAGCCAGGTGGGGTGGGTCCCCCATGGAGCAGGAAAGAACAGGGCCCATTGAAGGGAAACTTCAGTTTCTTTCAGGGACAGCTGGGAGGGGGAAGGAGCACTGAGACACAGTGACTGGATTCCTCCTGTTCATGAGCAGCACTGTGGAGGCAGCATCCTGCCCATCCTTGAATTACAAGCGCTCAGGCCATGTTGTATAGATACTGCATGTACAAAGGCTCTGCTGCCTCCCGTAAGCACTGACCCTCAGGACTCACAGGCTGGCCTAACTGGGATCAGTGTCCTCCCCAGGACACTGTTATCAACCACAGTCAGTAGTCATTTTGTGATTTATATGTTTATACGTTATACATTGACTGTCTCAAAATAGGGAAGCAAATAAATGTTCCTTGAAACTGCAGCACATCTTGTAACTCTTAGCACTCACGCCAGCATCCAAGGCCAATGAGCTATGTGAGCCTGTCCTTCTGCTATTCTGTGACTCTATTTCTTGTCCTTTTTAGTCCTTTTCATATTTGCTTTCATTACTGTTTTCTTGACACTTTGATTTCTTTATATTTGTTCAAATGTATTTATTTGAAAGGCCAACACTCTTGAAATTGCCTGCCTTGCTTTCCTGGAGAGAAGTTAAATGGGTCTCAATGTTTCAGTCATCTTGTGACCATGGCCACAGCTGCACTAAATGTCACAAGTTTCTTTCTTAGTTTTTGTTTTTTTTTTTTAAAGTGATTGGGAAATACATTGTGGGTTAGTGGGTAGAATCTTGTCCCACCTAGAATTGATCTAATGCTCAATGTCATGAGCATGCTACCCTGCTCCCAAATAGCAAAGGATGAAAACTGAGCTGAGCCTGTGTGGACCAAAGTGATAACATGAAGAAAGCTAAGCAAAGACTGTGTGGTGGGGCCATGCATGTTGAAGTGCATCTCTGAGGAGGTGCCATCACTACAGCCAACTTTTGGTATGCTCCAAGCTATGTCCTCTCCCCTTGAGCCTGGGCTGGCCCCAGTGGCTCACCTGTAAACAGCAGGGCACAGTGGAAGGTAGATTGTGAAAGCCCTGCGTACATTTTGCCTGGGTACCAGATCCCTGAAGTGTCACACAAGAACCCCAACTACTAGTGATGACCAAATTGAAGTAAAGAAGACACCAGATGTGGGAGAAGCCGTCTTGCACAACCCAGAATGATACAATCTACAGCTGATCATCAGGTGTCCCTAGTTAACGATATTGGAATAGAAGAATCAATCAAGGGGTCATGAGCTATAATCCAGTAGTTGGCTCACACCACTGAGCTTGGACATGCCTGTTGCACAGCAGTAGATCATTAGGATAGTCACCTCTGCCACAAGGCTGTCATCAGTTAGGAATGAAGCTTGACCACATAACCCAGATTGTTGGGTTGCATCTGGAAGCAAATGGTTGACCAGGCACCCAAGCAGAGTCCAAGGAAGGGGAAAGGCTTAATGACCAGGACCCTCCCTTTAAGTAAGATGAATAGGGAGGTTAAAGAGACACCACTAGTCCTTGACCTACTGATGGTAATGAACTTTTGCTAGAACCATCTTATATTTTCTTTCCAGTTACCAGGGTTCATCCTTCTCCTAGGCTGCCTTAATGCACTCTGAACTCTGTTTCCTGTTCTGATCCTTCCATCACCATAGTTAAATCTGCAGAGCAGAAGGTATCAGGAGAGCTTTCTGATTGTCTCATGTCAGGGACCTGCCCAGCCCTAGCTAGCTTATACTTGGTTCTAACTCCAGTCAGCTTAGCATTATTTTAAAATGGTATCTCACTCTGTAACCATGCTAACCTCAAACTCCTGATTCCTCTGCCTCAACCTCATGACTGCTAGGATTGCAGGTATAGACCACCACACCCAGCCCAGCAAGTCTTTTGTGCTTCACATCAGGCCTGGCTGAAGTTAGCCCTTCTTCAGAAATCCAAAGTGTCCTGATGAGCTTGCCAGTCAGCTGACTGGGACACGGGAAATCGTGGAAGCACCACAGGCAAGTATTTGGACACAGCAGATGTCAGTGTGCCACATACCTTGACACTCAAATAGACCTGTTACCACCATTAAAAAAAAGCCTCATCTGCTCGCAACAGAGTGCCAGGCTATGGGCAAGGAGGGCATAAAGAGTGGTAGTCCACTTAAGGGAGGAGCTTGCCTTCAGTGTTGGTGATAGGACTAAGCTGAACAGCCCAGATCCCTGCCCACCTTGGAATATTTCCCACGTATCTATGTGAGATGCACACAACCTTCCCTGTGTGCTAATGGGCCCTGCTTCCTCTCCTAACCTCTACCTTCACAGTGACCCTTCCTTGGACCAGCTGTACAGGACTGTCTGCCCTGGATCTTTGTGTCCATGTCACTCAGAGAACTCAGCCTGAGCTAGGGTGACATTTAAAATAAAAGGATAGGGCTGCATAGATGGCTTAGTGGCTAAGGCACTTGCCAGAAAATCCAAAGGATACAGGTTCAATTCCCCAGTACCCACATAAACCCAGATGCACAAGATGGCGCATGCATCTGGAGTTCATTTACAATGGCTAGAGGCCCTGGTATGCCTATATTCTCTCTATCTGCCTCTTTCTCTCTCAAATAAATGAATAAAATATCTTTAAAAAATTAAAGAAGGGCTGGAGAGATGGCTTAGCAGTTAAGGCACTTGCCTGCAAAGCCTAAGGACCCATGTTGGACTCTCCGGATCCCACATAAGCCAGACACATAAGGTGACATAAGCGTGCAAGGTCACACAGTTACACAAGGTGGCACATGAGTCTGGAATTTGATTACAGTGAGTGGCGGCCCTGGCATGCCAGTTCTCTCTCTTGCTCTCTCTTTCTCTCCCTCCTAAATCCTTACCTAGTGAGACCTTTGGATAGTGGAGCCTTGCTGGGAAAAGTATGTCACTAAGGGTGGGTCTTGGAGTGTTTGCCATCGTCCAGCTCTGCTTGCTGAACTCAGCTGGCTCTTGTTACTTCCCCCATGCTGACGAGAAGAAGTGATACCCAGCTATCTGTTCCTACTATGCTTCTCCTCAAAACTATAAGCCGGAAAGAAGCAAATTCCTTCCATAAGCTGACCAGGAGTCTTGTCCCAGCAACAGGAAAGGAACCACTATACATATGGAACTGAAACACTCCCATGCCTCAGCTCAATACATATATACATGTAGAGTATCCAGTTGGCCTTGGTGCTATTAAGTAAGTGTTAAATTACAGGCAGGAATCATCTGACATTTGAGTAATACTCTACACCCACCAACCATGAAACTGGAAAAAGTGGAGGAGAGGGCCTAAGGAGAACTTTAATACAGGCAGAACACAGAAAGATCTCTCAAAACAATCTGTACAATTAATATTTTTTCAGACCTAAGAAATGAAATTAATTTTCTAAAGTTAAATACAGGAAGTTGTGATAACAAAACAGCATTGAGGGAATGAAAAGAGTCCTTGGAAATTAAACAATATAATGTTCAAAACAAAATCCCATAGAAGCCTATGAGGGCAGTTGAGGAAAAATCTCCCATAAAGTATAACAAGGGCAACAGACAAGCAATAGAACAAAAAAGGGGGGAAAGGTGGCAGGTAGAAGGTTACTTCACAGGTTGAATGAAGGGCACCTTTTAAAAGCAGCAGTAAGCAGAGTGGAGGAGTGGTGATGACCCCTTGAGTGTGTGGAGCAAGTCTTTAAGAAACCCAAGGAGAGAAAGGGTGGATTACAGTCACTTACAGATGTGCAGATCTCAAGCACTGACTTCCAGGGGCTTTCAGGAGCTGATGTTGCAAGGATAGGTCTTCCTTAACGGAGGCTGGAGGCCCAAGGACAAAATCCATAGCATAGAGACGAGCTGAATGAACTCCCAAGGTGAGGTACAGGTCTGCACCAAAGAAAAAGGACAGAAGATGCAGGCATGTGGCTCTAGGAAGTATGAGGGAATTGATAGATTATCTGATAGGCTTGATATTATCATGAAAACAAATGTATTCAGAGGGTCCTGGTGTTTGAACAAAAGAGTAACTCCATGGAGCAGGTGAAAACTATAGTAATAGGGGCCAGAAGGGAATATATATATTCATAGTAGTTGACCTAGAAGTTCATGGAATGCACATGGTCAAAGGCTTAACTAAGTTCTGTGGTGACCTTTAAGAAGGATAGGGGAGGGAAGGGACTGATTGGATGGCATGGGCCAAAAGAAGCTAGCCCTCCATCTATTGTAATAGGTAGGCAGGGGTAAACAATTAACAAATTGATAAATGCAAAGACAATTAAAGAATTAAAGTTATAAGATCTTAATGAAGAAGTAAACAGACAAATACACTAACAAGTTCAAAACCTTTGTCTTTGGCAAATAAATAAAATAAAAGGGGCTGGAGAGATAGCTTAGAGGTTAAGGTGCTTGCCTGCAAAGTCAAAGGACTCAGGTTTAATTCCCCAGAACCCACATAAGCCAGATGCACAAGGTGGCACATGTGTCTGGAGTTCATTTGCAGCAGCTGGAGGCCCAGGTATGCCCATTCTCTCTGTGTCTCTCTCTCTCTCTCTCTCTCTCTCTCTCTCTCTCTCTCTCTCTCTCTCCCTCTCTCTCTCTCTCTCTCTCTCTCTCTCTCTCTCTCTCTCTCTCCCTCTCTCTCTCTGTCTCTCTCTGTGTCTCTCTCTGTCTGTCTCTCTCTCTCTCTCTCTCTCTCTCAAATAAATATGTAAATAAATATATTTTAAAACTTTTATCTTCAGGGAAAGGCCTCATAGGCAGGGAGTACCTAAGACAGTTTTACTGAATTATTTTACAACATTCTGTGTACCTATTTCTCTGATTATAGGAAATATTTTAAACATTGGCCTATGCATGGCCTGCTACCTGCTATCAGTCATTCTCCTACTTACATGGCTGACAGAAATAAGTCTATGTGCTCACCAAAGTAGACTAGATGTCTACATCAGCCCTATCCATAAAAGCCATCAAAACGCTTTTTCACAGGGAAATGGGCAATAAACAGATATGCTCTCTTAATTGATCCCATCATGTCACATGACAGGATGAATGTAGGGAGAAGGGCCAGACACAATTTTGTGGGCACTAAGGGGTCTGTGATAGGAGGTCCCAGTGCACTCAAATGTGGTGTGACATGGATGTGTGTCTTTTCTGAGACTTCAAGTGGATGGATTGTGCACTCGGGAGTGTTACATTTGGTGTGAAACCACACATACTTGCACACACACACACACACACACACACACACACACACACGTACAGATGATCTTTGAGTTAATAATGGTTCGATGAAATCAGTGGGTCTGGGAAGATAGCTAAGTGATTAAAAGCACTTGCTTGCAAAGCCTGCTGGCCTGGATTCAATTCCCAAGCCAACTACATAAGCCAGATGCAAAACATGGCACAAGCATTTGGCATTCATTTGCAACAGCCAGAGGCCCTAGCATGCTCATATATATACATACACATATGTGCAAATAAAAATAAATAAATAAAGCTGGAAAGATTTCTCAGTGGTTAAGGCACTAGCTTGCAAAACTGAATGAGTTTGATTCCCCAATGCCCACGTAAACCTGATGCACAAAGTGGCACATGTATCTGGAATTTGGTTGCTTACCTGCTTTGCAGTAGCCAAGAATCATGGTTGTGGCTTATTGCTGTTACATGGTCACAGTTGTGTTCCATGTGTGCATTAAGATCCACAGAAGGGCTAATCTGAGTACCAGGATGCTCAGAGCTCTCCCTGCAGTGTCTCCTGCTCTGGGTATAGTACTCAGACCTGTAGGAGGCAGGTGGTCTGAGGCCAGCACTGTCAACTGCCTGGTCACCTATCTCTGAGTTGTATTGTACCCAACTTGTAACTTTGGCTTTGTAACTTGTCTCCTTTCTCCCATTCAGACTTAACCTTAATAGAAGGTTAGTTTTTAATTGGGGCAGGTGAGTCATCAAAGGTCAGCTGGAATTCAACACATGTGGGGAAAATATGCATACTGAAGTTGGAGTGTGTGCTGTTTCCTCTGAGGGCCTTCCCGGTCCCGGGGCTTATGCTGGGATTGCTGGGCTGCTCTCACTCAAAATGGTCGACCAAGCCTGCCTCTCCCAAGTACAGCTATCGGCACCTTGTCATGGCACAGCGAGTGTCAGATCGTGAGGAACCCTGAAAACAGCTTCTGTGGTAATGCGAAGAAATGTAAGCCAGCTAGTCAGGTATTGCCACTAGAGAAACCATTGTAAAGTAGGCACAGTACTGGTACTAAAGAAAATGTTTCTCTCTCTCTCCCTCTCTCTCCAATAAATAAATAACTATAAATAAATCTTTTTAAAAAGTGGGGCTGGAGAGATGCCTTAGCAGTTAAGGCACATGACTGCAATGCCTAAGGACCCAGGTTCATTTCTCCAGGTCCCTTGTAAGCCAGATGCATATGGTAGATGTGGAGTTTGTTTGCAGTGGTTAGAGGCCTTGGCACACCCATTCTCTCTCTCTCTCCCTCTCTCTTTCTCTCTCTCTCTGTCTCTCACTGTCTCTCTCTGTCTCTCTCTAATAAATAAATAAATAAAAATAAATCTTTAAAGGAAATATGTGTTATAAGGTACACAAAGTATTAGCACCAAAGAAAACATAGTTAAGGTGCTTGCCTGCAAAGCCAAAGGACCCAGGTTCAATTCCCCAGGACCCACATAAGCCAGATGCACAAGGGGGTGCATATGTCTGGAGTTCCTCTGCAGAGGCTAGAAGCCCTAGTATGTTCTCTCTCTCTCTCTCTCTCTCTCTCTCATAAATAAATAATAATATAAATATAAATATTAAAAATAAACTATCTTTAAAGCCCAAACTTTAGAAGCATCCAGCTAAAAGAAATGGACACTTTGAAAAAGCTTATCAGAAACTCAATCTAGAGCTAAGGGAACTATCAGCTCAGGGTTGCTGTCCTTTCTGAGAGAAGAGCCCAGACTCTGGACTATCGGCTCACTTCACAGCAGGAAACTAGGCCTTGTCAGGGAAGTCTTGCTTCTGTTTCATCATGTCCAAATGTGGAGCCATCTAGGATCACATGTCCTGACACTGAGTCTGGTATTGAACTTCCAGCTGAAGCTCCTGTCAATAGCAAGCCAGCCAATGCAGGAAGAAGGGAGGAAGGAGGGGAAGGAAGGAAGAACTATAGAATGCCAACCTATGTAAAGGTAAATCTTTTAGATAACCCATGATTATATGAGGAAAGCTAGGTGAAGTTGGCCTTGTAGATCGCCAGACTCAGCCATGATGTGGACCCATTGAGAGAGTCCTGCAGCTTCATGTACAGTGAATGGGACTTAAGAATCATTCAGGCCCCAACGGGCTTGCATAGCCCCACTCCTCCAGCTCTGCTGCCTGTAGCACACACAGCCTCTCTCTTTAATTGGCTCCACTCAGAGCTTTCAGCATGCCTTGGCAGACAGCTCATAGTTCTGGAATCTGCAGCATCCTGGGGTCTCCACTGATATATAGGGTTCATCTCCATAGCTTCACACAATGGCCTCTCAGCACCTTTTTGCAGGGACTTAGCCTCAATAGGTTTCTACAACTATGGAGAAAGACTCTATGATGCCCACAATCTTGCATCTTTCATGCCTCCAAAAGCATGTGGATGTTGCTGCCAAGCTCTGTGCCAGTTTGAGACGTCACCTGGTGGACCACAGCCATAGCAGCCTCTTTATGCCATTCAAACCAACCTTTGCAGGGAACCCCTCCTGCAGCGTTCTCTGTTCAGGCTTTCCCCTTTCAAAAGAATTTGCATTCTCACAAGTTAGTGACTTTAATGGGTGGTCTCTTGCCCTGTGGTATCTTTTCTATTATTCCAGTGAAGAGAGTCAGTTTTCTCTTTAACTTCATGAATCTCTTTAAAAATTACAGATGCTTTATTGACTGCAATCTCTTTGTCTGGAACTTTAAACTGGTTCACTAACCCCTCCTCTCTAAACTTCACTTTTTTTCATATTTTTTTGTCTCTTTCACTATATATCTGAGTAACAGAAGTGAATAGTAACCATGCCACAGCCAAAATGCTGTGCTGTCTTGAAATTTCGTCTACCAAACAAATTAGTCCATTACCTTTAAGTTTAAATTCAATCTCATTCAAGTCCTCAGAACCTGGGCAGAATGTATCCAGACTCTGTCAGGAATCGAGCATGGTCTCTAACCCCATTAAAGATAGAGTCCTTGTTCCCCTCTGAAACCCCATAAGCCAGAACTCCACTGTCCATGTTTCCTTGGCATTCTAGCCTTCCAAATGCCCACAAAAGTGGCTCTTCTTACAGCATTGTAGGATCTCCTAGCCCAAAGTTCTAAACTCATTTCCATCCCTCCAGAAAACCAGCTCCAAAAGCCTCTAATTCCCTGGTCCAGGCAGCAAGCAGCCTCAAGTCAGAGCTGCCCAGCCAGGGCTCATTGAACCCTGACCACAGGAGCCACGGGACAGCGAGTCATTCCGTTTTCGGCCACAGAGATGGGGGATGACATGTTTCTCAGCTGTCCAATAACAGCTGGACACCACAGCTCATAGGAGCTATGGAAAGCAGCTGGCTAGTTTACACAAGGACAAGTAGGCTGGGTTTCAGGCGTATATGCTGAATGGTCACTTACCCATGGGAAGTTTGTGTGCAGAACAAGGAATAGATGAGTCTCGGCTCCCAATTAGGACAAGCACATGACTCCTCTCATCTAGCCAACAGGCACTTGGTGTGCCTTTTAGCAGGAAGCACTGGTTGCTTCTATCCCTTCTCCCTCCTCTCCTCCTCTCCACCCCTCAGGAAGTGGACAGGAGCAGCTGGGAACAGAGGGTTCTTGGAGAATCCACTGAGCTGGACTGACTCTCATCATGGAAATACCTTTGTACATAGTCTAGTCTTTAGTATCTGTGTTCACTAACCCATGGACACTAGTGGATATCCTGTACCTTTATGCGTAGCAAATTAAAAAACAAAAACCTGTTATAGTGGTTGACACTGTAATCCACAAACTGTAAGGACGAAGATAGTGCTTCTAGTTCGCACCTGCCTAAAAGGATGAGCAAGCTGTTTGATAAACACAGTAAATCTTTATCTGCAATGTGAGGGAGGTATGGAATCACCTTGCTTGTCTGGCCTTACCTGCTTGCTGCATTGACTTCTCCGCCATGGTGCCCTCATGTCACACCTCTGGGTCTTTGTTGGAATAGATGCCCCAGAACTAAGTATGAAAACACAGAGTTCCTCCAAACAGATAGGAGAAGGAAAGAGTGAGCTTGACTCTCAGACATGGCAGCTTTGTGTGTGGGTGCTCTGGTGTCCTGTGCTGTCACTCAAAGAATGGGGTCAGAGCTCAGCTTAAGGGTCAGACATCCCACTGCTTTCTGCTGTCCTCCCTGGAAAGGCAAAGAGCAGGCTCTCTAGGGGAGCTTTGAAAGGCGATCTTGCAGAGCTGGCACACTTGATTGCTCATTAATAGTCAACGACCTCGCCGTCACCACCATCAACCCAGGTACGTATCCCTGACACCTGGGAAACAAGCCAGGTTGAGGGAGGTGTGGGTCCTGCTCCCCAAATCAGTACCCACACATGAAAACTCTGATGAGACAAGGAAGTGATGCCAGGAGATACTCGGGGAGATGCCTGGTCATGTGAAGTGAGCCTCGTTCTCTCCTCTGCACTTTCTTTACCTCCTCTCATCCATCCTGGCCTGTGCACACTGTGTGACTGTTGGGACAATGGCAGTGACGAAGGCTAATGATAAGCCACACTTCTAATGTCCCAATGGCTGTTTGGGGCTAATGCCCTGAAGGGCAATTACAGTGGATTATGTTATAGGATATCAGAGTGTTTGAAAGCACTGCCGGATAAAATGAAGCCTAGCTAATTACAGCTTAATTAATTAATTACTGCTGTCCTTAGAGGCTTTTCAATTTGCATTCCCTCAAGTCTGCTTCATTCAAAACTTGGCCATAGTAAGCTCCCAAGTTCAGTTCCAAGGCAAAAAGGGGAGGAGGACAAACAAAATGTAGCCTTTGAGCTCCAGGAGGCAGGGATGGGAGCAGGCAGCCAGTGGCAGATGGGAGTGACCTCTGCACACATCACAGGTTTCCAACCTTATTCAGTCAGGATCGAGAGATTGTGGAAGAGGAAGATCTACTGACGTGTCCGACTCTCTGTGGTGCATGGCATACATGGGTGTGTTCAGTCTCAACAGCCTGCCCTCCCATACCCCACTGTAGAACAGAAATATCACCGGTGCCCCATGCGAACTGAGGCTAGTGACGACATCTGGAGAGGATTCTGCTTTATTCTGACCACAGCATCCTCTGCAAGCCTGAGTTCAGCCCTCCTTCACATCTCTCGAAATTCCAAGGGACCATGTGTCTTGGCAGCATCCCACCCCACTGTCCCAGTGAGCCATGTGATGGGGGGGGGGGTTTCCTTCATGATTCCATAGCCAAATTCCACAGCAACACCACTTCAGGAAGGCTCCCATAGCAAGGGCTACCGCTAGCCAGAGGAGTCTGAGCAGGTTAAACGCCATATTCCTCATGCAGCAGATCTGGGACAGGTGACTTCAGGTTGCTGTAATAGTCCTGGAGCCTTCCTCCCGGCTCCAGGACACCCATTACACAAGTAGTTCCACGCCCATAACCTCAGGTAGGAAGGAGGGGCAGTGTTTCCACAGGGACCCCATGTCTTGTCAGAGAGCAAAAGCCTTCCCAGAGTTCTCATAGAGACCTCCCTGCACCGTGTTCCCCAAACCCAAGGGTAAGAGTGGACAAGGAAGGGAGAGGTTGGCGAAGGCTTTAAAAGTCTGCCACAAAATACTGAAGTTGATCCACATCTACCCTCAATGTTCTTGTCTACTTCATGCTCTCAGGAGATGTGAATCTTTCATTTTCTTCACACACACACACACACATATATATATACACATATATATACATATACATATACACATATATATACATATATATATGTGTGTGTGTATGTATATATATATGTATGTATGTATGTATGTATGTATGTATGTATGCATGCATGCATTTGAGAACAACAGAGAGAGAGAATGGGCATACCAGGACCTCCAGCCACTGCAGACGAACTCCAGATACATGTGCTACCTTATGCATCTGGCTTACGTGGGTTCTGGGGACTCAAGCCTTAAACCAGGGTCCTTAGGCTTCTCAGGCAAGCACTTAAATGCTAAGCCATCTCTCCAGTCCAAAAAATGTGAATCTTTCTAAACCAGCACCTGGTTATATAATCAGTGCTCAAACACACAGGTTGTGGCTCTATCTAATTTTTTTTTTTTTTTTTTATCAGTGGGTGATGTTACCAGCTCTGGTTATGGCAAGAGTGAGGTAAAGTCAGGGATCAATGGTGCCATGGCCACGTAGTGACTAACTTCTGAAGGATGACACCTCAAGATTCTGGACGCATTTAATAATCTTGTGCCCCAGTTTTCTCTCTGAGAAATGAGAACTATCATTTCCTTTCTCCACATTTCTACTGGACTGTAAAGGTTCAAGAAGGTGTGAATGTGCTTTAGAAAATTAAGTGCTATTCAAATGGGGGAAAAAACGCCATTGGTGGCCAGAAAAGGTGGCACTGGGCATGTGAGCCTCACCCACCCTGGCATACCGACCTCAGAGACCCAGACACTATGTCAGCGGTCTCACTCGGCTGCCTCAAGCTTTGTTTATTCCCATGAGGCAAAACAACATGGGGGCTTTGCTCCCCTGCAGGTGTAGGGAGCAGTTACAAACCTTCCCTTGCCAGTTAGAGAGCCGCCTTGTGCCTGCATGTGCGCTATCTGGTCATCTTGAGGACAGATGCCATTTTCACTCTTGGCCTCGGTCGGCCACGGCAGGTCCTCTTCTGGAATCAGTTGACGTTGAAGTTTGGGAAGGAACTATAGCCAAGCCCTCTGCTCGCTAACCTTTCCGAATTGCTGACGTCACTGTCTTTGTTCTCCTCCAACTTTGCAGACGAACAAAGCCGTGGCCAAGGGGGACTTCCATCAGGCCAGCACCAGCTCCCGGAGGGCCCTGTTCCTGGCCGTGCTGTCCATCACCATTGGAACTGGCATCTACGTGGGTGTGGCTGTCGCCCTCATCGCCTACCTCTCCAAGAACAACCACCTATGAGCTTCCCCGCGGGCCAGCACGAAGGGGAGGAACCGGGCCAGGTGTGCGAGGGCAGAGAGAGAGAGAGACACACCTGGGCCACGCTGTACAGTGCCAGTGATTGCCAAGCGACTCCACGACGCCCTGGAATCTTCTACTCCTGGACTCCTTTTGTTTTTATCCTCCACTTCATCTTCAGCACCGTGCAGAGCACCAGGCAGGGGGAAGCTGCTGATTCTTCCACGTGGAAGTGCCCAGGATTGTGGCCCAGAGGCTGTCCCGGACGGGTTCTGATGAACCGAGAACATCCCAGCTCTGCAGCCTGCCAGTGCCTGGACCACCATCCCATTAGCAATATATAAACAGTTATTTAAAAAACATGTTTATTTTTTATGGAATATGGTGCAGCAGGCAGAGGACAGGGGACACGACGCTGCTGTCTGTGGCCTGCGTGACACCTCTGCATCCCTCGTCTACGTGGCTTCCCTGCCAGAAGCTCGTGAGGAAGAAGGAAGAGGAGTACCTTCCAGGAGGCCTCCTCTGCTGAGGGGCCCTGGCTGAAATGCAAACCAGAGGAACACAGTCCCCGCCTGGACCCTACCCACTCCCAGCACGCTGCCCCAGCTCAGAACACCAGACCTGCTGCGGATGGTGTCCCCTCGGCAGCTTCCCCAGCCATAGTGATCCTGGGACCTCATTGGTCTACATGGGGACTGCAGCCCCCGCTCAGAACGAGCTCAGTGTTTGCCCCAGGAGCCCGAGGGGAAGGAGCTTCGAGGACACACGGGGAGTGTCACTCTCAGATGCCAGTGATCTGAGAAACGAGACGGGCCTACTCTGTCGACTAAATGAATGGCTATTTTCTTGTCATTTTTTTAAGTGCAACTCTTGCTTCATGCTGCTTCAGTTGCAAGATGAATGCTGAGAAATAAGTAATCACAGACGTTTTAATACCATGTCATCGCTGTTTTACGAGTGTTCATTATTTAACAAAAATTATCTTTTAGCTTGTTTGCTTATGACTTTTCTTTCTGATGAATTGGAATGGTTGGGTGTCATTTTAATGTTTTACTTGCGTTTGAATATTGGCAGAACCAGCCAAGACTTAACTGTTGCAACAGTGGTAGGCTCACCAACCAGGGCAAGGATCACAGTCCTGTAACTCTCCATGTTGAGTACCTCCAGAGGACCCAGAGGCCTCTGTCTAAGACAGGGCTCCTCTTTGTGGCAAGTAAAATATTCCCAGTGCCTGGAACCCTGGCATCACATCTCCAGAAATCCTGGCTGGACTGGGGAGGGGCACAGTGAGTGGCAATTCACAGCTGCAGCGCAGCGAGAATCACTGCCCGGAATTAGGATAGGTTTGGTCTCCCCCACTTGCCAATCTCTCCCTTGACCTTGAACTTGTAATGTTTACTAAATTATTACTGCTGGCTTCCTGAGTCAAATCGAGCATTTGTCTCAGTTGAAAACACAACCTTATCCCTAGGAAAAAGAAAATATGTAAAAGATGCCCAGGCACCCCATGAGTGCCAAGTCAGCTGGCCAAAGATAGCCTGGATTATAATGGATCTTATCCCGGCCGTGTCTTTCCAGATGGTAGAGCCTTAGTTCACAAGGGTGCCACCCTCCCTGTAGATTTTCAAAGTCTGCTGAGTATTTCTTCAGGTCCAGGAGACAAAAGCCCATTTCCAATGTCATATTGATCAGAATAGCTACAAGTGTGTGGGGGTTCAGAGCTACTGGAATGGAGCTTTGTGGCACAGAATTTCCCGTAGTGGGCATTGAGTAGAACAGTACTTGGCATTAGTGACTGTGTGGGTGGTGGTGAACATCCACCTCAGTGGCTGAGTTAGAGTCTTGGGCAAATCAGGGTAGTCTACCAGCAGCCTGGACTTCCCTACACCACTCTGACTTAAGTACTGCCAAGGTTATCCTCTGGCCTGGACGATGGGCACCTTCCCAAGAATACTTCTGGGGGAGGGATGAGAACTGACCCAAAACCACAGACATAGACAGTGGAATGCAAGGGCAGAGCCATATCTGAACAGTCCCATCCTGCCTCCCTACCGGCAGAAAGAATGTGGCTGCTGGCACCTGGCGCCTGCTGGGTGCTGAGGGCTCAGTGTCTGTTCCACACTAGTTCATTCAAGTCCTGTGAAAACCCTTTCCCACAACCATTTTTGACAGAGACCCAGAGCTCTTACGTCTTTTTCCCAGCATCCTGAACCAGAGACATGGTGAAGCAAAAATGCAATCCTGGGATTTTTAGTGCTGTCCTTGTCTCCGCGGTCCCACAAGGCAAGAGGAATGGCCCACACCACACAGAGATGTGTAGGAATGTAAAAGATGGTAGGGGTTTGTAGCAGCTACTTTCTTGCTGCAGGGACAAAACACCTGACCTTATGGAAGGATAAGGGTTTGTTTCCAGCATATAGTTTCCAGGGGAAGTTTCATCCTGGTGGAAAAAGCATGACAAGAACAGACAGTTGGGCATCACATCTCTCCATCAGCAGGGAGCTAGGAGAGAGGGGGAGAGACAAAGACAGAGAGAGAGAGAGAACTGAGTATGGTAAATGGGGCTAGACTATAACACCACAAAGCCTGCGCCCAGTGACACACCTCCTATAGCAAGGCTCCACCTCCCAAAGGTTTCACCAGCTGGGAATTAAGCATGAGGCTACAGGGCACATTTCACATAAAAACTACCACATGATTATATATCACAGCCTGATTTTTTTTTTAATTTTTATTTATTTATTTGAGAGTGACAGACACAGAGAGAAAGACAGATAGAGGGAGAGAGAGAGAATGGGCGCGCCAGGGCTTCCAGCCACTGCAAACGAACTCCAGACGCGTGCGCCCCCTTGTGCATTTGGCTAACGTGGGACCTGGGGAACCGGGCCTCGAACCGGGATCCTTAGGCTTCACAGGCAAGCACTTAACCGCTAAGCCATCTCTCCAGCCCCACAGCCTGATTTTTGTCAGCAGGTTAAAGAAGCAATTTAAGGAGAAGGGTGGGAAAACCTAGGGTGCTTAGGCAATGTCTCCTACGGTAGATGGTGCTCTGATCCATCCTTAGACATGGCCACAGGGCCCTTCCTTTATCTCCTCCTCTGTGTGTCCCTCTTGTCCATCACGGGAGATGTGTATGGTGTCCCCACTTTTACTTCCCTAATTTCTTCTTTCTGTCTGTTTCATTCGGTATTCCTGATTTTTCCAGGAGTCCCTACATCAGGTCTCTGGACTTCAGCATGTGTTCCCATGTCAGCAGGCATCTCCAACTTTCCAGATCTCTCCGACCCACAAGTCGCCCTCCTCCTTGGGTGTCCTCAGTCTCAGCAGGCATATCCACTGACCTAACCAGCTCTTCTCGTTTGATCAGTTATCCCGGCTTCCCAGCTGTCCTCGTGGAACCACAGTGAATCCCAAGAGCACCATGGCAGAGGCTACACCTATAGGTCGGTGAGACTTGAGTGGTGGTCGGGGTTCCAGCTCATGGACCAGATGTCTAAGTAGGACAATAAGAACACCTTCTCGTAAGCTGAGGCAGGGTCATCTCACAAGCCTAACCAGACCCAGGTTGTTAGAGGCCAGCTAACATGCAGAGAAGCCTCTGGGAATAAAAGGTAATATTGGGCATTCCCTCATCTTGCCTACAACTGCTTCTTCTCCATGGATATAAATGTCACGTGGATATTACAGCAGAGACCATGGTCAAATGCTGGCCTGAGTCTCAGAACCCTTACCCTTAAACATTTATAGTATCTTTGAGGCTCTGGTGGACTGGTTAAAATACTAGCCACACATGACAGCATGTGTTTGATTTCACCTGCATTAGTTGACATAATATGCTAATAAACCATGAAGTGTCAAGTCTGACCCTGAGCCCAGCCACCTGGACTCTGGGAAAGCAGATCTGTCTCCTGTGACAGGTCAGCTTGCACATCTTCTCTGTTGTCACAAATTAGGAGTATCAGATAAACCAGAGATGACCATGGCTATAATGCCCCCACCCTGTAGCCTGTTGATATTTGAACTAATCTCAGCTGCCCAAGAGGCAAGGGATGGAGGTGGGCTTTACTCTTGTAAGCTCATATTCACTCATCTCTGCCGGGCATTGGTGTTTGCTAAACCCACAAACACATGGCACCTGTAGACTGTTGGCTCCCTGCCAAACAGGCTTGTAAGTGGAGTAATGCATGTGTCAGCCCCCCTCCCCCGCCCCGCCGAGCACCCCAGAAGTGGGTCAGAGCCCTGGGCAGGGAGAGACAGCAGGGATGGGAGCTGCTGTACCTGCATGGTAGGTAGGGCAGGGCTCTAACCCAGCGCAGCTGTTCGCCTCTGTAGATTTGAGACATGGAACACAGTGTTGCAGAGAAGGCGAGGACAGCTGCCCACACATCAGGGACAGAATGCCGGGACGGAAACTCCACATGGGTCTGTGCAGTAGGATGACTCATGGGCAGAAGGAGACATCCAGGGAGGTAGGCAATGATGGAGCAGAACAGGGCACTTCCCTGGAGAGGCTCCAGGCTGGAGACACTCCCGGGGGTAGTACTGGTCTAGGCTTTTCAAACTCGGAACGGTGAGAGGACCAGTGCAGAGACACAGATGGGACCTGTTTCTGCTTGAGCTGAAAACTGGCAAGCAAGCCTCTGCTCCACACAGAAGGTCAAGGGCTTACCTCTGGGTCTTGTCACTGCTGTCATTGGTGCTATAGTTTCTTTTCCTTTGTTTGCAAAAACCAGCGGGCAGGACAGACATCTTAAAGAGAGCCTTGGAAGGCCAGGTGACAGTGAGGTGCAGCAGGGATGAGTCCCTAACATGAGCCTCCCATGCCACTTCCTCCTTCTCTCTCCAGATGCCCTGTGCCCATGCAATGTGAGGGGCTGGTCTACAGGCAGGAAGAGAGCCCCTGCTAAGACAGGCTGTCATAGGCCCCAGGATCCACTGTGCTTCTCCATGATGACCCTTGAGGGAAGTCCCATGAGAGAGGATGGCAAGTGCCAAGACGCAAGTTGTGTATGGCACCAGTGAGCTGTGTGTGCCTTCTTGAGTTCCAAGACAGTTTGCCTGTCTACTACAAGACCTTCATTGCCCCGTGCCAAAGCCACTAATGAAAAGTCAAAGGACAGTGCCATCGTTTCTAGTGACCAAGACCCTCACTGACATTCTCCATAGACATCTCCATTGCCTGACACTCATTTTCCTCCACCAGCCATTGGGTCACAGCTTCCCATGGCTCCTGTACCCATCTCTGCCATGCAGGGGTCACCATGACATATCCAGCTCCAGGCTTTGTGATGACAGTCCCTTTAGCTGAGTACCACAGCCAGCCCTCTCATCCCAAGCCATTGTTCCAGCATAGCATGAGCCAAGGCGGCCCTTGCCCAGGTGGACAGAAAGGCCCATGTGCCTGCCCGGCACACAAGCATGTACAGGGAGTAAAGACAGTAAAAGCAAGGTGCTGTATGAATGCTCAAGACCACACGTTATAGCTTCCAGGGCACCGGGCTATGCTTTGCACTGAGATCAAGTCATTCTATTTGAGTCAGGTCAAGACCAATTTGAATCTAAATAGATGGGGAAGGGACCAATATGATATCTCTGTATGTAAGGGAAAGACAGCACAATTGGGAACAGTAGTACCTCACGCTGCTCTGACCTATTGTCCTCCATTCCATCTTTGGACACCTAATGACATCTGACTCTAGCTCATGACTCAGCTAAGAACCAGAGAGCCCTTCTTTTGGTTCTCGGTTATTTCCTTTAGCAAGACGCTTGGCATTCCTCCAAGTCACATGAACTAACATCTTCATTCTCTAGATGTCCCCGTACACGTTAAGCAGTGTCTGCTTTCCCTCTCCACTAGTTAGTGGGGTGTTCCTGAGGGTAAGCAGAACCTGCTATGAGGCAGAATTAGGCAAGGAGCCAAAAACCCCTGCACAGTCTCCCACTTAGCATGAGGCAAGGCTTCCATTTGTTCTCTCAAGAGTCCTTTGTGTTATTAGAAGCAAGAGGCAGTCACTGACCAGTGACAGTCTTTAATTTAGAAAAGAGAACAGGCCCACTTCAGTTTTCTTCATCACTTCTCTTACTTAGTGATGGGAAAAAATGGGAATTAAATGTGAACCCCCTCACAAAGGAAACTCATTTTGATTTCTAAAGAACTCCAGCTGTACACATGGCATCTTAAGGATCTCCAAGAAATGAATGTTTTAAAATTAGTGCCCACTGATTTTGAAGACTGCATTTTAAATCCATCTGAATTCACGTTCGCAGCCATCATGTCCTGAGTCGCTCCTGTCATTATCCTCAATCTCAGAGGAGGAAGTGGGTTCACTGAGGCCCTCACAATGTCAGGACTCAGCCTGGAAATGCCAAGGCCAGCAGAGACAACCATAATCAGAGACAGCAGCAGGTATCCCCAACTTGAGTGTCACTAAGAACTTAGCAGCAAGAACACTTGGTGGGGGTCACCCAACACAGCACCCTCTTGGAGTATTCATGGCAGGAGAAAAGCTGGGACTTAAGGCCTCCTCCACATGCCTTGTGACTTTTCCTAGAGCAGATGTCTTCTCCAGACAAAGAAGGGACATTCCCCTGACCTCATGTAAGTCACAGGGAAATAGTGACTATGGTATTATGTAAGTTCCCAGGGAGGTAGTAACTGTGGTGGTAGAGGTCAAAGGCATGAGGCCAGGACCACTTGAAATCAAAGGACATGCTAGATCTGACAGCAAACAGAACAACAAACCAGGGATAGCTTTGTTCCACTCTTCACCGGACACTTGTCATTACTGAGACATTATCACAATGCCTGTCTGATGGATAGAGAGCAAACATGCTAATTGATATCTTACAATGCTTAGAACAGCCCACCAGAGTCAGTAGTATCAAGAAAGTATGGAGGCTCGGGAGATGACTCAGGGGCTGAGGGCACTTGCTGCATAAGCACGAGGACCTGAATTCTGTTCCCAGCACCACATAAAAAAATGGGCATGCATGCCTATCCCCAAGGCTGAGAGGACTCGTGCCAGGAGAAGCAATGGGGCTCTCTGATCAGCCACCGTCCTCATGGAAAAACAATGAGCTCCAGGTTCAGTGAAAGACTTCATCTCAAGTAAATAAGGCCAGAGAATAATAGAGGGGGACACTTGGTGTACGCATGGGGTGTGCAGATCTTATACACACGTGCGTACACACCACACACATACAGAGAAGAAGTGTCTGCTCTTCAAGTTCCTCATGCAGTTGGGGTGAGTCACAGCACAAATAAATATTCACGTTTGAACAGTAACTCTGAGACCATCCAAGAGAGTATCGCCCACACAGGTGGCATGTCGCTCAGCTGAGTGAGTCTGAGACCCACTTGCAGTCCCGTGAAGGAGGACGGTGGGGAGGAAGGGAGGAAGCCATGCTGCTGCCTGGCAGTGAACCTCCATCGGCCCTTACCTGCACACAGACCGTGGGCTTTAGAGAGAAATTTTCTCTTCCACTCTAGAAGGGCTGAAGCCCCCATTCTCAGATGACAGAGCCAGAACTCCAGGGGCCAAGGGGTTTCTCAGGGACCCCAAGTTCCAAGAGTTAGGCTCTAATTCAGTTTTCTGCAGGATTTTCCCATTCTAAGTCCTATTTCATCACAGTTCACCAAGCATTTTTTGAGCACTTGGCATGCACAAAGGCGAGGATGGGCCCTTGGGAGAAAAAGACCAGAGAGAGACCCAGTGTGAGTAACGCAACTCCGTGGCAGACAGCACAGCATAGACAGACTCCAGCGGTGGTGCATGAAGAGGGAGGCCGAAGTCTGGGGGACGATCTGTGGCTGCATGCCACCCAGGATACAGTCTTACCCAGTGCAAGAGTGTGATTTTTAAAAATATTTTATTTTTTTATTTATTAGAGAGAGAGAGTCAGACAGACATACAGACAGATAAAGAGAGAATGGGCACACCAGGGCTTCCAGCTACAGCAAACAAACTCCAGACACATGTGCTACCTTGTGCATCTGGCTTACGTGGGTCCTGAGATTTGAACCGAGGTCCTTTGGCTTTGCAGACAAATGCCTTAACTGCTAAGCCATTTCTCCAGTGAGGAGTAATACTTGGGCTACACAGGCAACCTTGAAGAACACTCAAGTTCCTCTCTATGATTCTTGGTAACTTCACTGGAGTCTTCTGGACTCTCAGGAGAGTCTTGCAGTTCTTACGTGTCTACTAACTGTACAGAAGCACTTTGTCCAATATTCCTACATCATCTATACTTGTGCAGGGCTGGGGTATTTGCCTGCTCTTGTCCAGCTTTGGGGAATGGATAGAGATTCCCCTAAGCTGGGAGGATTTTACAATGTTTTTATCCACTCAGAGGGTCACTACTAATACCTGCCTGGGGTAGGCACTGCAACGTGAGATCTCTTTTGAGACAAGCCCAACAGCCTTTTATGAGAGAGAGAGAGAGAGAGAGAGAGAGACAGAGAGAGAGAGAGTTAGCATACCAGGGCCTCCAGCCATTGTAATCGAGCCCCACATGCATGTGCCACCTTGTGCACATGTGTGAACTTGCATCACCTTGTGTGCCTGGCTTACTTGGGACCTAGAGAGTCAAACATGGGTCCTAAGGCTTGGCAGGCAAGCACCTTAAGCACTAAGCCACCTCTCCAGCCTGAGACCTCATTGACCACAAAGGCCACCTAGAAAGCAATAAGCAACAACAAGCTTTTGTCCAGCTACTACATCATTCTAAAGTCAACCAGATATTAACTATGAAAAGGAGCAAACAGATGTGAAAGGACAATAAGGTATCTGTCTGTGGCCCATCTCTCTATGGATGCCATCTCTGCCAATGCTGCCCTCTATGTGGCACCTTCATCTCCATGTTTCAAGGCTTAACAAGGTGAGAGATTTGCTTTGCTCACACAGCCAATAAAATCTGAGTTATGCTTCAGTTCAATCTGAATCCAAAGTCAATAGTTCAAATGGCTCTAGATTCAATATGAGTCTATTTTTTTTTTAGTTAGGTTTGCTTGCTCATACTCCTTACAAGAAACAGAAGAAGGCTGAAGAGATGGATTATCAGTTAAGATGCTTGCCTGCAGAGCCTAAGATCCAGGTCCAATTCCCCAGGATCCACATAAGCCAGATGCACAAGGTGACACATGTGTCTGGAGTTCATGTGCAGTGGATGAAAGCCCTAGTGCACCCCTTCCTCTCCCTCTCTCTCTCCTTCTTCCTATCTCTGTCAAATAAACTAAATTTTAAAAAAGAAACAGAAGAGAGGCCATTTTCAGAGTTGAGTAATGTCAAGTGTAAAGTCCTAAGTCTAAGAAAGTTATACCTACTCTCTATTCTGAGATTTTTGAGCCCCTTCCACTTATTTGGAAAAAAATTGCCACATATTATTCTGAGTCTGGGAAAACCAAGTCTGCGTCCCATACTTATGGGGGTGGTGGATAGCCCTAGGGAATGAAGGACAGGCCATCTGTGTGTCCAGAGGTCCGACTACAATGTGCAGTGTCACAATCGATATCGTCATATGCCATTCCTCTGAAATTCCACAACACTTCCAGGTGGGCATGGTGCTTAACATTCCCATTCTACAAGTGGGGAAACTGAGGCTTGGCTGACAAAGCTGATCCATCATGGAATCCAGGTCTGTACAGCTCCATCAAGAGGCTCTATCTTCTCGCTGCTGACATCATGACTATGCATCAGTTATAGATGCAACTTGGGGCATCCCCCAGGGCCCTGCTTGTGCCACTCGTGAAGTGAGGACCCAGAGACAGCAAAGATGCATTGATGCCCTGAAGGAATGAGGCATCACCAAGCTGTATACATGAAGATTTGTGAAGCTGAAGCCATGCATCTGGAAGCCTGAGTGTGTTCGCCTGCAGTAATCAGCATGGGCCACCTTGACAAAGCACTGTGGACAGGGCAGCTTAAACAGCAGGAATGTTTTTACAGCACTGGTTAGAAGCCCAAGATCAAGATGTTGTCTGGCTTCTCCTTGTAGATGGCTATCTTCTTCCAGTATCCTCACATACATGTATCTATGTCTTGATTCCCTAAGGACAGCAGAACTTGTTGGATTTGACCTATCTTAGCAACCACATGTAAATTTAATCACCTCTTTAAGAACCTCATCTCCAAATACAGCCATATTCTGAGGTCTGGAGAATAGCAATGTAGCCCATGAGCTTGAGAAAGATAAAACGTAGCTACAACACTACCTGAACCCATGTGTGTCATATCCTGGGATACCCCCTTGTCATACAGACACCGACACTGCACCAGAGCCCTCACACACCACCCCCCGCAAACACTGCCCTCAGCTCTGCCTATATGCCCGTCTGTCCCCTGTGCCTGCTGTTTATTCCACAGAGGGCTCGCGCTGCCTATATATGGGTAGGAAGTATTAGTTACCTAGACCTACTCTTCCCTGTCATGGCAATGAGTCTAGCATACATCTGGGCAAAAATCCAGATGTGGCCATATTATAAGCTATAGAGGCCTGAATTCCCAGAATCCTGCTGGCACAGGCCACACTGCACCAGAGACAATGGACCACGCTGGACATGTGCTATAGTCACTGGCTCTCAAGCTCGGAGGCCACAGACATTTCTCGCCCAGCGTGCCTTCAGCCGAGCCACACCTGAGTCCTAAAAGACAGAGAGGCAAGGCATCATGGTTCAGCCTGGAGCTCTTCCCATGCAGAGGGGAGCCTTTGGGAATGAGCAGTCCCTGTGTTTGTGACAGAGCAGCTGGTGACACCAACCAAGACACAAACCTCAGACCACATGGAAGCTGCCTGGGTGCACTTGAGGGGCACACACACCCAGGTATGAGCAGAGAGGGGGATTGGAAAGGGTGGTGTTGACTGGCCTATGTGCCCAAACAACTCTGGAGGATGGCCCTGAGGAATTCTCAGAGATAGTTGGCAGGCAAAATTTTCAGACTGATTGAGGCCCCAACCCGGTGTTCCCTGAGACACCCAGCTGTGTTCCGCTATTGCTACCACGGCCCTGCTTTCCCCTCACGGCAGCTCGGCTTAGAGTGGCGGCCTGGCTCCCAATAGTGTGGCCAGTGGGCAGCCTTTGGCACTTGAGTATGTGCCACACTCCATCTCCGGGAAGCAGAAGGGGGCATTTTCCCCGAGCACAGCTTCCCCAGCAGTAGCTCTTACACCAGAAAGCCCCAGTGGGTCTCATCACTCCTTCTCAGCACAAGAGGCTTCTGCACCTCCTTCCCCATAGCCTCCCCCACTTGCAGTTCACAGGCATTGCTCCCCACTAAACCCATTTCCTCTCCCTCTGGGAAGTGCCAGCCTGCACCACTCCCATTTGTGAACAATGGTGGCTAGGATTTTAGCACATTAAGGCTCAAAGAGGGTGCCTGGACATGCCTAGAAATCCTATACAGCTAGAGCCCAGCCCCTCCCCCCCTGCCGTGACTTCCCCTCTGACATAGCCAGTAGCCCAGTTAGCAATTATAAAGTCCCTTAATACACCTCACTGTCATCCCCTCAGACTCCTCCTCAGTGATGAGCACCCAGCCTTGCCAGCGGCTGCTACTGGATTCTTCCTGTGGGCTATCACACCTGTGGTCTTTCCCATGCCATCCATCTAGTCTCATCATCTCCTCTCTACACAACAGCCTCCTCCACTAAAGCTCTCTGTAGAGGCCACTATCTGGCAGCTGCAATCACAGGATCTTCCCCCACAGACTCATTGGACAAAGACACGTTTGACAGGCTTGGCAAATTTACCCAGAGCCCACAGCACAGTGCATGCATGCTTGGCTCCTACTGGGAAATAAAACGGGCTTAAGCTTATTAGCAGAGGACCCCATTAGCAGGATGAACAGAGGAGTGTGGAGTGCAGCATGGATGCTTGCAGAAGTGAGACTTGAATCGTGCTAAGGCAGCCTGGGCCACTTTTTATTCTGTGACTCCTTGTGCAATTAAACTTCCTCAGTGTTCACTTGCATATCACGTGTGAAACAGACCGCCTTCCGGGCTCAGCTGTGTCGTTCCAGAGGCAGAACTGAATTATGATGGTACAGCTGGGAAAACTGACATTGCTTCTAAGTTATACACCAAAGAAGAAAATAAACATATTTTTTTTTCAGTTGGAAAGTTAGTAAAGTAAATTTGACTTGTTGAAAAAAAATGAATCAAGACAAGGTTCCTCCTCGCAGCAAAGCCACAGCTCTAAGAGGCTGGCCTGGGGACATGCAAAAGGACAATACTGGAGCAGATAGACTGCCTGGCCCTCTCCAGCAGCCCAGGAGTCTTATGAGCCAAGAAGCAGAGAACCAAGTGTCATTCCCTCCCTCCCTTCTTGCCCACACCCACAGGCTAAGGTCTTCCCAGCAATCTACCTTTGGCATACATTCAGGATCTTCCAGACACAAATATATGGTTGAGGCTTTACACACCTGTTCATGGATGAACAGACTAAGGTTTTCTACCCCTAAGGAGCATTGCCATCCTGGAATGTCAAAGATCAGCTAGCTCATAATGCCCCGCCCCCAGAGGTACCGCCCCAGGGCTTGGAAGCTGAGATGTGGTCAATGACTATCCAGAGCACGCTGGTCTCACCTTGGATACTACTGAGCCTTCCCATCAGCATCTGCCCATCTTCCAAGCAGCTAAAAGCTTCATTCCCTAGAACACTTTCTTTGACCATGGCCACAGGCCTGGGGGGGGGTGGGTTCCTGCACCATCTGAACATTATAACAGTTCATTCACCTGCCCTGCACCTGTCACTCATGCCCAGGGGCTGGGGACAAGACTTACAATGCATTTTTGTTCAAAGAGAACAAAACTAGTCTTGAGGGGACAAACATAAGGGGAAAACTTCCTGTGGGCAGGAACACCTCTATAGTTTTGACACATGTAAAAAATGCTATAACAGGAAATGTAATATTCAAAAAATGCATTACTTTAAATGATATCAAACATCCATATGTATGTTTTGGATTTGCAGTGAGGTGTCCCAGCACAAAACATGCAATAACAGCATGATCTGCATATTGTACAGTGCAGCCCCTTCCACACAACACCAAGTCCATAGACAGTCTGGCTTGCAGGATTATCCTGCTGGTTAGTACTATTTTCATTTTCCATAAATAGCATATCAGGTATTCCAACTGTCCCTCACCCATCTTCAGGACCACCAGTGATGGCATAGTTCTTCCTGGAGCACATCAGAGCCATCATCAGGCAGAGACTGCCCATCCCCCTTGGGTACCCCTCCCCCTCCCTCATCAATAGCAGGAAAAACACAAAGTCATTCCAGTGTTCTTTCCACATGTTTGCTTAAAATGCATTGATTTCCCCAGGCTTGAGTGCGCTGGCTTCCTGCAGAGAATGCTCACTGGTCCACAGTGTCCCTCCTGCTGGCTAGGCCTTCAGCTCTCTGTTTCTTTGCACCACAGAGTGCGGGTCAATGAAAAGTCGTTACAATAAGCTCCGCTGAAATGTCTAAAATGATGTGCAGGAGAGACCTTCACTCAGTGTGTGTTGAATTTGATTAAACCGAGCTTGTGATTTGATGCATAGCCTATTCTCTTCCTGTGAGCAGGGAGAAAACATGCTGTCTGTCCAAATTTCAGTAAGAGGCCCATCGTAAAAATGAACCAGGGCAGGGAGTCCAAAGACCATGCTGTCTGGTAATGAAGGACTGAGTGCAATATCATTTGATTATCAATCCTGGGAACTGATGTCTCATTAACCCTGTCCACTGCCCCTGAGAAAACAGGGTGATTTGGAGTTGCCCACCTTTTGGGGTCACCCTAGATTCCTGCCTTTAGCCCTGGCTTCTCAGAGCATAGACTGGGCTTCTTCCAAGCCCCCCTGATTATAAAGGAAGAGAGCTTATTTTGAATTCTAAGGCTTCTAGGAATTCCACTGTAGGCTGCATGAAGTGACTTCAGCCACCTCTGGGGCCACTGACAAAGGCTAGCCTGGTCTGAAGGCGATCCTGCTAAGAATCTCAGAGAACCAAGGACCTTTGAAGGTGAGTGCCATCTCCTCCTCTTCCTACTCTTGTTGCTCATCCTCCTCCCTTCTTCTTCTTTCCCTCTCCCTCTCTCCCCCACTCTCTCTCTTCTATATGTTAGAAAAGAACAACTTAACAGAATTATGGACACAGGTACATGAGGTGTTGTCACAGTGAAGTGAGATCAACGTCCTGCCTCCATGGATAGACTCCAGCTATACCTCTTCCCACCTTTGAGTTTTCCGACTCCTTAGTGTGGCACACCCTATTCTGCCCTGTTTCCCAGCTACCTCACCTGGCACAGGTACGTCACAGGCATGTGCACCCCCGAAGACTCAGGTCATTGCCGCCACCTCATAAAGCTCCCAACAAGCCTCCATTCAGAGCTCCTCTCTCTGTGCCCAGACCCACATGGGTTTCCATTCAGCCCCTCCACGCTGTTTATTGGAGACCCACCATTAATCCTGCCTGCAGTGATTCTGGAGTGCTGAAAACCACTGAACATCAGCAAAATGAGGCTTAAAAATGCAACAGTGAGCAAAACCCCAAGTCTCAAATGATCTGTGATGTGATCCATTTAAATCTGGTTCAAAAGCAAGAAACACTAACTGTGAAGTATATATGGGTGAGGAAGCATTTTCAGGAAGCTGGAGAGTGTCACATACATTTCAAGGTAGTAGTTTTTCTCCCATGGAGGAGGGATGAGAGAGACGGACAGCAGAGGCATTGCTGGGAAGTGAATGTTCATCACTCAGGCTAGGGGAGTGCATTTCTATCTTCATGCGTAATTCTTAAATAGATGATATGGTTCATGGCTTTGGTTTTCAAGACAAAGATTTAGTATGAACGTGGAACTCTGCTAGATTTGAGGAATAAAGATATTGAGAACGTGGGGCTGGAGAGATGGCTTAGCAATTAAGGTACTTACCTATGAAGCTTAAGGACCCAGATTTGATTACATAGTACACATGTAAGCCAGATGCATGTGGTGGCATGTGTGTCTGGAGTTTGTGTGGCTAGAGGCTCCCGTGTGCCCATTCATTCTCTCTCTCTCTCTCTCTCTCTCTCTCTCTCAAATAAAATATTTTTTTAATTGAGAACTCATAACCCTGTGTCCAAGGACAAGCTGTTTCTCTCTCTTTTTTTTCAGGGCAACAAAGCTGCTCCAATCACAAGATGTAAGCTTGGCAAATGCTGCCGCTCCTTTCACCAAGCCACCGGAAACATCTCTGAGTCTCACTTTGCACATCTTCAAAGTGGGAGCAAACTGCCTGGCACAAAACTGCTGTGACAGCTGGGCGTAGTGGTGCGCACCTTTAATCCCAGCACTCGGGAGGCAGAGATAGGAGGATCGCTGTGAGTTCAAGGCCACCCTGAGAGTACATAGTAAATTCCAAGTCGTCTGGGGCTACAGTGAAACCCTACCTTGGAAAAATTTTAAAAGAAAACTGCCGTGAGGCTTCAGTGAGGTGACATAGGGGACACGAGGCTCTGGAGAGCAACAGCGATAATGATCACGTTTTCATTGTGATTCTCAGTCCCTCCCTGCATCACTGCTGTCCACACAACTGTAACTCCCCCAGTATTTTAAGACTTATTTTAGAGTAGACAGCTTTTGTACAGAAAAATATATCTTGTATTTTTTCTCTAGTTAATCCTCTCTCAGCCTCCTCCCTCTGTCTCCCTGCCCCCATCCTGATTATACCTTCCTGCCTGCACTATTCCCACACTCACTATATCACACAGGTTCTACTACTTTCCCTCCTCCTCCCCCCAATGCCTCTTGTCCCCCTCTAATAGGCCCCTCTTTAGTTTTCTCTTGTCTACACACTCTCACTCCTACATAAACATGCATAAATAAAGATTTGAAGACAAGATCCACATATTAGAGAAAACATGTGCTATTTTAATATAACATTTTTCAGTTCCACCCATTTTCCTGCAAATTTCATAAAACCGTTTTTCTTTTTGGCAGAATGCAATTCCATTGTGTATATGGGCCACATTTTCATTCTCCATTCATCCATGATAAGCATCTAGGCTGATCCCATTTCCTTGCTATTGTGAATAACATATTCATGTTGTGGATATGAACAGCAAGTATCTCTGTTGTAAGGTGTAGAAGCCTTTGGGTGTTATGTTCAAAAGTGGTATAGTTGGGTCACATGATAGCTCTTTTTTTAATTCTTTTTTGAATATATTATGTGTGTTGTGTGCATTTGTGTGAGCATATTCACATGTAGTGGGTGCACATGTGTGTGGGTACACCTGCTCTTGTGTGTAAGTATGCACATGTGTAGGCCAAAAGTTATTGTCAAGTGTCTTTCTTGGTTACTCTCCACCTTATTTTCTGAGGCAAGGTCTTTCACTTGAATCCAGAACACACTTGTCAGACTTTTCCCTGTTTCCACCTTTCAAATGCTAGAATTACAAAAGTGGGTCACTATATCCACCCTCATTTACGTGGGCGTTAGGGATTGAACTCAGGGTCATCACACTTACATGACAAGTACTTTATCCAATAAGCCGTCTCCCCAGCCCTTATTGTTAGCACCTGAAGAAATCTCCACTCTGATTTCCATACTGGCTCTTGCCCACCAATGTAATAAGGGCTCCTCTTGCCCCACACCCTCCCTAGCATTTGTTTTCTTGATGACAGCCATTCTTTCAGGGTGAATAAGGAATCTCAAAGTAGTTTGAATTCATACTTCCTAATGGCTAAGAATGTTAAGCACATTTAAAAAATATATATTGGCCATTTGTATTTCTTCTTTCGAGAAAAGAAACATGTGATGTCTTCATCAACAGGCCCTTACCATCCAGTTTTGATGGTCAACCTAGAGCCTTGGCAATAACGTATATGATTGTTTTGGAGTCACAGGGACCTCCCTGACCAAGAGCTCACTAGGAGAAATCCCATCCTGGGGGTGTTTGTAATTGACAAGTAGGGAGAATTCAAGTGAAGATTCCTTTCTATAGACAAAGCAGTTGCTCTTCTTACAAAGGAGTGTTTCAGAAACCAAAAGAATATTTTCTGCATCTGAGAATGTCACACCCAACTTTGAAAAGAAACCAATCTAAAGGTTCAGCAAATGACACCTACCCTTTACCACCCACTACCCACAAAAGACACCAGAAGCCACTGTTGGCTGAGATCTCAGTACCTCCTAGCAGGGAACCAGGGAACTTGCTGCACTGAGAAAATCCTGTGCTGAGATGTTGAAAAGAAAACTCTCCTTAAAGGAGCTGTGGTTCACAGTATATCTATGACAACCTTCTTGCTTTCATCTTTGGGGAGGAGAAAAGTATGGCATTACTAATATTACAGAAAGCAGTGAATTTGGCAGTTTCTGTGCTCAAAGGGAGGGATCTGTATGATTTCACTGCACAATACAGAAGTGAGAAAGGATTCAGAAAGAAGTCACTGAGATCTGATCCTACCCCAGCATCCATAGGGCCCATGGGATTCTTCAGATGGCCCAACCTATCTGCTTTAGATGTGCCTGCCACAGTGTGGTTTTAATCATGAAGATAATGATGGGGACAAGAGATGCCATCTTCTACTCACACTTTCATGGGGGTGTTGGTGAGATAACAACCTGAAACAACACAAAATGTCAAAGAATGCTCATTTCCTGACATGTTTTCTCCAAGCAAGGAAGATCCATCTTGCTGTCTTTCCCAGGCTTGTGTTTCCTAGAAAGCTTATGATGCCCACATCCTGCCCTCCACTGCCACCACCATACCTCTACCAAGGATGAAAGACAGGTCAGCCATAAGAAGTAAGTGACCCTTGGGTTCAGCTCCAGCCAATGGTGGTAGGAATCAGTGCGCAAACACCTCAGCTTCCTCAGAAGACACTCAGAAAGGTGGTCTGTAGTCTCTCAGAGTCCCTGGTGGGTAGGATTAAACCTTAGCTTTCCATGGCCATCACCTGCTTTTCAATGTCATCTCTATAAGCTTCAATGCCTTCCCTGTCTCAGTTCCCTACCCCTGATAGTGCTTCATGCGACTGCCTTCCAACAAACTACTACACCAAGTCTGTAGGCAAGGGGTGAATAGCCTGAGGCTGTAGCCTTCCCACACTCTCCTCCACATTCTTTCCACCCAGAGCTATCTTTTCTCATATACATGCCTCTATGAAGGTGAGAGCTTAATTTTACAAACCTGCTCCTCTTTCTGTTCTCATGAAGATTTGCCAGCTCCCAGGATTGGGCGGTGGGTGCTCATCCCCTTAAATTTCTACTAAAGCCACTGTAGACAGATTCCTACACTGCACACCATGCCTCAGAGAAGTGCCAGGAACCTGCTTCTTTGGAAGCTACTTTCTAGCTTCTATCCTCAAGTATGGAAATGTCCTCATGTATCCAACACCCACAATATTCATCTCTGCTGTTTAGTGTAAGCCTGAAACTGAAGCTTTTTAATGTAAAGTTCCAGGAGTGTTGGTAAATAGACACTGATAAGTATCAATCATTATTTCCAATTCATATGTGCTTCATAGATAGAATCAAACACTGCCCTACTTACAGTTCACAATTTGGTCACTGTCCCTATAGTCTTGCCTTATTCCAAACTGCCACATGAAAGGAGGTTCAGACTGTGCAGACTTGTGAGCCCCGAGGTCACCTTGGAGATGCCTCCGGGTCATTGCTGGCATCAAGGGATTTGTTTCTTTTCATAGCTAAGTAGTGTCCCATGGTGTGGATGTACAATATTTATCCATACTACAACTGGAAGACATTTGGATTGTTTCTAGTTTGGAGCAGCCAATGAACAAAACAACTTTGAAACATGTATGCAGGTTCTTGTGGGAAGCTAAGCTCCAGTTTCATTTAGGTAAATGCCCAAGAGTAGCATTTTGACATATTTCTGTATTTTTCCTGTCCCATGTCCCCATTGCCTTGTGTGTAGTTTCCAAGACCACTGCCTAAGACCTTGTCCTATTTCTGACATGAGGACCCTCCCAAAGGAAGCGTGTGGCGGTGCATATGAAGTGGAAGTAGGTGTGATGGCACGCCATGAGGCTATGCTACGCCTAGGGCTGATGTGCAGATAAACCCTATACAAAACGCAGATGCATAATTTCCTTGAAAAAGAAGTTCTTGGGTCCCAGAAGCAAACTACCTGGCCATGTTACAGAAAAATTTTCACCAAACCCAAGGCCTTTGGTGATGAATGACTCATCCTAAATCGTAATTATTTTATTTGTTATTAAAAATTTCCATAATTTGGAAATGTAGAAATTCCTCACAATCCTGCTTCCAATGATAACTTCCATTAACAGCTGTGCTCCATCACCCCAGGTATTTTTTTAAATTTTTTAATTTCTTATTGCCAACGTCCATAAATATAAGACAATTTACCATGATCATAATCTTCCCTCACCATTCTCCTTTCTCCCCCACTCCCAAACTCCTCCACAACTAAAACCTTTCTTCTTTCCAACTAGACTCTTTTCTATTTTGATGTCATCCTTGTTTTCCTCCTACTATGCAGGTCTTGTGTAGGTAGCATCAGCCACTGTGAGGTCATGAATATCAAGGCCACTTTGTGTCTGGAAGACAGCTATATAAGCATTCTTCCTTTTCCTTTGGCCCTTACATTCTTTCTGCTACCTCTTCAGCAATGGTCCCTGTCTATGAAATACAGAATGAATTTTCATTTTACAGCAGTAAATAAATCACACATATTTCCCCCATCCATTTTATAGCAACCCTGTCTATTCTGGTAAAGGGATAAAGACACTTTTGATGCCTGTATCTTGCCTCTCTACACTTTACAAAATTGCCTTATCCTATTAAAAGGGAGGAGGCATGTACAAAGAGGACCTTTATTTCCCCACATCATTCACATAGATGCATTTTCTTAAGCATTATCTTGATTGAGGTAATTTTCATTTTGGGTGTTGGTGGAAAACCATTTTCACAGACTGACCTCTCCCAGTAGGTACAGGAGTGTGTCTGTCTAGAGAGCGTCTCTGTCATCCTCCTCACTGTCATTCCCTGGTAACCAAGTCCCACTCTCCCCAGTAGCTCATGACCAATGTCCAATGCCTTGGCTCGGGTTCTAAGCCTCCTGAACCATACCCTTCCACTCTAAGCCTTCTAGGGAACTCTGAGAAGGATCAGGTTCCCTAGTAACAGAGAGGGCAGCCCTCTTCCACCCTTGCCTAGGAACCCATTGGAAGCAGTGCTATCCCTCAGAGCTAGTTTTGCAAAGTCTGAACCATAGCAGCTGCCACAAAGGAGCCCAAAGTCCAGCTTCTGTGCATCCAACAGGCATGTTCCCTTGGGATAGCTCTTGTCCTCTGTTCCATATCTACTACCCTGTGGCCTCTACGACTGCATTAGAGCCATAACTACATTCCAAGAGAGACTCCCACCAGGACAGGATGCTCTCTGCTTAGACTGTGCAGTACAGCAGCCACTTGAATCATGGTTCATGGGCTTGAGCCACTGGTTAGGGAGCACCCTTCAAGATATATAGGTATAGAATGATTTTCTGAATGAGACTCCAGTTGACCAGTAAATAAAGCAGTTAACAAATGGAATCTCATAAAACTAAAAAGCTATTGTGCAGCAGAAAGAAAAAACTCTCTACTGAGCCAAAAGGCAGCCTATAGAATGGAAGAAAAATGTTTGCCTGCAATTCATTGACAGAGAGTTAATTTATAGAAATAGCTAGAATAAAAAAATAATCAACACTAAGAAAACGAACAACCCAATCAAAAAGTAGAATACAGAACTAAACAGAGACTTCTCAAAAGCAGAAATACAAATGATTAGTAAATATATTACAAAGTGTTCAACATCCTTAGCAATCAGGAGAATGCAAATTAATACTACTTTGAAATTCCATCTTACTCCAGTCAGAATTGTAATCATCAAGAGAACAAATGAGAACAAATGCTAGTAAGATTGTGAGGCAAAGGGAAACTTTATTCACTGCTGGTGGAGTGTAACTTAGTAACAGCCACTATAGGGAACTGTGTGGAAGTTTCTCAGAAGGCTAAAAGCACAAGTATGATATGGCCCAGTTATACCACATCTGAGCTTATACCCCCAAAACTCTGTAGCCTATTACAGGGATATTTGTAATCCATGTTCACTGGGGCTTTACTCACAATAGCTAGGAAATGGATGTCCATCAACTGGATGGATAATTTTTAAAAATGTGATGCATATACACATTGAAGTTTTATTTAGCAATGATGAAAAAACAAATTATAGCCTTTGCAGGAAAATAAGTGGAGCTTCAAAACTTCTATTGAGTGAAGTAACTCAGGCTCAAAAGAACAAATACCCCCATGTTCTCCGTCATATGTAGATCCTAGCTTTGAATCTCCGGACTTCTGTGTACACACTGGTATGTCTCCACAGATTGTGAAGTTCTAAGAGGGCTTGGGGGGCCTTAAGGGGAGAAGGTAGTGGAGCACAAGTGATATGAAAACAGTAAGGGTAGGCACTGGGATTGGAAAGGGTTAAGTAAGAATGAAGATGGGGAGATGCGTGAGAAGAGGGGATGGGGAAGGGTTAACCAAAACTTAGGAGATAAGAAAAAGCCATAATAAAACCTACTATTCAGTTAATAAAAAAATTATAACTAGAATGAACATAGATACTCTACACAGATGGATAATGCTCCTAGTCGCTATTGGCTGTCCAACAAAAACATCAGTACCGGTAGTGGAATACATCCCAATGAGGAGTGGCCAGAGAAGCCCCTGAAGCCCCCCAAATTGTACAAGCTAATCCCATGGCTCTTGGCTCCCCACCAGGACTGAAGGGTCAGACACTATTGCTGCAGACAACCACACTGATGGGTTCTGGACGTAGACTTTAGCTGGAGCTGAGGCAGAAGCTTCCTTCCTGCGGGCTAGCCTTCAGAGTGGCAGACAGGGCCAAGCAGGCTGCCGGCAGAGAAAACTCATCTACATTATTACCCAGAAATGAATCCTGCAGACTACAATACTGACTCTTGAGGCAAGAGGTACCTATAGTGAAGTAGTGGTATGAAGATTATGGGGGTAACCAACAGCTCTGGATTTAAGGCCTGATTCTCAGGAGTAAATAAATACCTGGTACTGAAACAAAAGTCAAAAAACCCTTGGCTGTGGAGAATGTAAGACCTAGGGGAGACCTTACTCTTGTTTTGTTGATAAACAGATAGGTTGTCAAACTATCTCCTAAACACTGATATTTATATCCATAGATCAGTTCTGCTCTCAGCCCCAGTCAGAAAAGCTCTTTTGTTTGGCACTGTTAGACAGTTAATGTAGAGAACCATAACTGGTGAAGTTCTGAAGTCAAGTGACTGATGAGTGCTCAGTCCTAAGCAATACACACACACATCATCATCATCACCATCCATCCCCTCCAGGGCTCAGGGAACATCATGGAGGATGGGACAAAAGAATGCCAGAGCTGGAGAATGGGACTGAGCACTGTGGGACTCTAGCTATTGGACATGAAAAGGCTGTTACACTTATGAACTTACACCAGATGTGGTTACCTGCACAAGACCTGCTCAAGACGGGGCCAAGTCATAGATAGGAGAGGTGCTTGGTAAGCCACTCCCTTTCCTAATGAGCCAATGACAGTTCAAGATTGCCGGGGAGGGGCATCATTCTCTTCTCAGGCATAGCAACTAGTAAGAGATGAGAAGATGGAGTACAGAGAGGCTAAAGAGGACAAGGGAGGATAATGTCGGGTATATATCAATAACAATGTGGGGTATATAGATCAAAATGCAATATGTAAGTACAAAAATGTCAAAAATAAATTAAAATATCATATATATGCATTAAAAATTAGTTCCTAAACACTACTTAAGATATCATAAATTTAGTAGGCTTGGCGGCAGCCCAGGAATTGGGAGAAATTTAACCAATTTCCCAGCATCAGAGTGGGGGACTTTCCTGGCTGAGGCCCTTCCTGGTGCCCACATTCTTGCAGAAAGATTATACCCAAGTCAGCATAGATGCAGCTTGAAATAGGCCACAGAGGCCCAATTGAGCTGAGTGACAATCAATAAATCTCCAGGAATCCAGAAGGCCACAGAATGCCAAAAGCACCAAGAGAGTGGTTCAGATACTGGCCAAGAATGACATGAAGCTGAGCAGAGCTGCCCCCTGAACACACACACACACACACACACACACACACACACACACACACACACACACAAACACACACACACATCCACATGGCAAAGAGTATACAGAGCACCAGCCTCAGGATCCCACACGTTTCACTCTTGAGAAAACATAAAAGGATCTCATAAACATCTGAGATGTTGGCCTTGAAATTCTTGCTAAGGGAAGACTCAGACCCTGAGTGGGAACAGCGTAATTGTCTTACGTCAAAGTGCAGAGGCCCAGCTTGCTGCTCCATACTTACTCCTGTGCTGAGAAATGATCGAGCTAAACAGGGGGGTTCCCAGCATGGCCAGTGAAAGAGGAACACCATGGGAGGATCCCTAGCCTTCAGTGAAGCAAGGATGGATGGATTTATTCCCTGATGGCTGAACAGGGACTTTGTCACACAGACAAAACTGGGCACATCGCCTAACTCAGTAATTATCTGACTAATGAAATGCAGACTCTGAGAAGAAGTGACCTCATATAGGCGCAGGCAGAATGCCTTCAGAGTTCAAGTTTCTACACTTGCTGACCCCACTGACATGGAAGCCACTAGTGTCCGTGACTGTTCTGAGTAAGCCAAAGTTCCATGCTATGCCTCTTTCTGAGACTATTTTCAACAATGGTGCTGCTGAACGCTGAGACAAATCCAATTTTCAGGAGAAGTCAAGGCCAGCTGGTAATTCAGAGAGGCTGATGTGGAGGAGGTCAACAATATGATAAGCAATATAATAAAAGGCCTTGGGAGGAAGAGATCCAGCTGAACAAACAGGTATGGTGGGCCCAGCCCAGCTCTGCCAGGTGGATAGACGGAAGAGCAATCCTTGAAACAGCTCTCCTGGGGAGCAAGCATTTGACTAGAGGAAAGCCCTCCACATAGCTCCTATGGACACATAAGAGTGTTTTGAGAACAGAGAGTGGACATGCCTCGTGCTGTCATGGGAGAAGGCTTCCTGTGCCCCATGGCACACAGGTTGTTTCTGCTTTGTCCTGCGCTCCTTCTTCATGGACCCTTTATCCTCTCCCGAACGTCTTGTAGCTGAAACAGGTCCTGAGATATGATCTGATAAAAACCTCATTAGACTGGTTCTGCACGTGGAAGAACTGAACCCCTGGCAGTCACTAAGCAGTGCACTCTATTACCTGAGGCTGGCTCAGTGGCCCAAGCCTTAGGACCAGGATGGCCTGACCTACAGAACACAGTCTCACCACGGGTTTCCTGTTCAGCATGGTAAGGGAAGGTGTTTTCAGGCTCCATGTTGATTCGAATAAGTGCCCAGGTTGAGAACCTACAGGGTGTGAAGATACCAAGCCCTTAGCCCCTGGTCATCTGAAGGAAAGGCTGACCTGCCTCCATCCCAAGGATGTCTTCTTCATGTTCCACTTCCACCTGCTGAGTGTATGGATCTGGGCAGTGAAAGCCCAAGGAGTTATTGCTGCTGTAAATTTAAAGAGATGAAGCATTACAGGAGATAATTTTCTTTTTGATCTCCAGCCAGGCTTCCTTTGGGAAGATGGCTATAAATCCACAGTGTCCCTGAGCAATGTCTTCCTCCCCCTCTGCTCAGCAACTCTGGCTATGACTGCAATGACTGTTGAGAAAGGCTGCCTGATATCTCTTGAGTCCATGGCAGCTCCATCTGGACTATTCACTTCCACTTCCTCGGCAGCCTCATGGCCCAGTGACTTCATTCGTTCAAGCATGTGCTTACTTAAGGACGAACTCTCCTCACTGCCTGCCTTGCTTTACAGTACTTGGTTTCCACTCTCTTTGGTTCCATGAAAAAAAACTCCTTCCATGACCAACTTGATCCTGCCATACAACCAGCAAGCACGTGACGGCTTCCTGCTGCGGCGCTGGCAGCAGGTGGGTAGGTGCAGTCTGAGAGCTCTGCCGGCAGCCACACAGCTTAGTACCCTTACCAACTTGATGGCCAACACCTTATTTTCCCCCTTAGATTCTACTATAGCCACACATAGGAAAATTTATAGCTGATATGGCAAGTATGAGTTAAGTATGCCTAGATTAGGAGAACAAAAAAGCAGAGCTGAAGATGCACGAATTTTTAGCAATTGCATTCATTCATTCGCTCCTGTAGCAAGTGATTCGTCCAACAAACACAACTGGGCACCTGGCATGGCCCAGGCACTGTGCTGTGAAAATTCCATCAAATAGGAAAAGAAGAGGAATGGTGTCACACATGCGCGCATGCGGGGGGGATGACTGCATATGAATCATCTAATAATATACATGTGATGAAACAAACATGAATAACTAGACATGAGACCATTGCCTTAAAAGACGTGGGAGAATGCTTCCTGGATGAGCCTTTCATAAGGGTTCTAAGAAACCCCAATGGAAGATAGTTTCACCAATGATGGGAAGTCCCCTCATGTGCCCCAAATCTGGTGAGAATAAGAGGGTTATTTGTGACTGGCGATGGAATCCATTTCAGAGTGCCATAGGCCTTCTAAGCTCACCTTTACCCGTAGACCCCTTATCCTCTCCTGAAGGTCTTATGGCTGGAACCAGGCCTTGGCACATGGTCCAATGAAAACCTCATTATCCCAGTTCTGCTCATGGAAGTACTGTGTCTGTTTTAGCTGCTAAGCAGGTGGGCAGAAGCTGTGTTAAGACACTCAGATGACTCCATTCCTCTTCTTCCTTTCCAGTGGAATTTACCCAACATTGTGCCACAGCCAAATGCCACACCAGTAAGAAGATGACTCAGAATCATTGTTAGCTGGGAAAAGTACAAGGTTGAGAGAGGGTATATAAAGGGCTACAGTATTAGAATAGAGATTCAGATACACTTTCAGGAGGTATGTATAGGGAAGACTTCATGGGGAAGAGAGCCAGGGAGTAACCTCAGAAAGAAATGGGAGAAGGCAGAGAATGAATGCCATACTTTAAAGCCCTTAAGGGGAAAACTGAGGCCTCAAAGCTTGACCTTAAGAGGGTGAAGAGGACCCAGGCTATTTGATGAGAGGATTGGTGATTGGCCGTGTTTGTACAGCCAGAGTTCTGTGGCCCCATGGGGATGAGCCAGAGGAAGGGATGTGATACAGGGAAGATGGAGGACCCAATGAGCATGGGTGTGCACTGAAGTGGAGCCAAAAATCTGAACAAGAAGATGAAATGCAGGTGGGCACCATCTTGGCCAAACACAGTCTCATGGCTCCACTATCATATTCTGCAAGGTGTCCAAGTACCGTCTTCAGCATTATCTTTGAGATACATTCCAAGGCTCCTAGACCAGTGTTGTTAAGCCCAGTGGTACCTGACTCAGCAAGTACTGAACCCCACCATTTATAATACTCTCCACCCCCAAGAACTTGCCACACACTATAGCCATATCTTTTGTACTTTGAAATACAGCAGCAAGACACATTATTTTTTTCTTCTTCTTCTTCACAGTTGCACAGATAGAGAATTCATTTATTCCACAGATCTGAGCAACCTCAGCCATTGATTTTTTTCCTTAAGTAGAGAACTTTGACATTTTCACTTAGGCAGTACACTCTATTGCTTCTCTTTGGCATGTCCCAGTTGCCAGCATCAATATTCTTATGTTTTGGCGACATTAATAAAATAATGGGTACTTGAACATAAGCACTATGATGCCAGGATAGCATGCTGACATCTCTGACATTCTCAGTAACTAACAGATGGGTAGTATATGCAGTGTGGATATGTTAGACAAAGGATAATTCATTCCCTGGATAGGTTCCCTCTTGTGGGGTGGACCTTAGACCCAAGTCGGAAAGTAGTTGGTTACACCCATAACAGTCATGCCACCATATTTTGCCCTGTAGGCTGGTGGCATTGACATGCTGTATCCACAGCTGAGCAAGACCACTAGTGAGAGTTCTCCCCTCGCAGGCTGCATAGTACCTTCCAGCAGCACAGACGCTAGTGAATAGGGAGGGAGCTCTCGGCTCAGTCCCAGACCTATTTCTCCATGTCCTGCAACACAAGTGTGTGGTGCCTTCGGTAATAGCTTCTTACCACCTAGCTCTGGAATGCAACCAATGGCAGTGACAATATCCTGTATTGTGTAAGGTCTCAGGGACTTCTCTAGCAAACAACTGGTAAGGAGTTAGCCCACCCCTGGCACTGAGATTCTTCATTCAATAACTATATATCCTTTGGGCGTGCCTCTTTCCAACCATTCATGATACATTCTGAGTTTGACCCTGTTAACTGGTGTCTTTACATTTACAGGCACAGCCTGTTATAGGCTTTCTTCAGTTACCTTGTTGGGCATCACTTCCTCTTATCCAACCATTAGACGGCTAAGAGTTTCACAGCTATGCCCAACCCCTGCACCCTGTGCAGACTGATTTCCCATTCTTGCTTCTTCAGGTATCCTTTCACATCTTCCAGATACCTGGATGGATCTGTAAGGCACTCAGCACTAGCATCACATAATGGAACTTTACAGGAGAGAGGGGCAATACTTCTGAAGGTTAGCTGCTGTCTGTTCTAAGAAAGAGCCACTTTGTTTTGAGATTCAACATGCTAAAAAAAAAAAAAATAGCATGGGAACTGGAGAGTTTGCTTAATGGTTAAGGCACTTGCCTGCAAAGCCTAAGGATCCAGCTTCGACTACCCAGAACTCATTTAAACCAGATGCAAATTGTGGCACATGTGTCTGGGGTTCATTCGCAGTGGCTAGAGGCCCTAGTGTACCCATTCTCTCTCTCTCTCTCTCGCTCTCTCTTTCTCTCTCTCTCTCTCTCTCTCTCTCTCTCTCTCCATCTGTTGTGTGTATGTCTCTCTCTCTCTCTCTCTCTCTCCCCCCTCACTTAAATAAATAACTGAATAATAAAATATATTTTTTTTAAAATACCATGGTACAACAGGATGAAAACATTTCATCACTTGTATCAATGATTTCCCCAGTAGAGCAATGTTGGTGACCGCTGTATAAATAGGCAGCACTCCCTTATTTGGTCCCTATAATCCACAGGCATTCTCCATGAGCTATCCTGTCTTCTTGTCCTAAGGTGCTGGCTTAAGGCCACTGTGCATCTCTCCACCACAAGTTGTTTAGCAGAAATGGCTTGTCCACACCAGCTTTCCGAGTCTGGCAGGTTCAGAACTGGGGCTGCAGCTCGTGGCTACATCTCTATTGGCCACACCTGGATGCTCTCAGGACCCTTGACTAGATAATCTCCACTTCTAGGGTGCCCCGGCCAGTGGCGAATCGAACAAGGAAGCGAGGGAATGAAAGAAGGCAAACAGACACAAGAAGGAGACCATGCTAGATGTTTGTCACGGCCTTGAGAGTTTATTCTTTTATGTAGGTTTATATAGGGTTGTAGGGGGAAGGGGACATGGCCAGGGCAAGGAGTTGTCAGGAAATCTAGAGGGGATGTAATTAGGTGTTCATCTAATCTTGCCTCACTGGCTTAACATCCTGACTGCACCAGGTTTCACATCCTGACCATAAACTGGCCTTTTGCAAAAGATAAGATTCTGTAAGTAGTCTGCTGACCGATTCCAGAAGTACCTAACAGAAAGCTGGATGGACCAGCTTTCTGAGTAATGAGTCAGTTTATGAGCAGGCCCAGGTAAAATGGAGAGGCTTTTGCTCTATGGCTCCCGGCACTAGGGGAGAAATGTGCATAGCATACTCAGGAGCCAGGGTAACTGCCCACCATTGAGACTAATATTTTTCAGCTGTACAATTCCATTACTCACTTCTTTCATCCTTGAAGTGTTGTTCAAGCTTTAAAGCCTTCCAGAGGCTCCCAAGCTGAATTGGGCTTTCTGTCATCCCCACCACCACCACCCAGGAATACTAGCTTGACATAAATGTTGCCATATTTTCATTTGAGTGACCCAGACATGCCCTTTTGTCTGTTATTTTTTCGTTTTCTCACACCTCTTGAATGTTTCAGCACTTGATAAACCTGATTTCCATGCTGATCTGATTCACCAGAACCTCAACTACATCATAAACTACCTCATAAAGATCATGACACATCATGGGGCTCAACAAAGCCACTGAAGCTCCAAGATCTGCTCAATTCTTTCTTAAGTCTCCTTTGAACACAATCCTCTCTGACCCAGTGTATTGCATATCAAACATTGCCCCTCTTGTGCCTCATTCCTCCAGTAATGTGCGCTCTTCCTCAATTATTTTCCAGTCCCCGCTATTCATAAGGAACATCATCTCAGGGATAAACAAGGGTTCCTAATAGCTCCAAATGGGCTATTCCATCAGTGACTTATTTTCCTCATATCCCTTTGAATTATTCAGCCTTTGTCTCAAGAAGGGAGGAGGAGTTACATTGTTCCATTTTCCTGCTTCTGTAACACTCAGACCAATGCTATTCTCCCCCACATGCTTCAATTTCACAAGTCAGACTGAGAAACTCTTCCATTGCTTAGCTAAAAGCTTTCCCTGATTCAAGCAGTCCAAAGACAGAGCATTCCCTGATTATCACAGTGTTCTGTACCAGCCTCCTCTACATGCTAAATCATGGATTTTTCCCTTCCTCTGTATTAAGGTCTCAGATCTGAAAGAAAGACCTTCGGTCATTTCTACCTCACTCTCTCCCTTCTTACCATTTGAGCCTTCCCATGGATTTCAAGTTTTTGAAATCAAAGAGTAAGAAGGGAGAGATGATACAATAGGAATAAGAGAGTGTGCCAAACACTGGCAAGGGAAAACTGGCTATAACACCCATAAGCCCACCCCCAACAATATACTCACTCCAGGAGGTGTTAATTCCCAAATCTCTATCAGCTGGGAATCTAGAATTCAGAACACCTAAGTTTATGGGGGACACCTGAATCAAACCACCACATTCCACCCCTGGCCCCCATAAACTGATATCCATACATGATATAAAATACAATGCATTCAGCCCAATTTTAAAAGTCCCTGTAGTTTTTATCAATTCCAATGATGTTCATACATCCCCATAGTGCAAGGTCTTATAACTGAGCCGTAATATCAAAAAATAACCTCAAAAAACCTATAATGGCACAGAATAAATACACTGCAAAAGATGGCATTGGGCATAGCAAAGAAATATTAAACCAATACAAGATTTAAAACAACCAGGGCAAATATCAAACTCTGTAACTCCAAGGCCAACAATTCTAGGCAGTGACAAATCCCCAAGTTTGATAATTCTAACCAGCAACAAGTCTCTGGCATTCTAATTCCACCCCTCCAGCTAGGCTACTCACAGTTCTGGAAAACTTCACTGGGGCTGGCAGCTTTCTTTAGCGGCCATCTCATGGTCCTGGCATCTCCACTGGGAATCCACTGCAATCCACAGTTCACCCTCATGGCCCCATGGGGTCTCCATGCAGGCATCCAGCAAACCTGCTTCACACTGCCCATGGCTATTTCTAAAACACAAAATCGTCTTGCAAACTCAATGACCCTCTTTTCAGCATTTCTTATATTCCACAATACCAGGTAGGGTACCAATTTGTTAATCCAGGGGAGAATAAAGCAGACTTTACAGAATAGGACACTCCTTGAGCATTCAGGCCCCTCCAAAAGAGTCTACATTCTTTCTGTTGCCCCAGCGCAGGTCAGCTGGCCCAATCTCAAAGGTTGTAATCTCTCAATTGCAGCTGAATGGGCAGTAGTTCACCCAAAGGTTTTTCTTTCTGTGCCATATCCTTCTGCTCATACCAGTTTATTTATATGCAAAGAAACCCTGCACAACTTCTCAGCACACACAGGCATAACACAAGCCTCACACAAACTGCTAGCCCAGTCCAAGCAAAGCTCTTTCTCACCCTCATAAGCCAAACCTCACAGTCCATAGCTCTGACTGCATTCAGGCCTGAATAGTCCATCAAGGTGTACTTACAGTACTACAAGGCATCTCTTAGGCCAAGGTTTTAAATCCTTCCAAATTCTTCTTGAGAATCAGCTCCAAAAGGCCAAAACCACACAGTCAGGTGACTAGCAGCAACCCCATTCTTGGTACCACCTTACTGTTGCAGTTGAGTTCCCATTGCTGGTAGAAATCACCCAACCAAGAGCAGCTTGTGAGAAAATGAGGTTTATTTCGGCTTACAGGCTTGAGGGAAAGCTCCACAATGGCAAGAGTAAATGATGGCATGAGCAGAGGGTGGACATCACCCCCTGGCCCACATAAGGTGTACAACAGCAACAGGAGAGTATGCCAAACACTGGCATGGGGAAACTGGCTATAACACCCATAAGCCCACCCTCAACAATACACTCACTCCAGGAGGCATTAATTCCCAAATCTCTATCAGCTGGGAATCTAGCATTCAGAACACCTAAGTTTATGGGGGACACCTGAATCAAACCACCATAGGGGAAGATGTGACAGTCTACATGCTGAACACCCAGTATCTTGGTGTGAATGTATGACCACATGTCTGCCATAATCTCTGATATGATTAGGACTAACAGCTCTTCATGGCCCTGTAGGGTGAAAAAAATCTGAAAATGCTGTAAGGAACTGAAAATTATCACATCTTGCTTTAATAAGTTAGGTAGAGACAGCAAGGCAAGTGACATGATTTGCGGAGGCCCTGGCCCAGTTCTCAGTGCCCCTGCTTAGAGCACCTGAATCTCACAATGGCTTGGATTGCCCTCCCCACATGGGCAGCTGCTGCAGGCCCACCGTACATCTGGTCTATCTCTGTATGGTGACATAAGTCAGCAAGGTTCACATCTATGTGGGTCTCCCTCCTGTGATAAAGAGGTGTTAGGCCAGACTGTTTTATTTCAAACTCTTTTTTTGATAGTTTTCATAAGTATAGACAATAAGCCATGATGATTTCCATTCATCTTCCCCATTTTTCGCTCCCAAAATCCAGCCTCCATTGAATACCTTCTTCTTTCCAATTAGTCTCTCTTCTATTTTGATGTCATCATTTCCCCCCCTATCATGAAGGTCTTATGTGGGTAGTGTCAGGCGCTATGAGGTCATGAGTACTTGAGGCCATTTTGTATCTGAAAGATAATATTGCAAGAAGTCTGCTACCCTTCTTTAGGCTCCTACATTTTTTTCTGCTGCCTCTTCTACAATGGGCCCTGAGCCTTGGAGTATGTGATGGAGATTGTAACCTGCTCCAGCTATAACTGAAGGGTGACCCCATGGTGGTTTGAACGTCAATTGTCTCCCAAAGCCTCGTGTGTCTGTGGTTAAGTCTTATGCTTCATTCCCAGCAGGTAAGGCCTGTGGGAGGTGGAGCCTGGTGGAGGGCTGTTGCTGTGGGGGGTGGGGGCGGGGGCAGGCCTCAGGGTTGTTAAAGCCGAACCCTGCTTGTTGCTTTGAGCTCACTCTCTCTGCTTCTCTGCTGCTGTGGAGGTGTGGCACCTGCTTGTCTGCCCCTCATGCTTTCCCTGCCATAACGAAACTTCCCCTCGAAACTGTGAGACAGAAATAAACCCTTTCCTTCCATAAACTGCTTCTGATGGGGTGTTTTGCCCCAGCAATGAGAAAGTAACTGCTATAGACCCTGAGCTTCTCACCTCACCACCATGGGATTCAGCAGCACTTCCAGGAGGGGAAGGAGAGAGACACCCTTACTATGCCAACTTATAAATACAGGGCCTAAGATAGGAAATGCCGAGTATAGTTGAAGGCCTGACTTTGCTCCCAAGCATGAAATCTCTGCTCATCCACTCTTGCTCTGAGACCTGAGGCAAGCTACCCACCATCTCTGATCCTCCCTCCTCACCCTAAAGGCAGCGTGACATCTTAGCTCCTTTTCAGTTGCTGGGATGCTAGGAGAGACAATGCACATCCCAGCCTGGTATCTGGTGCCATGGACTCACCCAATATCATTAATGCCCTCACCAGGCATGAAGCCCCACACAGTCACAAACGAGCTTGTGTGAGTCACTCTCTGTGAACCTGTTTTCTCTTCTGCCTGATGATGGAATAACCCCTGCCCTTCCTACGCCTGATAGTGTTGCTTCAAGGCACACAGAAAACACCAAAGCCAGGAACAAAACTCATAAGACCATTCAGTGCTATCACCCTCTCCCTCTACCCAGTGACTGCCATTGAGGTAAAAGGATAAAGCTCCCTGTTAACTTGTGGTATGTGCTTGGAACACAAGCACACACTGCCTAAATTAGACATGGACATATGGGGTTAATGTGGAGGACAGAGCCCTGTGGCCATGGCAACCCTCACCAGGAGCCCCATTTGAGGATGATTAAGGAACATTTGCATTAATTAAGTGTCCACACATCTTAGTCCAGGCAGGGCCATGGCCTATGCAAGCCTCTCTCCAGCCTTCAATGCCCTCAGTTCAGCCTTGAGCAAAGTCACTGGGAACTGGGAGGGTTTGGGTTCTGTCTCTCTGTCCACCTCCCCACACATTCCCTGCCCAGACATCCTTCATCTGCCTCCCTTCCAGTATCCCTATACCCACTCCATCCCTCATGCCAACGGGTGGCTTGACCTGTAGACTCACCCACAGGCTGTTCCACAGCTGCCTACCCTACAATACTGATAACCAATCCCTCTCCTAGTTGAACCCTATTGTCTGATGTTGTGGAGAGAGCATTAATTTGAGGCATGCAAGGATATATGACATCCAATAAGTTGGAGGAAAAGCCAACTTTTTGTGGCATGTTATAGTCAGACTCTCATTGCTGGCAGAAAACACCGGACCAAGAGCAGCTTGTGTGAAAAAAGGTTTATTTTGGCTTACACACTTGAGGGGAAGCTCCATGATGGCAAGAGAAAATGATGGCATGGGCAAAGGGTGGACATCACCTCCTGTCCAACATCAGGTAGACAATAGCAACAGGAAAGTCTGCCAAACACTAGCAAGAAGAAGCTGGTTATAGCAGCCATGAGCCCACCCCCAACAATACACTGACTCAGGAGGTACTTTCATTCCCAAGTTTCAATAAGCTGGGGACCTGACATTCAGAACACCTAGGTTTATAGGGGACACCTGAATCAAATCACCACCTGGCACACCAGGTACAGAGGGCCTGGCCTGATGGGGTAGAGAGGAGCACCCACAGTGGGGGTCACACAGTAAAGCAGGCATGCTGCAGCCCCCTCCCTGGACCCCAAGCTTCTCTCCATAGACGACCATCCCAGTATGGGTCCAAGCCACATAACACTCCCTCCAACACCCTTGCACGTCACCCCGCTGTGTCTTGAGGTAGCTACTTGCTCTGTTTTCTGAAGACAATATCTAACCTTCCAGTGTAATTTCAGAGTTTAGAGGAGACAGGCAACTGCCTGAGGCCCAGCAAACAGAATGAAGGCTGCAGGGTGGGCACCAAACATGCTCCTGTTGCCTGTAGGTCCCCCAAACTATAGATCCTTACTTTGCCTGAAACTGAGGATGGAGAGTAAAGCATTTATACCTCTGCACCCTGACCGAAGTCACACACTTCATTCCTCATGCCAACGGGTGACTTGACCTGTAGACTAACTCACACACACTCCTGTGCCACCCTCCCAGGTGAGCTGGCTGGTAATCAGTGCTTGCTATGGTAGACACAGAAATGTCTGACATGACCTGGGAAGATTTTCAAAGTGGGAAACACAAGCCTTGTTCCCAGGCACTTTCTATGCGCATCTTAATGTCACTGCAGGCTTCCAGAAGGAAGAGGGAGAAGGATCCCTGGAGGTACAGCTTCAAAGCAGCACAGGGACAAGGTCTGGGACATGTGCTCATGTTCACATCTGGTTCAGGGTTTTCCATAGAATCACCTGGGGGAGGCTGAACCCGGCCCAGCTTGGTGGATCTAGCACACACCCTTGGCTCTTCTTGCCTGTCATTCATCTGTGACACACTCCTTAGACTCTGAACAGGCAGACTCCACTTCCAAGCCTCTGTCTGAAGCCTCTCATCCTTCCCAGAGCAGAAAGGGCAACCAGGGTCCCAGGCCTGCAGTGGTCAGAGATGGAGTGAGATTTGCTACTGGGACCTGGGATCTTTGGAACAGTAGGGTTCTCTGGTTAAGAGAAGAGGTTAAGGAGACCACGGCCCATGCCAAGGTCACACTTGTTGGATGCCAGACCCTTTAGCTATCTTTCTGTCCCTTATTTCTTTGCCTTTTGCCATTGGCTGGATTTCTGGTCAAATGAGCCAATGAGCAGCATGGCACTGGTGCCAATATCCTCTTCGTCTGCTATGAAGAACCTTGATTTTTCACGGTGGCCCTGGTCACGGACAGGGCCATCAAGTTATAGATGAGTCACAGCACTACAGCAGTTGGATAGCTAGCTTTGGGGGACCTTCCTCAGTGGGGCCATCCCCAGAGCCAGGCTTCTCCTGCCCCAGGGACACATCCCTGTCAGGTGGCATATCTTTGAGGTCATCTTCACCAAACAATGGCCCCAGCAGTGACCTTTTAAAGCCAGTTGCACCAAAAGCTGTCCATCTCTAGTGTTCTCATTATATAACTCTCAGTTGCCTCTGTGAGGAAGGTATTCATGTCCCCTGAGGCCAAGTGTCACATCCAAAACCAGCAGAATAGCAGAAGCAGTGGTGATAGAATGTAGCTTCTGGGGTTGAGGTGCTTCTTTCCTGGGTTCCCTGTATCTTAGGGGCCTGGGGCCACCATGTGACAAGTTGGCTGACCACTCTGATGTTACCCTGTTAGGGAACATGTGGAAAAACACATAGGAGCTTTGCATGATGCAGAGCCCTGCTTTCCATCTCTCTAGATGAAGGCTCAGATGTGATTGGAGCTAGAGGAGCCAGTGCTCCGCTCCCAGTACAAATTCCTGACCCACAGAGTCATGAGTGCAGTAAATATCATTGATTAAGCTGCTAAGGTTTAGGGTGAATTGGTATGCAGCCATAGTAACTGAAACAATTGGTGCTTCTCCAAGGAGGCCTTTGCTTGTGTGTGTAGCCTGTAGGAAGCCCTAGGCCATGAGCATGGATAGGATTCTGGCCAATTGCAACATGAGATGAGGTGACAGCTCATTCCTCTTGGGGTGCTCTCCACTTGTTATTTCAGGGGTTTTCTCCCCCTGGCTCACCTTGGAGATTTCGTTGGTCAGAAACAGCAAAACAGCAAATGAAAAACCCCTGAATAAGAAATACAAGGCATTTCATTTCCTGTTTGTAGCAGGGGATGGAAGCAAATTAGCATTCATGCAGAATTTCCTGCAAGAGTATTTCCCTGGGACGACACATCTGTCAGCCTGCTGTGGGAGACACCGAGGACCAGAAGACACCTGGGGCCCTGGGACAACACCTGCCCTTCCCTCAGGGATCTTGGATTTTAAACACATGTCTAGGGAGCATGTTACTATGAGAACTCTGCTATAAAGGGCAGATCAAAGGGGGTAGATGAATCAGATCCTAAATAAATGGCGAGGCCTTCGTCCATTCACCAGCACTTCATTCATCCAGCGAGATTCATGGCAGAGCTGCCAGCCTAAGTGGTTTGGGACAGTGTCATGTCACTCCACATCATGTGGATATATGCATAGCCTGTTACTAAAAGGAGAACACACATAGGCAAGAATGTACTGACCATTACTAATGAGTCTGACAAAATTAAAGAGCATCTTCTTTTGACATGACTTTTAAAAGCTTGGATTCTTATGAAATATTAAAAGATTTTTTAGGAAAAAAAAAGATGTTGATCAGCTGGTTTACCAACAAGCCAAGGCTCACAAGGAGCAAGACTGTGACTTCCCTGAGTCCTGAACACTAAGACCAGTTTACTGTTGTTGATGGAGGTTAGCAGACCCAGAGGAAAGGAGAGCTTTCCACTGGCTTCTGTCTCCTTTGATTAAAGTTTAGGCATGACACAGCAGCTCTCTCATGCGTGATTTGGGTACAGATCCCACAAGGGTCTCAGCTGTCCTTTCAGCTTCAGGTCAAAACACTGAGACTGATCCGGCTCCTGCCACCAGGTGGCGATGAAGCTCCCAGCCTGTCTTTGGTCCTGAGTTCTACACACACTCACACACACACACACACACACTCACAGAAGGAGCCAGATAACCTCACCTGGAGTCATCACTAGATCACAGAACAGAAAATTGCAACACTGGATCCCATCTTTCAGCGCGAGATCACTGAGAGCACCAGCGAGACATCAACTCCCCGCTCTCCCTGTTGCAAGCTGCTGCAGGTCACAGGTCCCGGCACCGGTGAGCCCCAGTGTTACCACGGCTGGTCACTTTGGTACAGCATTGGCTTCAGCATTGCCGCAGGGAAAAGCGCTTCCCAGGGGCCACACATTCGATTAAGACAAATTCAAGAGACCTGACTGTTGAAAGGTCAGACACTGTAGGGGTTAGTAAATTACTGGCAGAATGAAGTCCGCGCGGTGAGCCCAAGTTTAACCAGACAGAAATCAGAAGACGCTACAAGTAAGGGTCTTTTCATTCTAGTCTGCTGTGGGACTACTGGTATGTCATTGCTTCACACTGTTGATTTCTTTTTTTTTTTTTTTTTTTCAAAGTAAATTAAAATCACTTCTCTGGTGTCATGGCCACAAGTAGATTCTCGCAGAGTAGAATCTCCAGGTAGGCCTGAACACTGAAGGAAAAGCTGATTTTTTTTTAGTATGCACCTTAACATGGAGGACCCAGTCAACCTTCCAGGCACTTAGAGAACAACCAGAGACCTGTGAAGCCTCATGGTCGCCCTTGTCTCACAGAGCTCCAAGGCCTCTCTCAGGTAAGGGCACTTTGCCTTCCTCTCCCTTTCTTGTTTAATAAAGCATAATTGCTTTGACTATTCCTTTTAAATTTTTTTTTCTGTATTTCATTCTATTAGTTTATTTGAGAGAGACAGAGAAGCAGATAGAGATAGAGATAATGGGCACTCCAGGACCTCCAGCCACTGCAAATGAACTCCAGACGCATGCACCACCTTGTGCATCTGGCTTATGTGGGTCCTGGGGAGTCATAACTTGGTCTTTTGGCTTTAGCTTTGCAAGCAAGTGCCTTAACCGCCCTTTGATTTTTTTTTAATTAATTAATTTATTTGTTTGTTTTTTGACAGAGAGAAAGAGGCAGCTAGAGAGAGAGAGAGAATGGGCAGGCCAGAGCCTCCTGCCACTGCAAACAAACTCCAGAGGTATGCAGCGCTTTGTGCATCCGGCTTTACGTGGGTAACTGAAAATTGAACTCAGGCTATCAGGCTTTGCTAAAAAAGAGACTTTAACTACTGGGCAATCTCTCCAGCCCAGTTCTGACTCTTTAACAATCTTATTTCCTGACACTTTGGGATGGCCCATATAGCCTACAAGCTTACTGCCTGAAGCCTGAAGCATAGAGAGCACACACACATTTTGCATACAAGTGGCAGCAGGACCTTCTATGGAGGGTCATTCACTACAGGAAGTTTCCAGAAGAACTCACAGACCTCTCCAAGCACACAGGGTGTGCAGAGTCAGGACCCTCCCATTCTGTCTGCTCCATGCTCCTTGGATGGGGAGTGTGGCCTAGGGCTTGCACACCCAGTCCCAGGCCCACTTCCTTACTCTTAAACTTTCACATGCACAGGAAACACAGAATTGTGTTAAGAGGCTGATCGGGCGCAGCAGGTCTGGGGCAGGGCCTGAGATTCTGGAACTCATGTTGCTCAGGGGGCAGCAGTACACGTGATCCTGTGCTACATGCTGAGCACAGGGCCAGCACTGGCTATCCCTCCACAGAACCCTGTGGGAGAGGAAGGAACACCATTGCGGACCGAAGAGCTGCTTCTACTTTTATATTTACGTCTGATACCTGAAAAAGCCTGCCACCTTTTCAGGGTGTGTCTCGGCTAGGGCCTCCGCTTCTCTTCTCTATTGCTGCAGAGCCAAACGCTTCAAAATGTAGTGGCTCATATGTGCAGGTCTCCCCCTCTGGTAGAGAACGCTTGCACCTTGGGACCCCATCCTCAAAAACCTGGTGCTCCAGGAGAGAGCTACAACTCCTGCTTGACAGCCAGGTGGTGATGAGTCTTGTGACCTCCCTGTCCATGTGACCTGACCACTGGGGTACCTCGGGGTTCCTTCTGGCATGGTGGTCTCAGCCCAGATGGACTCACTGCAGGACAGCTGGCTTCCATAAGGGAGTCTTCCAGGAAGACAAATTCCCGTCAGCAAGCATCTGCAAGTCTCTGCTTGCACCACAATTCCTAGTGCCCCATCCCAAAGAAGCCACCTGGCAAAGCCCAGAGCGAGCCGGGAAACGGCTGACCCAAGGCTAGGAGGCCATATGGTGTGATTCACTGGCTTCACAGGGACAACCCTCCTCCATGGTCTCCCACCTCTGATTCCCACAGTGACATTTGCTCATCCACTCTGATCACGAGGTTAATTCCCTTGAAAATTGTCACCTAGGAGCTTATTTGGAAATCATAGATCTTGATCATTATCAGAGAACTAATTTAAAAAACTCATTTTTTTAAATATCTCAGAAAGTTGATTGATGTTTGCTTGATTTTTTTTTTTTTTATAGAAAGATTGGGATTCTTTTCAGTGCTCCTGACAAATTTCATGGAGGCCCTGAACTACACAAAGGAGCCAATCTGGAGATACCAGAAAGGGAAATCATAAGCCCGATTCTAGAATTGTTCTTAAAATTTTGTTTTTGGTCAAATCAAGCCACCTCCTTAAAAATGCTTGATGTGTTTGAGCCTCTCTGTGAAAATGGCTGGCATCCAGGAGGGCATCTCATGGTCTGGTCTGTTGAATACTTAATGCTTGGAAAAGAAAACTTCTCAGCTTCCAAGTTTTCAATACTGGAAGACTTTTTAAGTCTAGGGTTTCCGGTCAGCAAAACTACTTCCTGTTCCTCGAACTGGAATGTTGCCCACAAGTTAATCTTCCACTTCGGCTTCATTTCTTCTGCACCGCCATCTCCATCCACGTCTGCATTTTCTCTCTGGAGCCTTTCCAGCTGTCTTGCATGTTCAGCTTCATCTGTGTCTGTGACCACTTTGGGCCCCATGTGAACACTGAACACACCCTTCTCTCCTCAGTCTTTTCTTTGATGGCAGTAGCTTGATTGAGGACAAAATGGCCTTCTGTCCTCTCCAGGGTTGTCACTGTCATGGCATGCTGAGGAAGTGCTATGAGCTTAACATTGATGGGTATGGCTTCCATGGAACAGCCAACCCAGCTCTCGTGGCTTCCTCTATAGCCTCATTGTCTTCGTAACCATAGCTAGCCAGCTTCTGGGGCCAAATGCCTGTTAATATGGTTAATTAGCACCTCACATTCATCTTCATTCAAATCGAAACTATCCAAAACAGATACGTCTGAGAATGCATGCTTAGAAGTATTGTAGGTAGCATATCCAGGTCTCTTGTACTTGTCATCAAAAACCCAGGCAGTGCTCTGGAGCAGGCTTTCCAGCTGCTCATCCTTGGTGTATTCCAACACCTCAGCAACCATTTGTTTATTTGAGAGACAGTATGGGCATGCCAGGGCCTCTTGCTTCTGCAAACAAACTCCGGACACATATGCCACCTTGTGCATCTGCATCTGGCTGTATGTGGGTACGTGGGTACTGCGAAACTCAACCCAGGGCTGGCAAGCTTTGCAAACAAGCACCTTTAGCCGCTGAGTCATCTCCACAGCCACAAGAACTGTTTTTTGAAGTCAGTTTCATTCGAACATTTCCAAGGAAATAGTTCATTAAAAGTTCAGAAACTCTCATTGTCATGCAAGACTTGCTTGCTTTAAGCCGTTCCATTAAAAATTAATACTTTTAGTCATATTTTTAGTGGAGGAGGAATTTAATTCTTTGATTAATATGACAAATCTCTGCTAAAGACTGACAGCTGTGGGTATTAATCACCATTCTCAGTTCAGAAATCATTCTCCAGGCTTAATTTTATTATTTTTTGGTGAAGGAATGGGGTGACAACACTTACAGAAAGAAAATTTGGGCCCCTAAGCCAAGGTTTTCATCATTATCCACAAAGTGACAAAGGAGCTGGGCGCTCCACCTACACCCTGGGATTTTGTCATGTCCCAGGCTAGTCATTGTAGGAGACGACAAGATGCCACCGTGCCGGCCACAGCGCATGTGACATCACTGGGTCCCATTTTGAAGTTGCCAGTGGTGCGTGTGTCAGACTCACATGTAAGAAGTAAACATGCCAAGATTTTGGCATTTTTCCTTAAACCTTTTTGTCTATAGTCCATTTGAAAATGACAAGAATGTGGTGAAAATGATGCAGATGGATCAAAAAGGACAATCAGGGGCTGAAGAGATTGTTCAGTGGTTAGGGGCTCGTCTGCCAAAACCTAACAACCAGAGTTTGATTCCCCAGTGTCCACGTAAAGCCAGATACACAATGTGGCATATGGGTCTGGAGTTTGTTTGCAGTGGCTGGGGGCCATCATTCTCATTCTCATTCTCATTCTCATTCTCATTCTCTCTCTCTCTCTCTCTCTCTCTCTCTCTCTCTCTCTCTCTCTCTCTCCCTCCCTCCCTCCCTCCCTCCCTCCCTCCCTCCCTCCCTCCCTCCCTCTCCTCCTTGCAAACAAATAACTAAAAATACTTTTTTTAAAAAATGAGCAATTATTTTTTTAAGACTATCTTCTTTCCACTCTACATGCTGAGGGGCAACCCACACCCCTCCAGAGAGTGCGCCATCTGTCCTGTGCACACACGTGCATGGGCGTACACAAAGAAGCACACAAGCACACTCGCGCGGTTCCACAGCCCAGCGATGGCAGCAGCACACAATGAGGTGGAGCACCAGCGTGGCCCTGCCTCCAACATAGCAGAGCAGGTGGCAGCTCCTTCCGCGTGAGCCCCTGACGTTCATCCTCCCGGAAATGGCCTCCTCCATCTCCCCTGATGGGTTTTTAAGCATAAGCTGAACAACTTCTCAGCCCATAATATGGCCCTTGAGCGGCTAAGGCTTCCTGGGATCTGATGGAATCATGTCCATTGACTTACGTATTTCCGGGAAATCAACCCATGTGCCTTTTCGTGTACATCTGAATAAGCAAATGTTCCGGAACTTCCTGCGGTGTCTCCCACGCCGCATTCTCCTCCCGTCCGCTGGTGGCGCTGAGCGTGAGAGCACGTGCCCAGCGCGTGCGCAGTCTGGCGCATGCGCACGCTCGCCAGCTCCGCGGGTCTCTCCCTCTTCCTCCCTCTCCGTTATCAACCTCTCCAGCTTCCGCCTTTCGCAGCACTTTATTTCTTGGTGGTGACTTCCTAAAGGCTGATTTTATCTGTGGCTCAAATTGAATGCTGATTTAGTTTTCTTTACTCTTGTGGGGGGGGAAAAAAAAAAGCTATCTCTTGAAGGTCAAGAAAATTTTATCTGAACACAGCTCCAGCTACATGACATCATTTTTAATGATTTCTATGTCATTTTCAGAATTTTTTTTTATTGCCTTGTGGTGAGAAAATGTCACATTTGATTAAAAGGAAGAGAGAACTGCAAGGGTTTGAGACTTAAGGTGGTTTTCCTAATAGTGTAGTAAGAACCCTATCTGCTCTCAGTATTTCTAGAACCTGAAGTTACATCATTTCCCGTAACTTGCTCTCCTCTTTTCTTGGTCAGTTTGGCAAGGGTTATTGGTATTCTAAGGAAAAATAACTCTTCATTGTATTTTTTTCTTTTAGATGTATGTTCTGTATTTCTTTAGTTAATGTTATCTTAGCTATTTTGAGTTTTTTATGCATTTGGGGTTTAATTTCATATTATTTTCATAATTTCTTGAATAGATTCCATGAATTGCAGCCTTGTATCTTTCCCTAATATGTGCTATGAAGGTAATAAAATTCCCTCTAAACACAGTTTTAGCTACGAAATTGTGTTTTAATATGCTAGAAATTTTAAAATAGTTCATGAATCTATTGAGATCTCTTCATGCGTCTGTGGGTGATTTCAGAAGTAGAGTGACTAAGGTCAGATAAGTGGGAATGTTCTAGTAGTTTTGGTATTGTCACAGAGCATACATTGAGTGATCTCAGTCCTCCGAAACTTGAGGAGACATGCTTTGTGTCTGCGCTTGCTTCACTAACAAGGACCTCCTGAGGAAGTTGGTTCCATGCCTATGACATCCCTCTGGTCAATTTTCTTGATCTCATTGAGGCCTGTTTCCCTGTGTACATTTAGTCTATTTAATCAATCAATAATTGAGAGATGCAGGCTAAAGTTGCACACGTCATTGTATATTCAGATAATTTGCCTTTCCCTTCTATCAGTTTTGCTATTCTTAGGTTATTTTAACAGGTGTATATAGAATTATTACCTTTTATGATTAAGACTTTGAAGCATTGATAAGTGTTTGACACCTTAAAGTGCACATTATCTGATATAACATATCTATGTCTGATTACTTCTTTAGTTATATACTTTTTAATTCTCTTGCTTTTGATTTTTCCTTTCTCTTAATATAAGTAGCTCTCTTGTAAGTGGCACTGGCTTTGATTTCCTAATGTGGCCACCAGAGACAGAGTCAGGGTACCTAGTGACTGCCTGGCCACCTCAGTCTTTGCTGAGAACACTGTCATACATTCAACACCTGAAAGCACATCTAGGCTCTTGACTAAATTGTTTTGTCTGTTTGGTTCAAAATTTCATTTTATTTTCTCATCTTCACAGTGTATACCTGGAAGTTGCAGGGTGTTTTTTTAATATATAGTTTATCTGAATATGGAAGTTTTGTCCCCATTGTGTCTGTTTCTTTGAGCTAATTTGAGTAGGCAAAGCTTAGGTTTTGAATATGGTTTGTCCCTTGCAAAACTCACATGGAAGTCTGATTGCCGTTGTGGGGATGAAGAAGGCATCTTTAAGAGTGAGTACAGCTTTACTTGTAGGAATGAGCTCTTGCCCTGCAGAGACTGGGTTACCAAGGGGAGTACTGCGTATCAAGGCTGTCCCCAATACTTCATCTCTTCTGCACACACCTGCTTGTCCTTCCACTTTCTGCCATGATGGGAAAAAACCGAGGTTCCCATCCAAACGTCAGAAGACACCAGTGCCATGTTCTTGGACTTCTCTGCTCCAGGATGATGAGCTAAAATATCGTTTTTTTCTTTTTAAATACTCAGTCTCAAGCCTTTTGTTGTATTAGCAGACAATGGACAGAGACGGGGGCGAGAGAGCATGAGGAGCTTTGTATGGCTGTGTGCTACCAGAAGCCAGAACACCATTAAAATAATTCTCTACAAGAGTTCCTTATTTTTAAATTATTAAATTATTATATGTATTTATGGAAGTACAAAACCAAGGGAAGGAAAATTAATACACTCACATGGTCTGAGAGCCCATCTGGGTGGGCCTAGAAGAAAGGCGAAAAGAGATTTAGGGAGAAAAGAAAAGAAATAGCTCCTGCCATGTGGAGGGCAGGTGGAACTTCCAGAGTTCTTCAAAGCCCAAGGTAATTCACTGCAGTGAAATTTAGTGCAAGGAAAGACTTCTGTGCATACGTAATTTACTGTTTCCTTTTTACTGCAGCAGCTCTTGGGAAATGCAGACTAAAATATAAAGGTCAGTTTCAAAGACTGCAGGCCTTTGTTTGCCCTCCAATGTGTTTCTTTACATTTTCCCCTAATAAAGATATCTACTTGAATTCTCTTTATCTGCTACTTGAAATCTTGTCTGCAAGCAAGTCAGGCAAAAATTATTTCCTCATTTCTTTGAGACAGACCCTGTGAGTCCCAGACTGAGCCGGAATTTGAAATCTTCCTGCATCAACCTCCAGAGCGTGGGAATTACAAACACATGCCACCACACTCAGCCTACATGTATGGTAATGTGAACACCGTGTGGTGGGCTCAGTAAACGCAGCAGATCTCCCCCAAAAGGAATCTTCCCCTGCTAACTACGGGTGCTGAGTGGTGGTGTTTCAGGCATTCTTGGTAAGGACCAGACCAAATGTTGGGAAAGTGATTGGCAAGCTTTGGTTTTTGTCCCCATTCTGCTTAAAACAATGACAAACAGTGGCACTTGTTGCCCTATGACTCCCATCTGTGGCTGGGTGCCCTTGTGAAGGTCCACTTGTCACCCTGAGTGTCCCAGCCGTTCCTTGCAGAGTGAGGATGCTTGAGGACTTCTTCCTTGTAGAATACTGCAAAGACGTATGTTCTTATATGCAGTCCCTGTCCCCAGTTTTTAGAAAGGACATGCTCTGGACCCTTCTTGTTTGCTCAAGACTGAAGTGGGAAACTCCATTTCCACACACGGCAAAGGCCTGACAGGGAGCAGACATCAGAACACTGAGCAAAGGAATCCTGCATCTTCCATGTCAGTCCTTGTCATTATTCACACTCTAACGACCTGGCGTCAGAGATTCTTCTGAAATCTCTCTTCTCATTAATAGCTCAAATGTCACATAAGCCAGCCAGTCTCAGGGCCTTTGACACTTAGTTTATATATCCACCATAGTCTGTATTTACCTCTGCCTTTGTATAAAATACTGGGGCTTGTACCTTCCGAAGGTATGATCCTTTGGGAGGCATGAGTCTCACTTTGGCTTTCATTCTTCTCCAACCTCCTCTTGTGACATTTGAAATATGGAAAGTGCTTTAATAAATGCCTGCTGAACTGAATCAAAGTGGCAGCAGTTGGCACATATGCACATTAAAGTGTGAAACGTGAGGGTGACGGAGGGGTGAGCAGATGAGTGAGTGCCGTGAAGGCATCCAGCAAAGTTCCCTGCAGTTAAGCACGTGCTCTGTGCCAAATGGCACACTGAGGGCCCACTCAGGGGGACACAGACATGGCTGTCCCCTCTGACCACCACCAGGAATGTGGGACATTCACAGAGGATAGGCTGATCTCCCAGCTCCAGGTCAAAGCTCTTTGAGAAGAAAATGTCATATGCACAAAGAAAAATGTCTGTGAATCCATACATTACATCTATGATACTAGCCAAGCTCCTTACTGGGAAATTGTCCTCACTGAGATTTTGGCATCATCACAACATGCAGAGAAGTTTGGAGATAGATTCACATAGTCTCACACAACATAAAACTCATCCTTTTAAAGTAGAAAAATCAAGGGGTTTTAGTATATCCACAAGATTGTACAACGTTACCATGGTCCAATTCTAGAACGCTTCCATCATCTCATAAAAGCCCAAACCCAGTATCAGTCAGATCGAATTACTACCCTCAGTCAACCACTGATCAGCCTTCTGTGTATGGATTTTTCTGACAGTGAGCATTTTATATAAATGTGATCACTAGTAGTGGCTTCCATTATCTACTTCTTTTCCTCTTGGCATAATGTCTTCAAGGTAGAGCAAGATTGCAGTATGCTTCAATTATTAGCTGAATAATATTTTGTTGTATTAATTAGTCACATCATGCTGATCAGTTGGGTTGTTTCTATCTTTTTTTAATTGTATTTTTTATTTACACACACATCTGGCTTTAACATAGGCAATAAAACTTCATCTTTCTCTAAGCCTGAAAATTTGGGGTATCATCCAATGACTTTAGGTTGCTTCCAATAACCCCTTACACACACACACACACACACACACACACACACACACACACATTATTTCTGCCCAAAATGTGAGTCAAAAACCTGAGACTGAACCTTCTTCCTCCATCCATGCCTCTTGCTGGGAGTAACCAACACCTGTTAGGTTTTCCTGCCAAAAATCTGCCTTGCTACTTCCCTTCCTCCCTGTGGCCTCTCCTGCCTTGCTTCTGCCTTCTCATTTCTCAGACCTTAATTTCTCCCAGCCTTGCTTCCCATCCCTCTGCCCTCCCCCATGCCACTTAGTGCGTCGTCAGAGCAGCACACATACCTCTGAAGTGGCCAGCACCACCACTGGCCTTCCGCTCCAGTGCTCCCTGGGAACTCTAGGATGCTCAGGGACCTTTGTGACCAGCCATCATCTTACCTGCCAGGCTCACAGCAGCTGCCTTCTTCCCATGCAGACCCCCACAAAAGCTCAAAGGCCAAATCCATTGCAGCTTCCTGGAAACAGTGGCTCTGCCCTGGCTCCCTGGCCCTGCCAGGCTTTTCCTTGCCCAGGGACTCACGTTACCTTGCCACTCAACTCACTCCTATGGAGAATTTTGAAAAACTGGGAAACTTCCCTCTCATATTTTGAGGGAGTACTTAACTTTTCCATATAACCATATAATTTCTCAGATTTAAGTGGTAGCATTTTAAAATAAAATGTGACTCTCTTCACAATTTATGCAGTGAAAAAAATCAATAGTGCAGCTCCTGAAAAGCCACCACTGTCCATTCAAAAACCACGTGCCCAATCTGCACACTAGCAAGAGGAAATTCAACCTTATCTTTATTTGTTCTACTGCTACTCACAGTTTCATTTGACTTCCCTCATTGAGTTTGTATCTCAAGGTCATAGAATTTAATGCTTGAAAGGGCTTAATCACCACCAATTCATAAAATTTTACAACCAAAACATGTATGTAAATTTAAATTATTTCATTTCCTGTGACCAAAAAGCTCCATGTGACTGAGTATTTTTCTGGATGGAGTAATCATTGAGATGGTTATTGATGGACAATGGAATGATCAAAGATATTGCAATGAAATTTTTGATAAAATAATTGTGCATAAAAATAAATCATATGAAGCTTGCCTTCCTTACTGAAATGATGTCATAGTTGCTCTGGCGTGGTATTTGTGTCTGTCCTTTCAGATAAGCAGATGAAGAGATAGTGCATATCTAGGACTGACAGGGTCAGTAGTTTAGAGAGAACCTGGAGACTGCTCTCCATGCCTATGGCTCATGTTGATATGAATTTACTTATGCTGAAGTATATGAATTGCCATTTAAACTAGGTGTTTCCCTAGATGAATGGTGCTTATTCTGGAAGTAATCAAGAAAGATCTGGCTTTAATTTTATTTGCTATTTTTGTCTTTAATGTCTTTTTTTTTTAAGTTTTTTGTTCATTTTTATTTATTTATTTGAGAGTGACAGAGAGAGAAAGAGGCAGGTAGAGAGAGAGAGAGAGAATGGGCGCGCCAGGGCTTCCAGCCACTGCAAACGAACTCCAGACGCGTGTGCCCCCATGTGCATCTGGCTAACGTGGATCCTGGGGAACCGAGCCTCAAACCGGGGTCCTAAGGCTTCATAGGCAAGCGCTTAACTGCTAAGCCATCTCTCCAGCCCGTCTTTAATGTCTTTTGAATAGCTTTATGGTAAACGTTAGTATATGCACATACTGCAAGTTAGTCATATTCTCACTGGGTTATCCTCCTTTTGTCCCCTCTCCCCTTCTCCCATGTCACTGGTAGCCCTCCTCCACGTGGGGGCGGAGGTTGTTGGTAATCACCAATAAGGTCATGAGTACACCAGTCTGTTCCTGTGGGGAAGACAATGCCTCACAGTACACCATCCCACCCTGTGGCTCTTACATTCTCACCACCCCCCCACACACCTTCCACAATGTTTCTTGAACCTTGGAGGCCGTGTTAGAAGTCTCCTTTACTGCTGGGCTCTAGGCAGCCTCTTATTTTCTGCTTTAATGAATTTTGAGTCTTCTCAGAGTCTACCATCTCCATAGGAAAGTTTCCATGTTGAGCAGTGAGAACAGAACTCATATGTAGTCCACCACTTCCTTTGTACTGTTTTCTGAGACCTAACAGGTATGACAGAAATGACTCACCCAATGCTAGACACTTTGCTGTCTTTGCTTGTCATTTTGATGGGTCTTGGATCTCCCTGGTAGTTGTCTTCATCTCTAATTAAGAGTGAGAGCAGAGCTGAAAAGATGGCTTAATACTTAAAGCATTTACCTGCAAAGCCAAAGGACCCAGGTTCAATTTCCCAGGACCCACATAAGCCGGATGCACAAGGTGGTGCAAGTGTCTGGAGTTCATTTTCAGTAGCTAGAGGCCCTGGCACTCCCATATTCTCTCTCTCTCTCTCTCTCTCTCTCTCTCTCTCTCTCTCTCTCTCTTTCTCTCAAATAAATAAAAATAAAATATACTTTTAAAATAGAGTGAGAGAAGTATTGATCAAAGAGGATAAACACAGACATCTAGAAGACTTTTGGATAACTCCATTTAGCCAACAAACAGTGGAAGCCTTCCCTCTAGAGTCTGTGACCTTCTAAACTCTTTACTTTGTTCCAGTACCAGGCATGAATTTTCTCCCACTGAGTGGACTTCATATCAAATTAGAAAGCAGTTGATTACCGCCCTCACTTATGTGTTTCTATTGTACCAGCGGGTACTGTTGGTGTGAGTTTAAGCCTGTTCTCAGTGTTTCCCTGTCAGCCCTGTAATCCCAGGTAAGCTTGAATCAGATCTGAGGGTAGGTGAGACTTCTATCACACCAACATCACCTAGTTCTTAGAATACCTCCTAAGTTAAAGCAGTTAGATCTGCCTTTTAATTTTGTTGAAAGCAAAGAATTGGAAACCAACTGTCTTCATAAAGGGAATTGATTCTAGTCATTCAAATTATTATTGGTCAATGTCTTGGAAATCTACCCAGAAGGCCTCATTGCAGAGCTCTCAGAGGCCTGCTCTGTGGGCCTTTCCTCCTATGCTCAGTGGCCCTTTGTTCAACCCTCCAAGAGGAAAATTGTATCTTGCTCTATAATGTGCATGAACATGTTTTATGAAGACCATTGAGGGTTAGCCGGTCCCTGTAACAGAGGCTCCACCCATGGCATGCCTGAAAGGCCAGTGTTCCAGATTCTATAGGTTCAAGCCAACTGCAAGATGGGACTCACTGCTGGGAGAAGGGGCACACCCATTGAGGGGCACACCCATTGTTCAACCCAAATTAGTGTGCAAAGTGTGTGTTTCAAGAAAGACCATAAAAATTGCTGAGAGGTAAATTGTGAAATACATCTTTTAAGAAAGACTATTGAGATCAAAGTTCTCAAAAGAATAAATGTAAATGATGAATAAATATATGTTTAAGATGTTCAAGCTCCTTAAAGCAGAGAAATGCAAATCAAAACTACATTGAGAGCTGGAGAGATGGCCTAGCAGTTAAGACACTTGCCTGAGAACAAAGCCTAAGAACCCATGTTTGACTCCCACAGGTCCCACATAAACCAGAGGCACAAGGTGATATAAGTGCAAGATCACACACACACACAGGTCACACACACACACACCTGGAGTTTGGTTGCAGTGGCTAGAGGCCCTGGCATGCCAATTCTCTCTCTCTCTCTCCCTCTCTCTCTCTCTCTCTCTCTCTCTCTCTCATTAAAATAAACAAACAAAAAAAACTACATTGAGATTCTACCTCCCCAGCATGGCTATCATCAAGACAACAAACAACAGAGCTGGGAGATAGCTCAGTCAGCATGGGGACCTGGGTTCAATCCCCAATAACCATATAAATTCTGGGTATACTGGCACATGTCTATAATCCTATCACTGGGAAGGAATAGCCCAGAGGACCCACGGAGCTTGCTGGTCATACAGTCTAGCCTAATTGGCAAGATCCAGGATACCTGTGTCAAAAAAGAGCTAAAAAATCTACCAGAGGCTATCACAAGGTGGTCCTCTGGCCTGTACATGGGTAGAAACACATGTGCGCACACGTGCACATACACACACACACACACACACACACACACTGCTCCTAAAGCCTCTGCAGTCAGTAGCAATAATCTATCTGTACAGAAGTTCCTCAAACTGTGCTCTGCTCTGTGATTTTTCTGCACACTCCACTTCTTACTGCTTAAAAAGAATGCCTATGAGACAGTACAAAGTCTGCCTGAGATGGGGCTCAGCACCAACCTACAGCTTTTGAATAATCCTACTGTCCACGCAAGATGTTGAGAAAATGCCTGGAATTATTGCCAGGGAACACGAAGGGATTCGCATCTCAGATGTGATCACCAGCCAGGTCATATTTAGGGAGGACAGGGCATGGAAGCTGAAGATTTGACTCTCTCCTGTTGCTAAAAACAACTCCCTTGGATCAAGGGTGTCTGTGTGAAACACACCATCTCTCCTGCTTCGTTCTAAATTGGCATAGAATTTCTCACTATCTTACCCAACTCAGCACCCAGCCAACCTTCAAGAAATAAGCTAAGACTTGCTAAGAGGCCAGAACAGCCCCAGGGAGACACAGTCAGAAGTCTGGGTTTGGAACCTGAGGTTGCCTTGGTGCTTGGGAGAAAGATGGCAGGCCCTTGTCTGGCTGGTCTTGACCAGTTTGGCCTTTCTTAAGTACAAGTGCTGTCTTACCTCATTCTTTGTTGATGGCATCATAATACCGCAGACCAGGTAACGTGTGGACAGCGAGGGAGGGTGGGTGTGTTAGCTTGTTCTGACCCAAGATCAAAGGTCATACATTTGGGAGCTGGAGAGATTGGGCAGATGGCTCAGGGGGTAAGAGTGCTTGCTGTACAACCATGAGGCCCTGGGTTCAATCCCCAGCATGCACAGATGGCAAGGCTATACATGCCTGTGTATCCAGTGCTGAAAGAGTTGGACACAGAATTGTTGAGGCTCTTTGGTCACCAACCTAATCAAAAGACAGCAGGCAGCTCCAGGTTCAGTGAGAGACTTTGTCTGAAGGAAATAAGAGGGAAACGCAATGAAAGAACAGACCTGACATCCTCCTCTGAACTCTGTAGCTTATGCACAGGACACGTGCATTTGTATTTGTGGCCGTTTCAATGGATGTTCCTCAACAGATTCAGGAGTTTTATAAAAGCCTCTTGGATTTCCAGCCACCTGGAGGAGGAGGTGTCACTAGCTGGATCCCAGGGTCCAGCTCTAAGGAGTTTGGGGGCGGATCTGGAGAACGCCAGTCTAAAGACACTCAGGGTGCCTGAGCTCTGCCTGGGGTTCCTGGAGTGTGCCTGTTTGTGATGCTGGTGGTTGTTTCTCTCTCTGCTTGGACCTGTGAAAGGAGGCCAGTTTTTTTGTTGTTGTTTTGTTTTAGCCATTATGGAACATCCTCTGGATCTGTAAGCTTCAATAAATCTCTTCCTCCCATAGCTTGTGCCTGATTTGGAAATTCATCCTAGCAATAGTAGCCCCAGCTGACCACAACAGTATTCACACTTGCATGTACCATACACACACGTGCACACACTGTACCACACACACTGGAAATAATAAATAAATAATTTTCTAAAAACCATACATCTGGTGGCCATCATTCTGCCTGCACTCCCACAGCAGTATTAAGCATAACATGCTGAGAGACAGGAAGTACGCAAGAGATCTAGCCAAACCAGCCTTCATAGCGATTTGGAAACTGCTCACTGACTGATTGATTCATCAAATTCAATGAATGGATTCATCTATTCATGAGGGCAGAGCCCTCAACACCCCTAAAGTTCCCAACTCTTCACATCGCATAATGTGGATTGATTTCCACCAGGAGTTTCATGAGAACCAACTGTACCAAAAGCATGTTAGGCCACTGCAAGCAGGCATGTATCTCCTCTCTACCATGGTGCCCTGGAAAATCCTCTCTTGCAAGGAGCAGCAGGCTCCAAGCTTGTCAATCTTGACATTTCTAGTAAATCACTCACAAACTTTTATCTCCACTGGTATTTGCTCTTCATTAATTGAATAATTAGATATAATTAATAACCTCATGCATTACCATAATCCCAACATTATAGGTGTCAAGAGGATATGATTTAATTAGAGGTTAATGGTCTTGGCTGTGAATCATATGATTAACTAACTAGCTTGTGTTTCCGCCAACTGGGGAAGCATGAACTGTGCCCGTTGGGTTCAGTATGCTGTGCTCGTAAGGCCTGGAAAAGCAGATAAGGAAATTCATTCATTTCTTGGGATTTGGTGACTTCAGAGAGAATCCCACAGAACTGCACTGGCATATGAATGTCAGCATTTACTGAAGATCTACCTCACATGGAGTTACACGCTATGCTACTCACGTGGGGGATATAAAAGTGTTGCGAGACACCTTTTAATAGATATGGCCACTAAATAATGAGTCATGCATGAAAGTCCCCAAAACAGGAGTTATAGTGACAGGAACCATTATCATAATCCTAAGGAAATTAGGAAGATGTGGGCTTTTGATAAAACTGAATGTGTATATTATGTGCCCTTGTGGTGCCCACAAGGGACTCACCTACAGTGGCTGGAGTATGACAGGCAGGTGTCCCACTCCATCACTCTTCTGCCTGTTTTTATTTGAATTGGAGTCTCTTACTGATACTATAGCTTGATACTTTTTGCAAGCCCATGGGATTTCATGGCCTCTGCTCCCTTCTGCAGAGCTGGGGTTACAGGCATGCATAGCCACACTTAGCTGTTTAAGGCTCCTTCAGGTCCTCATGTATAGGAATCATACTTAACTGCTGAGCTGTCTCTCCAGCCCAAAGTGAATTTTTGATACACCACTAACTGTGATGTCTTAAATTTGTATCCTGCTAAGATTTCATAAAATTGGGTTTATAAGTCAGGAGACAAAACTGTCAAAAAAGAATCACAAGGGTCTTGAGAGATAGATCAGCCCATGAAGTATTTGTCTTGAAAGTGTGAGGACCTGAGCTCAATCCTCAAAATCCATGTAAAGTGTGGTGATGCCTGCTTATAATCCCAGAACTGAGGGGGCAGAGACAGGAGAATCCCTGGAGCTTGCTGGCCAGCCAGGGTAGCCTGATTGGCTAGTTCCAGGCCACTGAAAGGCCCTACCTCAAAAAAAAGGGGGGGGTAGACAATAGTTCTGAGGATGACACCCAAGCTGTCATCTGATCTGCACATGCATGCACACATGCAAAGATGCTCCTACACCTGCATACATACACATATATGCATTGAAAATGAATCATGGTTTCAGACTTAGAAAATATGACTTGAAGCTGGTAACAAGAGGACAATGGACAATGGTGTGGTGATGAATTAAGGGGGAAGTGAGGCCTGCTCTGAGTGACAGTGTTGTGAGGAACACTAGTGCAAGAACACTACTTTGTTTCCAAAACATCTCAGAGCTATCTAAAAGAAGGTCTGCTCTCTACATGCATATTCTCTCCCTCTCTCTCTCTCGCTCGCTCTCTCTCTCTCCTTTTTTTTTTTTTCTTTTTGGTTTTTTGAGGTAGGGTCTCATTCTGGTCCAGGCTGACCTGGAATTAACTCTGTAGTCTCAGGGTGGCCTTGAACTCATGGCGATTCTCCTACCTCTGCCTCCTGGGTGCTGGGATTAAAGGCATGTGCCACCACGCCCGGCTCTCTCTCTCTCTCTCTTACTCAGCTTGGTAACAAGCTCTAATGGCATACGGTTCCCTGTCTTTAACTCGGAACACTGCACTCCGGTGAAGAGCTGGTACCAATGAATCATTTCCTGTCAGTGAGCCAACCCTTGGCTCTGACGTCTGCTCCATCAGCAGATCCCCAAAGTACCAGCTATCACTAGGGGACTCCGAGACCTCGACACAAAGTTGAGGTCCTTGAGTACACATTCATGGACTCAGCTTCTCTTTGGAGGGACAGAATGCAACTCAGTCTTAAATGGCCTAGTGAGTGGAACAGAATAGAATGCTATGGGCGGACACTAGACAGGCTGAGAAGGGCCTGTGCATTCCCAGTGATGATCTCTGTCCATTTGGTCACACGGGGCTGGGAGCTCATTCAGTGGGAAACCAATGAACATGTAGCTCAGGTCTGAGAAGGGAAGGTAATCTTGGCCTCTGGTGGGGAAGATAGATAGATTGATGGTGCCATGAACTTGACTCAGAACCCAAGGGTTTGTCCAGCTCCTCAAAGCACAAATAGATGTCATGGTCTCTGTACCTCTATAGCAAGAATCACCCAAAGATCCTCCTCTGAGGTCCAGAAGGCGTCTTGTGTATGGATCCTCACAGAAAAGGGCTTCTACTAGTGGTATAGCCCATATATCAGTGGTATTTTCAATATCCAGCTGACCACCTGCTAATTGTCTTCTGGGAAGGTCTGGGTAGAGTCTCAGTGGCCATTAGTTAAGTAATTCATACCCCATCAATAGCCAGTTCACTGTAACTCTATCCCCTGTCATTTGATACTCTTTCCCTTTGAGGAAATCAATGGAATCATCTCTACAGGTTTCTGGGTTCTCTGAACAAAATAGAAGGTTTCCCACATTTGTTTATCAGCACTGGATCACCAGGAAAAATGAAAGTCTTTAGTTCTTGACGGAGGAAGACAGGAGTTCTTCAGCGTCCTCCTAATACTCCCATCCAGACCTAGTGCTGTTCTTCCCTTGGAAGACAGAAGGCACTGACTGGTCTGGGGAACCGGAGGAGGGCAGAGCTACAATGCGCCTGCACCAGAGAGACCTGGGCGTCTAACAAGCGGCTTCAGGGAAAGTCGACTACAAAATGGAGCTTGGATCAGAAATTACCAGAAGAGGGATAACAGTACTATGACGTCTTCAGCAAGGGTCTCCTCTTGACCTGATTTCTCATCAGCACAGTACTGTTGTGAGGCTAGCAGGATTTATGCAAGAATCCTGTCTGAGCTTTCACAATAGTTTGGATAGGCAAGGTCTATTTGAATTTTAATACATTCTACTTAAATTTTAATTTCCGTATGTCAGTGGAACTTTATTTTATTTTTTTTTATCAATTTTTAGTTTAGCATTCAAAATAATAGGACAGTTGAACAACAGGTCCTTTGGAGCCTCAGAAAATGGGGATGCAAAAAGCTTTCATATACAATGTCTTTCCAAATCGACTTCCAAGCTACAAATACGATGTCCTTGAGCACAGGTCTGAAAGAGGGGCACATTCAGTAAGTGTAAATCACCCCAGGATAACGGATACCACAACGTGGCAGATGAGGAGGAGATGATGAGTCTGTACCTTTGTTTTAATAGAGTTTAGTTACTGCGACTTTATATAACTTAATTTTAAATTTCTGAAATTTAGCATTCTGGTTTCAAGAAGCCAGCACAATTTGGATCCATTGTCCACTGGCAATACCTCAATTAAGTTATATATTTAAAAGAATTTAAGGCTAGAGAGATGGCTTAGCTTTTAAGGCACTTGTCTGTGAAGCCTAAGGACCCAGGTTTGATTACCCAGTACCCACATAAGCTAGACACACTCAGTGGCACATGCATCTGGTGTTTGTTTGCAGTGGCTGGAGGCCCTGGCATGCCTAGTCTCTTTCTCTCTCTCCCTCTTTCTCTCTGTCATAAATAAATAATTTAAATAATGAAACTCCCTGCTCAAGAATTAAATGGTTGTTTTTCTTGATTTCTATGAGTTCATTATTGGTATGTATGATTTTTGTATGTTGATTTTTTTATCCTACAACTTTACTGAAAGAGTTTACTAGATCTAGTCATTTTCATACAAATTCTATAGAATCATTAACTATACAATCAGAAATGGATATATCTGGAAAGAACTATGTTAAGTGACATGACCCAAACTCAGAAAACCCAAATCCACTTGTTCTTGCTCATATGCAGATTCTAGCTTGCATATGATAAATATTGCTTATAAGTATTTATATTTATGTGTATAAGGAGGGAAAATGTGTACAAAACCTAAAAAGCAAGAAAAATGACCAAGAGAGTACAATAAAAGATGACAAAGAAGTGGGTAGAGAAAGGGCAAAAAGGACACATTTTGTTTTGGAAGGAAGCCCATTGTTGAAGTCAGGTTCACGTTGCTGGAAGAAGTCACGTGACCAAGAGTAACTTATGAGGGAAAAGGGCTTTATTTTGGCTAACAGACTCAAGGGGAAGCTCCACAATGATAGGGAAAATGACAACATTAGCAGAGGGTGGACATCACCCCCTGGCCCACATAAGGTGGACAACAGGAATAAGAGAGTGTGCCAAACACTGTCATGGGGAAACTGGTTATAACACCCATAAGCCTGCCCCCAACAATACACTGCCTCCAGGAAGCATTAATTCTCAAATCTGCATCAGCTGGGAACCTAGCACACCTGAATCAAACCACTACACCCATTAATATTTAGGAAAAGGCCCCTGCTTAAGGTGATATAAAGAATAATAACTGCTTAGGAGATGAGACTTCTTGACCAACCAAGTTGTCTACAGGATGAGACATAAGCTCCAGGGACACAGCTCCCATGAGTTGGCTTCCAAGATGGCTGAGTAGGCTTTATCAGTGACCCAGTTGTCTTTGAGTCATCCACACTCCCGTAAGTAATTTCTTAGCCATACTCCTATAAGTAGCCCTAGTAAACTGACCAGTTAACTAAGCAAGAATTGATTGGAATTTTTCCCTGGGTCTGTTATCAGTGCCCTATCGAGGGGTGAATACACGTATGTGGTGGCTTGAATGTAAAACACCCCCCACAGCCTCATGTGCTTGTCATTAAGTTTTATACTTAATCCCCAGATGATGGAGCCTTTGGGAGGTGGAGCCTTGCTGGAGGAGGTGTGGCAATGGGAGAAGACCTTGAAGTTTACTATTATTCCAGCCCCACTGGGTACTCAGAGTTCACGCTCTCTCCTTCCTCCATGCTATTATGGAGATGTGATGCCTACCTGTCTGCTCTTGTCATGCTTTCTCCACCAGGATAAAACTTCCCCTCAAAAATGTAAACTGGGCCAGGCAAGTTGGTGCACACCTTTACTCTCAAGACTCAGGAGGCAGAGAAAGGAGGATTAGTGTGAGTTTAATGCCCACCTGAGAATACATAATGAATTCCAGGTCATCCTGGGCCAAAATGAGACACTACCTCAAAAAAAAAAAAAAATCCTGTGCTATCTTCACTCTCCATTGGATAATCTGCTTCTCTTTTTCAGATGGGAGTGAGACCCAAGGAGATAAACTAATCACACGTCATCCACGCCCCAGCTGACACCACAGAGGAACTGGGGAAATGAATGAGAGTGCTGCTTCCATGATGGACCTGATATCAGCACCAGGGTGAAGGACACAGACACTGAGGACACTCAACACCTAACAAGCAGAGACCCAGAGGCTCCTAAGAGACCATCACTGAAGTAGACTTAAAACACACCTAAAAATTTGTTCACTAACTTACTTAATTTAAAAAAAAATACTTAAAGGGACCAAAGGAAGAGACAAAGTCAGGAGGTGATCAAGTGTCCAGGTCCAGGAAGGAAATAAGAGACCAGTAAGATGCTGGTGAAGAAGGTGAGCGCCAGAGCCAGAAACTTGGGTTAAACGCCAGGTCCTCTTCTCACAGTGACTGCCCCTAAGCCGGGGCTCAGCCCCTCCCAGCCCCAGCCTCACCATTTGTGCATGAGTACAGCCCACCTCTCTGAGAGGTGTTTGACAACACCAAATACCATCATGTCAACCAGGTATTTAACCCACATGAGTCCACACACTCCAAATAACACTGACTACTGGTTTACCTGATTAAGTTGTGTATCTATCACAGTGATCAGCTCAGACTTCAAAAACACACCAGTTATTGAAAACTTTACCTGACTGCCCTGGAAATTCTAGCCCAGTAGCTTTGAGATCCAGCCAGCATCTTTAAACTTCCTCAGACTTGGAAGTAACCCAGAAATCCTTTGTAAGATACATGGTTCCAAAGTTAGTGTCAGAAAGGAAGCAGTACATCCATGTTCCTTGAGGTGGCTGTCACTGGAGATGTGACTAGTGTGGCAGCAAATATTGGCAGGAGTTGTGCGATAATGAGCCAAGAGGCCTCCCCAGAACCAAGGAGGAGAAGAAAGTGTCTCCCCACTGGAAAGCCTGGCAGGAACAGGCTGGAATCCAAATTCTTGAAGCTCATGCTACAAGGGACAAGCCACAGACAAGTGTGCGCGCACACACACACACACACACACACACACACACACACCCTACTGCTCTGCTCACCCCAGGCCAGCCCATCACCTCTCATATCTTGCAAATACAACCAGGATAACATTGCCTGGTTCATGCTGCTCATCTTCCAGAGAGATAAACTCCTCCCTCCGAGATGACAATATAATGACTGTCTCAGAGGAATCTGGCAGCCATCAGAAAACCCAGTGAGGAGGCCCTGGGAGTTCTACCCAGAGGGACTGTGCCGGGTCTGTGGTGGTGGGCAAATTGACAGGATGGCTGCATAGAATACACGGACTTTTCTGCCTCTGATGAAATAAATGTCTGTCTGTGCATGGAAACAAACACTGTTTGTTTTTATTAGCACACTTGAGAATATAGACTCACGCCAGGGGTGGAATATCCTATTGCATGCACTAGAGGCCAGCCCAGCCACAGCCAAAGGCAGCAGCTGCTTTGAGCTCAGAGAAGAAAGCAGACGGGACATTAGGCCACCACTGCGAGACAGAACTGGACATTTGCTTAATGGCCTCAATTTCTATTTCTGGATCGTGGATGCTGTTGTTTGTGCTTTTCCCCCCTTGGATGAGAAACCAACACAGACTCTGCTTGGCTGTGGGATGCAGGCAGGTGGATGATGTTTCCTCGCTGTTGTTTTGCCCTTGGCACACTTTTCTATTTCTATTTTTTAAACACTTTTATTGACAACTTCCATATATATAAACAATATACTATAAACATATGCCCCTCCCACAACCCTCCCTTTCCCCCCACTCTCAAACCAAATCCCCCCTTCTTCTTTCCAACTATCCTTCTGTTTTAATTGCATGATTTTTTCCTACTACTACGCAGATCTTGTGTAGGCAGCATCAGCTGCTATGAAGTCATGAATATCAAGGCCACTTTGTGTCTGGAAGATAGTACTGTAATCTCTCCTCCCCTTCCTCTGACTCTTACATTCTTTCTAACATCTCTTCAACAATAGCGACGGAGCCCTGGAGGGTGTGATAGAGATGTCTCATTTAGTACCAAACATTCCACTGTCACTTCTCAGTGCTTCAGTACTGTTAGAGAAGATATGAAAACTAGCCATGTGACAGGAAAAAGCAGAGGCATAAACTAACAAGGTATATCTAGTTGAAAATTGGGCCAGGCAGTGAATAGAGATGTTTGACAGCCAGGATTATGTTGTCTGTGGGTATACACCCAACACGAACTGGGTGGAGCTGCGACTCTCTGGAACTGTTTGCTAACATCTGCCAACAGTGCGCGTTTCCCTACCCTACCCAGAAACAGAGACTGTGTCTGATTTAGGCCTTGCAAGACAGTTTATCTCTTGCTGGCACCAACTATAACTCTAGAGTAGTGATGGAATTTTCCAGTCCACCTTGCAGTTTTTTAAAGCTATAAATTCAGCCACTTTTCTAGAACCTTAGAGCACAACTCAAGGCTAATAGAATGTGTCTTCCAGCCTACAGTACTAGTTACACCCAACTCTATGTGATGTTTCTTTGTTCCCAAACAAGTTGGCTTGATTCTTGGTACAAAGAGAAAGGACATAACATGACAGAAAGTGGACATCCAATGAAGGGCTTCCAGTAATAGAGAGTGAGAGCGTGGCACCGGTGTCTAGGGAGAGAGAGGTGGCGCTCCATCCAAAGGGTAACTTCAGTGCAGAGAGGGAAAACGCTGTACAGGGCCAGCTCGTAGAGATCGCTTTGTCTCCAGGATTTCTGCACTTGCACAGCTTTCAGCAATAGCAAATATGAAGTCAGCGCTTTCCACAGAGACCTGAAGAAGATCCGGCACTTGACAGTGTGAACTGTGAAGGGTAGAGGCAGGGTTGTGGTCTGCAAAACTGACCAGGGCAGTGTCTGGGCCCACCTACGACGCCAGTGACTACAGAGAAGTGGGTCCTGGGAGCAAGCTCAGCTCCAGTGTCACTTGGAAGACTAGATGGAGCTAGAGGGTAGATCCTGAACAAGGGCATCTCTGGGAGGCTAGAAGACAAGCATGGGGTAGAGACAGGATTTAGGACCTCTGAGCCTGCTGGAGACTTACTTCCCAGACCTTAAATTGGGTTCTAGGACCATAGGGGCCTGAAATTGGCAAGCAGCCCAACAACAGTTGATAAACACCATCTCTTTGAGCTCTCTCTCCTGTTTGCTGGTCTCATTTAAGTCTGTTTTACTTGAGATCTCAGGCAGCCTCAGGCCCCCTCAGGGCCCTCAAGTTTGCACAGGAAGCATACTTAACCACAGAGCCATCACTCCAGCCCTGAAATTATTTAATGTATAATTTTTGGCAATTGTACCTCAATAAAACTGGAAAAGTTGTTGGAAGAACAGACGCCATGTAAAAAGTTCTTACTATCAATGAAGTGAAAGTTAATAATAATAAAAATCTAGGTATAATTTTAATCTTGGCACTCAGGAAGCTAAGACAAAGGAACCATGGGTTCAAGGCCAGCCTGGGAAACCAGATCAGGTCAGACCCTGTCTAAATAAAAGAACAAGTAAGTGAATGGATACATGACTATAAATAAATAATTTAATAAATAAAAAAAGCAAAGCCACCCAAGACACCAAGGGTGTGTTTAGCAATTCAGCCATGCTGTTGGCTTGACAAATTCATCAGAGTTTCTGTGTTAGACACATGGAGTGTTAACCTTAAACCTCAGAAACAAGGTACAGGGAGGAGAAGGAGGAGGAGTGCGAGCTTCAGTGGGATGCATCTTACACGTTGCAGAGGCAACAAGGCCTTGTTTCACTGTAGCCGCGTGACCTCTGAGGGACACCAGGGTTCCAGCGATGCTACCAGGACAGGTCAGCATGGGTCAGTGGAGTGCATCTTACATTACGATCAAGATCCCTCTACCTCTTTGGGAATATGTTTAGAAAGTGAACATGTATCTTATAACCTAACAATACTGTGCTGTAACAAGCCTCTCCAGCTGGACCTGGTAGCAAAATCTGGAGTCCCAGCACTCAGGAGGCTGAGGCAGAAGAACAGCAGAGCAGAGGTCAGCCTTGGCTTATGTAGCAAAACTCTCTCTCTATACACAAAACAATATAAAATAAAGTCACTCCTGGGTGCACGGCCCCTGAAAGCTTACTGCAAAGCTATGAGTGGCCATCAGCCTGTCACCAGCTTCCTGCGGCCTCTGCTGGAATACACAAGCCGCCTGCACAGATGCTGTCTACACGCAAGGCAGTGTGGTCATCCTACCCCGGAGCCTCCTTTCTAGTCTTGCAATAACCTATGGTTCTCTGAGGTGACTTTGGGCCCATACAAGTTCAGTGCCCAGCAAAGCAGGCTCCCAAAACCCATGGCAAAGGGAGATACAGAAAACAGGATTTTATAAAATGAAATTTAAATCAGTCATTTGAATGCTAAACCATGAAATTATAGAGGACTCTGGTTATTTTTATCATACCTTGGGAGCTGAATATTTTGACATATTAATCAGTCCTCCAAAGTGGCATTTACATCAAAATTTTGATTGCTTTTGATGAGTCTCTCCCATTATTAAAGTGTAATCTTCTCAGTGCTAGCGGAGGCAACCTCGACAGCTTGCTCCAGAGTCAGGCGCTGAACCGTGTGCCTTCTACTAGCTTGCTCAGAACATCTCCACCCACCCTAAATAGGAATAACAGTGCTCTCCCTGAAGGAGCATCGTATCAAAATATCGAAGACGTCTGATTGTTCACACCTCAGGGTGGTTGGAAGGAACAGCTCAGGGAAAGCCTTCCTCGTAGCAGGCCCATGGAACAGAGAACAGAGCAGATACTGGCCAGTCCCTGGCCAGGGAAGATGGCTCAGTTGACACAGCTTCACCTCGGCACACACCACCGGGCCAGCTCTGTCCCGTACTCAGTCACAAGCTGATGCCAACATGTGCCAGTAGCCACAAGAAAAGCCAGAAAGCACACCAAAGCTCACGTGGGTTATGCTTGAGGTGCCTGTAGTTCACCTTCTGGGTTTCACATTTATGTTCAGAACCACCTGAGGCATACTCAGTGCTATGGTTTGAACATGTCCCCCCAATTTTGGATCTAACAGAGCGGCCCATGATGGAGAACAGGGTCAAGGTACATGGGACACGGGCTTTCTGACTGTCACCAAAACAAGGTACTTTCCCCACAAGGAACAGGAAGTTGGACCACACAGCCTTTCTCCTCTGCTTACCAGAGGCTCCTTGAAACACTCAAAGGGCTCAAATAGTGCATGCTCAGTTCTTTCTTCCAGCCTGGTAACCCATCCTTGTCTTCTGCAGCGGGAGGAGGAAGAAGGCAGCAAGGAGCTAGGAATGTTAACACAGTGAAAAGAAACATCATGTGTGAGGGACAAGTTCATGACAAAGCCCTGAGCCTATTACCAAAATTCCGTTTCTGACAGCTCTGTCTCCCACCACTTCAGTTTTGGGTTGCTCTCAAAAGCCTGAAGCCAAACTGCCCAGCAAGCCCCCTTAGATTCCATGCTGTGCAGTGAGATAGCACCAAGCAGGTATGGAGCTAAGACAAGTTCAACCAGGGACAGTGAGAGGGCAGATCAGCCCACGAGGGTCACTGCCCATTTGAAGAGAGATGGCGGTAAGAGTTGCAGTTCTTACGGCGTGCACACCTTGTAAGTCAAGATTGATGGCACTGGTTAAGCACAGGGCACTTGTCATGGTCACTGGGTGCATTTGTATCATCTTTATAACCACAGTGGTGATGAGAGAGGCCCTAACTCCCTCCCCGGGGACCTGGCCCAGGAAACTGCATGTCTTCTCTGCTTCCTTCAGGACCGTACTGGAGCTGGGTGGGCACATCCCACATGTGTCCCTGAAGAAGCAGAAACACTGCTGTGCTCTCAAGGAAGAAGGATGTCACATGATGTGCTCTCACGGAACAAGGGTGTCATAGGTGCTTGGTTTTGAGGGCTGACCCTTCAACAAACCACAGTGCAAATGAGCTGGGCCAGCTTCTCTGGAAATGAATCCTGGGGTTGGGATCTTAGCACAAGAGGTTTATTTGGAAGGGGCTCCCAGGACTGACCAGTGAGGGGCTGGGGAGGTGAGACTAGGAAGTTGGGAGGCATACTACACAGGAAGTGAGAACAAGTCACATGACACTGTAGGTAGAGGGGGAAGGCATCCTGCTAGAGAAGCCTAAACAGACACCTGGCTCACAGTTAGCCCACCACCAAGTGTACGAGCTGGACTATTAATTACCTCATTTGCTTCCTTCCCCACCCCTCCCTCCTTCGTTCTTCCATCTCATCCTAATCCCTTTCTCCATGCTCCATCCTTCTTTCCCTCCATCCCTTCAACTCTTCCTTTTCTCTCTCTCTCACCATCTTCTATCATTCCTCCTCCATCCTTTCTTCCTACATGCTTCCTCCCTCCACCATCCCTCCCCATCATTTTTCTTTCTATCACCACCTCCTTCAGCTCTATCCTCAAAGTCCCCTTCCTGGAATTACCAATGTCACTTGCTATGCTGTCCTGTACGTCCTCTTCTTAGGACACGCCACCCAACGAGCATCTTGCACATTTTTTCTTTCCTCATTGTATTAGCTACATACTTTCTCATTCACTAAAATGAAACTCTTCACAAGCATGGATTTTGTTTGTTCTTCTCATCACTTCACCCCTAAACTTCCAGAAAAGTTCGTAGGACATTGTAGTTTCTAAAGATGCATTCATTGAAATGAATGGGTAAGTCAATATAAATGTAAGAGACCCCTGAGCTGAGGAAGACGTCCTCGGTGATACCAGGAAAAGAATCACCCCCATTCTGAGCTGCCATTTCCACCTTAGGTAAAAAGGGAATGAGGACTGGAGAAATGGCTTAGCAGTTAAGATGCTTGCCTGAAAAGCCTAAGAACCCATGTTTAACTCTCCATATTCCACGATAGCCAGACACACAAAGGTGAGCCAAGTGTGCAAGGTCACACATGATCACTAGTTGGCTCAAGTGTCTGGAATTTGATTGCAGTGGCTGAAGACCTGGAGCACAAATTCTCTATCTCTCTCCCCCTCTTGCTCTCCCTAAAAAAAATTTTTAAAGGGAATGACACAAATCCTTATTTTTGCCCTTTCTGCAGTAAATAATGGCCACAGAGCCACAATTTCAGGCACCTTGCTGCCACTGTATCTTCCACGTTACAAGAGTGACTTGGGAAAGTCGAGGCTGTCTGAAGTACCTGCAGGCTGTTTTGGGCCAGGGCTGTTTCCATCCAAAGGCCCATGTTCTATTGCCATGTCCCCTGAGCCTCATCAGCTCCCCAGCTCTACCTCTACTTGTCCTAGCTACTAAAGCCTTTGAACACAGCACTCAGAACATCGTGTGCAAATGACCATTCACTGAGGGACTAAGCCATGACTTTGGAACAGTTACTGCAAGGACAGTTGCCCATGTCCTACAGCACGTGGACTCCAGAGTCATGAGAAGGCCCTCAAGGAGAGAAATGAAGGTTCACATCTGACTAGCATGGGTGGACAGTGTACAAGCAAGGGCACAGGTAGCCCACTAACAGTGTCAACTATAGTCAGAGTCCCAAAATCTGCATCACAGACAATACAGGCTATGTAAGGGAGGCTTAAGAAGGCTAGAAAGGAAACATCAGAGGCCCTGGTGTCAGAGAAGTTGACTACAGAAAATATCACTAGCCAGAATGCAGCAGGTATTAGCAACAGCAATCCACTCTGACTGGGAGGATATCAGCAGCCCCTATACTCACTAGCAAGGCTGAGACCTGGGGTGGAAGAGGACTCCTCCATAGGACAGGACAAGAGCGGAAATGAGTTATAATCCAGGTCCCTGCTATCTGCCATGGCAGGGGAGAATGAATCTTGCCACTGCCTACCTCCTCATTTTGCCCAAGGTGCAAACTAGAGTGGATCTCCTCTGGGGATGGTGGTGATCACCAGAGAGACCCCAGGCTCACCAAGATAAAGAGAAGTGACAGTCAAGTGTTCGCCATGGAAGCACAAGGACCAGCATTTAGATCCTCAGCAGCCACTCCCACCTAACTGTCCAGGGGTGCGGCAGCTGCCTGTAATTCCAGCATTTGGGGCAAGTGCCCTAATGAGCAGAACTGAATCAGTCAGTGAGGTCTGAGTTCAAGGGAGAGACTCTGCCTCAGCTAAAAAAAAAAAAAAAAAAGGAAGAAGAAGAAGAAATTTTAAAAAAAAACTGTGGAGAGCAAGCAATTGAGAAAGACACCCATTATCAACCTCTGGCCTTCACATGCACACCCACACCCACATGTGCTCCTGACACATCCATACCCACACACATATGCACCCACACACACTTCTGCTCCTGCACACATCGATACCCACACATGTATACACCACGCACATGTACATGCACACATCCATACCCACACACACACCACACACACACACACACACACACGTGCTCCTGCACACAGCCATACCCACACAAACATACAGACAAGCAAAACAAGATGCCCAGTCTTTGTTTAACACAGTATTTAAACATTGTCTTAAATAATTTTCTCCAAGCTCCTAATAGCACAAATGCTTTGATTGCTCCAAATAGAGTGTATACTGTATTATTTTAGGTTTTTCCATTAACCACATATATTTAGCAATTAGAGATATTAGTGCTGCCAAGTGCCTTGGAAGATAAAGACGGATGACTGGAATAATGCTGTGCTTGAGGTTGTTTTATTAAACAGAAACCCAGATCACAATGGCTTCATTCCAGTCCTCTGGGCCCTGAGTGGCCCAATTAACTAGAAGACAGGAAAGATACAAGTTTTTTCTCTCTCATTTACATAGACTCTGCTCCACTGTACTTTTAAAAGATTTCATGTTGGATGCCCAGTTCCAAATCATCCAGTCAAAATGGGCAACTGGGCATGACTGTTCACAAACCCAATTCCTATGCCCCTGACCCACGTCAGGCTTCCTCCTGCAGAGTGAAGACACTACCTAGAAGCTGTCTTGGCATTTTGGAGTCAGGCTCATTCACTGATTGTTAGTGGGAGTTGGAATATGAGTGGCTCACACCCTGGCTTCTAAGCTAGGATAATAGCTCATTTCCTTTATGGCCAGTGGCATTGCCAAAGCAATTCAAAGCCATGGTCTGATTCCTCACTTGTGGTCTCTCCTCCCCTCATCACCGCTGCACCTACTGAGGTCCTCCCCAGACAAGCCATCACACTCCGGCCCTTCACCTGCCTTATCCATATTTGGGTGTCCACCAACCCCTCTCCAACTTGCAGCACGCGGAACCTTTTTATCTTCCTGTAGCCTATACATGATGTGACCAGGTGAGGCGGGGGCTCTTGGTATGGGTCCTGGAGGGTAATGAGGAGAAAAGAGAGGGCGTTGATCTCTGCAGGGGGGAAATAAACCTTTTCACCAGAGAGAACGGAGGAGGATGCCTGGTACAGGGGACCCTCAGCCCTCCCCCTGGTAGCTTTAGAACCTTCCCCATCCCATGTCCAGAAGTCCACATCAGTAGAGATCTGCCAGACTTAGCAGGAACTGTAAAAACTCTCACTCCTCTCCCATCCTACCCTTCCATCCAGGCATTCAGAAAATAGCACCTGGTAATAGGACCACCAGTGGTCAGGCCCTGTGAGAGACACGCCATGCTGAACTACGGACCCTGTTCCTGCCATAGGGGTTCCCACTCCTATTGGAAGAACATAGAGGCGTCCCTTCTTTCTCTCTGTCTCTAGAGCAATTCTGGATGCTGGCAGCATGGCCTAAGGGGGAATTTTACTACTTTGGGGGAAAAAAATTATATCTGTTTTTTAAATTTATATTTCTGAGAGAAATTGAGCAAGCTTCCTTTTGATGAATGTATTGACCAATTTCATTTATATTTCCGTGAACTTCCCATTTTCCAGTGGGGTCTGTGAACATTTTTCTTGTTGACGGATGAGAGCTGTTTGTGAAATCTGTAGCTCAGTGGAGCACATAAACTTCTTGCCACCTGGAGTGCGAACACTTTCTCCAGCCCATTGTCTGTGATTTCCTCGCTTGTGGGGTTTTTTTCCCCCTTGCTGGTGCCTTTTATTTCCAAGCAAACACAGAATATCAACATTCCCCATGAAGCGTCTGAATATATATCCTTCGTAGGCAGCCATTTCCCATTCACAATGGTCAGTACCATTCACCTTGCCTCTTTCAGAACAGCGGACTGTCCCTTGCACTCATCTGAAGCTCTGCGTTGTTAGAGTGGTGAGGCGGCAAGGCAGGAGGGCTCGGGGATTTTCCTAATGGTCAGCCATCTTTAAGCCACTTACTCACTAATTTCTCTTTGACCTTCTGATTGGAAATGCCACCTGCCACGTACAGAGAATGTGAAGATTTGTTAGTATGTATTTTGGAGCCCTCTGTCTGCCCCATGAAAAGTCTTCAACATCAATCTAATTCAGCTATTAGGCCTTCATAATGCATTTTCGACCTGACGGGGTCATTCTTTCCTCATTATTCTCCTTTCTCTGAATTTCCCTGCACATTCTCACATATCATGTTAGTATCTGAAAGTTACACTGACCTTGTGGGAATTTAGGGTCAACGGTCATCACAATAGTGATTCATTCTAGCTGATGGGAGGTTATCCCTGCCTGTCTGCTTAAGCTTTCACCTCAGAAGAGCTAATTTGACCTCACTGTAGCAGAATCTTCAAGCTTTCTTTACATATGCCTTGCATATTTCTTTTTTAGTGAATTGATTAATTAAAAGCAGGATCTTTCTATGCTGAGGTCATGGATATCGAGGCCATTTTTTGTTTGGAGGGAGCACATTGTAAGGAGTCCTACCCTTCCTTTGGCTCTCACATTCTTTCCACTGCCTCTTCCGCATTAGACCTGAGCCTTGGAGGTGTAATCGAGATGTTACTCATTACTCTAGTCACTTCTTTCCAGCACCATCATACCTTCTGAGTCATCCCATGGTCAGTGCCATCTGAAAAGAGAAGATTCTCTACCCAAAGTGAGAGTAGTGTTAATATAAGGGTATGAATACTAAGAAAAGTGGTTACTGGGCAGTTTGATAAGCATAGTATAAACACATATCCAAACAGCAGCAGAAGTCATACCTCTAGGGCTCATGACTATCCCTGTTTTAAGTTTTCAGTATCAGGGATGTATTTTTCCCTTGGAGCAGGCCTCCAGTCCAATTGGAGGGCAGTTGGTTACCACCATGACAGACATGCCACTATTGAAAGCGTTGGCTCATTTGGCCTGGCTGGCCAATTATAAGGTTTGCAGTGTCCACTGCTGAGTATCTTCACTGGTGGTGTATCTTTCTTCCTTTGAACTGCATGTAGAATGGCTTCTTCCAGCTTTCTGTCAGCTGGTCTACATGAGGGAGGTTATCAGCTCAGTTCCAGCAGAATTTCTCAGTTCAGCTCAGTTCCAGCAGAATTTCTCAGTGGCCTTGTAGCCCAAGTATGTGGAGTCTTCAGCAATAGGGTCTTACCATCAATTCCTGGTGGTAAACCAAGGGCCTCAGCAGTGGCCTATAATGTTTTGGGGGCATCAGGGACCTCCCTGGCCAACAACTCACTGGAAGGTACCCCATCCCTGGTACTGAAAATTTTCTAGCAATGATCTATGGCTCCTGAGTGTTCCATTTTCCAAAACCAAAGGATTCCGTTTGATTTAATTATATATCCTCTTAGATTTTGATTAGCTTTCCCTCCACCTTTCCTTTACTCAATCTCCTCCCCTGACCTCACTTTGGGCCTTTTCACCCCCGTTAATCTATTCTTCTAATTACACATATACAATACCAACCTATTAAGTACCCTCCTCCCTTCCTTTCTCTTCCCTTTGTATCTCTTTTTTAGCTTACTGGCCTCTGCTACTGAGTTTTCTCCTTCTCAAACAGAAGCCCAATCATCTGTAGCTAGGATCCACATATGAAAAAGAACATGCGGTGCCTGGCTTTCTGGACCTGGGGTGCCTTACTTAGTATAATCCTTTCCAGATCCATCCATTTCTCTGAAAATTTCATAACTTCATTTTTCTTTACTGCTGAGTAGAATTCCATTGTATAAATGTGCCATATCTTCATTATCCACTCATCAGTTGAGGGACATCTAGGCTGGTTCCATCTCCCAGCTATTATAAATTGAGCAACAATAAACATGGTTGAGCATGAACTTCTAAGGAAATGAGATGAGTCCTTAGGATGTATGCCTAGGAGAGTTATAGCTGGATCTTATGGTAGATCAGTCTTTAGCTGTTTTAGGAACCTCCACACTGATTTCCACAATGGCTGGAACAGATTGCATTCCCACCAGCAGTGTAGAAGGGTTCCTCTTTTTCCACATCCCCACCAACATTTATGATCATTTGTTTTCATGATGGTAGCCAATCTGACAGGAGTGAGATGGAATCTCAATGTAGTTTTAATCTGCATTTCCCTGATGACTAGGGATGTAGAACAGTTTTTTAGATGCTTATATACCATCCATAATTCTTCCTTTGAGAACTCTCTATTTAGCTCCACAGCCCATTTTTTAATTGGCTTGTTTGATTTCTTATTATTTAACTTTTTGAGTTCTTTGTATATCCTAGATATTAATCCTCTATAAGATATATAGCTGGCAAAGATTTTTTTCCCATTCTGTAGGTTGCCTCTTTGCTTTATTCACAGTGTCCTTTGCAGTACAAAATCTTTGTAATTACATGAGGTCCCATTGGTTAATCTGTGGTTTTATTGCCTGAGCAATTGGGGTTGTATTCAGAAAGTCTTTGCCAAGACCAGTATGTTGAAGGGTTTCCCCTACTTTTTCCTTTAGCCATTTCAGAGTTTCAGGTCTGATGTTAAGGTCTTTAGTCTATTTGGACTTAATTCTTGTGCATGGAGAGAAAGAAGAATCTATTTTCATCCTTCCACAGATACATATCCAGTTCCCAGCACCATTTGCTGAAGAGGCTGTCTTTTCTCCAATGAGTATTTTTGGAATCTTTATCGAATATCAAGTGGTTGTAGCTACCTGGACTTATATCTAGGTCCTTTATTCTGTTCCACTGATCTACATGTCTGCTTTTGTGCCAGTTCCACACTGTTTTAGTTACTATGGCTCTGTAGTATAGGTTAAAATCAGGTATGGTGGTACCACCAGCCTTATTTATTTCAAGTATTTTCTGTAGAGCTGGTTTTGTCTTCAAATACTCCTTTAGCCTGCTTTTGTCGTGTAATGTTATTTCTCCATCTATTTGAATGGATAGCTTTGCAGGATAAAGTAACCTTGGTTGACAGTTGTTATCTTTCAGAACTTGGATTACATCACTTCACGCCCTTCTGGCTTTTAAAGTTTGTGTTGAGTAATCTGCTATAACCCTGATAGGCTTGCCTTTGTAGGTAACTTGATTTTTCTCTCTGACTGCTTTCAATATTTTTTCTTTGGTTTTTATGTTTGGTAGTTTGATTATAATATGACGAGAGGTTCTTTCCAAGTTTTGTCTGGCTGGTGTTCTAAAGGCTTCCTGTATCTGCATTGGCACCTCTTTCAAAATTTGGGGGAAGTTTTCTTCTATGATTTTGTTGAAGATGCCAACTATGCCTGTGGAGTGAAATTCTTCTCCTTCTACTATGACCTGAATTCTTATGTTTGATCTTTTCATAGTGTCCCGAATATCTTGAAATTCCCACTCATAGTTATCTATAACTTTGTCTTTCTCGTTGATGGACTGTATTATATCTGCCACCTGGTCTTCTAGGTTAGATATTCTGTCCTCTCCTTCATCCATTCTACTAGTGAGATTTTCTACAGAGTTTTTTATTTCATTTACTGTGTTCTTTATTGCTAGTAATTCTAAATGGTTTTTCTTTATTATTTCTATTTCCTTATTTATGTCTAGTATTGACCTCTTTATTTCATTAAATTTGGGTCCTGTGTCTTCTTTGCTTCCTTTGATTTCTTCTTTGAGTTCTTTGAACATATTTATGATCATTCTTATGAAATTTTTCTCAGGCATTTCCTCTAACTCGTTCTCACTGGAGATCATTTCTGATGCATTAATACTTTTTGGTGGATTTATATTGTCTTAATTTTTGGTGTTTCTTGTGTTATAATGTATATATTTTTGCATCTTGGTTTATTTGGTGATTGTATTTTCCAGTTAGCTGGGTATTATGAGATGTATCAATCAATCTGATGTTATATATCTTCAGGGTAGGAGCTTATGGCACTAGGTGTGGTTCTGAAGACTCTCAGAGTATCTACAAAAGTGACTCTAGGTGTTGGGTGTGCCTCCTATGAGATTATTCAAGTAGGCTAAAAGGAATGAAATACAGGCAAATTCTAAAATTTCACTAAACAATGTACACTGTCAATGAAAAACAGCACAAGTATTTGTCCAAGAGTAGGTAGACAACCAGATCCTCTGTCTATCCTTAGGCTGTGTGGTACCTCACCCACTCCCTTAATCCTAACAAGGAAGTTGAGATTTCTGGTCTGTAGAGGGTTCCAAGTCAGTTTGTGACCAGGTGAGACCCTTCCCTAGTGTATAACAGAAGAGTAAACAAAGCCACTATAATTCAAGAAGCAACAAATAACAAGCCCAAAATACAGATTATTTAAGAATGGCAAATGTGACCATCTATCCGATTTAACATATAATTTATCCTGATATGGAAGGTGAAATTAGCACTTTTGGTTCAGGCCTATATACCAGGCTTATTAGGCAGGTACTGACCTGGTGTAATCCCAGTTACCTTTTGGGATGATTTTGGTCTCAGCTGTGCTCTTGATTGGGTCCCACTTTGTTGCTCTGTCAGTTCAAGTAGGCGTGGCCGGGTCCCTGGACCGCTGCTCTATTCCCGTGGGCTGGACACTGGTGGTGGGTGAGGGATAGGGAGCCGATGCTGCTCAGTTTGCCCACTGTTCCACGTGTTCTTCTACCTTGTGATCTGCTCCTCCATTGTTCACTGCCGTTCTCCCTTCGCATTTCTTGAGTTTGCAGAGAGCTCCGGTGTGAGTGGAAATATCCCCTCACCTGGCTTTTCCTGTGGCTCAAGCTGAGCCTGCTGTGGTCTTGCATGCGGTACCACCCCACAGGAGCAGCTTCTGCTGACCCATGAGGGCTCTGGAAGCTCTGGATCTCTCCTACTTCTCCGCTGCTGCTTCAATTTCCTATACACCTCACTTTTTAGTAAACATGTGTATTTTGCTGGGTTTTTTTTCTTGTTTTTTGCTTCCTCCCCCACCCCCCAAGGCTGCTTTGGCATGGTACCTACCCCACCATCTTAAGCAGAAGTCCTCTCTTTCTCTCTATCTGCCTCTTTCTCTCTCTCTCTCAAATAAATAAATAAAAATAAATTTTTTAAAAAAACTTAAAAGTAAATGTCAAGTTCCATTATCAGGGCTAGAGAGATTTCTCAGTGGCTAAAGCACTTGCCTGAAAAGCCTAATGATCTGAGTTTGAGTCCCCAGTTACCATATAAGCTAGATGCACAATGTGGCACATGCATTTGTAGTTTTATGTAGTAGCTAGAGGCCCTGGTATGCCTATTCTTTCTTTCTCTCTTTATCTATCTCTACCTCTATCTATCTCTTTCTCTTTCTCTCTGCTTGTGAATAAATATATAAAATCTTTTAAAAATTCAACTATCCCCAGAATTAAGCAAAGCTATAAAGTACAACTTATGTTTCTTCTCTCTCTGGAAAGTGACAAGTAAAGGAAGGGCTAGAATGCAAGAGGGAATCCCTCAGGGGAGGTCAGATCTTTTTTTAGAATAGTTATTTATTTATTTGGGAGGAGAGAGACAGAGAGAAGGGAGAGAGAGATAAAGATAATGGGTGTGCCAGGGCATCTTGCCACTGCAAATGAACTCCAGATGCATGTGCCATTTTGCGCATCTGGAGTTACATAGTATTAGGGAATTGAACCCAGGACGGCAGACTTTGCTAGCAAGTGTCTTTAACTGCTGAGCTATCTTACCAGCATGAGGTCAAATCTTTTAACTTATGATCCTGCAAGAAATATGAAACTAAAAGGATCATGGTATTGCAAAACAAAGTATAAGCCCCTTAATGAGCTTAGAAAAGTGATTCAGGGGTAGAGATGAGGGATGAAGGCTGGACCCCTAATAACAAGGAGTCTTGGGGCACAAATCTCAAAACAAAATGCTCAGAGACAAGGCCAACCAGGACCCCACTCCTAGACTTCAGGCTGGTTCTGAGCTTGGGTTTGCTAACCATGCATGGCCTTTCTGTGTGGCATCACTGGATTCATTTCCAGAAGCACCTTGCTGCTGGGCTTAGTGTAGACAGAGCAAGAGGCCACCTGACAGGAGTGAGGTAGACGTGAGCCTACAAGGTCCACAGAACGTGTCCACTCCATGCCCTGCTCACCAGCTTGAACAGAACCCAGGCCTTAGGGAGGGACCATGAGCCCCAGGGCCATTCCCAGGTTCTTGGAGGGAGCAACTGTTTCATGTTCCAAATCCCAACAGTGGATGCTTCAACCTTCCATTCTTGTTCCTTCCATAGCGGATAAGAAAACTAATGACAAATATGCCCTCATTCTGAGAATGTAGCATCCTGGATGCACATTCCAGTCCCCTGGCACAGCAGGCAGACTCACATTGGGACTTCCAGTACAGGGACCTGAGTGCTAAGCATTCTTCAAAGCTCCCTCAGGATCCTATTGTGCAACTAGGCTTGAAAACTTTGCATAAGGTTTTAGAGACTGAGAAAAAGAAATCAAAACAAAAACTCTTGGAAGGAACCCATGAAACCACAGGCAGGCACACTGTTCACAGTTCTCAGGCTCATGGAGATGAGGCAAGGACAGTGAGTCACATGCAGGATGGATATAAAATCTTCCCAACTTCTAGTGCTGGTCATCATGGTCATCAGGAGAGGAGGAGACCTACAGTCCTTCCCATCCCTCCCAGACCTGTGTATTGCTTTGCAACAAGGTCAAGGTTGATGACCAATTCACAGGGTCAAGCTGGATCTGGACCTTAGCTATACAAGGCAAGTTCTTGGTACGATGTAGTGAGAAGGCCACTCCAGTCCACTGTCTTCTGCACCACCCATCAGACTAACCATAGACAATGGCAACACTTTGCCCGTGCAAAGCTTCCCTGTCCTCACAGACCTGCACACAGCACCCATATGGCAGTCTCCATGGGGAGCTACAGCTAAGAATGGAGCCCTCAGCTGGTCACAGGACCGGGATACCTCTGCATCCTAGCTCACTCATCATTAAGGAGTCTTGGTCAAGGCCATTTTTGTCTCTGACTCAATCTTCTACTGCTACTTCATCTTCCTTGCCAAATGCCACAATACCTTTTTGTTAAAGGATCCTGGGAAGTGAGCTAACTCTCCCCACCTGAGCTTCAGGCAGACCATTCCAGGGCCATTCTATTGGGATCATGAAACATGTAGGAGTCTCTGCTTTATGTTTTGTTTTGTTTTTACTTTTGTTTCTTGCCTTACTATCACAGCAAATGAATAAAGGATCAATGTTGCTTTCAATTTAGCTCATTGTCCCAATACACTACTGGCAGCTCTGTGGGTGCTCAATAAAGGATGGGTGGATAATGAATGAGTGAATAGATGGAATTGATGAGTAATAGCTTGGTGAATGGATGGGTGGGTGAGTAATGAGCAGGTAAATAGATGAATATATGAATAATGGATTGGTTAATGGATGAATTGATGAGTAGTGGATATGTGCATGGATGGATGAATGAGTAATGAATGGATGCATGGATGGATTAATAGGTAAGTAAAAAATGGCTGTGGTGGTTTGAATATAAAATGTCCCCCATAGCCTCATGTGCTTCTAGTTAAGGCTTGTACTTAATTCCCAGCTAGTGGAGTCTTTAGGAAGTGGAGCGTTGCTGGAGGGGCTTTGCCACTGGTGACAGGTCCTGGGGTTTTATAGCCCAGCTCCACTTGCAACATTAAACTTACTCTCTCTCTAGTTCCTTCCTGCTGATGTGGAGACAGGAAGATCAGCTGTCTGTTTCTGCCTAGCTTGTCCTGCCATGATGAAATTCTCCCTTAAAACAAAGCTGGAAATAAGTCCTTTCCTTTCATATGCTGCTTCTGCTCAGAAACAAAAAAGTAGGGGCTGGAGAGATTGCTTAGTGGTTAAACCACTTGCCTAAAAAGCCTACAACCTGGGTTTTATTCCCCGGTACCCACATAAAGCCAGATGCAGAGAGTGGTACATGTAGCTGGAGTTCATTTGCAGTGGCTGGAGGCCCTGGTGTGACCATTCTTTCTCTGTCTTCCTTCTGTCCGCTTGCAAATAAATAAATAAAAACCTTAAAACTGGGCTGGAGAGATGGCTTAGCGGTTAAGCACTTGCCTGTGAAGCCTAAGGACACCAGTTCGAGGCTTGATTCCCCAGAACCCAGTTAGCCAGATGCACAAGGGGGTGCACGTGTCCTGAGTTTGTTTGCAGTGGCTGGAGGCCCTGGAGCGCCCATTCTCTCTCTCTCTCTCTCTCACTCTCTTTCTTTCTCTCTCTCTGCTTATTTCCCTCTGTCTGTTGCTCTCAAATAAAGAAACAAAATTTTTTTAAAAAAAATTTTAAAAATACCTTAAAACTTAAAAGAAAGTAACTACTAAAATGGGCAAATAGAATGGATGGGAACATGAGTAATTGATGGATAAAAGAATGGATGGATAGATGGATTAATGGAGCAGGAATCATGCCCTCTTAACCTGAAACTCTGGGCATGAGTAGGTCATCTGGCAGCATGGGTCTCAATATTTCTGTCTTATATTCTGGGATATGAAATCTTACTATATCTTTGCTTATTCTGAGCATATCATTTCATATTTTCACTATAAGCTCACCACCTTAATTCCTGATGCAGCCAAAGCTTACGTCCCTTATTCCTAATAAACTAATGTTGAAGTGCAATGAACCTCAATCTATAAGGATTTAACATTTTTATTTTTAAAAGGCATTGCTTTTATTTATGTTGAGCTGTGACAGTGTGGTGGTTTGATTCAGATGTCTCCCATAAAATTATATGTTCTGAATGCTAGGTTCCCAGCTGATGGAGATTTAGAAATTAATGCCTCCTAGAGGCAGTGTATTGTTGGGGGTGGGTTTGGGGGTATTATAGCCAGTTTCTCCATGCCAGTGCTCGGCACACTCTCCTGTTGGTGTGGTCCATCTGTTGTTGACCAGGAGATTGATGTCCACACTCTGCTTGTGGCATTGTTTTCCCCTGCCATCACAGAGCTTTCCCTCAAGTCTGTAAGACAAAAATAAACTTTTTATTCCCCACAAGCTGCTCTTAGTTGGATGATTTCTGTCAGCAATGTTAACCTGACTGCAACAATAATGTTGGTGCTGAGGAGAGATGTCAATTGCTGCTAGATACCTGACTGTGTGGCTTTGATCTTTTGGAGATGATTTTCAAAAGGAATGTGAAGGATTTGAAACCTTGACCTAAGAGATGCCTTGCAGTGCTGTAAGTAAAACGTGATGGACTATTCTGGTCAGAGTTGAAAGAACTGAATGCATTAAGAAGTATGGATTATGAGATTTGGTTTGTGAGGGTGAGAAAAGGCTTTGCCTGCACTGGGATAGAAGCAGTTTGTGTGAGAGGCTTGCTGTTATGCCTGCATCCTGAGAATTTGTGCAGGGTTGCATTGTGCAGAAATGTACTGCTGTGAGCAGGGGGATATGGCACAGAAATGAAATCTTTAGGCTGAAACTTCTGCCTGTTCAGCTGCAACTACATGAGAGATTACAGCCATTGAGGTTTGGCCAACTAACCTGCATTGGAGCAACAGAAAGAATGTAGGCTCTTTTTAAGGGGCCTGAATGCTCAAGGAGTGTCCTGTTCTGCAAAGTCTGATTTATTTCCCATCTGGTTTAAAAAATTGGCACTCCACCTGGTATTATGAATTATAGAAATCCAGGAAAGAGAAGGTCATTGAATTTGCAACATGGTCTTGTATTTTGGAAAATGGCCATGGGCAATGTGAAGCAGGATTACCTGCATGGAGACCCAGTGGAGACATGAGAATGAACCATGGGTTGCAGTGGAGACCCAGTGGAGATGTTAGGACCACCAGATGGCTGCTCAGAAGAGCTGATGGCCCCTGATGAAGTTTTCCAGCACTCTGAGTAGCCTAGCTGGAGGCGGGGAGGAGGAATTGGAACTCCAGAGACTTGTTGCTGGTTAGAATTATCAGTCTTGGAGACTCATCACTGACTAGAGTTGTTGGACTTAGAGCTACAGAGTTTGACATTTGCCCTGTTTTAAACCTTGTATTGGTTGAATATTTCTTTGCTATGCCCAATGCCATCTTTTCCAGTGTGAGTGTTTATTCTGTACCATTATGGAGTTTGGGTTTTTTTTTTTTTTTTTGGTATTATGCCTCAGTTAAAAGATACTGGACTATGGGAATGATTGGACATTATTATAATTGATAAAAAATATGGGAATTCTGAAAGATGGACTGAATGCATTGCATTTTACATCATGGATAGTTATCAGTTTATGGGGGCCAGGGGCAGAATATGGTGGTTTGATTCAGGTGTCCCCCTTAAACTTAGGTGTCCTGAATGGTAGGTTCCCAGCTGATGGAGATTTGGGAATTAACGCCTCCTGGAGGCAGTGTATTGTTGGGGTCAGGCTTATGGGTGTTATAGCCAGTTTCCCCATGCCAGTGTTTGTCACACTCTCCTGTTGCTATTGTCCACCTTATATTGGCCAGGGTGTGATATCCACCCTCTGCTCATGCCATCATTTTCCGCTTCCATTGTGGAGTTTCCCCTTGAGTTTATACACCAAAATAAACCTTTTTCCCACAGGCTACTCTTGGTTGTGTGATTTCTGCCAGCAAGGAGACCCTGACTGCAACAGACAGCAATTATGCATATACAGCAAGAAACAAAAAACATCTGCTAATGAAAATAAATGATGGATGCAGACACAGACTAAAATGAATGGCCTATCAAACACCACCCACATTTCTCTTTCCACCAAATTATTAGTATCCTCTGCTACCTCCTAGGACTTAATGTAAGATCTCCATTCTTTTCATTTAATGTATTATTTGTGTACTTACATGTATTTATTCAAAATGTCCCCAGAGTGCTTGCTCAGGTGGCCTCTTTCTCAGTCAGCAGTCTGAGCAGGAAGTCTGTGTTCCTGTCAGAAATGCTATGAGCAATGACCTTACCCTTCCAGTTGAGGACTGACCCCCACCAGAATTTCTAATTGCAGAGAAAGTAAAGCAAAGAGATCCTTGCCTTGTGGACTAAACACCACTTCAAAAGTGCATGCGTAGGCAGCGTGCTTGCGTGCTCACACATACCTCACATGGCAAAGCGTCTGAGTGCTGACAGGGGCCTTAGAGGGTACCTGACCAGTTCCCTCAGCCTTTCAAGGGAACAAAGTGGTACTCAAAGATTTCAGGTGGCTTATTCAAGTACCAGGGCCTGGCCACACCTGGGCTGGAATGAACAATTCACAACTCCACCTAACTTTGCTATCCTTGTTCCCCTGTTGTGGGATAAACACTGCATTCAGCATGTTTATCCCACAGCCATTAAATGAGCTCATACCCCCAGCCAACATTGTCTCTGTGGAAGCAGAAATGGCATCGCAGACCAAACCCTTGCTGTCGTAGGGCTTGCATTCTAGTATGACAGACAGACAGACTACTGAGTCCCATCAGATGTCACAGGGCTACAAGGAGAGCTGGGCAGAAGGGGATGGGCTATGCTGCCCTGGCTCATGGGCATAAGAATCATCAGAGGAGAAAGAGTGATTCTAGGAATGTGGAGCAGGGTCTAATCTCTGCCAATCCCACCACATCTCACCAAACCTACACAATGCAACCTGTCTCATTTTCTGTTGGAGCAGCACAAAGAACAAAGGATTTACTTAGGACACATTACTTAGTGAACTGAGAGACCCAAGGAGGCCACAGCCTTTTGATTGGTGGGCTAGGACCCCCTGCTCAAGTTTTCATGATTTTTTTATTGATAGACAAAGAAGAAAGATCAGAAAAAAAGATGGAATGTAAGGTCACTCTCTAAAGATAGGCAGATGTAAATTAAAGCAGGACAATTAACTTAAGCAAGGACAGCACTTTGACCAGGTCACTGCTGTCACTAAATAATCTGTATTTTTTCCTACCAAGCACAAAGACACCCTGACACCAGCAAATGACAGGCTGGTTTCTCCAGCTATATGAGCTGTATACAGCATCAGCATCCTGCCTCTGGCTGTCACCACATAGGCAGTCCGTGTGGCTATTCAGGAATTGCCTACTATAACTCTAGCACCCCATACCTTGGCATGTAGCTATATTTGAATAATGCCCCAAAAGTAATAGTTAAGTTAAAATGGGCCATTAGAGTGAGTCTGATCCTATCTAGCAGGTGTCCTTATGAGAAGAAGGAATTTGGAAACCTGTGGAGATACATCATAGAGGTAAAGGCACATTGGAAAGACCATGGGATGACAAAGTAAGAAGAGAACCATCTGCAATTTAAAGAGAGAGGCCACAAGGGAAACCAGCTCTGTCCCCACCTTGATCTTGGACTGCAGCTCCAGCCCTGTGAGAAAGTAAACTTCTGTTCATGACACCAGGGCCAGGATTGTCATGTCCCTATCTCCACAGCCACAGTGGGTATCAAGTATAGAACTGCCCATAGAACTGAGGCTGAGCAATGGTGAGTGGGGTGGTCCGGGGCTCAAGCAGCATAGACATCATGCAACAATAAAAGAGAGCAAAGGGGATGTGTAAAAACATTTTAGTCATCAAATTGATAGTAGGATTATTTTTATTTCATTGATTAATCATGTGGAATAAAATAAATAAGTTACCATGGCATAGTCTAATTCTATCAACCTCATGTAGCTTTGACAATCAGAATTGTTGTGAAAGACAGAAAATATAGATGGGATACAGAAGTTGGAAGTAAAACTCATTATATTCTAAATTTGGGCCAAAAACCAGCATGAACTCATTAGGTATTTTACCTTTCAAGAAGATAGATAATGAGTAGACAGATGTATGTGAGGTGATACACAGATATACAGAAAGACAGGTGTATCTAAATGCATAGCTTGTGGGATTTGAACATCCCCTAAAAGTGTCTGGTGCAGTCAGTCTGAGGCAGGGTAAGGACATGTTTCCTATCACCTACCAAACTCCCAGGGGATTCTAAGGCTCCCGATCTGTTAACTGAACTTTGAGTGTCAGAGGGACAGAGGAAGTGGGCTATTCACTGAGCCTGAGGCCCATGTTTAATAATAATAATATGTGGTGTACCCACCCACTGTGCAGCAGGTTCTGTAGTGGATGACTACTTAAAATTTATTTATTTATTTATTTATTTATTTATTTATTTATTTATTTATTTATTTTACAAGCACACAGAGAGAAGATGGTCACACCAGGGCCTCCAGTCACTGTAAATGAACTCCAGATGTCACTGGGGAATCAAACCCAGGTCATTAGCATTTGCAGGCAAGTGCTTTAACTGCTGAGCCATCGCTCCAATCCCAGGTGCCTACTACTTATACTTTCCCCTTACAATAGCCCTGAAGTGTGTATGCTTCTGTACCTTAGAAGCCAAAGACACGAAGAGAACAGAGCAATGTCACAAGGAAAACAGACCTCAAATAAGGAGAACGCCTTCATCTCCAGAACTAGCCCCCCACCAATACTTCACTGAGAGCCTCTTTCTGATAGGGACCATTGTTTCCAGCATAAAGGCAAGGGTGGCCTTGTACTTTAGCTCCTCTCTTGAAACTTCTCCAGGCATCAGGTTCCATGGTTGCTGAGTGTGGGTGTGCGGAAGCACTCCAGGGATCCTGGCTCATACAGCCCCAGCTCCCACAGAGCCGGCAAGCTATGATGCAGTCAGTGTTTCACTTAGCCTGGACCGTCAGGCAAAATGGGACTTGATGATGGTCCCAGACAATGGGTATTTGTTAGTTGTCACTCTGCTAAGTATGGATAGCGTGGTAGCTTGCTTCTGGTGTCTCCCATAAACTCATGTGTTCTGATGGCAACTTGGAAATTAGAACCTCCTGGAGGATGTGTGTCACTGGGGATGGCTTATGGGTGTTATAGCCAGCTTCCCCTTGCCTGTGTTTGGTACACTCTCCTGCTGCTATTGTCCACCTGATATTGGCCAATAGGTGGTATCCAGCTTCTGCTCATCCATGCTTTCCCTGCCATTATGGAGTTTCCCCTCAAGTCTGTCAGCCAAAATAAACCTTTTCTTCCCATAAACTGCTTCTGGTTGTGTGTTTTTCCAGCCATGTGAAGGTGACTGCAACAGCTAGTCACCTGCAGGGCTGCACTGCACTCAGCTGGTGCTAGGAGGGTTGAAATGGCCCCACTCCCATGCCCGGAGCTTTGGAACTGTCCGTGACAGCCTGCCTATGTGGCTTCCTGTCATTACTTATGCTATGTGGTGCAGGGGGGCTTTCTGCATGGGCGAGGGTCAAACTGATGTGCAAACCTTTGTGAAAGAAATCCCAGCAGATTCCCACTGACTGAAATAGTGCCGCATTAATTTGTGAAGAAGAGTCAGGACCTTGGAGAGCACCTTTTACTCAAGGCTATTAGGTAACACTGTGCCTCTCCCAAGGGAACACAGGTGTATTTGGGGATCTGCCACTCACAGTGCCAAAGTAGCAAAAGGGAAGCCAGGAACTCTAGGCCCAGCCTCGCCTCTTGTCCCCAGTCGTTGAAACAAGGTTATTGCTTCTACCGGGGACAAAGCATTCAACTGTAGACATACTATGGAATGCATCTTGGTGTTCCCCCACCCCAAATGCATATGCTGACACCCTGGCCCCATGAAGGAATGTGAGGGGGAAACACTAGAAATAAATTAGCTCATTGGGATGATGCCCTTATAAAAAGTGACGCAAAGGCTGGAGAGATGGCCCATCAGTTAAAGCACTTGCCTGCAAAGTCAAAGGACCCTGATACAATTCCCCAGGACCCAACACTCCAACATGGCACAAGTGTCTGGAGTTCTTTTCCAGGGGATGAAGGCCCTGGCATGTGCTTTTTCTCCTCCTCCTCCTCCTCCTCCTTCTTCTTCTTCTTCTTCTTCTCTCTCTCTCTCTCTCTCTCTCTCTCTCTCTCTCTCTCTCTCTCTCTGTCTCTCTCTTTCATAAGTAAATAAAAATAAGAAGTGACACAAAAGGGGAGATTTTTATTCCCCCCACACACACACTTTTCCCTTACCAGATGAGGACACAGAGAGAAAGTAGGCTTTCCAAGCTAGGTATCAGGCCCATATCAGACATGGGATCTTCCAGACATACTATGCTGAGCTTCCAGCCCCCAGAACTGTGATATATAATTGTCTGTTAAGAAGCCAGCTAGCCTTACTACAGTGGCAAAAGGAACAAAGACAAGGCTGCAGAAGATGAGAGTTGGGAGGACCAGGAGTCATTTGTCTCATGGGTCCCAAGTAAGGACCCATGTAAGGAATAAAGAGTCCACAGTGGTACCTGTAATTGTGCTTGCTCAGTGTCAAACTCGGATCTGATCAGAACCTGGGGTCGGATCACAGATTACAGGGAAGAAGGGGCAGGGTGTGTCAGCAACATTGCAATATTCTCTGAGCAGCCTCCCTCACCCAGGTCTGACCTGAGAACCAGCAGCCTCAGCATCACCAGAGAGTAGGTTAGAAAATCAACTGTGCTGAATCAAAGCTGTACTTTTAATAAACCTATAGGTGATTCATGGGTGAAGAAGTCTAAGGGGCCATGATCCAGTTTCCTTCAACAAAAATTAAACATCAAAAAAAGAGAAAGAGATAAAGAAAGTGGGGAAATGAAGAAATATGTTCATAACATGATTGTTGAAAACTTCCTTCCTGATTTATATTAATTATCAGTTAAAAACTCATTCTGACCAGGAATTTGATACTAAGGAATTACTGTTGATTGAATGATTCATTGATTGGTTGTTAGGTGTGATGATGCTGTGAGTTATGCTAAAAGCACTCATTTTGGGATGTCTGCACACAGAACACTTATCAGCTTTAGAACAGACTGCCTGGGATGGGCTTCAAAATACCTAGTATGCAAGAAAGGGCACATGGGAGGGTAACATCTCACTTTTAAAGGCTGCCTTACATGATCGACTAGTGATATGTACATAGGAGTCTAATATATTATTCTCTGTATTGTCTGAGTTTCCATAAAGAAATGTGTGTTTGATCTACTTGCTGTTTATAAAACACAGAATCATAGGTGTTTCTCAGACATCTTTACCCTATGAACTTTGGGCTCTGAAAAGATATTGTTTTTTGTTTGTTGATCCTCCCAGGTCATGAGAATACACTTGGTGCCTGAGCATAAGTTTGGGAATCCCTGATTGAGTGTATCTAGAGAGACATGCTGGCTGGAGAGATGACTCAGTGATCAAGGTGCTTGCCTATAGAAAGACACACTGCCAGAAACTACCCTTGTTCTCAGTAGGACACCTCAGACATGAAGAAGTCTGGATCAAGATAGAAGGGGAAATAAATAGCCACAAGTTACTCATAAATAAGCCAGATTCCTTCTGAACAACTGAGTCTCCTTGTCTATGGTCCCATCTGATAAGTATGTGGCAAGAAATAAGAAGTCAGTACTGTCATGCCCAAGTTACCCTTTGTACAGTGAGCTAGAATGACCAGGACCAGAGCTTACCAACACAGGGCAAGTCTAACTAGATGAGCTAAGTAGGAAGGTCCAGCTCAAAAATCTCTGCCCCATCCATGTGCTCTAAAATCTACTCATTAGACAGTCATTGCTATTGAGTTAACAAGCATTTGAGTTAATGAGCATTCTAATTTAAAATGCAAATTCCTCTGAGGGAGATTAGTATAGTTACTATACTCTAAACAATCGTTTACCTAAGGTCATGCAGGACTTTCACACTGCAAATGGCCACAGAGGACAGGCCAGTGACATAAACGTGGAAATTTGGCCATGTAAGTAAAATTAAAATTGCTCTGCTATTCTAAAATACCCATCAGGGGTATACATTGTTCCCTGAGAAAGGACTTGGGTTGGTTGTAAATATATTAGTTGAAAATTTCAGAAAAACTCTTTAAAAATGTAAAAGACGGGCTGGAAAGATGGCTTAGCAGTTAAACGCTTGCCTGTGAAGCCTAAGGACCCCGGTTTGAGGCTTGATTCTCCAGAACCCACATTAGCCAGATGCACAAGAGGCACACGAATCTGGAGTTCGTTTGCACTGGCTGGAGGCCCTGGCGCACCCATTCTCTTTCTCTATCTGTCTCTCTTTATCTCTGTCACTTTCAAATCAATAAATAAAAATAAACAATTTTTTTTAAATGTAAAAGACATAAGTGACATAAATACACATAGGTACAACATACTAAAAATGAAGAGAAGGTGAAATAATATGGAATGTTCAAATACAGCTTCAAATAGCAAAGTAAGAGCAGAAGACAGAAATAAGAACAGCCCAGAAACAAAAATAAAAGAAAAAAATGTAGTTTTCCCTAATCAAATCAATAACTTTTTTAAAGAATGGGCATGCCAAGGTCTCTAGCATCTGCCAACAAACTCCAGATGCTTTTATAAATGTCACTCACCAATAAAAATATAGAGATTGAGTGGAACAAAAAAGAGAAACCAAATGCATATTACCTACAAGAAATCTACTTCAAATATACAGATATATACACTTCATCAAAATATTAGCAAATCAAATCCAATACTAGAAAGATTTATCACACTTATGTAAGGCAGGTTGAATATTCAAAAGCCAATTAAAATAATATATTATGTCCATAAACTGAAGGAAGACTTAATGACAGATGCAGAAAGAAACTTGATAAAATACAATACACATTCATGATAAAAAAGAAAACTCCCATCAAATATATAATAGAGGGGACTTCCTTAGCTTGATAAAGAACCCACAGTTAACCTCATACTTAGTGGTGAGGAACTTGAAGGTTTGCAAGTAAAATCAGGAACAAAGCAAAGAAGACCCCTCTTCACTGATTTTCAAACATCATACTGGGGCTGGAAAGATGGCTTAATGGTTAAGGTGTTTGCCTGCAAAGCCCAAGGGCCCATGTTCTACTATCCAGACCCCATGTAAGCCAGATGCAAGGCAAGCACAAAGTCGCACATGTCCACTAGCTGACACAAGCATCTGGAGTTCGACTTCAGGCATCTGGAGTTCAACTTCAGTGGGTGGAGGCCCTAGCATGCCAATTCTATCTATCTATCTATCTATCTATCTATCTATCTATCTATCTATCTCTAAAATAAAAATAAAAACAAAAATATCATACTAGAAGTCCTAACTAGTGCAATAAGAAAAGAAAAAAAAAATAATAAGCCACCTCATGCACATGAGCCAGGGTCCAGGTGAAACCACAGAGGAATTGGCAAGTTAACCATGAGCACTGCTCTCACTGTGAGCCTGACAACCTGCACCATGGTGATAACAATAGACACTGGGGACACTCAAAACCTATCAAAGCAGAAATCCAGAAGATGCTGAGAGCTTAACACTGAAGTATACTTACAACATACCTGCCAAGGCTCAGGAAACAGTGTAGAAGAAGGGAAAGAAAGACTGTAAGAGCCACGGGATACAGAGGAGTATCAAAGGCATTGCCCCTCCAACAATGACTGACTGCTGCTCTCATGACTCATAACCCATTACCTCATGATGAATAACCCCACTGAGGAGGGCCCTCGGTGGACTGGGGGTGGGGAGGAGGAGAATGGGGCCAACGTATGATTTGTCCAGAACCAAAGTTTCTAATTAATTTAAAAAAAGAAAAGAATAAAGACCTGGAAGGAAGAAACAGAACCATCTTTGTTCACAGGTGAGATAATTACCTATGTGAAAAATCTGAGAGGCTAAAAACTTTCCTGCAACTAATAAGTGATTTCTTCAAGGTTGCATAATATAAGGTTGATATTCAAAAATTCAATTACTTTCTGTATAACAATGAACAAGTGGAATTCCAAAGCTGAAAACACACTAGGGGCTGGAGAGGTTGCTCAGCACTTAAGGTGCTTGCTTGCAAAATTTGATGGCCTGGGTTCAATACCCTAGCACCCATAAAAAACCAGATACACAAAGCAGCACATGCATCTGGAGTTCATTTGCAGTGGGAGAAGGCCCTGGCACACCCATTCTCACCCTTTCTCTCTCTCTCTTTCTCTGTCATTATTTCTCTCTCTCTTTCTAATTTCAAATAAATTTTAAAATTTTAAATATACTAATACTGAGAGAAATGAAATACGCACTTTCTCTCTGTGTCTCTGTCTCTCTCTCTCTCTCTCTCTCTCTCTCTGTGTGCGTGCGTGTGTGTGTGTGTGTGTGTGTGTGCATGCAAATGCATGCACCCTGTGTGAATGCATGGAGAGGCCAAAGTAAGTCATTGAGTATCCTCCTTCAATATCTTCCACACTATTTCTTTGAGACAGAATCTCTCACTAAACCTGAAGCTCCTCCTTTTCAGTTAGACAGGATGATCAGGGAGTCCCAGGGATCCTCCTTTCTCTACCCCCACCCTCAGTAATGAGGTTACAGGCACTGATGCCCATGTCTAGCTTGTCTACATAGGTTCTGGGAATCAAACTCAGGTACTTATCTTGCACAGGAAGCACTCACTCTTAACCACTAAGTCATCTCCTCAGCCCCAAAATGAGATACTTAAATACAAATCTAACAAATATATTAAGGATCCATATGAAAAAAACCTACAAAATGCTGATGAAAGATATCAAAAGGCCTAAGCATATGGAGAGATTTCATTTTCATGGAAAGAAAGACGCAATATTCTCAAAACCTCAGTGCTTCTCAACTTTATTTGTAGACTCAATGCAATTTTAACCAAAAATCCAAGGAAGATATCACATGGCTATTCATTAAGGAACTTTAAAGTTTCTGTGGAGAAGTGAAAGACTCAGAATGATTGACATGATTTTTGAAAGGAAGACATTACAGGACTTGACTTCCCAAGTTCAAGACTTACTCTAAAGCTACAATCACAAAGTCAGTATGTCACTGGTGATGGACCAACAAGTAAGTCAAGAGAAAGTATAAACCATTCATAAAAAGTCTCCACATACACAGCCAACCAGCCAAGTGGTCTGTAATAGAGGGACAAGGACAATACAGTGGAGCAAAAAAAATTTTTCAATAAGTGATGCTGGAACAACTATACACTCACAGAAATTAACCCAGACATAGACTTACCAACTTTATAAAACTTCACTTTAGGGCTGGAGAGATGACTTAGGAGTTAAGGCACTTCCTTGCAAAGCCTAAGGGCCCATGTTTGATTCTCCAGATCCCATGTTAAGTCGCACAAAGGTGAGGCAAGTGCAAGGTCACATATGCCCACTAGGTGGCACAAGCATCTGGAGTTCAATTTCAGTGGCTGAGACCCTGGTATGTCAATTATCTCTGTCTGTCTCTCTATCTCTTTCTCTGTCTCTATCTCTCTCTCTGAAATAAAAATGATTTAAAAATACTTCACTTTAAATGATCAGAAACTTAAATACAAAATGCAAAAGCAGTGATAAGATAATATAGGAGAAAATCTATGTTAACTGGAGTTAGAGGATAACACTATAGATACACAAAATGCATGCTCATGAAAGAAAACACTGATGGCCAGGCTGTATTCAAAACTTCCCTCCAAGGCTAGAGATATGGCTTAGTGGCTAAAGGACGTAACTGTGAAGCCTAAGGACTCATGTTTGACACCCCAGGTCCCATGTAAGCCAGACGCACAGTGACACAAGTGCACAAAGTCTCACATGCACACAAGACAGCACACGTGTCTGGTGTGCTATTGCAGTGGCTGGAGGCCCTAGCACACCAATCCTCTCTCTCTCTCTCTCTCTCTCTCTCTCTCTCTCTCTCTCTCTCTCCTCTGTCTCTCAAAAAAATAAATAAAATGAAAATAATTTAAAAAAAACTCAACAATGTAACAATGAAGAACCCAGTTACAACATGGAAAAAGACTTAAGCAGGCTCCTCCCCAGAGAAGAGGTACAGATGGCAAGTGAGCAGTGAAGAGGCTCACACCACTAGGGGACTTAAAATTCAAATAGTGAGAAACCACCGCACACCCACCTGCTAGGGATCCTGGATGCAAAACTGGGATGACGGAGCATCCATGCACTAGGCGTGTTGAGAAACACCGTGGGACAATCATTGTGGAGGACAAGTGAGCCGTTTCTTGCAAAAGTGAATACACTGTGACCATATGGTCAAAAGACCACATCACACGCTTTTGTATTGACTCAAGTGAGCTCAACATATGTCCACACAAACACCTACACACGGACGCTTACGGGGGCTTTATTCATGGATATCCAAACTCAGAAGCAAACAAGATGTTCTTCAGCAGGTGCCTGGACAAATAAGCCGTGGCCCATCCAGACAGTGGAACAGATTACTCAGCGCTGAGGCACATGAGCTCTTGAGCCATGAAAAGCCACAAAGGAACCTTAAGTCCCCACCCTTAGATGAAAGAAGCCAGTCTGAAAGGACTGCAGGCTGTGTGACTCCCACTATGAGGCATTCTGGAACAGGCAAAGCTCTGGGAACAGAGAAAGGATCTGAGACTGCTGGGAGCTGGATTAGGAAGATGAAGGAACAAAAGAGACTCAGGAGCTTTGGGGCAGTGTGAATTCTGTTTGATGCTAGGGCAAGAAACATGTCGCATGGGGCGAGAAACATGTCGCCTGTGTCTAAGTCCACGGAAGGTTCAACCCCAAGCCAAGCCTCATGTAAACTGTGGGCTCTGGGTGACAACAGTGCATCCAGGTGGGCACACCAGTTGTAACAAATGTACACCTGAGACACAGGGGGTTGACATGAGGGCAGCCATGGCATGAGTGTGAGGGGAAAACCTCTGAACCTTCTTATCAATTTTGCTGTAAACAAAATTTGCCGACATTACTCTAGAAAATGAAGTCCCTTTCCAGACATTAAATTTAAAAGCATATAGCTCTGGGAGGCTTAGTACATCTGTTCAGATGCTAGGGTCATAGGGTGTTGCCTTCCCTTTGGCTTTTGTGTTTGGCTTGGGCTTTGCTTTGGGGTTTTGGTACAGGCTAGGCAAGTGCTGACCACTGAGTTGCACCCTAGTCCCTGCCTCCAGAGCAGCCTGGGATGTGATGGGCACCCAGGACACCATCACAGCCACAGGTAGTGCCAAGCCCTTGGCTTCAGGAACAGGACATGGGGATCCAGGTCAGCAGGACAGTGGATAACAGCAGAAACATCTCCCGGAGCAGCAGGACAATGCATCTTCCATGCCTAGAGATTAACTTCTCCTGCACTGACCCCCCTGGGTGAGGTGGTGACCACCACTCAATGTCCTATCCAGGCAGCTTGTTCTGTCTTATTGATACTACCCAAAAGAGAGTGGCTTGAACTCTATGTGTGTCCACCTCAAGATGCTGGCATTGGCACCTGGGTGGCTTGTGGGTGCTCTGGCCAACCTAGGCTCACCTGCCAGGTATCTGGGGACAGTTCATACCTGTTCCACATAGCCTGCCCAGTGCATCCAGATCTTGTTGTGCTAAATCCAAAGGAGGGATTAAGGGAGAGCTCTGTCCTAAAGTTCTAACACAGAGATGGGACAATGGATTTACATTGTACATGTCCACAGTCACACATTTGTACACACAAGCCCACAATCACAAACACAACATCTATGGGTTTGAATCTCAAGCACCTACTCACCCTTATGTTAGTCACCCTTCTCATTGCTGTGAGCAAATACCTGACAAGAAACAGTTAAAGGGAAGGAGAGTTTGTTTTGGCTTGTGATTCAGGGAGGTATCACTCAACATGAAAGGGAAGGCATGGTAGTGCAAGAGGTGGCTGGCCCCCTTGAGTCCACATTCAGGAAGCAGAGAGATGAACTCTCGTACTCCAATAGCTCTCCTGTTTGTTTGTTTGTTTGTTTGTTTGTTTGTTTGTTTCATTACAGGACCACAGCCTATGAAATACTGTTGTCCATGGTTAGGGTAGTTCTTCCCACTTCAATTAACCTAATCTAGAAAAGTCCTCACAGACATGCCTAGAGATTTGTCTCACAGGTTATTCTAGATCTCCTCAAGTTGACAACTGAGATATGTCACCATACCTATCATTCATAAAGATTCATCCTTCCAGGACTTCTGTTTTCTTGATTTGGTTGCATCATTTGTATGTATGATGTTCGTTTTTGGATAGACCCTGTGTGAATTCCTTCTGTCCTGCACTGTGGTCCATGTGATGGCCTCACAAGCATGCCTGAAGCAAGGAGGGGCTTGTGCGAGGCAGTGTCAGTGGTGAGGACACAGGAAGATGTCCCCATATTCCGTGTTCATCTTGAGGGTCATGTCCAGTGCCTATGCCCAGCTTCCCTGCTCTGTGGATGGCCCTCCACTATGTCTGATCTCGCCAGTGAGTGAGTGTAGCTGAGCAGCAGAACCCTGGCACCTGCTGCTAGATATCCCCAGAACTACCCAGTACCCTCATCTTGAGCCTAGATTTGTCTCCCACGGGCCCCTTCTATCCCCAGGCAGACCTTCAGCACCCACTGCAGCCACTGTGGCTCACACCCCTGTGGACCAAGTTCTATCAGGACCTGCTCTATTCGACCCTCTCTATGGGCCCCTCCGTGCTGCCAAACCCAGGTCAGAAGAACAGAGGGCCCTGGGGGATGGAAGAAGTCTGGTGCACTGATCCAGGCTTCTCCCTCCAGAGGAGATGATGTCTTAGGAATCCCGGCACCTGCCTTGGTGCATCTGCACATGTCACCCCACACACGCGGGAGTGCTGTACCAGCCAGGCCTTGAGCTGAGTGCTGGGTCGGATCCAGTGCTGGGAGCAAGAGAGGATTACGTGTGGTGCAGAGAAAGAGGGAGAGAGAGGTACCCAGGCCAGAAAGCATTCCCTGTCCGTAGGAGCAGGCAGCTTTGACCTACTGTCTTTCCTTCTCCTCTCTTCCCTTCTCTTCTCTTCTCTTCTCTTCTCTTCTCTTCTCTTCTCTTCTCTTCTCTCCTCTCCTCTCCTCTCCTCTCCTCTCCTCTCCTCTCCTCTCCTCTCCTCTCCTCTCCTCTCCTCTCCTCTTCTCTCTCTCTCTCTTCCCCAGACATCAATACTTTGAGTTCCTGCTTGGAGAACTCCTTAATTTCTAATTTTCTCTTCTCTCTCTGTCTTTCTCTCTCTTCCCCAGGCATCAATACCTCAAGTCCCTGCTTGGAGAGCTCTTTAATTTCTAATTAGACAAGTCTTAGAAGGTCATTTATTGAAATTTTTGCTTGGAGGACTCAAGTTTCTAACTAAATCACGGCATTTCTCACAAATGGGAAATTCCAGTAAATTACTTTGAAAGAGAAAACTTAATTATTAGGCTCTGGCACACCCAAACAAAACCAGAGCACATTGCCAGAAGACATCTGTGCCACCTGCAAAGTTCCTCAGTCCTGTGTCCTATGTCATACCTTACAGGGAGTCTCCAGGGTCTCCTTCCAGGCCTCACCTGTCTGCTGTCAGCTCCCTCACTAGTGGCCACTGCACTGGGTGATAGGCACCAGGTGGCCCTCTTTATTCCTGACTCAGGATGTGGGCTCAGCAATCCCAGCTGGTCTCTGGTGTTCTTGCCTGACAAATCTGGCATGTATTAGCAGTGGGTCTGGCCACCCAGGCAGGAACCCAGAGACTAGCATGGCAGTTACAACCCACAGCTGGCTGAGTTTCCCATGGACACAGCTTTGACCTCAGCAGTGCTTGCGTCCTTCTTCCCCTTTTGTTCTGCTCGGGCCCCAGCCTGTGCGACGATACTACCCTACCTAGTCTACCGGATGGAACGGCGTGCATTGAGGGTAGGTCTCCCCCTTGAATTCATCCACTTTGGAAACTCTTCTCAAAGGCGAACACAGAGGTATGTCTCAGTCTTCTATGCTTGTCTCAAAAAAAAAAAAAACCTCTGTGTGTGTGTGTGTGTGTGTGTGTGTGTGTGTGTGTGTGTGTGCAGAGAGACCTTCTTGGAGACACAGCCTCTTCCTGCTGTAGCTGCATCGGGATCACAGATCTATACAGTATGCTCTACTTTGCCCCCAGCTTTCCATGGCTGCTGGGGAACTGAATTCAGAACAGCCAGCCGAGCTGTCTCCCTAGCCCCTCTCCCAAGCTTCTCAAATCAATCAAGTTGACTGCCAGGTGAACCCACCTCAGTGAGGGCAGGACCTGATGAGGAGTGACCTTGCCCTTCTCAGCAGGTATCAGCTACTCCCCAAGCACCCCAAGCCAAGGTGACCAGTACCACCCCTTTCTAGAACCTTTTGCCTGCTCCACTGTAGCCATGCCAACTGTGGGAACAGGAGGTGGCTACTCTTGAGAGAGGACCCTCCTGTGCACATACGAGTTGCGTTCCCTGAATCACCCATGAGGCAAACTTATGGTGTCTCCCCCTCCCTGTCCACAGAGGTCCCAGCAGGATTTGGTCACGTGGTAAGTGGTGGGATCACCCTCACTCTCTAGCTGCTCCCACTTCTGCCCTTGCCCCTTCTCTGCCAACATCCTGGGATGTGCCCTGTCACACATCCTGAGATCAACATTGTACCAGAGCCAAGTCAAGTTGGCCCTGTACAAATGCCAAGGACATGCCTTTACTGTGGACTGGCCCGCTGCTCCACTTCACCATGCAGACCCTTGGGTGTCTCCACAAAGGTACCCATGGAGCTGCCCTTTGTCTGGATTCATCTAGAAATAGGCCTGAAAAGCCCAGGAGCTTCATGCCCTGCACCAGTGCACCTTGCATGGGGTTACATCTCACATGGTCCCTGACTGGCCCACCACCAAGCTTCTTATGAAGGCAGCAAGCCACCCCACTAGCTACATCAAGAGGTCCCTCAGCTGCCCTCACTTGGGGACACCTGAAAATATGGTAGTGGGGATGGCTGGCATGACATCTTGGTGGAATAAGCCGTGCACTGGCCCGGGATGTGAGTGGCAGATGTCACAGATTAGATCTCCCAGAGTCTCTTAGAAGCCATTTTAATAGCTGCCCAACTGGGTTTGAGAAAATGTCTACAAGTGTACCCCTGACTGTCTATCTCAGGGTTCCCGCCCCCTCCCAAACAACCGATCGCTCTGAGCTGGCACCTCCACCAGCTTCCTCCCACTGGCAGTACCCTCCCACTGGTCAATGTGCCATGCTGATGCCCCAAGGGGCAGAAAAGCCCTGCCACCACTAGATTTTCTTCTTTGTTCTTCTGCCCCTGTTCCATGCCTCCCTCTCCCTCTTTCTCTCTCTCTCTCTCTCTCCCTCTGCCACTTTCTTTCTCTTCCCTATTCCTACTCTTCCCTCAGCCTGTAGCATGTGTGCCCACAAACACCCACTGCCCCAGGCACCCCTCCCGCTTGGCATATTCTCATTCTCTTAGGCCACAGGGATCCCTGAGCCTACTGCCCAGCAGGAACTCAGCCACCAGCACCTCTGCGTGCCTTGGTGAACACTTCAGCTTGCTTGCTGCTTGCTCCAGGCCCCTTCTCTTCCTTCCCCATCCCAAGCCACATCACATCCCCTCTTCGCTTATTTCCAGCTCACAGATTCCCTGCTCCTGCATCAACAGTCTCACCTGCAGAAACTGGCTGGCAATGCCCGCCTGCAGCAGGCTCCCTCTCCGCTCCCCGACCCTCAGAGCTACAGAGCGGCCCTGATCTGGAGCAGATTAATTAATAAAGTACTTCAGCTCCTAACACTCATGTTTTTGTCTCAGATGCTCCTTCTTGGATTCTCCTAAAAAACACTTGACCAAAAGCAGCTTCAGGGAGGAAAGTGTATACTTCAAGCTTAGTGTCCAGGGGGAAGTTTCATCATGGTGACCACCCACCTCAGCCTTTGCACAGGAGATGTCTGGAATGGCATCCAGGCTGAAGCACATGGAACAGTGAGGGAGTGAGAATTCTTCCCCTGGGGTGGCTTCTGAAGACGTGAAGAAGACGTGAGAGTGGAACAACTCACGTGGGTGTGTCATTATGTGGCCACAGTACTTATGGGTTCTTTGGCCCATGTAAAGGAATGTGGGAAGTAGATACCTAGTTTGACCTCATAGTTACGAAACCCGGCAGCATGATGAACTTTCTAAAACTTGGTGCAAAGGAAGAGAAACAAACCAAAACTAAAATAAAGAGGGCTTGGCTTTGAAGCAGGGAGGCTAATGTGCTTGTGATATTCTGGGCTCTGAGAAAGAGAACTGCAGCGTCTTTCCTCTACTACTCTGCTTCAAGAAGAGAGTCCACCCATCCCTGGGATGGACCCAGAGCCAGCTCTCCATTCTGCCACAGCAGCCAGGGCTTCCGCCCCTATGAATTGCCAAGGTCAAAGAAAGAACTGTCCCACATTTATTTGTGAACAGTGATTGTCACAACCCTTTCCTCCTGCCATTCCTTCTGCTGGAAGCTCAGGCAGGGAGCAGTCCCTGGGAGAAGGCAGACAGTGGGCTGGGCTCCTGGCCAGCTGTGGTGGCAAGGGGTGGTCAGTCCCTTGACACTGCCTCCCAGGGGCCCACAGACCCTAACACAAGGGAAATACCTGAGAACACACCCATCAGCCAGCTCTGCCCTGGTCCATCCAGGAGGCCACACCAAGGCCAGAGTCCCAACAAGAATTTCCCCTGGGCTGGAGAGATGGCTTAGTGGTTAAGCGCTTGCCTGTGAAGCCTAAGGACCCCGGTTCGAGGCTCGGTTCCCCAGGTCCCACTTTAGCCAGATGCACAAAGGGGTGCACGCGTCTGGAATTCGTTTGCAGAGGCTGGAAGCCCTGGCGCGCCCATTCTCTCTCTCCCTCTATCTGTCTTTCTCTGTGTGTCTGTCGCTCTCAAATAAATAAATAAATAAATAATTTTTTTAAAAAAAGAATTTCGGGCTGGAGAGATGGCTTAGCGGTTAAGCGCTCGCCTGTGAAGCCTAAGGACCCCGGTTCGAGGCTCAGTTCCCCAGGTCCCACGTTAGCCAGATGCACAAGGGGCGCACGCGTCTGGAGTTCGTTTGCAGAGGCTGGAAGCCCTGGCGCACCCATTCTCTTTCTCTCCCTCTATCTGTCTTTCTCTCTATGTCTGTCGCTCTCAAATAAATAAATAAAAAATGAACCAAAAAAAAATTTTTTTTAAAGAAAAAATAAAATAAATAAATAAATAAAAATAAAAAAAGAATTTCCCTAGCCAAGCATGGTGGTGCACACCTTTAATTCCAGCACTTGGAAGGCAGAGGTAGGAGGAAGTCTGTGAATTTGAGGCCAACCTGAGACTTCATAGTGAATTTCAGGTCAGGCTAGCTAGAGAGTGAGACCCTACCTTGAAAAAAAAAAAAAAAACTTTTAGCTGGAGAGATGGCTTAATGGCTAAGGCATTTGCCTGTAAAACCAAAGGATCCAAGTTCAATTCCCCAAGACCCACATAAGCCAGATGCATAAGGTGCCACATCCATCTGGAGTTCATTTGCAGTGGCTACCGACCCGAGTGTGCCCATGCGTTCCCCCTCCCCCCCGCTTCCTCTCTCCTCCTCCCTCTCCTTATTTCTTTCTATCTCTGTCAGATAAATTAATAAAAATTAAAATATGCTGGACATGGTGTTATTCTCCTTCAATCCCAGCACTCGGGAGGCAGAGGTAGGAGGATCACCATGAGTTTAAGGCCAGCCAGAGACAACATAGTGAATTCCAGGTCAGCCTGGGTTAGAGGGAGACCCTACCCCAAATAAAAACAAAACAACAACAACAAAAATAAACATATTTTTAAACTAAAATATAGAATATCTCCTACCTGTCTTATCCCTTTGTTGTCCCAACTACTGGACGGGTAGACTGGGAAGAAAGGTAGAAAAAACATAAAACTGGCTCAGGGAAAGAAAAAAAAAAAAGAAAAACAGAGAGGTTGTGCCTTCAGCAGAAGAAAAGAAAGGGAAGAGATGTGATTTCCTGGATGCCCATGTTGACGGTGAGGAATCAAGTGCACGTGTGTGTAATGAGTGTGGAGGGGGGATTTCAGGGCACAAACCTTTCTGATGCTGTCCTCATGGAAGCAGGAAAGCTGGCTCTTCTCATACACTTGCACATAGGCTGGATTTGGGGGGGAGCAGAAAGCACATAGAATGGAGCATTCCTTTTCTAAGTGTCAAGGACCCACAGTCCCATACCTGCTCACATCCCCGGCCAGAGCGTTGTTACATGGCCCCAGCACAGTGAAAGAAGAGCTGGGAGGTTCTCTGTGTGGGCTTTCCTAAGCAAAAGTTCAGGGGCTTCACTGTTGAAAGCAAAGTAGGAGAAGTGGATGATGGGGACAGTAAAGGTCTGGATGTGACAGTGAAGCTGCATGGGAAAGAGAGTCAGTGAGGTACATGCTACATCTGTGCCCCAGAACGAACATGCTAAGCCATGAATCCCACCAGTGACTGTCCCCTAGGCTGAGTAGCCCACATTGCTATAGACAGGAATGAAGGAGCCAGGATGGTCGACCATATCTGGCGGTTATTGTGCATTCAAAACCCATGAACGACCCCTGTGCTAATTGCACTTCGTGAAGAGCTTGTGGTTCATAATAAGTCTTCCTGTATAACTGGCCCACAGGGAGAAAGTGTTGACAGACTACACATAAGTCTGCTCACTGAGAACTCCCAATTTCACATGGTTGAATTAGCTAGCTGGCCCTGGCTTATACATGCTTCTCTTATAAGTTTTAGTAATGTGACACAGAACGTCCAATTCTGGTAACTCCAGGAAGACACTGAACAAACGTGTGTCAACCACAGAGCCATGACAGAAAGAGGCCTTCCTAGGATCAGCCAGGTGACCTGCCACCCTGACAGAGTGCCCCTCATCCTCCCTCTGCATCATGAGTGACCGCCAAAGGGAGCCGACGTACATTCTTCGCACTGCTGGCAGTAAGTGAGTGTGCACCATAGCCCGGACCCCATTCCACCAACAGTCCTGTTCCACCACCTTGCTCACTAGCAGCTGTCCTGTAGGCTACTGCCAGCTCCAGGTTCTCGTTTTGAACACCCTCAGGCCACAAGGGAAACCCACCCTGGCCTGGACGTTAAAGAACAGCGCAGACTGTGGTCCTGGCAAGGGGTAGGCCACAAGCAGAGTAAATGGTGTGGCTCCGTGCAGGTGGCAGCTAAACCCATCTGACATGCTGACCTGGTTCCATTTTTGCAGCTGGTGGACCACCAACCACTTCCTAAGATGAACTTACTCCTAATGTGGGCTTTGGTGGGAGCAGAATCTTCAGCCACTGAGTGCTTCTTAAGACACTGGGTTCTGGGCAGGACCATTCACACCCTGGCATTCCAGATACTCCACTCTACCTTTGGATATGAACTGATTGCCTGGGGCATAAGTCCAGTTCTGTGCATGAGCTAGAGCCGAGCTGTAAGAGCCAGATCTTAGCTAGAGACATTTCTCAAAAGCCATCCCAGGGAACCTTCTAGAAGCTAGAACAAAGCCATGTGATCTTGGTATGATGTTGAAGTGTCTGAAACCTTTGAAAACTTGTGAAATGAAAACTTATCCTTCCATGAGAATATGAATTTGGATGCACAGTAAGGCCCCTGCGCAGAGCCATGCTTCTCCCAGGGGGACCGGTGTCCTTCTGCAGACCAGAGGCAGGGAGGCAGGTATGTTGGTGGGCGGAAGCTCCAGGAGGAACTTGAAGAGAGCTGGACACAGCCAGAAACTTAGTGGCCTCTACATCCAGTACAGCCAGGCCACCAAAAGGGTGTCTGAAGCACCAGCACTATGAGCAGAGGAGATAGGAGACAATAGCCCTCAGGTCCTCTTAACAGAATTGTGGATGGAATACTCCAGAATGGAGAAGAGGATGCAGTTGGCTCCAGGTTTGCATCTTGATGGTGGGGGTAGGGAGAGAAGTCAGATCTGAAAACATACTATACATACCATAGATCACCATGGGGTACGATCAGAGCTCAGAGGTCCTGTCCCTCATGTGTCAATGGCAGGCAGGCAAGGAAACCTATAGCCCTGTGGGGGAGGGGGGGAGTGGAGAAACCTTGAATCTTGGTTATCCTCACTGAGGACAGCATAGCGAAAAGATCCCAGATGGGAGGGAGACCAGCCCGGGTCTGAATTGCAGGCCTACAGCTTGAAACACTTTTGCAAGTTACCATTAGTTCCAGGATCAACCAGGGATCAAGTCAAAGAAAATGGGGTTACACACAAATGGCAGGCCTGGCTTATAGGGACTCACACATATATGGCTGTGATCACTGTCCAGTGATCCTAAGCCAGGTCTGTGTCTGTCTCCTCTGGCAGGTAGAGTCACAGTCTCAGGATTTCTTGTGGGTATATTTAACTGCAGAACCCAGGGCCATGTGGATTCTCTGGCCCTAGAGCGAGCTGACCCAGTGAATATGGCCCACCAGCCATTCGGAGCATAACACCATCCTACCAGGGGTTGGTGAAGTGGACTCCTGTCAGGACAAGGGAGTCGTGCTGTGATGTGCATAGTGTGTCTACCTGGAACCAGTGGCCCCCCATCCTGTCCACTGCTTGTGTCTCCAGAAGCTTTGCCTGTCCAGAGTTAGCCTCCCTGCTCAAGTGGGCATGTACTCCTCCTTGAAGAAGCAAGTTCCTGGGCCTCACAACCCATACTTATGGTCAGGCTCAGGAATGTACCTCATAACAAGCCGGCTCAGGCCTTGCTGTTATAAAGCAAAGCATTTGAGTAATTCTCTTCCTACATGACTCCCTCACCCCCACGAAGCCCTTCCTGGAAGTCAGCCATGCCATCCTCGGCCTGGAGTCAGAAATTCTCCAACACCTGTGAGCTGTTTTAATCTCTGCCCTGGGAGTTATTGATATGGCCTTTGATAGCCTCTGCTGACTTAATGAATCCATGAAGTGCATTGAACAGCCTCCATTTCAATTGGTTGCAGGGTACCTCCAGAAAATATTCATATGGGGCCCAGGCACCCATGTGTACCCTTGGAATATGTCACGTGTTGGGTCAAAGAGTCTTGATCATTGCTCACAACACTCTTCATTAGCAAGCCTGATGCGGAGAAGGTCACCAGTGGGAGCAAATTAAGTAGCAACACTAATTAAGAGATCAGATCACCAGTGTTTGCCATCAGCCCTGCTTCTCTGCAGCTCACACCCCTAAGAGGGCTTTCTCCTCTCTCGTGGAAGAAGCCCCTGCCGTCCGGGCATCGGGGGTAGAGGTGGGGAACGGGGAGCAGTGCCTGCTGTCCAAAATCAGTAAACACTCTGTCTAGAGCTTGCATGGAAACCTTCTATAAGGTCCCAATTTGACAAGAGCTCAAGGTTTCTTCCCCATTCCATGCTGTTTGTTTTGTTTGTTTGTTGATAAGAGTCATATAAAATATAAGGAATAAATGTGAATTGGCACATTTCTGCCTACCTATGAAGCTTTCCAGAAAAATCCTCCCCAATTCCAGCCAAAGTTTGTTTAATCCTCGGTTGGTTGTGTATTTGAACTTATGAATCAGCCATCATTTGCCTCTTATTGACAAACCAGTATCCCCACAGCTCGACCTGAGGGTTAGAACACTGGCCAGGGAGCCATCACTAGGGTGTCTCACACAGGCTTAACATATCTGGGTGCTTATCCGGAGTCAAGACGAGAAGACCAGTGAACAGGGGTGGTGAGCCTTGGGGAAAGGCTGGGAAGAATAGAATACCCACCCACCTAAAAAATTGTGAGGACTGGGGTAGAAAGAAAGATATTCTAAAGGAAGCAGTGAGAAGTGGAAGGAGGAACCAATTAGAGGAAGTAGGTCCCTAGAGGTGCATCCTCAGGGTGCTATCTTGCTCTGGCTCCTCCTCTAATCCCTTTGACCTGCCTCCTCTCATCACTTTCCCCCCCCTCTCTCAAGTTCCCCAGACTCCGGCAGTCACTTTTCTTCCCTCTCTGCTCTGCCTCCTGTCCACCCAGAACTGATGATCCTATAAGCTCCTGTCCCCACACACCTGGGCCCAAACCACCATAGTCTGAGCCCTCTGAAACAAAGAGGCGAAATCTATTATTCCTCCCTTAAGTTGCTTCGTCAGGTATCTTGTGATAGCAATGAGGCAGGTGACTGACTCAGAGATGTCACAGGGACACTAGGCAGCACAGAACAGCTAGCCCCTCATACATACTTTTCGGACAAGCAGTCTCACAAGCCCACTTCTATGAAGAAAATTGGTCCTACCTTGAAAACCACTTCTGTCAACAACTAACAATGGAAGTGCCAGCTCGTACCCTAAGCCTTGCTGTGCATAGTAAGCTCGCTGCTGGCCAACCACAGCTCGTCAGCTCTGCCAAGCTCCATAAAACAATGCACAGAGAATCCTCAGGTCTAAGAACCTGACCTCCCTGAAGTCACTTGTGGTCAGGTGTTTGGTCACAGTGAGAAGAAAACGAACTAATACAGATGGAAACTGTCCTCTTTTCTTCCACACATGCTGCTATCTGAGCCCAGCAGCCTAGTTCCATTCAGTCCTTACAAACCTGGGGCACAGGTGCCTGGGGTGACCCTCTGGAGAGGAGACCCTGATGAAGCAACAAGAAGCCACCTGTGGTAGATTGCTGTTAGCTGCCACCGAGGGGGTTATCTGAAATCTTAGAAAATTTAAAATCGCGGAAATCTGAAAGCTTGGACAATTTAAAGTGCTTATAAAATAAATAAGTTACTAAGATCTCTGTGTGGAATGAGTTTCAACAACACTGTCAGGGCCAAGAGCTACTCACAGGCCAACCACATCTGTCCTTTGCTGAAACTACGAATGAGCTGAAGGATATAGAGAACAAGGAAATGGCTGAAATGAAAAAGAAGCCATGGCTAGACATAAAGTTCAGTGGGTGACAAGTGCTTACATGAGGCCATAGGTAAAATCTTAGCAGAGAGAGAGAGAGAGAGAGAGAATCAAGGACTCCTCCAGACCTTTCCATGAAAAGAGTGATGTCTCACTTTTTGTTAGAGAATCTATTTATTTTACAGATGGCAGAAAATACTAGGGAAATTCAGGATCCATCAATACAACAAGAAAAGATATCCAACTGCCTACCATAAGATGTGTCACCTCTACTACACCTGTCAGGGGCCAGAAGGCACTGCAGAAGATGTGAAGACATGAGCACTGCTCTCAGTGCAGGGGGACGTCAACAGACACTGTGGTCACTCAGATTCATCAAAGCAGAAATCCAGAAACTACAGAAAATTCAACACTAAATCAGACTTCTAACATGCCCATCAAGGCTCAGAGAACATTATGGAAGAAGGGGCAGAAAGATTGTAAAAGCCACAGGATGGGTAGGAATATCCTAAGGCATAGTACCCACACCTGGATAGGAAATTCTGGGGTTAGTATCATAATTCAGGTGTGTGACCCCCAAATAGGGCAAGTATATATTTCAGGAAAGTGTTTCTCTGGGCTGATGATGGCCAGTAGGCATAATAGAAGGTTTGTAGGAGTGCCAGTGTGCCTAACATTCCCCTGTACTGCCCGCAAAGGATGCCCACTGTCACCCCAGTCCCTTTGTGATGGCTGTAGGAAATCTCTTCCCAAGCAATAGTCCAAAGCTCCCAGAGAACACCTCGAACCCCCAGATCATAGAAGAGAAGCCTGCAGTATCTAGGGCACTCACCTCCCAAGCAACAGTCCAGAGCTCCCAGAGAAGACCACAAGCCCCCACAGCACTGAAGAGAAGCCTGCATCCCCTGACCCTGGCTAATGCAGTCTAGAGAACTCTGAGCTGTGTGCACCCTGCCATCAGGACAAGAAAGGCAAGAAAAGACCCTCTTGGCCAATCTTTCCACTCCACCTTTACTGCAAGTTCCCTTTCCCCTCCTTCAACCAGAACCTTGAGAAAATTGTGTTAATTTCAACCATTCAGTGTGTGGTTATGGTTTAGGAAACTGCTGTGTGTGGATTAAAGATATTTCTTTATTAAATGTGGGAATCATGCAACTGAAACAGTAGTCAGAGATGCAGAAATCTTTAAGTAGGGAAGGAATGATGGTATCCATTCACAAGGTCCAAACCTGGCCATTGTATGTGGGTAGCGTTTCTACTCTTCTAGACATAGTTCATCTCAGTGTTTATATACCAAGATAGTTAGGTTCAAAAGCTGGTCTTTTTATTTCTTTTGAGGCAGGCCCAATAGACTGGCCTTTTTATGCAAGGAGAGAAAGAGAGGGAGGGTGGAGAGAGAGAACTGGCAAAACAGATCCTCCAGCCACTGTAACCGAACTCCAGATACATGTACCCACTTACAGAGGATCTGGAGAGTTTAATGTGAGTCCTTAGGATTCACAGGCAAGTGCCACCTCTAAGCCATATCTCCAGTCCCTAAAGATAGTCTTTTTGTTGAATTTGGATTGAGTTTCCCCTCGTCCAGACATAACTCACTTCAATGACCGTAGGCTTTTATAGTTTTTATTGCCACAAGCTATGTAAACCTTTAATGTTTAAAATAGCTTCTATGGGACAAGACCCCCTTGAAATGACATAGTTTTCTATTGTTGATGCATGTGCACAAGGTGGTATATGTGTCTGGAGTTTGATGGCAGTAACTAGAGGCCCTGGTATGCCAATTCTCTCCCTCTCTCCCTCTCTCTCTCTCTCTCTCTCTCTCTCTCTCTCTCTCTCTCTCTCTCTCTGTGTGTGTGTGTGTGTGTGTGTGTGTGTGTGTGTGTGTGTCTTGATCTCGCTCTCAGTCATAAAGGAGAAGGCGTAGCAAGGAAAGACAACCAATCCAAGACAGAGTATCAACGGGGCAAACATCAAGTCCTGAAGTTCCATGTCTGCCACCTGGGACCCAGGATGCAATTATCTTGGCTCAAAAATGCTTTGGCAACTCTGCACTCCTCCACCTGGGCTGCTTGCATACTGGGCAGATCCACCCTGAGCCCGAAGCTTTCTAGGCACCCATCCCACAGTCCTAGCCTCTTCAAAATCCTGGGATCTCCACTGCAGCCCCTGGTTCATCTTCACAGTTTCATGCAATGCCCTCACAGGTCTCCCTGCAGAGACCTCTACCCTGCCTCACACTGTCCTGAAATCATGGTGGAACTCAGTGACTCTACATTTCCTGTATTTGCCAAACTTTGAAAACCAGTACCAGGTGGTCTGCCCAATCTATAAATCCAGGGTGGATGAAGTCAACTTTGAGGAGAGGAAACTCCTTTAGTATTCCTTGTTCAGGCCCCCTCCTTTCAAAATAACCAGCGCTAGGCCTATTGTCCCAGTGCAGAGCAGCTGGCCCATCTTCATTGGTGGCTATATCTTAAACAATTGCATGTGAATTTAATGCAGTTGCTAGGACTAGGAGCCAAACCTGCTCACATTTTTCATTTCTTCTCTGTACTTATCCCCTGTCAAATACACAGCCCATTGCTTTGTAAATTCAACTTTGCTCCAGTTCTCAGGATGCAGGAAGAATGCAGCCAACCTCTGTATCAGAACATCGCACAAACTGCTTCTAAGCCAACCCTACAAAGTCCTCTTTCTTCTCTGAAACTTCACATGCCAAACTTTCACAGTCCACAGTTCTACTTCCAGTCTTTCAAACTCTCAATAGAATGACTCACCAACACCTGCTTATAGCACTGCAAGGTCTTTCTAGTCCAAAGTTCCAAAATGTTCCATATCCCTCCCACAAACAAGCTCCAATACAGGGAAACCTATTGCAACAATGACTTCATTCTGGGTACCAAGTGTCTATAGCAGCTATTGTCTTGTTGGTACATAACAGTCAACCAAAAGAAGTTCATGAGAGTGGGTCTCTTGTTTCGTTTTGGCTTTCTTTTTGATACAGACTTCCTATTTAGCCCAGGCTGGCCCCTAACTCACCATCCTCCTTCCTCAGCCTCCAGAGGGCTAGGACTCTAAGCCAGTGCCAAGACATGGACTTACTCCTTCCACATTTGCTTTGTAATCATATAAGTCTTACTCGTTTAGCCCCATACACACCCATTTGCTGTTCTCAGGAGCCATGCTATGGCAGAGGAGAGTGGGGACAGCCATCTCTACTCTACAGTGCTGGCTGGGGCAGTGCGGAGGGATCACTGTCAAGATGGCACACTCACAAGACAGGCAAGCCTGGGCTGGCTGTCAGGATCTTAGCATCAGGGATGTGGGCCCTGACCTAGCGTGGCCTCAGTGTGGGCCTCTCCTCCAAGGGCTTTAATCATCACTGGGATGCTGGGAGAGAGTTCAGCAATGCCACTAGGCTATGGCTTATTCTAACTCGCATGCAGCACTTCACACTAGTCTTTGGTGGAAGTGGCCCAGATGCCCATGTGCACTAAAGGAAAGGAGAAGGTATACGTCTTCTTTATGTAGGTGGAAAGACTCTGGATCAATGTGGAGGTTGAGAGACATTTCCTTGCCCACAGAAGAAAGCATATGTGGCCTCTCCACCGGTTTATTTAACCTAAGAGATGCCAGGAGAAGCAAAGAGCCCCTTAACCATCCACAGCTCATTCTCATTCATGTGTCTAACCCCATGCTCCTCACTGTCACTATGAAATGCGTGAAAGGTGGGCCTTCAATGACACATGAAGGAGATAGAATTGGGTTTCCATGGAAATGATACTAAATAGTGCCAGGAAGAGTCACTGGGCTCCTGGGGCACACTAACTTTCAGGAATAATATTGCCCTTTATTGACTCCAGCCATGCCTCCTAACAGAAAGGTCATTTCACCCCCCCCCCCATGTAGCTGGAACCTATAAACACAAACATCACAGCACATTTCAACACCTAGAACCCATGCTTTCCCAGACTGCAGTCCTAACTCACCCCAAACAAATGTCACCTTCTTTGTCCTCAACCACATTGGTTCTAGTCTCTATCAACACACTAATCGTTTTCCCAAAGGGTCTTCTCAAGAAGCTGCCGTCCATCTGACCTGAAGATGAACATAGAGACAACCTCCTGTACGTGTGTCCCCAACATGGAAGTCACTTTTGAAGTTCTTTATGAAAAAGAGAACACTTGATCAGAAAAGAAAACCCAAGTAGGAGGTTCATCCTTTTAATCCCCCCATCTCTCTTCTACAGGAGCACTTGGAATCTGTGCATCATGGCTGCGAGAAATGCTCCCCTGGCTTTGGAGACCAGCTTACCCGGGTGTGGAAGAGGGGACAGCCAGATCCCCCTTATCATCCTCAAAGCCTGTGCAATGGCCTGGTTTGTGGAGTAGCAGAGGCTGGGGCTGTGAGTTATTGCAGGGGGCTTGAAGATCAATAAGTGTTTCATGAATGACTTATAAACAAAAGAGCGATACGCCTCTCCCTCACCCATGGGGCCATTTTTCAAGTGGATGTCGAAGGTGTACTGGCTGATTGATGCAAACTTCGTCTGAAGCGCCTGTATTCAGGGTCGCTCTTGATCACATCTTCCAAAGACTGAAATGTGATGTGTCTGTGATATTTCTTGGTGTTTATAAAGAAACCCTCACCAGACTCGGTGACAGAGGCATAGAACAGACCTCTGGTTGCTCACTGATGACTGAGGCAGGGTTAGCATCATGAAGGAAGTTGGGAGCAAATAACTGGCAAGTAGTTCACCCATGAGGCTGGTGATGTGACTGTGGGTGTTTGTCAAAGGTCACTGGGCTGGAGAGATTGCTTTTTGATCCAGACACTTGCCTGAAAAGCCTATCGACCTGGGTTCCATTCCCCAGTACTCACATAAAGCCAGATGCACAAAATGCACCTGGAATTCATGTCCAGTGGTTGGAGGCCTCAGCATGCCTATCCCCCCCCCCCTCTCTCTCTCTCTCTCTCTCTCCCTACCCCCCTTACAAATAAATAATAAAGTCCTAGAACTTTTGGCATAGTCATAGAACTAAGAGTTTTAGTATGTAAACATGCATTAATATCTAGGAAAAACAATTTTACTTTTTTTTAATTTTCAATTGGCAAAGCAGGGGGAATGTATTCTGATTTGGGTAGCTCTGCCACTTATGAGCCATGGGCTGCAGTTATCCAAAGTAACTTGGTAAGGCTTGTAGAAGAGCTGATGCAAAGTACCATCAAACATTACTAGGGTAAGCACTCGTTCGGATGGCTGTTGAAAAAGAGGAGGAGGGAGGAGAGGGGAGGAAAAGGAAGAAGAGAGCACTTTTAAGGATGTGGAGAGAAGGGAACCCCGGCACACTGATCATCAGGATTTGGAGTGGGCCAGCTGTTACAAACAATAGTTGTGGGGCTTCTTCAGAAAATAAAAACAGCCATAAAACTGGGAAACCCTGTTTTTACAATAGCAGGGATATACCTGGAAGAAAATAGTTTGAGCTGGAGAGATGGCATCATGATTAAGCGCTTGCCTGTGAAGACTAAGGACCCTGGTTAGAGGCTTGATTCCCCAGGACCCACGTTAGACAGATGCACAAGGGGGCGCACACATCTGGAGTTCGTTTGCAGTGCCTGGAGGCCCTGGCACACCCATTCTCTCTCTCTCTCTCTCTCTCTCTCTCTCTCTCTCTCTCTCTCTCTCTCTCTCCCCCTCTCTCCCTCTCCCTCTTCTTCTTCCTCTTTCTCTCTCTGTCTGTCACTCTCAAATAAATAAATAAAAATAAACAAAAGATTTTTTTCAAAAAGAAAATAGTTTAAGTGGGATAAAGCAGGCATATAAACTCTTTTCATGTTCCAGTGCTTTGGGTCATGGCAGCTAGTATGTATTTAGCCCAAAGATTATGGCTAAAAAGCAAACAAACAACAGAATGGCAGAGATTTCCAGCCTGTCCACCTTGGCTGGGTGTAGCTGAGTAGTAGAGTATTTGCCTAGAATGTGTAAGTTTCTAGGTTCAATCTCTAGCACTTGAAAAAGTAAATTAATTAAAAAACAAAACCGTGTCATGTCCAGTCACACTATCAGACACTTGTAAGACCAAGTAAATGGTCAGAGGTTTTGTAAGTGCTCTGTCAGGAAAGGTAGTCTAAAGAGATAAACTTGTGAGGCAATGAACCCCAAAGAATTGATGAATCCTCAGGAATCCCATGCTGGGGGAAGGAAAAACCCAAAGTCCTGGTGCCACCCAGAGGAGGAACCTAGCTTCCAAGGAGCGATTTCACACAGTTCTGATAACTTGTCAGACCACCTTACATGACAGGCCAGAGCTGAAACAAGGAAGGGTCGTTGATGAGTGGAATCACACTGCGACCAAGACTACTTAGTTGTGATTATGTATTGCCTCTATTTAAACCTAAGCCCTGAGTCAGTGCCTCACCGAGGAAATGACGTGTGTTGCAGGGGAGGGGAGTCACTGGTTGTCTTTATTTATTCCTCTTCCCAATGTGGTCAAAATGATTCATTCTTCTTGCTCTGCTTTTCACCATTTTTTAAATTTTATTTGAGAAAGAGAGGCAGAGTGAGAGAGACAGAGAGTGAGAGAGAATGGGCACACCAGGGCCTCCAGCCCCTGCAAACGAACTCCATACACATGGGCCACCTTTGTGCATCTGGCTTAGGTGGGTGCTGGGGAATTGAGCCTGAGTCCTTAGGCTTTGCAGGCAAGTGCCTTAACTGCTCAGCCATCTCTCCAGCCCTGCTTTCCACTATTACTGGTCCTTTTAACTGACATATTGGGGACGGGTAGTCCTGATTTCATGGTGGGAATTTGACCCGACAACTTCTGGTAACATTTTTAGCAAAAAAAAAAAAAAATCCCCTTTCACATTTCTCAAAGGTAACTCAGGTAACTGATGCTGTGGTAACCCACAACAGAGGTGATGTTGGTAGCAAAGCCAGCAGAGACTCCAAAGTTACTACTCAGTAGCTGAATCTAAACTCGGTACTCTTCATCAAATAAGCACAAGTTTCCTTGGGTCTCATGAACAGTAACTAGGGCTTCAGAAGGAGGCAACTCCCCCCAAAAAAACACCAAAAATGACTGTATTCCAGGTAATTCAGTCCCCACATGAAGGAGGCAGAGCACAGACTCAGGACAGCCAGTGAACAAGTACAGCCCCCAAACCACTACCTGAAAAGATCTGTGTTAAAATTATCCCGGAGTGGGTTTTATTTAATTTTTTTAAGATTTTAGTTTTAGTCATTTATTTGAGAAAGGGGGAAGGCATATACAGAGAGAACAGGCACACCAGGGCCTATAGCCACTGCCAAGGAACTTCAGCTGCATATGACACCATGTGCATCTGGCATAGGTGAGCCCAGGGGAACTGAACCTGGGTCCTTTGGCTTTGCATATAAGCACCTTAATCACTAAGCCATTTCTCCAGCCTGAGGTTTTATTTTAATTTTTACCACAAATGAATTTTACTTAAATTCAATAAAGCTACAGAAGTGTATAAAAAGAGTAAATTCTAGTCTGATATATGATACTTGTTAAACCAAAACTCCTGAGATCTCGGAAATAAGAGAGTTCATGGCGATGTTACATAAGCCACGCAGTGCAGCAGGTGCCTTTGGGGACAAACCCCTACATTTACCATCGAGAAGACTGCTGCCCTTTTAAAAGACTTTCATTGCACCCTCACAGTTGATTTTACTTTTTGTTTCATATAAAAACTCTGGAGAAGCTTATCAGGAATAAGCCAAGGTCACTCAGTTATTCTGACTCATTCTTTAGACAACCTGGAAGAAAGTTCACTCAGTATAATGCTGACAGCAGTTCACATCTCTGCCATCCTCCCATTAAACATTTTGCTCCAGTGACCTTGCACTGAGCATAGCCAGAAATGTATCTGCCATATTTCCTTTATGAATATATGATGTATGACTCTCATCTGAGCATGCTCAGAAATGTACCTCTCCTGTATACGCTTTCAGTATGAATACACAAAGATTCACCAAGTAGAATCCATGTTTTCTTTGTACTGGGAGAGTATTGCTGTGGAAGCAACCCCAGCATTCTCCTGATTAGCTGCAGGCAATAAATCTTCCTTCACTCTTTGATCTCACAGGTGATATCTTTGATTTTGCACTCAAAATGGAGAGCCATTAGGCTGGAGAGAAGGCTTAGCACTTAAGTACTTGCCTGTGAAGCCTAAGGACCCTGGTTCGAGGCTCGGTTCCCCAGGTCCCACGATAGCCAGATGCACAAGGGAGCACATGTGTCTGGAGTTCGTTTGCAGAGGCTGGAAGCCCTGACGCGCCCATTCTCTCTCTCTCTCCCTCTATCTGTCTTTCTCTCTGTGTCTGTCGCTCTCAAATAAATAAATAAAAAATTTTTTAAAAAGTGGAGAGCCATTGCATTGGATGACAATACTGTCAGTTTGGACAGAGATGGACAATAGTTTGAATGTTAGAGACCAAGATAATAAACAGTCATTGATTCTCCCCCAAGCCAGTGGCTCTTGAGTTCCCTGTCTCCTGGTCCTGTAGAACAGGAAACAAGGACAGAATTAGTGGAAGAGAGATACAACAAAGTACCTCAAAGGATGGGGAAGAGACTCAAAAAGACTTGTCATCAGAAAACCAGACAACAGTGGATTTTATCAGTTTGGAACGAGTCCAGTGATGACAAGAAATAAGGCATCAGGCAGGTACAGATGGTGACAGGTCTACACAGAGGACTGACTGGTGATCAGGTAAGGGGAGACTGTGCAGTCTCAACAGGAGCCCACCAAAATTCTAAGAAAGTCAGGAAGTTCAGAGCCTGACAAAATTCTAAGGAAGTTGTTGGCACAGGAAATGTGGAGACCCTTGGGCAAAGGCAGGTGATCAGCCCATGTCCTGATGAGGCAGCGTCAGATGTCTGGGCAGATCAGTGTGTGTCTCCTTGAGGGCCTGTACCTGACCAAACTGCCTGTAGCACAAGCTCCTTGACCAGTCTCAATCCATAGTTAGAGGAGCTGGCCAGGAAGGATCAGGACCGGAGACAAGGTCCTCCAGCTCCCAGCAACACAGCTGGGCAGCCCTGGAACTCCATCACCCAGACCAGTCCTGAGAGCACTCCTGAGCAGGGAACTGTAGGGAAGGAAAGGGCAAGTTGTCACACTGAACTGTGTCCTAGATGGGGGGGCAGGTTATTCCACAATAAGAAATTCTGGGTCAGGAGGTCAGTCCATGAGGAGAGACAATTGTTGCTTCTAGAATGGTTCTGGTGAATAATCTGAAATTTTTTATATGTAAACAAGTGGTAGAATTTAAGTCAAAATTTCAACATATGCCCTCCTTTTTGTTCTTTTTTTTTTTTACCTACAGCTTCCTTTGGTTAGTTTCCCTGATCCCTTCCCCATCCTCTGGACATTATAACATAGTGATACAGATTAGGAGCAAGTCAGCTTTTTTTCTGACAGGTAGTAGCCACAGAAACATGGATTGAGTGGCCAGTGAGGAAAGAGTTTTATTCAGTGGCTAAAGAATGAAGACATGGAGCCTCTGCAGATCAGCCTCTCCACTCCAGGATAAAGATAAAGGGGCGGAGAGAGTTTAGTAAAGGGAAAGAATAGTCACATCTTTGAGGAGCATGTGCAGATCTTCCAGGATCTCAAATGTGCCTCTATTCACTTCTTTCAGAGTCTGGTGTTTTGGGTCATGGTGGTTAGTAGGTGTCTTTAGCCCCAAGGTTGTGGCTGAAATGGAAAACAGACAATAGCATGACGGAGGTGCCCAGCCTCCCCATCTTGACTGGGGTGTAGCTCAGTGGTAGATTCCTGCATTGCATGTGAAAGGCCCTGGATTCCATGCCCAGAAGTAAAAAAAAAAAAAAAAAACCCTTATTTTGTCCAGCTACTCCATCAGACACTTGTAAGACCAAGTAAAGGGTCAGAGATTTTGTAAGTGTGACATCAGGAGAGACAGTCTAAATTAAGACTTGTACCCTTCCCTTTGAAACAGTGAATCCCAAAGAATTGATATCTCCTCAAGAATCCCATGCTGGGGGAAAGAAAAGACCAAAGCCCTGGTGCCAGGCAGAGGAGGAACCTACATTCCAAGGAGGGATTTCACACAATTCTGACAACTTGTCAGACCACCTTACATGACAGGCCAGAGCTTAAACAAGGAGGGGCCACAGAAGAGTGGGATCACCCTGAGATCAAGACTGCTTACTACTTATTGTGTGTAACGACTGCATCTATTGAAACTGAACCCGTGTCAGTGCCTCACAGAGGAACTTGTTTTGGTGGGGGGCAGATGTCACTGGGTGCATTATTTGTTCCTCTTCCCACGCGGACATAGCGAATAAATTTCCTTTCTCTGTGTTTTGCTATTATTTGTCCCTTTAACTGATCTGTTGGACATGGGTGGCAGGATAGCACATTGAGACTTTGACCCTAAACTTCTGGTAACGCTTTCAGAAAGAGTCCCTGTGGTGGTTAAAATGTGTGTCCCCATAGACTCAGGCTGGAATCTTGAGTTTCCAGTGGGCAGATCCATACTGGGGATTTCTTTATAACATTTCCTTATCCATCACAGGGCCATTGCTGGGATGAATCTGACCATATGGGTTGTGGTCTTTTGGAACTTATGTGATGGAGGAATGCAGAATAACTTAATTTTGGGGGCTGGAGAAGGTTTATAATGGTGTGGTAAGCAGAACTTGATGGGCTATTCCCACAAGAGTTTGAAAATGCGAAATGCAAAGAGAATTGTGCACTGTGAAGACTCGTATGAACTTTCAAGAGGGAGGCAGATAACCTTATTGGAACGTGGGCACTGTCAGAGAGGCTGGCTGTGTTCTACCAAAGCTTTAAGAATTTAAGCAAGATTGAATTTAGAAGTAATGGACTAGCAGTGTACTTACTGGAAGGCATAGAACAGAAAGATAGGAAAAATGTGGTTTATCATGGAAAAATTCAAGTTATTGGCACAGAGACTGCTTTTTTTTTTAGGCTACTGAAGCTGCAATTATTAAGCAGATTATCACTATTAAGGGTGGGCCAACTGTTTTGCACTGAGACTATGGAAAAGATGCCTCAGGGTGAAATCCACCCAGGCAAGGCTTGATGAGTAGAAATGCAAAATCTTTTTTTTTTAATTAATTTATTTTTTTGGTTTTTCCTGAGGTAGGGTTTCACTCTAGCTCAGGCTCTCCTGGAATTCACTATGTAGTCTCAGGGTGCCCTCAAACTCACAGTGATCCTCCTACATCTGCCTCCTGAGTGCTGGAATGAAAGGCATGCTCCACCATGACCAGCTTAGAAATGCAAATTCTTTTGAAAGGACATGATTTAAGAGAAGAATTCTGAAGAAATCTGGCTATGGATATTTGACTTGAACTGCAGATATTTGATGTTTGCCTGATGGTTCCTGCTTTGTACTGGTCCAGTCTCTCTTTGTTATGCCTAATTGCATTGGAAATATTTACTCTGTGCCATTATGTGTTGGAAGTATTTAACTTGTTTTGATTTTACAGGACTCACAGCTAAAAGATAGTTTTAAATCTGGGGTGAGACTTGGGAATTTGGAGCAGTCTTAAAGTTGGGCATTAAAAAGAACCTATGTGTGGCTGGAGAGATAGCTTAGTAGTCAAGGCATTTGTTGGCAAAGCCAAAGGACCCAGGTACAATTCACCAGCACCCACGTAAGGCCAGATGCACAAGGTGGTGAATGTGTCTGCAGTGTATTTGTGGTGGCTAGAGGCCCTGACTTGCCCATTCTCTTTTTATCTCTATCTGCCCCTTTCCTCCTTTCTCGTAAATAAACAAATATATTAATAAATGCTATGCAAGCCAGATTTAGTGGAAGATTGATGCAATAAAGCTCCCCAAAGAGAGTGGGAAAGAGACTCAAAAAAGGCTGTCATCAGCACCCAGGACTCTGGTGGCTTCTATCAGTGTGGAATGAGTCTTATGATGACTATGTGGAAATGAGACATCAGGCAGGACAGATGGTCATAGGTCTGTACAGACACCACCAGAGGACTCTGACTGGTGATCAGGTAAAGGGAGACTATGCAGTCTCAACGGGAGCCCACCAAAATTCTAAGAAAGTCAGGAAGTGCGCAGCCTGACCAAATTCTAAGGAAGCTGTCAGAGGTACAGGAACTGTGGAGACCCTTGGGCAAAGGCAGGTGATCAGCCTGCATCCTGATGAGGCAGCGTCAGATGTCTGGGCAGATCAGTGTGTGTCTCCTTGGGGACCTGTGACCTGACCAAACTGCCTGCAGCACAGGCTCCTTTGTCAGTCTCTATCCATAGTTAGAGGAGCTGGCCAGGAAGGATCAGGACCAGAGACAAGGTCCTCCAGCTACCAGCAACACAGCTGGGCAGCCCTGGAACTCCGTCAACCCGACCAGTCCTGAGAGCACCCCTGAGCAGGGGAACTGTAGGGAAGGAAAGGGAAAGTTGTCACACTAAACTGTGTCCTAGATGGGGGGGGGCGGGTTATTCCAAAAGGGAAACTCTGGGTCAGGAGGTCAGTCCATGAGCAGAGACAATTGTTGCTTCTAGAATGGTTGTGGTTAATAATCTGAAAAAAATTGTATATAAACAGATGGTAGAATTTAGGTCAAAATTTCAAGATATGCCCTCTTGTTTATTCTTTTATTTTACCTACAGCTTCCTTTGGTTAGTTTCCCTTATCCCTTCCACATCCTCTGGGCATTAAACAGTGATACAGATTAGGAGCAAGACAGCTTTTTTTCTGATAGGCACAGAAACATGGATGCCACCTTGCCCGCCCTGGCAGACACAGAACTTGTGTTGGAATCAGCGTCGTCCAAGATGGCGGCGGCAGCTCCTCAGCAGCAGCTTCTTCAACTTTTCCTGGGCTCAGCGCCGTCTGGACTGGCCCTTCCCGAGTCAGCCCCAGCCAGTCAGGCTCCCCCGTAACACTTGAGCCTGATGAGGAGGCTCATCCTCATTCTATGTTTGATGCATAAAAACTGGTCTGAAACATGTGCATAAGTCTCTTGGCTCACTTGAGTCTTCGCCCCTTTTGTAAGCTCTCGCCACCTTGACCCCTCGCCTTCTGTTCTCTTAATTAATCCCCAGGAGACCATCTCCATTCCCCCTCCTGCTTCCCAGGCTGGCTGAGAAGGGGGAGAACTTCGGCTGGCTTTCCCTCCTAATTCTCATGACCTCACCATTCACAATTTACTCTTATCTGAGTCAGTGTTTTCAATTCTTGGATACCCTTTGACAATGACCCAAAGTAAGGGTTGACTGGTCTGAGAGTCTCTTGCATGTTTATTGACATCTAACCCTTCCAATGACCACAGTACTGCATGAGGCCTCTCAACATCTCTTTTACCATCGCTTCTCTGAGCAGCACTTCCTGGTCTGGCCATAGAGTGATATTTTCCTCTTTCTTTATTTGGCCACGCCCTGAGGACACAGCTGGACAAGATGAGTCAACATCTGGCCTCAGGAAGCTCACATCAACAAGCAGTGAGTGAACCACTTCCATGGACACCAAGCCCTTTAGACAAAAGGAGACATGATGCGGGACCTGGCAGTTTCCCTCTTGGGAGCAGTTAGGCTGCGACTGTAGGACAGTGAGATGCTGTGGCGGGAACTGAGGTTCCTGCAAGTCCAAGACTGCTGAGGGAGCTGTGCACCATCAGAGGGAGGAGCTGAGGAAGGAGATGGAGACGGTGCTCCCACATGAACTTGATCCTCCTCCGTCTTACTGGGTGGGAATTCTCATGCTCCAAGGCAAGTGATTTTTCACCCTTACATCACTCTAGCACAGAAGTATGAAAGATATTCAAAATGTGGTGTGAGCTCTTGAGGAACATAGGTGTGGATAGGAGAGCAGTCAGCACCATTCTGGGCAGAGGCAACTCAATGTGGCAGAGGCTGAGCCACCAGGGAGGACATTGGCCCAGTTGGGTGCCACCCTCCTGCTTGGAGCTCTGCCACCTACCAGCCTATGTGAGACTCTGGGGTGAGGTCACCCAACCCATAGAGTTGATATGCTCTTTCCCAGTTGATTACATATAACCATGACCCCAGCAAATGGATAAGTTTGGGGTGGCTTATTGAGTAGTTATAGATGCATAAAACTCAAGATCTGCCTCATCCTGCCCCCCAAAACACAAAGAATCAAAGTGCTAATTCTTCTGGAGCTCTGCAGTAATTTCAGGGAGAGAAACTGCTCTGAGCCCTGGGCCCTGGGTCTGAGAGGTCAGGAGACCATTAGAAACTGCCCCACCTTCCTGGTGGAGCCAGCTCTATGGCCTGGCTTTCTGGGAGGCAGTGCAGACCACCACCTGGGCACTATCTGCTGTGCCATGTTGCCCCATAGACAATCTGGTAAACATGAAGCAGATAGACTGTGGACATTAATGACACGTGGACAATGCCATAAACGGGACATGTAGCACATAAAAGCTTTGGCTCAGCCTAGTTATCTCATTAATATGCTAATGATGACAAACATGAAACACCTAATAATCTCAGAACAGTGGAGGCTTTACAGGATGCTCTGCCTCTCTCCCTCTTTCTCTGTTAAATAAAGAAAAATAAAATATTTTTTAAAAAAATTATTGGTGTGTATATGTGGGGGCAAGGACATAAACATGCCATGCATCCAGCTCTAAGTGGGTGCTGGGGTATTGAACCTGAGGTGACAGGCTTTGGAGGGAACTGCCTTTAACTGTCACACTGTCTCCCCAGCCCAGTGTGCCATGCTTCTTAAATGTCTTTCATTGTCCTGTTTCCCTTGTCAAGGAGACATCTATCCTGAATGGAGCAATGGTCTGGAGAGATTAAAGCAGGATGAACATTCCAAAATGGCCTCTCTGTGGCTCTTCTTGAGGATCTTGTCATGGGATTTGGGGGGCTCAGGAAGAATCCGTAAACTCCAAACTCTGAGTTCATATCTGTTTTTGGAAAACAAAAGAGACTGAGGATAGTTTATAAACTATGACATTCCTTCAGGGAAACAAGGGACAGTCTACAAAACAAGGAATTGGGAATGGATACACCCACTTTGTCCAAGAGCCCATGTGGGAGCATGGGCCTGGGAAAAAATGTGGAAAGGGATTTTTTTTTTAAAAGGCATGCACTTTAAAAAGTTAAAAGGCTTTAAAAATAGTAATAAATAAATAAATAAATACAAAATAAAAAAAAAAACAGCTGGCCAGAGTGGGTAGGACATGATGTTGAGAGATGTATAGATGAATAGCCAAGGGGCTAGAAAAGGGTTAGCACACTCCTGGACCCCAGTAAGTCCCTATTTTTTTTGAGTGAGAGGGCTGTATCCCAAAGAGGTTGGCACTCCTGGGTACAGTGGGAGAGCCAACTGGGCTCGGAAGAGTAGTCCAAACACACACACATAGGTAAGATGAGAGAGAGAGAGAGCACTGACTGGGTGAGACGGGGCAGAAGCTGAATTCCAGCTTTGCTGCTGCAGCAGGGTGACTGCACGGCCTGTGACATAAGATTTCTCTCCTATAAGCCTTTTCTCTAAGCTGCCGAACTCCCTCTCAATCCCTTCAAGGAAAAAAAAGAGAGAGAGCAAGAGAGGAAATTCAGTCTTGGGAATGGGGGCATGGCCAGCAATTAAAAAAGGCTTTCTTTGCAAGCCTGCTGACCTGGGTTCAATCCCCAGCACACATGTAAAAAGTGGCACATGCATCTGTAACTCCAGAGCACCTATGGTAGTAAGAGACAGCCTGGAGACTCCAGGAGCTCACAGGTCAACTAGACTGGCCTCCCCAGCAGCAAAAGCAACGTTAAGAGAGACCCTGTCCCAAAGAAAAAAAGCACACTGTCACACTGAGGTTGTCCTCTGGCCTCTACATGGTGTGTTCTCCCCACCCCCACCCACGCACGCAAGAGAAAAATATTCAGTCTAGTGGCCATCCAATGTCCCTGTAGGAACATGGATATAAGCATCTACCACCACAGCAAACCGGAAGTCTGATGAGGTGATAATGGACACTGTCAGGCATGAACATTCACTTTAGAAATACATCAGTGCCATTCTTTGTGTAAAGGTCAAAATTATCGTTATAGTGAAAACATTTTTCAAAGTGCAATTATCTTGACTCATGAAGTAAATCAAATTTCTACTTAGCTCATAGTGTCAAATTTAAGCTTCAAGAATCCAGCCAGGTGTGGCAACACGTGCCTTTGATCCCAGCACTTGGGAGGCAGAGGTAGGAGGATCACTGTGATTCTGAGGCCAGCCTGAGACTACATAGTGCATTCCTGGCCATCCTGGGCTAGAGAGAGACCCTAACAAAAAAATAAAAAATTTCACCAGAAGGGTGTCACCTACCAAAGTGAAAGCCAACCTGAAGGTATTGCCAGGGCCTTAACTCCAGAGCTGCTGCCTTTGCACAGCCCACCCCACCTCACATGAGTAACATCTGGCCTCTGGGGACAAGCAAGAAAATGAGATACTGTCCTTCTGCCAGCATGTCCCACAGTGGTGGCCTGGCAACACCACACAATCTTCCTTGCTGGGTGGCATCTGCAGCCCAGGGTCCTTGGCCTGAGAGCCGCCAATCACTCCATCATCGAGGCTCCGAGGCACACACTGCCTTGGGCTGCATTGTATTGCTGTAACAAAAAATCCAGGGATGGGAATTTTAAAAGATAAAGAGGTTTGTTTCATTCATGAATCTGGTTTGTGGGGTCCAAACAGCATGACGCCAGCCATCCGGCTATGTCACAACATGGAACGGAAGAGAAATGGAACAGGAACCAAACACAAACAGATGTCATGCCCATTGGTTTGCTATGCTTTGGAACAACCTCCAGCTCTGTCCTAGAAACCAGCATGAATCCTTCCTGAAGGCACACACTGTCATCTAATTACCTTCAACTAGACACCACTTCTTGAAGGCCCCACAGACTCAACACACCGTGTCTGAGATTCCAGCACCTGAGCCTTGGGGGACACTCTCAATCCATATCCACACCATAGCATTGTCCACCCAAAGATGGAGGGACAACACCACAGACCGACCACGAGGCCTGCATAGTGCCTCCGCCCTGCCCAGCAGCTTCTCTGGCAGTCCTGGAGGTGCATGGCCGCCTGCATGCATTAGGCATCTGTGGCTGTGTAATGCCACTCACTGCACCTTTAAACAGCACCCTTTGTAATTGCATGATTTTGTAGCTCAGCAATCCCAAGGGCTCCGCTGGGTTCTGTCTGAGGATAAGGTAGGCAGTAGTCCATGCTCTGAAGATTCCCCACGTATCAGTTACTTTCCCGTTACTGGGACAAAATGCCAGACCAGAAGCAGCTTAGGGAAGGAAAAAGGTTATTTGCACCTGTCTGTTGTGGCAGGAGCAGGAAGTCAGCATCGCGTGAGCAGGGAGGATCAGAGCCGTGGTGCCCACGCTCACCCAGCGTCCTCTTCCTGCACTGCCCCGGGCCCCCAGCCTGGGGAACGGTGCCGTCCACAGTCAGGGTGGGTCTTCCCACCTCAGTTAGTCTAGTTTGGACAATCCCTAACAGATGTGCCAAGAGATTTGTTTCCATGGTTCTAAATGCAAGTATCCATTATTCCAAATTGTATATTGACAACCAGAGATTAAGCAATTCAACCCAAAGTCAAAACATGCATTTTACTCTGAGCTTCCTGGACAACAAGGCAAAAATGGAAACAAACAGCTACAAAACTAACTGTGCAAATGTATAACATGCTAGATACTTAGGGAAAAAAGCTTTTGCCATCTCAAAGAGCTAGAGGAGGGACACTGCCATGGTGGGAAAACCCTTAGCAGGACCACTAAAGCAAATGCAAAAAGGAAGTTCTGGGAAGGTTTACTCGGTATCTCTCAGCGATGCAGGTCACGCTTCAGTGAAGACACTTGGCCCAAAACATGCCAAAAATTGAGGTTCTGGTATCCATCCAACCAGCACCTTCCATAGGCACCCTTCACTCCCCACAGAATGGACAGAGGACAATTTGTAGTTCTTATGTTTGACCAGGACTTTAAGCACAGGCAATCTCTGTCTCTACTGTAAAAAAAAAAAAAAAAAAAAAATTTAAAAAAATGAAATCAGGACTGGTGAGGTGACTTAGTGGTTAAGATACTTGCCTGTGAAGCCTAAGGATCCACATTTGATTCCCTAATACCCACATAAACCAGATGCATAAGGTTTGCAGTGGCTAGAAGCCCTGGATCTCCCATTCTCTCTCTCTCTCTCTCTCTCTCTAATAAATAAATTATTTTTTAAAAATTTTAAATTTTTAAATTATTTTTTAAAAATCCAGGGCTGGAGAGATGGCTTAGCAGTTAAAGCATTTGCCTGCATAGCCAAAGGATCCTGGTTCCCTTCTCCATGACCCATCTAAGCCAGATGCACAAGGGGCACATGCATCTGGAGTTTGTTTTCAGTGGCTGGAGGCCCTGGTGCACCCATTCTCTCTCTCTCCTTTCTCCCTCTCAAATTAATAAATAAATAAAATATATTTTTTAAAAAGCAATCAATGAGCAATGCTGGGGGAGACACACTTCTGTGAAAATTGACAAGACTAACCAAGACCCTCGCCAAGCAAAGTCAACGCTGAGTAGTAGAACAAGAAGGAACTTACGCATGGGACTAGATGTATACAGAGGGAGAGAGAAACATGCGTGCATGCACACATGTACAGATGCACACGTAAACACATCTGTCTGCACATGTCATAAACACACACCAGCATAAACTCCCTCCCCGACGATGGAGAGCCTGCTTTGCCTCTAGCACTGCTTTAAAAGGCAACTCCACAATTGCTTCTGTTTTGTTTTGTTTTGGATTTTTGTTTTGTTTTTGTTTTGTTGGGTTTTTTTCTTTTTTTTGAAGTAGGGTCTCACTTTAGCCCAGGCTGACCTGAAATTCACTATGTAGTTTCAAGGTGGCCTCAAACTCATGGCAATCCTCCTACCTCTGCCTCCCGAGTGCTGGAATTAAAGGCATGTGCCACCACGCCCAACTTACAATTTTCTTAAAATATAATTTCAGACCTGGATTGATGGCTCAGCAGTTAAAGGCACTTGCTTGCAAAGCCTGAAGTTCTGCGTTTGATTCCCCAGTACCCACATAAAGCAAGATGCACAAAGAGGCACATGCATCTAGACTTTGTTTGCAGTGGCAGAAGGCCCTGTCCATATTCATTCATTCTCTCTCTCTCATTCTCTCTCCTTGAAAATAAATAATAAATGAAAAAATTGTTAAACCTGATTTCAGTCTTAGTAAAGCACTAGAAGGAACCTTGCCTTAGTGTCACTTAAACTCGCCATTCGGGTCTAGTTGATATCCTGATATCAAGCTCCTGTGGCCCAGCATATGCCTCCCCCTGGCTGATTCTCCTACAGCTCAGTGATCCTTGGTGCCAACAAGAGAGAACTCCCTGGGCTGGAGAGATGGCTTAGCAGTTAAGCGTTTGCCTGTGAAGCCTAAGGACCCCGGTTTGAGGCTCGGTTCCCCAGGTCCCACGTTAGCCAGATGCACAAGGGGGCACACGCGTCTGGAGTTCATTTGCAGAGGCTGGAAGCCCTGACGCGCCCATTCTCTCTCTCTCCCTCTATCTGTCTTTCTCTCTGTGTCTGTCGCTCTCAAATAAATAAATAAAAATTTAAAAAAAAAAAAGAGAGAACTCCCTTTGCTAATCTGCCACATTGGCTCTTCCCACTGTGTTATTTGCTTTACTTTTCAGTAAATTCTTGCACTTCAGTGGATTTGAGACACCACTGATGCAGACAGAATTTATGCAGTGGTAAAATAGAACATCTTCTGCTAGGGAAGCTGTGATGGGCCATCACTAAGATGCGCCCTGATCTTTGAAAACTTAAGAACATACATCTTGGGCTGAAGAGATGGCTCAGCACTTAAGGCACTTGCTTGGGGTCAATGGCCTTGGTTCAACTCCCCAGTAACCATGTAAAGCCAGTTGCAAAGTGACACATACATCTGGAGTTCAAGACGTACCTATTCTCTCTCTCTCTCTCTCTCTCACACACACACACACACACACACACACACACACAAAGGAACATACATCTTAGAATCATTGAAAAACTGGTACTGCACTGCAGCCCTCCAATAAAGAATCCCACAGGAAGATCCCATGGTGCCTGTGGCAACCTTCTCAGAGGCTCAGTTAGGAGCGAACTGTCTGAGCAGCAGCCTTGGAACACATACGCACACTCAGAGAGAGCCCTGAGTGGTATCTCCACACTGAAAACCACCAGCATGGTTCTCCTCAGAGACTGTGACAGGGTACAGAGAGCGGCAAATGCCCTCTTGTCTCCCTACCATCCTCCTGAAGAAGCCCCCAAGAAGGGACACTTTGGGGGATGACAGCTCAATTTTCTACCCACAGTCACTGTCTGGCCTTCCAGCAAGGTGCTGACTGAACCAGGCTCAGGAGGATGTAGCCATTCAGGCCTGGGAAACCACCTTCTCTGTGATGCCCAGTGCAAGGATGTTTGTGAACTGACTTTGTGTCCCCTGCACTCCCATGAAACTTTTCCTGTACCACGGCCATCCCCTTGTTCTCTGTAACACGTGTGCATGTGTGTGTGTGTGTGTGTGTGTGTGTGTGTGTGTGTGTGTGTTTGTACATGAACACACATGAGGATGCACACATGCAGATGCAAGATGAACATCAGCCCCTCCCTCAGAAATGGTTGGTTTCTCTAGATGCAGAACATCACAGGATGCAATAGCTGCTGCAGTCAGTGGACAAGTGTACTGCCTTGGGGGGAAACAGGCTTCCACGATATGGAAATCAATACTCAGAACAAGACATGTGGTAGGAAAGAGGGTCAATGGAGGTTCCATCTCAGGGAGGGAGACAATGGAAGAAGGGAGACAGGAGCTGGTTCACACAGATCTGGATTTACCACATGGACATGATGTTTTAAAGATACAGTTAGCCATTGCAGGGCTTTGAACATGGCTGAAAGATCATACACAGTTTCGTGACTGGCTTAGCCTGTACAGCTCTGGAGATGGTAGTGAAGTCAAGGGTATAAGGTAGCTGTGATCCCAAGTGTCAAGAGAGTGGAAGTAGGGATAAAGGATGAAGCCTACAAGGGTCTTACTGTGTTGGCTGAAGCTAAGACCCCTATCCCTGGCCCCTAGGGCACTGAGTGAGCAGCATTATGTCCCTCCTCAGGATACCCTCAGGGAAAGAGAAGGAACAGATACTTATGAGTGGCCTCACTGGTTGACTGCCTCAAACACCTGAGTGAGACATGTATCATATGATGTCATGAGACGTCTCCATGGGTAAGAGTGCTTGTTATGCAAGCATGAAGACCTGAGTTCAGTCTTTAGCACCCACATAAAAAGCTAGACATGACTGCATTCCTGTAACTCCAGCACTGTGGGGTGAGTGGCAGGAGATAGGAGGATCACTGGGGCTCTCTGGTCAGCTAGTCTAATTGAAAAACAAGGAACTTTCACTTCAGTGAGAGAAGGAAAATAAGCTGGAAGAACAATAGAGGAAATGTGTACACACCACATATGCATTAAAGAAGAGAGAAAGGAGGAGAAGAAAGGAAGGAGGGAAAGGAAGGAAGGAAGGAAGGAAGGAAGGAAGGGAGGGAGGGAGGGAGGGAGGGAGGGAGGGAGGGAGGGAGGAAGGATGGAAGGGAAGGAAAGGAAAGGAAAGGAAAGGAAAGGGAAGGATGGAGAGAAGGTAGGAGGGAGAGAGAGAGGTAAGAATGTGACTGAAGCCTACATGGGACTATTATCACAACTGTGGCTAGCGTCAGAGACAGAGTCAAGGTCAGTAAGGGATCCAAATGTGCCAATCCAGAGATCTAGAACTAGAATATGGAGAAGGAGAGAGCCCAGGCATTGTCTTGCACATAGCTGGCCAGTGAGTGGATAGATGGATAGATGGATGGATATATGAAGAGATGGATGGATAATGTTGATGGTTTTAATATACAACGTCTAATACATTGGGGAGCTTGGTTGCCAGATAATGTGTTTTTAGGAAATGATTAGCTTCTGAGACCTCTAACTTAATGAATGGATTCATAGTCTGATGGTTGTACTGGGAAGTGATGGACAAAAGAAGATGGCATCTGGTTGGAGGAAGTAGGTCATATTGAGAAGGTAGTTAAGGTTTGAAAGACCAGAAACAGCCAAAGAGAAGATAAAGACGTGTCAAGATGAGCATGGCCCCAACTTCCGTAATGAATCTATTTCGCCCAAGATGTTCTTGCTGACAGTTCAAATACTAGATATTGTCACTGAAGGATGGACCTCACCTCCTGTTGCCCTGGTAACATTGAAGTAGAAAATATCACAATTGCTCTTCAAAGGATTTAAAATACCATATGAAAAGAAGAGCCACTTTCTCCTGACCTTCATTTAGAGCTAATCCAGTGGAGCCTGTCAATCACTTGCCTAGTCAAGAATGACCCCTTGCCTAAAGACATACTAAGGAGGTGGAGAGAATAGTGATGCCCTTAATGAAATAAAAATCACCCTACTCCAAGGAGCTCTTCCCTCAGTGCAGGCGCTCACACACCCTCACCTCAGAGCCTGCCTGCTTCTCTGAACTCTGAAAACACAGTTGTTAATTTTTTCCTTTCTTTTTCTTCTTTGAGTGATGGCTGAAATGCTAAGCATGCTTGCCCTGACACTTCGTGGTGTTTTTCTTCTTGTTGGTCTTTTTCTCAATAAATCTCCTTTGCCATGGTTACTTATCATTGTCCACATGCCTAAATTTTTGTGGTCTCAAGACAAAAGAACTCCACAGTGGGGAAACCAGCAACGATAGTATCTATGCAAAACACAGCCCTTGACGCAAAAGGAACAAGAGACCGTTTATTCTGAACAACCATGGCCAGGGAACATGTATTAGGGTTGCCCCAAATGACCAATGTTTCCCCATGGAAGTCACTGCATAATTCTTATAGTAACAGAACAAAAGAAAATTCATAAATTCACACCCTTACTACATATATCAGGTAGGAGCATTACAGCAGAGTGGAGAAGTCTCTGCAATAGGCTTCCCATACTATTTTACAACATCCTTAGCTTTAGGGTGGTAGAAGCTACCAATCTGCTATGAAATACATTCCTAAGTTTTATCTGATAGTCACAAAGATGTTAGATCATATGCAGAGCTGGGTCATTGTGGAGGCTTGAACATAAAATGTCCTCCATAACCTCATGTGTTTTGAATACTTGGTACCCAGCTGGTGGCAAGTTGGGAAGGTAATAGAGCTTTTGGGAGGTGGGGACTTGCTGAAAGGAGGTGTTTTGCTGAGGGCAGACCTTGAGGTTTATTAGTCCAGCCCACTGGGTGTTCAGAGCTAGCTCACCCTTGCTGCTACCTCCCAGCTCATGGGACAAGATGTGATGCAAAGGTTCTGCTCTGCCATGTTTTCTCTACCATGATGAGTTGTCCCCTCGAGACAGTAAGCTGATGTAAACCCCTTCATCCCGTCTTCTGCTTTGGGTCAGGAGTTTTGTCCCACCATGAGAAGGTAACTATTACAATCACTTCTGGTTAGAAGGAGTCTAAAGATAGCCCAAGATAATTTTGGCTCACAGTTGTGACCTTCCATCTTTCAAGGATCATAAAACCTAGTAAGCCATTCAGCCTTCAGAACATTTAACATAGGCGTGGCTTCCTCAGAGAGCTTCACTTCACAAGAGAAAAGGAGCTCACCTTTCTACAGCCAGAACCACAGCAGCCCTGCTGCAAAGACTCCACAGAGTTGCAACAGGAGGGAACTGGACTTCTTTTCCCAACTCCACAGCACTTCTAATAGTGGTGCAACAGGGGCCCAGGAATCAGGATCCCTGCAGGGAATATCAAGCTTGCAACGGCAGTATCCAACCCCAAGACCCCTGGCACCAGGAGAAAGACTCCTCTCCCAGGGAAAGCCTGTCTGCCAGTTCTCATGGTTTGGACAGAGTACACAGCTAAGGTAATGTATGCATAATTCTTGCCTTTTGTTTCATCTTCTCTGTAAGTTGGAAAAGTACTATAGGTATTGCTGAGACAGAATGAGACTTTTTCTCCCCAGTTTTAGCTAAAACCATAAATTGATTATAGAGATAGATAGATAGATAGATAGATAGATAGATAGATAGACAGACAGATAGATAAGATAAGATAAGATAGATAGAAATATAGATAGTTTCATTTGTCTTAATGCAGGTGGGCATTTGGGTCTAAGGCTACGCTTTAGGGTCAGCAGTTCCAGTAGAATTCCATAACCCAGCCAATCAACTATAGTCCAAGCATAGCAAAGTCAGCTCTCCTGAGTATCTGTTTAATTAAGAATGTGAACCTTGGCCATTGCCATGGTGGTCCCTTGCTTTGGCCAGCGGAATCTGTAGCTGTGACTTTTACTGAATGTGCTTGGTGCCCCAAGGCACAGCCACTAAAAACATCAAAACCCAAAGACTAGAAGAAAATACTTGTTATAAAAGACTGAATATATGTTCATTTACTTATACCTCAAATATATAAAGAACCCTCACAACTCAGTAATAAATACTTGACTTTCCAAGATCAGAAAAGATTTGCATAGTCATGTAAAGATATCACTGGAAACAAGTGAATGGAAAGATGGACACATAAGGAATTAGGGAAATGAATACAGAAACTACTAATGAGCCAACACTTCACAACATGTTAGAACAATTAAAATTAAGACTATTAGCCAGGCATGGTAGCACATGCCTTTAATCCCAGGAGGCAGAGGTAGGAGGATCACCGTGAGTTCGAGGCCACCATGAGACTACATAGTTAATTCCAGGTCAGCCTAGACCAGAGTGAGACCCTACCCCTTAAAAAAAAAAAAAATTAAGACTATTGACACAGGCAAGTGTGGAAAGTGCATAGAGCGACTGACACATGCACACATGGCTTGTGTAACAGGGGCCCAGGAATCAGTACCAGGAAGATACATTTTGTGGCAATGTTGGGCAATTTCTTGTAAAGTTAAGCATATGTGAGCAGATCATTACAGAATGGAGAAATAGTCTTTTTAGAACAATAAAAAAAAACTGAGAGACTTGGGCAGGAGGGATGGCTTAGCAGTTAAGGAGTTTGCCTGCAAAGCCAAAGGACCCAGGTTTGATTCCCCAAGACCCACATTAGCCAGATGCACAAGGGGGCACAAACATCTATAGTTTGTTTGCAGTTGCTGGAGGCCCTGGTATGCCAATTCCCTCTCTCTCTCTCTCTCTCTCTCTCTCTCTCTCTCTCTCTCTCTCTCTCTTCCTTTTTCTCTGCCAAATAAATAAATAAAAATAAAATACTTTAAAAAATTGAGACTTCAGCAGCAGCAGATGTTATGAGAAATGCTTATGGAATTCTGTGGGAGAAGCAAAAGTATGACAAATCCCACCATGAAAACAGGTGAAAGAATAAAAGTTGCCATGGAGCCATGATGGTCCAGCTTTTTCAATACAGAAACTGCCCAACCACAGAGATGAGCAGAGGAGGAAAGGGACCAAGTTATACTGAAGAACAAGGAAAGACTTAATGAAGCAACAGAGCATGACTTCATTACAAGTTATAATTATGAATGTAAACTGACTAAATTACCCAATTAAAAACATACATTGGGATGGAGAATGGCTTAGCAGTTAAGGTACTTTCCTGAGAAACCTAAGGACTCATGTTCAACTCTCCCACATAAGCCAGATGCACATTGATCCAAGCGTGAACGGGGGCACTTGCATCTGGAGTTTGATTGCAGTGGCTGGAGGCCCTGGCCCGCCCTCTCTCTCTTTCTCTCTCTCTCTCTCTCTCTCTCTCTCTCTCTCTCTCTCTCTCTCTCTCTCTCCCCCTCTCTCACTCTTATATTATATATGTAAATATACATATAGATAGATAGATAGATAAGTAGAGATAGATAGATAGATAGATAGATAGATAGATAGATAGATAGATAGATGATATTGGATGAGCACTCAGACTCAGAGCCAAGCTTCTTTGTGGCCAGGTATTCCAGTAACAACTCTAGCTCAAAGCTGTTAGAACTGAGACATTTAGTCACACTTCATAATACAAAAATCAACATACCAAAATTAGGATTTTTATACTCAAGAAAGCAATCCCATCACAGTAACTACCAAGAATAAAATCCAGGAATAAATTTAACCAAGGAAGTGAATAACCTCTATGTTAAAAATTATAATACTGTGAAGTGAGGATGCACGCATGAATGCACATACACATGTGCACACACACACACACACAGAGAGAGAGAGAGAGAGAGAGAGACAGAGAGAGAGAGAGGGAGAGAGTCAAGGAACATCTCATGCATTTCAAGAATTAATATTGTTGGACTGAAGTGATGGCTTAGTGGTTAAGGTGCTTGCCTATGAAACCTAAGGACCCAGATTCGATTCCCCAGTACCCACATAAGCCAGATGCATAAGGTGGCACATGTGCCTGGAGTTCATTTGCAGTGGCTAGAGGCCCTAGAGTACCTATTCTCTCTCTCTCTCTCTCTCTCTCAAATAAATGAAATATATTTTAAAAATAAAGAATTAATATTGTTCACATGTCCATACTATTGATTATATTCCATTGATTCAATATAATTCCTGTCAAAATACCAATTACAGGGCTGGAGAGATGGCTTAGCGGTTAAGCGCTTGCCTGTGAAGCTAAGGACCCCGGTTCGAGGCTCAGTTCCCCAGGTCCCACGTTAGCCAGATGCACAAGGGGGCGCACGCGTCTGGAGTTCGTTTGCAGAGGCTGGAAGCCCTGGCGCGCCCATTCTCTCTCTCCCTCTATCTGTCTTTCTCTCTGTGCCTGTCGCTCTCAAATAAATAAATAAATAATTTAAAAAAAAAATACCAATTACATTCTTCATGCAAATAGGTAAAACACTTGTAAAATTTTACATTGAAACCACAAAAGATCTTGAATAGCCAAAGCAAGCATGTGTGAGGAAAAAAAAAAAAAAACCTGGGACTGAGAAGCTAGCTCAGCTATTACAAACACAGGGATTTGAGTTTGATCCCCAGAACCTACATTGAAAAATTTGAACATGGGCTAAGGAAATGGCTCAGTGGCTAAAAGTATGTGCTTGCAGAGCCTGCTCGTCCAGGTTAAGTTCTCCAGATCCCCTGTGAAGCTGCATCTGGAGTTTATTTGCAGTGGCAAGAGGCTCTGGTGCACTTTTCTCTCTCTCTCTCTCTCTCTCTCTCTCTCTCTCTCTCTCTCTCTCTCTATCTATCTATCTATCTTTCTCTCTCTCATCAATAATAAATAAATAAACGTTGTTTAATCTATGCATGGGGCCACATGCTCATAACCCCAGCACTGAAGAGGTGGAGACAGAAGGATTCTTGCAGCTCATTAGCCAGTTAGCCTGGACTAGGCCCAATGAAAACCTTGTGCTGGAGAGATGGCTTAGTGTTTAAGGGACTTGCCTCCGAAGCCCCCTGCCTGCAATGCATGGTCCATGGAACTAAGATTTCCATTCAAATGCCTGGAGACCAGTCCACAGGCAGCTGGCCTGTCACCCCTCTCCAAGAAAGCCTGCACCCCTGTCACAAGGCTCCTGGTGACATTTTCCTAGACACCCTCCACACTGCACCCCATCGTCAGTGGTCTCCCCCATTCTCTTCCTCCACTCTAAATCAGTGAGTTGACCCATATCTCCAAAGCTCTCCCTTTCCAAACACCCTGAGAGCCATATGTGTGACAAGCGCAGATAAATTGCCTCCCCACACCTGGAAATACAAGCCATGGGTTGGTGACAGGCTCTCCCTGCTTTCAGACCCCAGCTTTCTCAACATCCCCTGTTTCTGCCAAGAATCCCCCCTCTTCCCAGCACTGACGCCCTTTCTAAGTCTTGTCTGTCGAGTATGTGGAGCAAAGGCCAAGTTGCGTCGTTCTCAAAGCACACTTCAGGAAACCCCTCTGCTTAGTGCCCCATCAGTGACGAGGTCAAAGCATTACACAGGAAGCCAGATATATCCAGAGATAAGCTCCTTCTTGTTACAAGCCACTCTTAAGAGAACTACACAGGGCTCCAAGAGAACCACATCAATCCCTTCCAAAGGTGGCACCACAGGGACCCAGCCATCTCCTACTGGGTTCCACCTCTAAAGGGCTCCACTGCTTCTCCATGTGGCTGAACTGGGAACTAGGTTCTCAGCGCACTGGGGTATGCCTTAAACCATAACCAAACCACCTGGCAATCAACTCAGCTGCCTCAAATTTTTTTACTTGGGCAACTGATGAATTCACTGTGTGTTGTGCTAACATCGTGACAATTTAGAACATGTGCCAGAGGACAGAACAGCTTCTGAGAGGAAAGTTACTTGAAATTATTACAGTGAGGAAACTAGAGATTAAAGGCAATAGCTGATAACAGCTCTGGAGAGGCATCCTAGAGGCTCTGAGTGCCACTGGGACCTCAGCACATAGGGTAGCTTCCTCTGAATCTGCACTTTCCTCCCCAGAATCTGGTCCTTTTTACATTTATTTATTTATTTATTTATTTATTTATTTATTTATTTATTTGCAACCAGGGAGAGAGGGGGGAGGCAGAGTGAGAGAAAGACAAAGAGAGAGGGGGTGCCAGGATCTCTAGCTGCTGCAAATGAACTCCAGATGCATGTGCCACTTTGTGCATCAGGCTTTACATGAGTCCTGGGGAATCAAATCCATGTCATTAGGATTTTCAGACAAAGGCCTTAACCACTGAGCATCTCTCCAGCCCTGGTCTTTTTTTTTTTTTTTTTTTTTGCTTGTATATATAATATGTGTATGGCAGGATAAGTGTGTGGTGCGTGCACATACATATGTCCTTGTCATTCCCCATTCACTCGCCTATAGCAGAACACACTCACCTCTGGTGGCCAGAGCTGAATGTAGGTTGTTTGCTCCATAACTCTTCTGCCTATTCTTATTAGAGCTGAGTCTCTTAGAGATGGAACTTTCAGGATCCCTCAGGCTGTTGTACATTCACAGGAAGTGCTCTTAACCACTGACCTAGCTCTCTAACCTGAATCTGGCTTTAAGTACCAGCAGAGTAAGTGCCCTTTCATGGGTCTCCAGACCTCCAGAGACCATTCCCCAAAATCCTTCCTGTCTGCACACTGAAGTCATATGTACATGAAGAACCCGCTGACTACTTAACCTACAGCTGGGAAAACCCTCAAAGTGGAAGCTGTGAGAGAAGTGGCCCCTGTGTGACTATCCTATGTTGCAAGTGCCAGCATTGGCAGGCATCATCGACAGCCTGGGGAGATGTTCTGTGTGTCTGAATCCTTTCTCACATCCCAGCAAACAGAACAAAATTCAGTGAGTAGAAATATGGCCAGAGGCAATGGGAGAGGGCCAGGTGGCAACATCCCAGAGAAGGCAGGCTGAAAACATCAGACTAGGACAGTTAGCAAAAGGTTACAAGAAAAGGCTAAGACAGATGGCCAGATGAATGGGTGGAGGCTTGGGAGGATGTAGGGACAGACATGTATTCTTTTGGGAATGGACTGCTTGCTCCATTCCTTCCCATCTCACACTAGCTAAATCTCTCTCCAGCATCTTCTGCAGGTGGCGTTTACAACAGCAGAGTCTGTCCTTCCAAAGCTAGCCCAGAGCTCAGCAGGATGCACACACATCTGTGGTAAACATCTCTAGTGAGACTCATGACAAAGAAGGTCCACGCAGCCACCCTTGAGCTGCTTCTGGAGGCTATGGCACCAGCTGCTGACAGAGGAGGCTTTCCTGGGCTAGTGAGCCTTGGAGAAGTTCCTTGAAGGAAATCTTCAGAACTGATGAAGTTGTCAGTTCACCAATTCACAGGGGAAAGCTGCCTTAGAGGAAGATGGAAGAGAGGGGACAGATTCCTAGAAGTGGGGGGGACAAGGTTTCCTGAACTTCTCTTACCCTGTGGCTGCCAGGCAGCCAGGAAGGTCCTGAGCCACGCTGAATAATGAGCAGGTAGCTGTAATAGCTTGTAGGACCGTTACTTTGAAAAATGAGAGAGCATTTCCTTGGCGCTAATTAAAATCTTCTCCCCCTTCAGAACATCTGCCAGTAGAAGCACAGACATTCGATACATATGCAAGTCTCAAGATTTATGGGCAATCAGAGAGATTTTTCCATCATTTAAGGATCATTCAAAGGGCATGGCATTCTGATCTTGAGAAGATTCCAGGGACATCTGAGCAGTGTAAAATGTCCACATTCAGGTCACCCTTTAAAGGGCTGCATGTGTGGGGGCTGTCACTCTGTGCATGCCATTTACCTATCTCTCTCTCTTAATGACTCAAAGACAGGAGTTACTGAGTTCTTGTTGAAGCTTTATTACACCCACTGGCAAGAGATATTTTTCTGCTACGGTCTTTTGTTTTGCTGTCAAACTGCTTGAGAAACCAGAGCAGCAATAAGATAATAGCAGAATGAGTCAAAAAGTGAAATATTTTCAAAGAAAATGTTAAGATAATGTAAGTCAAACTTTTGTTTAATTTAATACGCAGTTCAGAGTTCTTCTGGCCTTGCTCTAATGGTGAATCCAGGTGAGAGAAAATGGATAGGTAAGAAAAAAGAAAAGGAGAGGGGGAAAAATAACTGTCTTTAGGGTAACCCATGGTCATTTTGCAGATGAAGAAACTGAGGCTCCAGAAAACTTCTTCAATTATCCGTATTCTATAAAGCGACCTGGACTTACTGGACATCCAACAAGCATGAGCGGCTTTGTAAGGTGTAAAGATGGCCCCATGATGAGGAAGTGAGCCCTGGTGTCCACAGACAGCTATGGGGAGATGAAGGGCTTGTGTGACACTAAACACTTTGTGACAAAGGCCAGAGGCACTGCCCTCCAGCAAGAGGCTTTAAAGTCAGCTCCAAGGTGGAAAAGAAACCCTGGAGCTGTGAGAAGGAAAGGGCCCATCCCTTGGCAGACAACTCTGCATGGTTAGAGGCTGCGAGGCGTGCTGCCTCTGTGTGTGGGAAACGAAATGCTGAAGGTCCAGGTGGATGCAGACCTGGACTCACCATCTCCAGGTACTCGCGTCCATTCTGGAAGATGTTTAAACATGATTGCTGTAGGGTGGACACCTACAAGGCTCCCATGTTAAAGGTGTGATCTCCAACTGTGGCACTACTGGGAGGTGGCAGGGTCTCTGGGGTGAGGGAAGGCTATTAGAAGGAAATTAAATGGTCACTGAAGGCATGTCCTTGAAAAGGACATATGGGACCCAGCCCCGTCTTATGTCTCTCTCTTACTTCCTGGCCATTACAATGATATGGATTAAGAGCAAGGCAGCTTCTTTTACAGGTAGTCAGTTACAGATACAGGCCCAGGAAGAGCATAAATGCCACCCTGCCCTGGAGAAACCAGAACTCCAGTCTGGTTCAGTCTGATCAAGATGGTGTAAGAAGCAACTAGCTGGTTCTTCCTGAGCTTCTTCAGGGCTTGGAACCTGTGGGCATGTCTTTCCTGAGACAATCTCCTCCTGGGTCCAGCAATCAATCAAGACCTTTCATATACATTTGAACTTAGCAATGAGGCTCTTCCTAATTGGGTTCTAATTTATAAAAGGACTTGATAAAGTCTCTGCTTGATACTTCCCTGGTTTTCTTCTCCCCTATCCTAACCTGGGTGGGAAGCAGGAAGGTAGACTCCTCTTGGCTTGGGAACTCCCCCCACTTATTAAAATAAATCTTTCATAATTTACCCTCCTATGTATCTGCATTTTTTTCAATTCTTTGCTAAGACAAGAACCTCTTGGAAAAATTTACCATATCATTGGCATGGAATCCTTAGCCTAATGCTGGATGACAGCTGGAGATATTACCCAGTTGTAGAGCAGTCGCCTCGCCTTCATCAGGTAAAGACCTAAGTTTGACCCTCAGCTCCACAACACAAAACAGGCATATCTGTAACCCTAGCATTCAGGAGGCTGAAGCAAGGAAAATAAGAATTTGAGGCCAGCTTGGGCTATAGGGTGTGTGGGGGTGGGGGGGGAAATCCTAAGTCAGGCAGAAATCAATGACCCAGATGAAATTGCCATCTGCTAGAAACTTCTGTAAACTTGCATTAAAAAATAGCACATGTCCAAAGCAAACCCTGACAGAACCAAAAGGAGTAGACAAAACCTTCCACCATAGTGAAAAATGCAAACCAATTTCTCAGTAAGTGGCAGAACAATCAGGAAAAAATAATCAGTGTAGATCTAAATTCCCAACACATGAAGCTGGCTCCCAGCAAGCGCAGATCCATTATTTGTAAGCACACGCAGAGCATGTACAAACATAAACCAAGCCACATCACAGGGCATGATGCCACACAGGTTCAAAGGACTGGCTTCATACAGATTACATGCATCATGGAAACATACAGAAATAAATAATTTAAAAATAACTAGAAATCTCCAAAAGTTTGGAAACTAAATGACATGAGTCAATGGATCTCTTTCGTCAAATTCCTCTTCTCAGTGCTTGTATGACCCTCAGATCTCCTGTGAGTCTCCATTGACCTCAGTACCTGTCCATGGTTTCTGTTAGTGACTTGATGTTTGCTAAGCAGGTGGATGAGATTTTTCTCATGATGAGCATTTGGTGACTACTGGCAAAGCTATGAGTGTGCACATGTCTACTTTCCCCTCAAGGACTTGGTCTTCATCCATCTCCATCGCTTTGGGGCATTGGTCTTTTTTCCTTTACCTTGCAGAAGCTCTGGTAAGCTCAGAATGCATGTGTGCCTCCTGTCCAAATTGGATTAAATAGTAACTGAACAAACCCATGTGCCTGTAAATGTTAAAACAGCTTCTAAATTACTCCTAAGAAAAGAAAATAACTCAAAGGAGACATGATAAACTGAACAATAGCAAAATAGCTCATAGATGGCCTCCTGCTCTGTGCAGGCAGCGACACAGCAAGTTTCCAGTGTTAGGTGTTCAGGGATGTGAGCTGAACAGCCAGCTGAGGACACTGAGAGCCACCGAATAAAGGCAAAAGTGAGAGGAAGAAAACAAGGAAGAGCAGAAATCAATGAAATAAAAAAGATAGAGAAGATTCAGTCAGTAAAGGATCATTGTATCCTGGGTAAGGGGGATGAGGTGGGATTCTGGGAAGAGGACTGCATTCTTTCGCCTTTTGCATTTCTCTATCATTAGGATTTATTTCAAAAAAGCATGAATTTTTGTTTCGTTAATATTTTTAATCGCTCATCCCATGAGTATCACATTAATATATTTTCACCGAAAAAGAAAACGCAAATGCTAGAGATGACGCTAACTGCCCTTGATTGTGACTCTCAGCCCCAGCCAGTCTCCAGTTCCCCCCACTAACTGCTGTTATCAAATTGTCAGAATACGAGCTGCACACTTCCCATTTCTTGAAATATTTTTCACTTCCTATGAATTTATATATCTAATCTGTCAATTTATACTTTTAATTTTCAGAAAATGGATTCAAGAAAAGAAAGAGGGTATCTTGAGAGATGGCTTAGTGGTTAAGGCACTTGTCTACAAAGCTTAACAACCTGGATTCAATTGCCCAGTTTCCACATAAAAAGCCAGATGCAAGGTGTCACATGCCTCTGGAGTTCATTTGCAGCAGCTGTAGGCCCTGGTGTGCCTATTCTCTCTCTCATCTATCTCTTGCTGCTTGGAAATAAATAAATAAATAAATGGAAGGGGACTGAAGACCCAAGAAGAAACAGAGAAGTCTGGCTTATATCCATTAAACTTCTAATTCCTGAGACATATTATCCCATGATAATATACCTCATGTGACACCCCATAATCTGAGGGGAATATTCCAAAAGCCACTCCACATGTCCTGATCCCAAGAGGGTTGGGAAGATTCTCTGTCCTAGCCCATATTATATTACCTTCATTTTTTGGCTTTATATTAAAAGCTGTCACAGAGTTGCCAGTGGTTGGCAAACATAATTTCACTCAAGATCAGTTCTTCTTTGAAGCCATAGCTCAGAGTAGGATGGGCCCTTCTGCCCTGCCCTGCTCTGGGTGGCCCTTCCTGGAGTAGCTTTGAGGTGCAGGTTTGATCCCAACAAGGCACAGAGCTACACTTCATTTTTCAGGGAAATGAGGTAGGGTCTTTATGATAGAAACTCTAAGGTTGACATCTTGTGCCCAGCCACATGACCACAGTTCTTCACCATAGTATAAGAGTCCAAAATGCCACTGAATTTTCATGAAGTAACCCCCCCCCAAAAAAAGGAAGGGATCTTTCTCAGAGACTTCATGACATGCCACACACTTGCATCTTGCGCACTGACTAGCCCTCTGCACAGCCTTCAGTAGGTTTCCCTCAGTAACCATGGTGTGTAATAGGAAAGCACACCAGAGTTCAAGTTCAGGTCACATCCCTATCCCTGCTTATACTTGGCACATCCCTCATGTATCCAGGCCCCAGTCCCTTACCTGCCTGTGGAACATGACTCATGCCTGTTGCGCATCTGAAAAAAAAATGTCATGAGAATTAAATGCCATGAGGAATGGGGGCCACTGCAAGGAAGAGGGATGTCTTAACTCAAGTAGACGTTGCTCCTCACTGCATCACAGTGAAGCAGTGAAGATTACACTAGAAGACCCAGTGTGAGAAAGTGACAGAGGACTTTGACATGGCTGAAATGTTCTCTTCCCATTGCCAGCCCTGGTCACCTCAAGGCCACTGATGGTAGGACTTGGTGGCTATCTTCTCCCTAGTCTGTCTGTCTCTCTCTCCTTCCTGACTGCCATGGGATGAGCTGCATTACTCTGCCACAAATTCCCATCACCAAGACGTTCTGCTTCACCATGGTCCCTTCATCAACAGAGCCAAGGACAATATATTGAATCCTCTGAAACCATGAACCAAAATAAATAAATTGTTTATCTCGGGTATTTGGTCACAATAGCTAAAGTCTAACATGCTAAACAATGCAGTAACAGGGAGCTATGACTTAAAACAAAGCCTTGGGGTTGGAGAGATGGCTTAGTGGTTAAGGTACTTGAGGCCAAAGAACCCAGGTTTGATCCCCCAGGACCCAGATAAGCCAGATGCACAAGATGCTGCATGCATCTGGAGTTCGTTTGCAGTGGCTGGAGGGTTTAGTAGCCCTCTTGTTCTATCTCTCTAATAAATAAATATAAACATTAAAAAATACAAAGTCTTGGCCCTTGCCTCCATATGAAAATATTTAAATAGCACAAAGTTAAATAAAAAGGAAAGCTAAGAGAATAAAATATCTTTTTTGTTCCTTAAAAAGGAGAGTCAGAAGAGAAAGAAGGATTGAAAGAGGATCATCATAGGAGGTTAACTCGAGGAAGAAGCAAGAGCCAGAGACAGCGGGGGTAGGAATTTTCACCATCTGTGTTTCCGTGTCATTTGTGTCCATAAAGGACTTCTATCTGAACAAAACTTTCACTGTTTGAACAGTGACAAATATCACCCACTGAGAATGTTCAGACTCCTTCAGAAGTCACACAAGAGACTGTGTGTGGCACACTTGGTCACTAGACAGACACCTAGTACATTCTGTCTTAGTCTGTTCAGGATGCTGAAACAAAATCTATAACTTGAATAACTTAAGTAACAGTTCATTTTTTACTTATTATGCAGTTAGGGAAGTACAAGGTTGTGGCAGATTTGGTGTCTGGTGAGGACTTCCTTCCTGTCTTCTCCAAGATGACTTCTCACAGTGTCCTCACCTGGTGAGGGGTGAAGGAGTTCTCTGAGGGTCTCCATATCCTGATACCCATGCATTGGGGCTGAGGATTTCAGCATATGAATTGGGGGTGGAGGGCATAGACATTCAGACCACAGCAAATACTAACTGTGGTGGTTTGATTCAGGTGTCCCTCATAAACTTAGGTGTTCTGAAGCTAGGTTCCCAGCTGATAGTAATTGGAAATTAAAGCCTCCTGAAGGGAGAGTATTGTTGGGAGCAGGGTTATGGGTGTCATAGCCAGTTTCCCCTTGCCAGTGTTTGGCACACTCTCCTGTTATTATTGTCCACCTTACATTGGCCAGTGGGTGATGTCCACCCTCTGCTCATGTGATCGCTTTCCTTTCCTTCATGGAGAGTTTCCCCCTTGGGTTTGTAAGCCAAAGTAAACCTCTTTTTCCCACAATCTGCTCTTGGTTGGGCGATTTCTACCAGCAATGCAAACCTGACTGCTACACTAACCTATTGAAATGAGTGTGGAAGTCTCTGTGATGGACAGAGCAACAGCCTTCCAGATTTGAGTCCCATAATCACCAGCTTCTGCAGGGGCATTTGCTAAGAAGAGAGGACCCTGTGACCTCCTGGGGTCATGCTTCCTGCGGGGTGGCTGCAAGGAGACCTGAGGACAAGAGTTAACACAGACACGGGGAAGCTGTAGTCTCTCAGAGGAGAAAGCCACACCCAGGGTCTGCGATGGCCACAGGCAGGTCACGAGAAGGAGAAAAAGACTACGGAGGAGGCAAGAACAGAGGAAGTCACAGTGAGACCCAGAGTGATACACCCTTCGGGAAGACCAGTCCTAGCGTGGGCTCAGAGAGAAAATGCCCAGCCCAGGCGGCTCTGCCACATCCCTTCCCTGTGGCTCCGCTATGCCTAGGAAAGCACATGACCACAGGCTACAGATTCACCAGGCATCCAAGGAAGAAGGGAAGGGGTGCCCTGGGACATGCTGAAGAGGGGAGAGAGACATCAGAGCACTGGGGCTGTGGCCAAATCCACCTGTGGACACACCTGCTGCTCAGCCAATAGTTGCCACAAATGAGTGTTTTTGTTTTTTTTTTTAATTTTTTTTTTTGGTTCATTATTTATTTATTTATTTGAGAGCGACAGACATAGAGAGAAAGACACATAGAGGGAAAAAGAGAGAATGGGTGTGCCAGGGCTTCCAGCCACTGCAAATGAACTCCAGACGCGTGCGCCCCCTTGTGCATCTGGCTAACGTGGGACCTGGGGAACGGAGCCTCGAACCAGGGTCTTTAGGCTTCACAGGCAAGCACTTAACCACTAAGCCATCTCTCCAGCCCAAATGAGTGTTTTTTTAAGCAAAATTTATATGCATCACCTCAACTTGAACATGTGGAAACTAACTTCAAAAGTGGTCAAATTCAAAATAATAGCATTTGAATTCTGTGCAAGCCAAGCAAGATGTGTCTGAACCTCAAGCTGCTGCGAGGCGTTTTATACTCGGAACTCTTTTCGCGGAAACGCGCTTTGTGCGGGGAGGCGGGGTGCGGGGTGCGGGGTGCGCGTGCACACAGATGGGCGTGCCCATCAGGCCTCCTCCTCTGTCACTCCGCTTCACCTCCCTGAGGCAGAGTCTCTCACTGAGCCTGGAGCTCGCCGCCTCTTGGTCAGACTGGCTGACCAGTGAATCCCGGTTATCCTCCCTTCTCTGCCCAACTCAGTGCTAATGGTACAGGTGTGCATGGTCATATGCAGCTTTTGCATCCTAGGTACTAGGGATTGAACTCAGCTCTTCACGCCTGCACAGCGTGCACTTGTTGGGAGCTATGAACCAAACCTCGGCCATGTTAACAGAAACCACCATATAGCAAGTTAAGTTTCTACTTCCTCACCTAATACTCAACTACCAGAAACAAAGACTGCCATATAGCAAGTTAAGTTTCTACTTCCTCACCTAATATTCAACTACCAGAAACAATGGGATCATACACCTGGCCAAACACTCCCCCATCCTGCCGGTAGCTGATGAAGAAACAAAGGCATTGCGGTTTAACCAGTAACTCTGATCTTTGCCCTAACTATGTCCCCTTCCCCCTACAACTCCTTGTCCTGACCACGTCCCCTTCCCCCTACAACTCCTTGCCCTTACCACATCCCCTTCCCCCTACAACCCTATATAAACCTACATGGAAAAAATAAAATCTCAAGGCCTCGACAAACACCTAGCATGGTCTCCTTCTTGTGTCTGTTTGCCTTTTCCCACCCGGTTAGCTTCTCCTTGAGTCCTTGTTCAACTCCCCGCTGGCCGGGGCAGCACTCTTACCCACTGGGCCATATCCCCATCTAATTGGCCTGTAACTCCCAGTACCAGGATGCGGTTAACATCCACAATGAGCTGTTGACCAGAAAGACCTACAAGGTTCTCCCCTCCAAAACAAAAGAGAGAGAGAGACAGATTTCTGTCAGAGCACTTGATTGCCCACCAAAGGTTAATAGTAAGACCCTACTGCCAAAGTCACCATATGTTGTTGGTACAGAACATGGAGAGACCTGGCTGGAATCTGGAAGGCAGTCAGTACCCAGACAGTTAGCTCATCTAGTACCAGATGGTGCTACATGAGCAACCAGAGAAAAATGACCAACATCTGTCCTAGCACCTTGAGGTCTAAGTCTGCTCAGCAGCAGTCAACCTGATGTGATGCTCACCCAAGTGCAATAGTGGCACATAGCCACGGTGGGTAACCAACTGCCCTTGAATTGGCTAATGGATCCACTCAGTGGAACAGAACCCATATCTGGAACTGGAAAACAAGTCAGAACCATATCAAAAAATTGAGTCCAAAAAAATAAAGAAAAAAAATCTAATCTACTCTCCAATATCAGGCTCCCACCAATCTTGGGCAACAAGAGGGCCTACACCTATTAAGTTCCCTCTAAACTAATAATGGTTAGCCCATTTAACTGGTGCTGACTTCACTCTGTTGGAGAATCTGCTTCTCTTTTTCAGATGGATGCAGAACCTGAGGAAAGAATCAGCCCATCACTCCTCACCAGGGCCCCAGCTGAAACCAAGAGTACTTGGGGAAATGAGCAAGAGTACTGCTTTCTTGGTGAACCTGGTACCAACACAATGGTGAAGGAGATAGACACAGAGAACACTCAGTTCCTACCAAACCATATATCCAGAGACACAGAGGCTCCCAAGACCTCATCACTGAAGTAGACCTCAAACAAATCCAACATGGCTCAGGGAAATTCACAAAAGCGGGGAGGGGGAGAAATTGTTAGAGCCACAAGTTGGGACATTATGCAGAGACATTGCTTCTTCCCCAGAACTGATGGCTACCTCCACAAAGCATGACCCACATTCCCCAATGGGGAGGGTGCCTTTGGAGGGGGGAGGACAGGGGAAAGGCTAATGATGGTACCAACATGACTGTTTACACACTAAGGATGTACATATCTAATAATAAAAATTGCTTGTGTGTCTATGTTTCCAACTAGAATCTAGGTTATAGAAAGAGAAACAGCCCCTCTTACTCAGCACCGTACAACTGGGCCTCAGCAGTTTGTGACATCTGTAAGATGCTCAGTGTAAAGCATATTGTGGATGAGTGCTTCATTCCAGGGCCCTCTTGACAGTCTTCTGGAACCTTTAATACCGCACAGGGACGTCCCTCGTAACGCCATTGCCTAGGATGGTAGTTGACACAATAATAAGTAAGAACCTAAAGGGAACAAATGCATGTGAACGTGTGATTCACTAGAATCTAGAGGAAGGCGCCATGAAAAGTCAGGTCAAGGGAGAGTGGAGGGCATCAGATCTACACCCACACCCACTAGAGCTAGCTAAAAGCCAGAAAAGGATAAATGAAGGGACTGTTTCAAAGACACGGCTGAGAGGGAGGAAACAAGAGACAGTTGTGAAACTGGCCCAGGCCACTTCCAGGGGAAGTTCCCATTTGGCATCTAGGAAGGGCCTGGGGGCTCCCAGAGTTAGGAGCTGGAGGTCACAAGAAGTCTTCTCTCTAGAGTGCTGAAAGCCCACCTGGCTTTGCCAACTGTCTCTAGAAGAAAGCTCTAGATGGAGCCCCTGGAAAGACTTTGTTCCCTTGCCTGATGAAACCCCAACCTTGCTACTGCTGAGTGTGTCTGCTTCCTCCTCCCCTATCCTCCCTGACCAGGTTTGGATGAATAAACTGGTCCTGATGTCAGGCTGGGTTTGCAGTAAAAAAAAAAAAAAAAAAAGCCTGCCCCTTCACCTCCCAGAGCATCCTGGGTAATGAAAAAGCAGGTGACATCCGCACTTGTTTTGTATTCACAGTTCAAAAACACCTTCCCAGCAGATGGATTTGAGATTTAACATCCAGAGTTCATAGGACGGGCATAGATCTTAGCTTCATTGTTGCTTGAAAAAAAAACTTTTTCCCGACCCAAACTTGTGTGTGTGTGTTTGAAGCAGGGTCTCATTACTGCAGCAGGCAGACCCGGAAGTCATTCTGTAGCCCAGACTGGCCTGTAACTCACGGATCCTCTTACCCCAGCTTCACACTGCTGGGAGTAAAGGCACGAGCCACCATGCTCAGCACTGAACCAATACTGAGGTGTAATTGACATACTATGAAATACATTTTGAAGTGTACAATTCCGTAGGCATTAGTATAGCCACAAGGTTGTGCAACTATCTAATTTTAGAATACTTTGATCACCCCCCCCAAAGGAAATTCCATACCTTTTAGAACTCACTTTCCATCTCCTTTCCAGGGCCCTGACAACCAATATTCACTTTCTATATCTACGAATTTGCATATTAAAGGAAACATATGCTATATGGCTCTTTGTCTCGGGCTTACTTCCTTTAACAGATAGTTGTCAAGATTCATCCAAGTCATGGCATCTAATAAAGTGCTCTGGTGAAATTGCATTCCAAACAAAAATTGGATAACATACATAAAATGGGAAACTTCCTGCAAACAGAAATGTTACCAGAACTGAGCCACAAAGAAACAAAATATAAGTAGATCAATCACTGCTAAGGAAAATGCATAACTAAAAATCTAACAAAGGAAAGCCCTGGGTCCAGTGGCCTCACCACTAAATTATAGAAAATATCTAAAGAACAGACACTAATCCTTCTCAAACTTTCCAAAGTTATGAAAAGAAGAGCACTCCTTACCTCCTTCAGTGAAGCCCGCGTTGCCCTGATAGTACAGCCCGATGAAAGCACTTCTAAGAGGGAGTAGGGAAGGCATTAGATGGATTTGTCAGTGAAGTGCTTAAAGTACAAGTGTGAGGCCCTGAGTTCAGATCCCAGAACCCACATAGACTTCAGGCATGGTGACAGCTCAGGTTGAATAGGCAGGCAGATCCCTTGGGCAAGTCAACTCTAATATGGCTGAATTGATGAGCTCTGGGTTCAATAAATGACCCTGTCTCAAAAAATAAGGTGATTAAAGAAAATATCCAAGGTCAACCCTGGCCTACATAAACACATGCAAACATGTGCATGTGAAGCCACAAATACATACCCACGCACATATCAACATGTATACACTCATACATATACACCACACACATATAAACACAAAAATACCTGCTCAAAATACATCAAAACCCATATGTAAAATGTTAAACTGTAATGAACATGTTGTATATTGACACAATGAAGTTGTATTCAACCATAAAGAACAATTAAGTTTGTAGGGAAATGGGTGGATCTGGAAAAGATTATACTAAGTGAGGTAGCCCAGGCTCAGAAAGTTAAATGCTGCATATTCTTTCTCATATGTGGACCCTATCTTCAAATGTTTAGATTTGGATGTGAGTAGGAATAAATGTCCATAGTAGAAACCTGGAGACAGGGGCTATGATAGAGAATAGAGAAGGAAGAGCTTAGTGGGAAGACACAGGCACTATGTAAGTAGAGGGGCAGATTACTGAGGGGCAGACAGCATGGAAACTGTTTAAGGGGAGGGATGGAGGAGAAGAAGGGTAGAAGAAGAGTTCATCAAAATTTAAGGTTTATGAATAAACCACATGAACACCTACTACTTTCATATATATATATATATATATATATATACACATATATGTGTTAAAAAAGAAAAAGTTTGGGCAGAAGCATCTTGCGGAGATGACTAATGCTATACCCAGAAGCCATTGATGGTCATTAGAAAAATTTCAGTGCTTGGGGTGGGATACCTTCCAGTGAGTGGTTGGCCAAAGAGGCACCTGGTGGGTCCAAAATATTATAGGCCATTGCCAAGGCTCTTGGCTGCCCACCAGAACTAGATGGTCAGACCCCTTTGCTGAGGACTCCACATGCTTGGGCCACAGGTCACTGAGAAGTCAAGCTGGGGCTGAGAGGGAAGCCTCCGCCCTGCTGACTAGTTGTCAGGATGCGGGAGAGAGCTATACAGCTCATTGGGGGAGAAAAGTCAGCAACAGCGTTAACCAGCAGTGGGTCCCACTAGCATTGTGCCTGGGTATCCCTGCCAAATGTACCAACTGGTTCAGTGGTGTCATGTCTGTTATGGGGAAAAGCAACTGCTCTTTCATTGGACTTGAGGCCTGCCTGGTATTGGAAACCTAATCAAAAGCCTGTGGTTTCATTACATCACTATGTAGAGCAAGCGAAGTCACAGTAAGAGAAAATAAAAGGGTAGTTGCCAGCGCTGGACAGTGATACGAGTGGCACAGAGTAGTAAAACCTCAAAACCTCCTGTCCCACAAATGCAGCAAGACACAAGGGTCAAGTGCAGAAGTCACTTATGGAGTTCAAACATAATTTTATTTCCACTCAGAAACTTCTTTCAAAAACAAAATCCAGATGTTGGGTGTGGTGGTACATGCCTTTAATCCCAGCACTTGGGAGGCAGAGGTAGGAGGATCACTGTGAGTTCGAGACCAACCTGAGATTTTGTAGTGAATTCTAGGTCAGCCTGGGCTAGAGAGAAACCCTATCTCAAAAAAAAAAAAAAAAAAAAAAACAGGCTGGGGAAATGGCTTAGCAGTTTAGGTGTTTGTCTTCAAAGCCTAAGGACCCAGGTTCGATTCTCCAGGACCATGTAAGCCAGATGCACCAGGGGGTGCATACATATGGAGTTTGTTTGCAGTGCCTGGAGACCCTGGCATGCCCATTCTGTCTTTCTCTCTGCCTCTTTTCTCTCTCTCCCTCTCTCTCTCTCTCTCTCTCTCTCTCTATCTGTAAGTTAATAAATAAAAACTCAGTGAAGCTTCATTTTCCCAGCATCTCTCTTGCTTGCCACATCGTCACTCCTCACATGATATGCTTCTAGCGTTGTCCAGGCAGCTTCCTGGGAAATCCTAGATTCTCATTTGGTCATTTTTCACCTGCTTAGTAGATTCAGAGTCTGCAGGAGTTTTCTTCATTGTATAGCTCCAGCATGGTGGGCAGTGAGCTATGCTAGAGAGTTCACTGGGAATCACACATCAGATGGGATTCTGGGTAAGATTTTCCCACAGCTTGGTTGTGGAGAATTTATATTGTTGCATATCTACTCTTCCAAGATTTTAATGTTTTTAAAACTCCTTAAATATCTCTCAATCAGTATTATGTGCTTCCCTCAAAAGTCTTACAACTTTCCATAGGTTTTATTTTTTCTTTAAAAAAGAACTTTTAGGCTTATTTTTTATGTATTTTAAAAGCATTCAAAATTTTCACCATTGTAATTATTGTTTTAAATTTTTTCTCGCTTCTGGTCTCTAGAGATGCAATTGAATTTTGTATTGAACCATATTATCTGAGGACCTTTCTAAAGGCTGATTCCAATACTTGAATGGTCACATCTTTTTATTCTTGGTTTTTTTGACAGAGGCAGATTTTATGTACTGGACAAGCATCTCACTTGTCTTCCTGCACTGATCCGGCACATCCAACATGAGGTTGAGCAGAAGTTGTAAACTTGGGTGTTTTTGACATGCTCTGATTTGAATATTTTCACATTGTGTGAGGGGTTTTTTTTTTCAGGACTTCTCATAAAACCCTTATTAGGTTGAGCAAGCATAGTTCTGTTTCTAATTTGTAAAAGTTTAAAATCTGTTTTTACTGAAGGCTTTTTCTCCCCAGAATTTTTATTTTTGCTAAATACATGCAAAATCCACTAGCAACCATGAATAAGGGTTTGGTTCAGTGACACCAAATCCAATCGTATATTTAGAAACAATCACCAACATCTAGCCCCAGAAATCTCATCTAATAAAATGGAAATTCTGTTCCCACTGAACAATCCCACCCCCGCACAGCCCATGTGCACATGTGTGCGCGCTCACACACACCACTTACTACTTTTGATACATCTCACTCTGCAGGCCAGGCTGGCCTGTAACTCGTTTGTAGATATGTAAGCCAAGCTGGCCTCCAGCCTCAGAATCCCAAGTGTTAGATTTTAGGTGAACGCCACCCCACCACCATCATTTTGTATGGTGAGGACTTGCCTCCAGCCAGAACCACTATAGAGCCACCAAGCCCAGCTACAGTGGAACAGGGCATCTGACTGCCTCTGACAGCCTGAGAACAAGGGAGCAAATTGGTCACCAGGGAAGATCAGTGCTGCTGAAGGTAATGAAATACACTGACAATGGCAAAAGTTAATTAAAGCTTTTACAAGAGTTCATTCAAGAAAAGTCATTGAGCCAAACCCCACAGAGCACAGAGAAATCAAAGAAAGCCATACTCTCCCAGGCTGGACATCTACGTGAATATTAATAAGCCGTCCATGATCAACACTGCTCCCTCTGCTTTTTATGACTTCATTTGCAAAAGCGGAGTGTGAAATTCCTCATTCCTAATTCTGTAGAAAATGGCAACAACCATCACGGAGATGATTAATATATATATATATATATATATATATATATATATATATATATATATATATATAAAATATTATATTATATTATAATACCATATATATATATCTTACAGATCAGCTTAGTTTGGGGTAGGGAGAAAGGAAATTGTGCAAAGAATGATGGCTAGATGGGGTGGCTGCATGAATTCTTGTGATGCCTCTCCCCAGGGACTTGGCCAGGAACCAAATCCCCTGGTAGTCCATGGACTTGCACAGGCACAGAGGAAAGCTACAAAGTCCACTGACTGAACTGAGCCAGCCTCTGAGGAGACACCACCCCCACCCCGAGAAACACCCACTCTGCAGATGGCCACCAGGAGCCTGGGGATACATGAAGAGGCTAGTGTGCCTCCTTCAGGATAAACACGGGGTCGTTGGTCCAGTCAAATGTGTCAAGATTACTCCCAAAAGATGCCAACACTCTGGCTGCCATTTTAGGCCAGCCAGTCATTTCAAGGAGAGTTACACATCAAGGACCTGAGTGAAATTTTTCCAGTGTCTCCCACAGCATGGTCCTGCGCAGACAGTGGATGTGGTCGTAGCTGCAAAAAGGCATCAGCTAAAGCTTCAGTACCTGGGTTCAGAGCCTGCAATGGGGACAGGTACTGCCAGGGAGCTAAGGAGACCTGCACAGGGCTCCAGTGAACAGGAACCACTGCTTCTCAAATAGCCCTGAAGTCAGAACAGGAGAACTGAGTCGGTCACTGAATCCCTGGCACAGAGGAGAGCCTGGAGCAGCAGAAGGACTTGGGGGTGGTTAGTGAGCTCCCTGTCTTTGGGGCACTTAGAACAGAACAAACCAGCCTCGAGCCGGCTGAACATGAGGGACATCAAGCCCAACTGAAGAAGCTTACTTTGAGATCAGCCAAAATGGCATGATACATAGATTCATGGGTGGAAAAGAATGAAGCAAATGTGTTAACTGTAGGGTGGGCATGTTGGCATGGGAAGGGAGACTAAAGAGTTCTTCCAATTTTCTGGAGAATCTTACATTTTTGTAAACTGAAATGCTGTGGGGAGAAAGTGAAGAGCCAAGTCCTGTGTGCATCCCTTCCCAGCAGGACCAGAGGATCCCAGGATGTCAGACGAGAACCCAGACCATGCCCAAAAGGACACTCCTGTGGTTGGGGGAACACCCACAGTGGACACCTGGACATTAGGGAATGTTGCTAGGGGGCTTGGTGGGAAGGAGTGAAATCCATGGCCCAGTCACCCTCACAGAGGGCGTGACTCAAGATGGTCCTAGTGTGGACCACAAGTTGCAATCTGGAAATTTTAATCGAGAGCTGCAGAAAATGGAGGTGTATATAGAAAGCCCTGAGAAACATTCATCAACCTTAGTTCACTGTCAGCTTGGAGCCAAATGGAAGACACCTCGGAGTTACAGGTGTCCACGGGAAGATACCCCTGTGCTTATTAACAAGAGGTGGTCAGAAACAGAGGTGATGAGGCAAGCTGTACTTACCTACTCCTTCTGGATAAAACACCCAACCGAAAGAGCTGACAGGAGCATGTGCCTCTCTAACCCGGTTTACCTAAAATGAACAGAAATGAAGGGAGCTGCAGGTGGAAGATGGATAAATCCAGCCCCAAGTGACCTCACAGCCTCCTCCCTTGCTCCAAGCATGAGATCTGGCTCCAGACAAGGGTCTACCCATGCAACATGAGGACCTGTGACCCTTAGAGATGTCCACATCCTACCCAGGAACCCATGAATATGCCAGTTCATGGGACAACAGGGATTATGTAGGTGTGGTTAAGCACTTTGAGAAGGGGAGAGTAGTCTGCATGGGGCTGGGAGGCTGATATGACCCACTAAGTCCTAAATGTGGAGAATTGTTTCAGCTCTGGACAGATGAGGCAGCAGCGTCCAGGAGATGTCTCCTGTGGTGCCCGCCAGCCCCTGGAGCCCATCCTGAGCCTGCACCCACTGTGGGTGCCCAGCAGCTCCGTGCTTTGCTTGTCTCCTCTGTGTCCTCACCCTACAACTGGAGACAGCTCATGCCCAGGAAATCTAGCTGAGCGTAAGCATCGTTTAATACTGGGTTTTGTCCCTCTAAGTCTCCCCAATTCTCTTCTCCTTCAGCTTCTCAACCCCTCCCCTCCCCACTCCAGGGGCCTGGCTGCTGTTGGGGACCAAGAAGGTCAACAGAAACAAGGGGAGCACAGGTTCTCGTTCAAATCTATGGGAGGGACAGGAAAGGATGAAAGGAGCATGATTGATGAAGGGAGGAAGTTTTCTGCCCACACCCAGAATGGAAGCCCTTCACTCAGGTCCTTTGCAGCCACTGCCCATCCCTTGTGCACCTCCACACCACCTGGTCACCCAGAATCACAGAGTGAGACGGGATACGGTCACCCCTCCTGAGCTCAGAGCACAGAGCTTGTGCTCACACTGCCTGGCATCTGGCCCTGGCACTGGCCCAGCACAGCCTGGTGGGACACAGATCATGTGTACTGGGTGAGCAGTGTCCCTTACAGGAGGAAACACAGGGTCCTGTAGAGTGAGGGTTACACCTTTCCTCTTTGTGGACCCACTGGAGGCAGATTACTTCCCAAAAGTGTCACAATGCTGTGTCCATCCCATGTGTCTTCTTACTGTGCGACACTTAGACTGCCCTTCCAGAAATAATTTTCTGTTTTCCCCACTCAGAATCTGGGTGAGTCTGCGGCTGTAGCAGAAGTGACACTAAGTAAGTTTTTAGGGATAAGTAGTAAATGGTGATGGGCTTCCACCTGGTGCTCTTGGGGACAGAGGGAGCCCACCGCAGTGCTGTGAGGAAGACACGCAGTCTCCTGGAGGGGCAACATGAAGGAACCTTCTGCCAACAGCCAGTGTCGCCTCCTGATCTAAGAGTGACCTCAGACCCACCCTTAGGCCCTCCAGGCTGCCATGGCATGCCAGTGCTCATGGATGGAGACTGGCGTCGCCACCTTGTGTCCTGCGTCTCCAACCTTCCAGGGTGAGAGGATGACTGAGCATGGGCTACGCAGAGACACCAGTAGATGCCCACACTGCCCAAGATGGCCAGATCCTCTGCCACAAAGGCCCAGACTGGGAGAGTGAGGGTCTGAACCCTGACAGTTTATCTGTGGGCTCAGTTTCAGGGTGTTTCATACTTTAGGGAACCCCCTGTCTTACACAGAACTATGTTCCCCGAAGAGAGCCAGGATGCCGACATTCTGCTACCGCTGTAGGGACCCAAGGACTGGAGCAGGTCCACGTGCGGGGAGGGCGATGCCCACGCACTGGCCCAGGATGCAGCTGTCGGAAGTCCCAGGGACTCTGAGCAGAGCTTGGCAAGTGCAGTTAGGCAGGCAGCGACCTTAAGTCCCAGCTCCCGGGCATGGGGGAGAAGCTAGAAGGATCGCCTCAGCACAGGACTGTGAACTAGGGTGGGCACCTTGACCAGACTTCGCGAAGCCAAGCTTCTTCTTACGTCACAGCGCCACCTCGTGCACACAGTTCTCCTCACAAGCTCTGCAGCTCTGGATGCGGAAATTGCACTGTGACCAGAGAAATACACAGGCAAAGTGGGGGGGGTGGGGGGGAGTCCTGTAGCCCCAGGAATCAAATAACCTGGGCTGACTTGCAGAAGGAAGCAGCAGCCTTCCAGCCCCCAAGCCCCCATCTCCCACCCCTCCTGGGTTTGAGTTCCTTTCTCACGTGGTTCTGTTCAGAGCGTTTGTGCAGCTCTGAGGAATGTCCTGGTCAGCACTGGCCGCCCTCCTGGCTCTGCTTGCACACCAGGGACAGGGGCAACTGCAGGACGGGGAGCTCATGGGTCACTCGTTCCTGTGGATGCCTGGGGCCCAGGGGCCCCTGTGGTCAGTGTCTGCTCCTGGAGGAGGTCACTGCTTAGGAGCCAGGAGCCAGGCTATGGTTCCATCTGCATCCTTCACTCTGCATAGCTCCAATTGACTTACTGGTAAACTTTACGTTGCCCCCCATCTCCCATACAGGGTCTTACCTGGGTGCAACCTATGGTCAGGCCTCTGTGGATTAGGCATGGTCTGGGAACACCGTGCATTCAACCTCCTGGACCTGGACCTTCCCTGGGGGTAGCATACAGGCAGCCCCTAGGTACAAGATTGAACTGGGTAGATGTTTGAGGGGGGCCCTCACTGTGTGAGTACTGGTCCTGGCCAGTGAGGATCCTAAAATTGAATCCCTGATTACTGATCTTCTCTTGTCAGTGTCGAGTTGATCCAGTGATACTGGGCCTGAAGTTGGGGCACATTGTGCCTGATTCACCCTGGTACTGGACCTGACCTGAGGCCAACCTGTTAAGAGCACCTGAGTAGTAGAGAGGCCACGGTCAGCTTGGCTTTCTGTGACTAGGGCTGCCCTGGGACATCTGGTCAACCCACCAAGGTACTGGGCCTGGCTGAGAGTCAGCATGCAGTCCGACCTCTAGGAACTAGCTCTCTCTGGGGACAGTTCGAGGTCAGCCTCCTGGGTACGAGGCCTTTCCTTGGAACAGCTTGTAGCCAGCCTCCTAGGTAGTAGTCCTGTGCGAGAGGACAATGAGCAGCTGTCCCCTGGACACTGGGACTACATTCAGGGCCAGTGTATGAGTGGCCCCGAGGAACGTGGCTTACACAGGCGGCAGCACAGGATCAGCCCCCTAAGTACTGAATATACCACTGAACACTGAGCCTGAGCACTGGGCAGCCTGCGGTCAGCTCCCTGGATATGAATCCTCCCTTGGGAGCCAGTACGTGGTGTGGTCACCCCTCGGAGTGCCCACCTGCACTGGGAGAGCAGTGTACAGTTGGGTCTCGGGGTATTGGATCTGAAATGGAGTCAGCTTGATATCAGCTCGGTGGGTAGCTGGTCTACTCTGTGTGGCACCATGTAGGCAGACCCCTGGGTACTGGGCCCGGTCCAGAGACAACATGAAATCACCCTAAAAGGGAGTATTGTGTAGGGGACCTTATCGGTATCATGTCTGGCCTGAGGGCAGTATGAGGGTGACTCCCTCATTAGTATGCCTGGCCTCATGAGGCTAGTAGGTACTGGGCCAACCTGGGGTCCTTGTGCTTGTGTGCCCTAAGTACTGGGGCCCATACTGGGGGCAGTGTGTTATCTTGTGATCAGTCCATAAATACTGTCCCTGAACAGAGGCCACATTTTGTCTGGTCCACTGGGTACCTGGCCTCCACTGGGTGCAGCATGCAGTCAGCCCCCAGGTATTGGGCTTTCCCTAGGGTCAGATAACAATACCCTTGTTACTGACCTGCGGTCAGTGTTGTCACCCCAGATGTATTGGGCCAACTTTGGGGTCAGCTTGCTATCAGCCTCAGAGTACCTGGCCAACCCTTGGGGACACTGTGCAGGTGGCTCCTGAGTATTGTGCCTGGCCTGAAATCATTGCTGCAGGTCCTGGGCCTACATTTGAGTGAAGCCTGGAGTTAGCTCACTTGTCGGGGCCTCAGTACATAGGGATGGTGCTTGGTAATTTTTCATTAAAAAACTTTGGGATGGAGTCAGTTTGAAACTGATCCCTTGGATAATGAGTTTGTCCCAAGGCCAGCTTGTGATTAGCCTTCCTGCTGAAGTGGATATTTTGAAGACCACCAACCACCTGAGCATTGTCTTGTGGTTCCAGGTTATTGAAACCGAAAGAAGGCCTACCAAGTTCTGGAATTGTGCCAGAGAGAGGTCATGTGGAATATGAGGCTGCTGCCTGGAGGAGGATCATCTTTATATACTGAGGCCCTGTACAAGTGAGGTAACTTCTGGGAACTCTGCTGGAGGCCACCCAGGGGTGGCAGTAGAGGAAGCAAAGTGGCATTTTGCCTGCTTATCTGGCCCCTTAGCGCCCACCAGAATAAACTTCCATTATCATAGAGTCCACAAGCCTCGTTCCCAGGGGAATGGAACTTTGGGACCTACTTTTCTGTTTTTCTGAAATGTTCTTCCTCTTTCATAGCTGCCTGGCCACAGCTCCAAACATGTGACCAGGTTCCTCTTTGGCCTGGAAACCTGTACCTCACAGCCCTGTGTCCAATGATGGTGAAGAACTCCATGCCATCTCTCCCTGAGGTAAATGGTGGGCAACATCCTGCTACTCTGGAACCTGGCCCAAGAGTCCTACCCACATGCTATGCAGGACATTGTCATGCTGTGGGAAGGACAAAACAATTTTCCCTTAATGGCCAATTACAGATTGATGAAGATTCATTTGGCTGAGAACACAGGAGGGCCAGAACAAGCAAGGGACAAAGGTAGGCAGGCAGAAGGAAAACAGCTCAACCCACGAGCCCCTTGAGCCTTGCATCAGCCCTTTGTGTGGGGGGCATGGTCTGAGGCAGGTACCCAAAGGGACAGCCCAGAGCACTTCCTCCCTAAAGGCAGCAACTCCCCATCCTGGAAGGAATACAGTGAGGGTTAGGTCTTGCTCATGTCCCCCACCACTCACCACCTGAGCACTGGGCTAGTGTTACTCTCATCCTTGACCACCAAGACAGAAACATCACTGTCATGATAAAAAGCAGGGAGGAGGGGCTGGAGGGTTGGCTTAGCGGTTAAAGCGCTTGCCTGAAAAGCCAAAGGACCCAGGTTCGATTCCCCAAGACCCACATAAGCCAGATGCACAAGGTGGCCCATGCGTCTGGAGTTTGTTTGCAGTGGCTAGAGGTCCTGGCCCCATTCTCTCTCTCTCTCTCTCTCTCTCTCTCTCTCTCTCTCTCATAAAAATAAAATTATAAAAAAATTTAGAGAGGTTACATCCAGGAATTGGCATCCATATTCCTCAGTGAGATTCACCCTGGGGCTCTTTATCACCAGGTCCTCTCCACAGCAGTGACATCAACTACATCCTGCAGAACTGGCCTGTGAATTAAAGCCCTAAATAAAGGTTGCAGATCTCGAAACCACAGTGACACCTGTTCTACGCTGTGTGTCAAGTTGAAGATCAGCCACAATGCACACAGAGAGCTGGGCACAATGCTGTCCCCAGAGGATCACAACCACTCTAAAAGACACCCGTGGGGCTGGACAAGACATGTCAAAACTGACTCCGCGACCCTAACTTGAAAGAAAAAAAAAGAAAGGAAGGAAGGAAGGAATGCTATCGCATTTATTATTCTGAATTAGGTCTAGATTCAACATCCAACCCAGGCCATATAGACCTCCCCAATAAGATCATGACACGGGAGAAAAGGAGGATTAATCTCTCTACTCTCTCCATGTAGATTAGGGTAAGGAATGCTCCTGGCAACTTCCTTAATATCTGGTGTGGTACTAGAAGTTCTGTTTGAATTTACATTCACCAGAATTTACAATTTAATTTCAAAGTATTACTTAAAAATAAGATTTTTAAAAATATTTGCATGTGGGCTGGAGAGATGGCTTAGCGGTTGAGCGCTTGCCTGTGAAGCCTAAGGACCCCGGTTCGAGGCTCGGTTCCCCAGGTCCCACGTTAGCCAGATACACAAGGGGGCGCACGTGTCTGGAGTTCGTTTGCAGAGGCTGGAGGCCCTGGCGCGCCCATTCTCTCTCTCTCCCTCTATCTGTCTTTCTCTCTGTGTCTGTTGCTCTCAAATAAATAAATAAATAAAATTAAAATATTAAAAAAAAAGGTGTGTGCCACCACACCCAGTTAAAAAAAAAAAAATTTGCATGAAAGTGTTTTGTCTGAAGGATCATGTGTGGAGACTTAGTAAGGCAAGACTTATTTGTATTCAACTACACAAGTAAGGATTCTTCAAATAGAGTAAAATTTGTGCTTGTAGTGAAATATGTCAGTGGTGGGCAATGTTATTCTTAGTAGTAGTAAAGGCAGCAACCACCAATATCAAATCATTAAGATTAAGAGTATAAGAAGAACAGAGTGTGGACAGAATTATACTAACATCATGTCGTGTTGCTTGGTGTTTTTTTCTGAATAAAATATACTTTAAAAAAAAAAAAACTGACTCCGCAATACAAAGATTGTTAACATGTTTTATTGTATGTTTAAACCACACGCTGTAATGGACTAACATGTTTTGATGTTGGAATTAACCAACATGCCCCTCATCTCAGTGAACTGTTTTCCCATGTGACAAGAGCAGCTGGAATTCACTACACTTCACTATAGTCCTTAGATTTCTGACTCCTCCCTCCATACCAGTTAATTTGCATCCTTTGACCTATATCTTCCCATCCTGTGTTATTCTTCATAAGGTTGATTAATTTTAAGCAGATATATAATATTTTTATTATGTGGCTCATTTTTATTGGCATAATGTTATCCATGTCCACCTTTTTTATTTTTTTACAGATTTTTTCCCCTTAGCGTGGGGCTTGAGTGCATAACCTCTTTTTTTTTTTAATTTTTTATTTATTTATTTGAGAGCGACAGACACAGAGAGAAAGACAGATAGAGGGAGAGAGAGAATGAGCGCGCCAGGGCTTCCAGCCTCTGCAAGTGAACTCCAGATGCATGTGCCCCCTTGTGCATCTGGCTAACGTGGGACCTGGGGAACCGAGCCTTGAACCGGGGTCCTTAGGCTTCACAGGCAAGCGCTTAACCGCTAAACCATCTCTCCAGCCCGCATAACCTCTTAACAGTAATTTCTACTGCAATTTTCTTCCAGGGCTACCGCATGCTCGGGCAAGTATATCTCTTTGGAAGAGACACCCTTGGTAAGAGAGGAGCAGGCAAGAAGTCTGCCCTAGGAAATTGAAAGGTCCTGGGAATGAATATACAATCACAGCCCACTGTGGTGGACATGGAGCAGTGACACGTGGGTCCCAGGGCTGGACCTGGAGAGGGGGCAGTTAGAGAGGAAAGATGGTCATTTGGTGTGATGAGTGGGACTTGCCGGGGTGGGCTGGAAGGGAAGTGACAACTTGGTGCATGAGTGGAGTTTGGGGAAAGAATATGATGGGGTCTAAGGCAAGGCCAGTGAGGGCTGGCAGGGCAGTCAGCATGACCGGGTGGCCAGCTGCAGGCGGGGCATCTCTCGGGCTGCATTGCTGTGCCCCGCGTACATTTCCCTCGGGCGGTGTCTCCCCTGGTGCTGGCCCAGGTCACCCAGCAGCCTCAGTGGCTTTCCTCTCTAAGACTGTCCCCAGTTGTCTGGACGCAACCCTTGGTGTGTGCATGACTTTCTGTCCTCTTCTCTGGGGCCACAGGGACACACATGAGTCTGGCTTCCCCCTCACACATCCTGGCTGGAGGGGGGACATAAAACTGTTTCTTGGTCTGGGAAATTCTTCCGTTTGTCTCTGCTTTATGCTTTGGGGTAACTTCTCACTTTAATTGCATGTGTGATTTCCTGCAGTCTTTGAATCTACACGCGCATATTCTCCTTACGCTCTGAGATCTACCATCTGACTCTAGGCCTGTTACTTGTGTACTCTACATTCGGTCACCATGAGAGTAACTCTCCCTTTTCCTGCAAATCTCATTACTCCCTTTTCCTGTAAATCTCTTGGTCTCTGCTTTGATATTTTCTCTTTGTTATTCTTCCTTAAGTCACCACCTTTTGCACTTTTAGCTTCTCTTGAATGGCTTTCCTAAAACTATGCTGTGTTTTCCACATGAGAGCATGTTTTCTACTTCCCACGTGTTTAGCCTCCATTCCTAGACCCCAATCTCCCTTAAGTAAACCCCACAATTTGTGATTTCCTCCTAAATAAACTTAATAATTCATATTTTAGGGTTGGAGAGATGGCTTAGCAGTTAAGGCACTTGCCTGCAAAGCTAAAGATTCCCTAGGACCCATGTAAGCCAAATGCACCTGGAGTTCATTTGCAGTGGCTAGAAGCCCTGGACTGCCCATTCCCTCTCTCTCTCTCTCTCTCTCTCTCTCTCTCTCTCTCTCTCTCTCCCTGTCTCTCCTTCTTTCATGCTCTCAAATAAATAAATAAAAATCTTTTTAAAAATAATAATTCATACTTTATCCTTCTTGAGTCCATCTTTATTAATTCTTTACTAAAGGTAGGACAGAACCAAAAAACTTAGGGTATATAAGTTCTAGGAGACCTCTCCTAAACCCCGAAATCCTGCATCAGTACCAGGTATGAATTTCCTTCTATGGAGTAAGCCTCAGATTCAATCATAAAGCCATTGGTTACTTCAGTAACATCCATGCCACTATTGTACTAGTGGGCAGGTCAGTTGTGGACTGCACAGCATCAACAACTGGGCAGGACTGTTGATGGATTTTTCTCCTCTAGCAGTTTACATAGCACCTTCTGGTACTAATAAACATAGCCGGCAGGGAGGAAGCCTCCAGCTTAGTTTCAGATTAGCTTTTCTGTGTCCTGCAGCCAACACATGAGGTGTCTTCAGCAATAGGGCCTCACCTTCTAATTTTTATGAGAAACCAAGAGCAAAGACAATAGCCTATATTGTCTTAGGGGTGAATCATTAAGATATGCTTTTCTCTAGTAGATGTTTTGGTTGCCTGTGTTGCCTATCAGTTGACTGGAAACACTCGGGTTTATAATTCTTGGGTTCTTTTTTCTGCTGACTGTCTAGGCCACCCTAGAAATCCTACCTCTACCTCCCCATGTGACACCATGCCGTGACCAGCTTCTTTTTTAATTATTTATTTATGAGAAAAGAAAGAAAAGGAGGAGGAAGAGAGAGAGAGTATGGGTGTGCCAGTGCAAACAACTCCAGATGCATGCATCACTTTTTTTTGCATCGAGGTTTATGTGAGTACTGGGGAATTGAACCCAGACCAACTGGCTTTGCAACCAAGCGCCTTTAACCATAGAGCCATCTCCCTGGCCCATGTCTAGCTTTTTAAAAGTAGATTCTGGGACTCAAACTCAGGTCGTCGTGACTGCAAGGCAAGCACATTAAGCCCCACATTTGTTCTTTTCACTCATAAATTACTTTGGCTATTTAGGCTATTTTGTAATACCCTGTAAATTTTAAGAGTGTTTTTTTTTATATTTCTATGGAGGGTGTCATTGGTATTTTGCAAGGAATTGCATTGAATCAGTGGAATCCAATGAGCAGTAAGGGCATGTTGACAATATTAATTCTTGTAATCCATGAACATGAGTGTGTGTGTGTGTGTGTGTGTGTGCGCGCGCGTACGCACGTGCACATATGCATGTGCATGCACAGTCTTCAGAGTATTGTAATTTTCATTACAGAGGTAATTCATTTCCTAGGTTAAATTTATTCCTGGGATATTTTTTTCTTGGCAGTTACTGTGATGAGATTGCTTTTTTGTTCTCTTCCTCAGTTATTTTCTGATTGGTGTATAAAAATTCTGATCTTGGTATGTTGATTTTTATATCTTGAAGTGTGACTAAATTGCTCAATTCTAACAATTTCATGCTAGAGTTGATCATAGAATACCTAGCCATAAAGCTTGGCTCTGGGTCTGAATGCTAATCCAATTTATACTTTTTACTTTTTTTTAATTTTTTTTTAATATTTTTTGTTCATTTTTTATTTATTTATTTGAGAGCGACAGACACAGAAAGAAAGACAGATAGAGGGAGAGAGAGAGAGGCCAGGGCCTCCAGCCTCTGCAAACGAACTCCAGACGCGTGCGCCCCCTTGTGCATCTGGCTAACGTGGGACCTGGGGAACCGAGCCTCGAGCCGGGGTCCTTAGGCTTCACAGGCAAGCGCTTAACCACTAAGCCATCTCTCCAGCCCTTAATTTTTTATTTATTTATTTATTTGAGAGCGACAGACACAGAGAGAAAGACAGATAGAGGGAGAGAGAGAGAATGGGCGCGCCAGGGCTTCCAGCCTCTGCAAACGAACTCCAGACGCGTGCGCCCCCTTGTGCATCTGGCTAACGTGGGACCTGGGGAACCGAGCCTCGAACCGGGGTCCTTAGGCTTCACAGGCAAGCGCTTAACCGCTAAGCCATCTCTCCAGCCCCTTTTTTTTATTTTTATTTATTTATTTGAGAGAGACAGAGTCAGACAGAAGGAGAAAGAGAGAATGGGCATGCCAGGGCCTCCAACCACTGCAAACAAACTCCAGACACATGCACCATCTTGTGCATCTGACTTATGTGGGACCTGGGGTATCGAACCTAGGTTCTTTGGATTTTCAGGCAAGTGCCTTAACCACTAAGCCCTCTCTTCAGCCCCCAATTTATACTTTTAATTGGGTAATTAGATTTGTTTACATTCATGATATTAATTGGTAAGTAAGGACATACTCCTGTTGTTTTCTGACTGCTCAGGATAAGGTTGTCCCTTTCCTCCTCTGCTCATCTCTGTGGTTGAGCAGCTTCTGTTCCGAGGAGGTTGGACCATCGAGTCTTTTACATATCTGCTCCCTGGTGACTTTCATTCTTCCACACATTTTCATGCTGGGATTTGTCATCCTTTTGCTTCTCCCATAGAATCTCATTAACACTTCTCATAACAGCTGGTAGTGATGAAGTCTCTCAATTTTTTATTGTCCTAAAAAGACTATTTCTCCATTGTGTGACCTGCTGGGTCATAAATGCTTAACTTTACAAGAAATTGAACAACTCTTTTGATACAGTGTATCTTACTCCCACAAGCCATGTGTGCATGTGTCAGTCACTCTACACACTTTCCACAACTGTCTGTCAATAGTCTTAATTTTTATTGTTCTAATGTGTTGCAAAGTAGCAGTTCGTTAGTAGTTTCTGTATCCATTTCTCTAATTCCTGATGACGTGTTTATCTTTCCATTCACTTGTTTCCAGTGATATCTTTATGTGTCTGTGCAGATCTTTTTTATACTCTAACATCAAGTATTTATTACTGAGTTGTAAGGGTTGTTTATATACATTTACATGTAAGTCAATTATTAAATATTCAGTTCTTTAGTCTTTGGGTTTTGATTTTCTTTTAATGGCTGTCCCTTGGGGCACTGAGTACATCCAATAAATGTCACAGCTACAGACTCCACTGGCCAAGCAAGTGACCACCATGGCAATGGCCAAGGTGTACATTCTGGATGAAACAGATACTCAACAGACCTGACTTAGCTCTGACTGGGCTGTGGTTGGCTGTCTGGGTTATAGAAGTAACTAGAACTGCTTGGTCCTACAGCTCAGCTTTAGACTCAAATTTTCATCTACTTTAAAAAAAAAAAGGGCTGGAGAGATGGCTTAGCGGTTAAGCGCTTGCCTGTGAAGCCTAAGGACCCCGGTTCGAGGCTCGGTTCCCCAGGTCCCACGTTAGCCAGATGCACAAGGGGGCGCACGCGTCTGGAGTTCGTTTGCAGGGGCTGGAAGCCCTGGCGCGCCCATTCTCTCCCTCTTCCTCTGTCTTTCTCTCTGTCTGTCGCTCTCAAATAAATAAATAAAAAATGACCAAAAAAAATTTAAAAAAAAAAATTTTCATCTACATTAAGACTAAAAGAGAATATATACATATTCTCTTTTATATTATATATATATGTATATATATATGTATGTATGTGTGTGTGTATGTGTGTGTGTGTGTGTGTGTGTGTGTGTGTGTGTGTGTATATATATATATGGTCTAAAACTAGGGAGAGGAATTCTCAGTCTGTCTCAGCCATGCCCATAGCAGCTTTATAACTTATAGAGGACATGAAACAAAAAACAAGAACTATGCATCCAATGCCTTAGCTGTGAGTTTTGCTCACTTGTGGGAACTGGGAAACAATCTTTGTCCTGGCAGATGAGCCTTTCTCCTGGTGCCAGGGGTCTTGGGGTTGGATATTGCCAATGCAAGCTTGATATTCCCTGCAGGGATCCTGATTCCTGGGCCCCTGTTGCACCACCATTGGAAGTGCTGTGGAGTTGGGAAAAGAAGTCCAGTTCCCTCCTGTGTTGCAACTCTGTGGAGTCTTTGCAGCAGGGCTGCTGTGGTTCTGGCTGTAGAAAGGTGAGCTCCTTTTCTCTTGTGAAGTGAACCTCTCTGAGGAAGCCACGCCTATGTTAAAGATTCTGAAGGTTGGATGGTTTTTATGATCTTTGAAAGAAGGAAGATCACATTTGAGAGCCAAAATTATCTTAGTAAATCTTTAGACTCCTTCATAACCAGAAGTGATTATAATAGTTACTTTCTCGTGGCTGAGACAAAACTCTTGACCCAAAGCAGAAGACGGGATGAAGGGGTTTACATCAGCTTACTGTCTTGAGGGGACAACTCATCATGGTAGAGAAAGCATGGCAGAGCAGAACCTTTGCATCACATCTTGTCACATGAGCTGGGAGGTAGCAGCAAGGGTGAGCTAGCTCTGAACACCCAGTGGGCTGGACTAATAAAACTCAAGGTCTGCCCTCAGCAAAACACCTCCTTCCAACAAGGCCCCACCTCCCAAAAACTCTATTACCTTCCCAACTTGCTACCAGCTGGGGACCAAGTATTCAAAACATATAAGGCTATGGAGGACATTTCACATTCAAACCACTACAATGACCCTCCTCTGTGTGTGATCTAACATCTTTGTGATTATTAGGTAAAATTTTGGAAGGTACGACTTAGCAGGCTTGTAGCTTCCACCACTCTAAAACTAAGAATGTTGTAAGACAGTACGTACTGGAGTCATGTTTACATTGCTGGCAGAAAACACCTGACCAAGAGCAGTTTGTGGGGGCGGGAGGGAAGTTATTTTGGTTTATAGACTTGGGGGAAAGCTCTGTGATGGCAGAGGAAAATTATGGCATGAGCAGAGGATGGACACAGTGTTCCAAACACTGACATGGGGAAATTGGCTGTAACACCCATAAGCCTGCCCTCAACAATACACAGCTTCCAGGAGACATTAATTCCCAAACCTCTATCAGCTGGAAACCTAGCATTTAGAACTCCTAAGTTTATGGGGACACCTGAATCAAACCACCACATTCCACCCCTATTCCCCATAAACTGACAACCATACATAATATAAAATACAATGCATTCAGTCCAACTTTAAAAGTCCCCATAGTTTTATCAATCCTAAAGATGTTCAAACACTCCCATATTATGAGATCTTCTTTTGTTCTTTTTTTTTTTTTTTTTTTTGGTTTTTCAAGGTAGGGTCTCACACTAACTCCAGCTGACCTGGAATTCACTATGTTGTCTCAGAGTGGCTTCAAACTCATGGCAATCCTCCTACCTCTGCCACCCAAGTGCTCAGATTAAAGGCATGAGCCACCACGCCCAGCTCTGAGATCTTTTAACTGAGCCATAATACCAAAAAATCCCCCAAAATCCCATAATGGCATAGAATAAACATTAACACTACAAAGATAGCATTGGACATAGCAAAGAAATATTCAAGCAGTACAAGATTTAAAACAACAAAGGCAGGGCTGGAAAATTGGCTTAGCAGTTAAGGGCTTGCCTGTGAAGCCTAAGAACCCCAGTTTGAGGCTCGATTCTCCAAGACCCACATTAGCCAGATGCACAAGGGGCGCAAGTGTCTGGAGTTCGTTTGCAGTGGCTGTATGCCCTGGCGTGCCCATTCTCTCTCTCTCTCTAACTGCCTCTTCCTCTCTCTGTCTGTCACTCTCAAATAAATAAATAAAAATAAACAAAAATGTGTTGCCTGTTAATAAATAGGATAGGCAGTTAAAAAAAAACACCAAGGCAAACATCAAACTCTGTAACCCCAAGTCCGACAACTCTGGCCAGTAACAAGTCTCCAAGTCTGATGATTCTAAAGAGCAAGAAATCTCTGGAGTTCCAATTCTACCCCTCCAACTAGGCTACCCATAATGCTGGAAAACTTCATCCAGGGCCAGCAGCTTTCCTTAGCAGATGTCTTGTGGTCCTGGCATATCCACTGGGTCTTCACTGCAACCCATGGTCCATCTTCACAGCTCCACTGGGTCTCCATGCAGGCAATCCTTAGCAGACCTGCTTCACACTGCCCATGGCCAGTTCCAAAACACAAGACCATGTTGCAAATTCAATGACCCTCTCTTTCCTGCATTTCTTATACTCCATAATACCAGGTAGGGTGCCAGTTTGTTAATCTGGGGGAGGGGGAATAAAGCAGACTTTGAAGAACAGAACACTCCTTCAGCATTCAGATCACTTCAAAAGACTCTGAATTCTTTCTGTCATTCCAATGCAGGTCATCTGGCCAATCTCAATGGTTGTAATCTCTCAATTGCAGCTGGACAGGCAGCAGTTTCACCCAAAGGTTTCATTTTACTTTCTCTGTGCCATATCCCTCTGCTCACACCAGCCCATTTCTACACAGTGCAACCCTACACAAGTTCTCTGGACACAGTCCTAACAGCAAGCTTCTCACATAAACTGCCTCGAGCCCAGTCCAGGCAAACTTTTCTCTCACCCTCACAAGCCAAACCTCACAGTCTATAGTTCCTACTTCATTTGGGTCTTTCAACTCTGACCAGAATAGTCCATCAAGCTGTACTTACAGCACTGCAAGGAGTCTCTTAGGCCAAGATTTCAAATCCTTCCATATTCTTCTTGAAAATCATCTTCAAAAGGCCAAAGCCACACAGTCAGGTTTCAAGCAGCAATGACACCACTCTCTATACTAACTTTACTGTTGCAGTCAGGCTAGCATTTCTGGCAGGAAAACATGGACCAAGAGCAGCTTGTAGGGAAAAAAGATTTATTTTGGCTTACAAACTTGAAGGGAAGCTCTGAGATGACAGGGGAAATGATGGCATGAGTAGAGGATAGACATATCACCTCCTGGCCAATATCAGATGGACAACAGCAACAAGAGAGTGTGCCAAACACTGGCAAGTGGAAACTGGATATAATACCCATAAGCCTGCCCCCAACAATATACTACCTCCAGGGGCCATTAATTCCCAAATCTTCATCAACTGGGAACCTAACATTCAGATCACCTAAGTTGGAGGGATACCTGAACCAAACCACCACAGTACGTAAAGCCTATTAGAGAGACTTCCTACTCGACTATAACTCTCCTGCCTGACATATGTAGTGTGTGGAGTTATGACTTTCTTTTGTTCTATAACTATAAAAAATTATGCAATGACTTCCATGGTGAAACATTGATTATTTGGGACAACCCTCATATTTGGCTTAGCATAAACTGCCTCTTATTCCTTTTGCAGCAAGGGCTGTGTTTTGCATAGATACTATTATTGTGGATTTTCATACTGTGGAGTTCTTTGTCTTGAGACCACAAAACTTGAGGCACTTGGACAATGATGAGTAAGTAAGGCAAAGGAGATTTATTGAGAAAAAGATGAAAAAATCCAAAGTGTCAAGTCAACCATGCTTAGGATTTCAGCCATCATCCAAAGAAGAGAAAGAAAGGAAAAGTTATACCTTTAGAGTAGAGTTCAGAAAAGCAGACAGACTGTGCAGTGAGGGTCTATGAGTGCCTGCACTCAGGGTGGGGTTCCTCAGAGTACAGTAAACTAGTCTGTCTGCCTCCTTAGCATGCCTTTCACTTAGGGGTAGTTTCTTGACTATGGAAGTAACTGGCAGGTTCCATTCCATTAGCTCTAAAAGGAGGTCATGGTCCCCGCCACCCCAAGACTACAGAACTTTGTGCCTCTGGTCAGGAAGAAGTGGCTCTTCATTCATGTGATATTTGAAAGCCTACGGAAGGGGAAATTGTGATATTTTCCTTTTCAGTGTTACCACGGGAACAGGAAGTGAGGTCTATCATTCAGTGACCTCCAAGCCTGTGAATCTCTGCCTTCCTTTAACACTGAAAGTCAGGACTGGCTTGAAAGAGCCACATTGTTGATTTTGAACCAACAACGTTGCAGCAGGCTGAGCTTGACAACTCTTATTATAGTGAAGCAGATCGTCAGGCTTCATTTATAATCGAACAACCAAGGGTTAATATAATTAAAAAGAGAAAACTCCATTAGGTAGCCATGACAGCACAGGTACTTGTGCTGAGGGCATAGAAACCGAGCCTGTGAGGGCTGGGAAGCGTCGTAACAAGCAAAGGCCTGGGGAGTGCCTGCTGGCAGCTCATGAGTCAGGTTTTCATTGCATGAGACTTTGCATCACTCTGGGTTTATTTATTTCACTTTATATTTATTTTAGCTACTAGACCACTCATGAAGTTATTTAAAGAACTGTAATGAGTTGCCATAAGCAGTATGTAGTGATTCTAATGAGCACATTGGAGTCCCTTGTGCACGTCACTGAGGGAGATCACCAAGTTCCTGTGAGATGTCAAGAGAGCTGCCCTGCCGACAGCTGAGTGTAGATCAGGTCTACCTACTGTTGTAGAAGCTGACTAAGCCTGACTGCAACTGGGCAGAGGAGGAACGTGACTTCCTCCCAGCACTCACCTGTAGCCCTGGCTGGAGGCCACTTTCCAAGCCTCATTCGACGGCTTGGACTTGGAATGCAGGTGTTCAACCCCCCGTCACACAGGTCTTGCTTATGTGCCATGCAAGGGCCTTCATTGCAGTGTAAGATCCCTCCTTCCCTCCTCGAACAGCCTTACAGCCTCTACCCTCCTCCCTCCTGAGTATCTGAAGACTTTGACAGAGTCTCTGGGACCACAGCTTTGGTGGCGTATAAGAATACATTTCATGCCGGGTATGTTAATCCCAGCACTCAGGAGGCAGAGGTAGGAGGATCGCCATGAGTTCAAGGCCACCCTGAGACTACAGAGTGATTTCCAGGTCAGCCTGAGCTAGAGTGAGACCCTACCTTGAAAAAAAAAGAAGAAAAAGAAAAGAATACATTTCATTATGGGATTTTGAGGGGCTCAGTTTGGGAGGAGAGGAGCAAGCCACGTGACGAGGGAGAAGGAGCGCGTGGAGAGCAGGTGACAAATCCTGCCTGTGCTGAGTGCTTGAGGCTGGCACATGCATGTGGGTGTTGGCAAAACCTCAGGTGGATTAGCAAAGGAGAAGGTTTAGGAATATGCACACTGTGGCCTGTTGCCTGGCTTGGATAGGGTGGGAACAAGAATCAACTAAAAAAAATTAATTCCAAAATTATTGATTCCTACATCTCCATATGCCAACTAAAAAATTGAAATGTGATTTAAGAATGGACACCCAGATGATTATTTTTTTCATTTCCTATTCATAATATATATATTTTTTTAACCAGGTTCATTTTTAAGTGCCCTAAACAAATGCTACTCCATTCTCCTTTCTTGATAGGAATGTGATAAAATTTCTTATTTTTTCAGTTAATACACTTATTGCCAGTTTATTTTATAGACTAAAAAAAAAAAAAAAAAACCATGAAGAGATAAAGAGGTGGCTTAGGAGTTAAAGCACTTGTCTGTGTAGTCTAAAGACCCATGTTTGACTCTCCAGATCCCACGTAAGTCAGATGCACAAAGGTGAGACAAGCGTAAGGTCACACATACCTACTAGGTGGCACAAGCATCTGTTGTTCTATTTCAGTGGCTGAGACCCTGGTGCACCAACTCTCCCTCCCTCTCTCTCTCCTTCTCTCTCCCTCTCTGCCCCTCTATCTCTAAAAAAAATGGAATCTTTAGGAAGAAAACAAAATTAACAAGAGCCAGATATATATTTCTGGTTGTAAACCACACTCTCATAGGGAGATGAGATATCTCATTATCTCAATCTTATATGTGAGGAAACTAAAAAACAGATGGTGAAGGGACTTTGCCAGTCCTTAGTAGACTTGTCATCTGAATCTTGACAGCATAGCCCCTGAGTCGGAGCATTCACCCACCACGGGTAAAGTTCCAGAAAAACAACTGCGTCTGCTTCAAACAGGGCTGACTGACTGATGGGACTTCTGGGATTCTGGAGATGGACTGCTACACGTTCAGAGCCAAATTATCTTTGGCTACGTGTAGTCCCCTTAATAGTCATATATTGCCCACCTCTGAGTGTGACCTAATATCATGGTGACTGTCCAGTGAAACTTTTTGTAAGATACTAACAGACCACCAGCTTCCACTAACCTAAAGACTACAAATGTCATCAGTTGGCACCTGAGGCCCATAGCAGAGGTTTCCCCATTTTCTGCAAACACCCACGTGATATTGCCAGCAACATACTTGAAAAGTGTCATGACTTATGGATTTCTTTGTTCCATTGCTATAAAGACTTCATCAAACCATTACCAAGCCAGAACATAGAGTTTGGGGTGACAAAAACCTGCTCCCATGGTCATGGCCACTCTTATTTGTCTCCGGAATAGACCAGTCCTTATCCCCTTTAAGGTAAGAGGTATGGGTTTTTTCTGTGAATATTTCCAAATATATTCAGTGGTGTCCCTGAATGGCCATGCCACCAACACTGAGTGTGAAAGAAGGCTTAAGGACTTGACCAGCGATGTAGGTGTGACCTTGACGCTCTCTGTAGAAGCTTCCTCTTGTGGCAGAGATCCTGTTGGCTGGTGACAACATTGTGACTGTTGTGAAGGAATGCAATGCTGTTGGACAAGATCCAAACTCATCAGCCCCTTTCATATTCTTCTACTTTACACCTCTCTACTTAACCTGACGTTCTCTCAAAGCTCAGCAGGCCTCCAGTCTCCACCAGCCGCGAAGCTCAGAATGCTCTGAGGTTCCACCTGGGACCTGCAGCAAAGGTCTCCCCTCTTTGCTACGGCCCAGCCCCCTAACAAGCTACTGACTCACTTGGTCAGTGTGTTGGTTGATGACTTTCTTTGTTCCATGGCTGCCACCTCTTCCACATTGGCATATGTCAGTCAGAGTAACTAGAAAGTCCTTGTTCCCAAACCATAGTCACTTACATGTGGCTCAAAATAAACTATTTTCTTATTTCCATTAAGGAAGAGTTGCTATTTTACGTCAGCACAGAACATTTTTAAATAAAAAAGATACAAATCAATATTGTAAGGTACTATCTTTCTTTTATACAAAGAAATTGTCTATGTGTGCTTGAGCAGGTAACATGTAAACCAGAACAGTAGCAGGTATGAAGGTCTACAGAGGATGTTTTTGAATTTGCAAGAAAGTTATAATTATAATTACATATAATTATAATGGGGAAAGTGGGGTAGGAGCAGAATGATGGCATATATCATCACATCAGCAGGGAGGAATAAAGTAATAAATGCTGCATACTCACCTAGCTTTCTCCTTTTTATACAGTGCAGGCCAGCCCATGGAACATTATCATCCACAGTCAAAGTGCATCTTCTCACTGAATTAATTTAATCTACAAAAATCCCAGCAGACAGGCCAAGTGGTTTGTTTCCATGGTGAATCTAAACCCCAAGTTGGCAACCAGAGTTTAACCCATTTGCCCAGTTCACACATCTTACAAGAAGCATGGCTGGAACTGGGATCCTGCTGATGGGTCAATACCCAGGCTCTCCTGTTTGCCTCGCATCTTCTCCTGTCCTCTCGGCTTGTGTTGTAAGATCTTAAGGTCATTTCCTGCCCCCTGCTTTATCTCTGGTTGCTCTTTCAAGATGGTAGCCTCATAGTTTACTGTGTTATACTATTTTATGTGATGCGACATTTGGAAATCAGAGGGTAAAATAGCATCATCTCCCTTCACCAATTCCCTTGTAGCAGACCTGTGGCAGATTCAGAGCACAGGGCCACATGTGCAGGTCCACACTTGAACTAGGATAACTCTCTTACCTGGAGGCTCCTTGCCCAGTCTCAAGGGAAACTTCACCATGGTTGTTGCAAGGGTAACTGCAGAAGCTGGAACAACAGCTATTGGGCCCTGTGGTGGCATTGGGGGATGGTGCCTGGAACATTTAATGTATAGATCCTCAAATAAGAAAGTGGAGAGGAACCAAAAGAGAGGAGAGAACAGGAGGGGAGGGGGGGGAGGGGAGGGGAGGGGAGGGGAGGGAAAGAGAACAGAGAAGAGAGGAAAGGAGAGAAGGGGAGAAAGGAATGAAAAGGAGGGGAGTGGAGGAGAGGAAAGGAGAGGAACGCCCTACAGTTTGACAATGTTGAACACTCCATTCAGAGGTCACATGGCAAACCTGTGGGGCCATCAGCATTTTTGGCCATGGGCGCTCCACTCAATGGTGGAGTCAAAGAGCAGGCTCTGCCCATCATGTGCACACTGAGTGCTCAGCTTTGCCCACTATCTAAACAGCCTAGCCTTTGAGGGGTGTGACTTCACCCCCATCATCAACTACAGATTCATTCTTTCTGAGTTTATCTATCTTTTTGTCTGCAGAGTAACTTGGCTCTTTGTAGAACAGGGTGACTCCCTTGGGAAAATAGTGAAGAAATATCCCTGCCAGTAGGTGACAATGAACCTGGTCTTGCCATGTTCTCTGTGAAATCCAGAGTGACTCCATACCAGCAAGGTTTCTTTCAGCTACTGGTCACTGTGGCTTCTGGAACCTCAGCAGATCTTCCATAGCCCCAACCTGAACACTGAATTAATTATCTTTGCATCGTTGTTTACTTAATTTAGACACTAGACTTTTTATGCCCTTGTATGCAACATGTATGTGTTGTATGTTCATATGTGTGTGGGTGCTCCTGTGTGTAAGTGCATGTGCATGTTTGAGTGTGTGTGCATGTGTGAGTGCATGGGTGTGTGCATGTTCATGTATAAGTGTATGTGTATTTGTGTGTGCATGTGTGTATATGCATTTTATTTTGTGTGCAGTGTGATTGTATGTGTATGTGTGAGTGTAAGTGCATGTTCATGTGTGTGTACATGTGTGTTGTGGTCAGGTTCACACTGCTGGCAGAAAACACCTGACCAAGAGCAGCTTGTGGGAGAAAAGGTTTATTTTGGCTTACAGACTCGAGGAGAAACTCCAAGATGGCAGGGGAAAATGAGGGCATGAGAAAAGGGTGGACATCACCTCCTGACCATCAGGTGAAAACAGCAACAGGAGAGTGTGCCAAACACACAGGTAAACTGGCTATAATACCCATAAGCCCGCCCCCAAAAATACACTGCCTCCAGGAGGCATTAATTCCCAAATCTCCATTAGCTGGGAACCAAGCATTTAAATGCCTAAGGTTATGGAGGACATCTGAATCAAACCACCACATTCCACCCCTGGCCCCAATAAATTGATAACCATCCATGATATAAAATGCAATGCATTCAGTCCAACTTTAAAACTCTCCATAGTTTTTATCAATCCTAATGATGTTCAAATATTACCATAGTCTGAGATCTACTAACTGAACCATAATACCAAAAACATCCCCCCAAAAAACACCATTGTGGCACAGAATAAACACTCACACTACAAAAGATGGCACTGGGCATAGCAATGAAATCTTCAACCAAAAACAAGGCTTAAAAGAACCAGGGCAAACATCAAACTCTGTAGCTCCAAGTCCAGCAACTCTAGTCAGTGACAAATCTCCAAGTCCGATAATTCTAACCTGCAACAAGTCTCTGGAGTTCTGGTTCCAGCCCTCCAGCTAGGCTACTCACAGTCCTGGAAAACTTCATCTGGCAGCTCTCCTCAGCAGCCGTCTCATGGTCCCAGCATCTCCACTCGGTCTCCATAATACCGGGTAGGGTGAAAATTTGTTAATCCAGGTGGGAAATAAAGCAGACTTGTGTGTGTGTGTGTGTGTGTGTGTGTGTGTGTGTGTGTTGGTGGAAGCACACCATGTGAAGGCCAGAGGACAGCCTCAGTGTGTCAATATTACCCTTCTACCTCTTTGAGACAGGGTCTCTCTTAGCATTGCTTTTGCTGCTAGGAAGGCCGGTGTAGTTGACCTGTGAGCTTCTGCAGTCTCCCGGTTCTGTCTCCCGTGACCGTCGGTGTGTTGGCATTGCAGATGCGTGTGTTACTTTGTGTCTAGTTTGACATGGGTGCTGAGGATTGAACTCAGGTCAGTAGGCTAGCAGAAAAAAAAAAATCTTTATTGCTGGATATCTCCCTCACCACTAAAATGAATTTTCTTTTTTCCTTTTCCATTTTTGCTTTTTATTCTTTGTTTTTCAGTCTACCCAGAGCATCCTGGGAAGCCTCTACAGTTCTGTGGTAAGCAAAACTATGCTTCATTAAGTATGTCCTGTTTATTGTCATTAGCATATTAATGAGACAATGTAAATGGATGACAAAGCTTTTATGTGCTGTTATGTCCCATGTATAGCACATCATACACGTATCATTAGTGCCCACAGTCCACCTACTTCATGTTTACCAGGTTGCCCACTGGGCAACATGGCACGGCAGATAGTGCCCTGGGTAGAGAAGAAATCAGGAGGTCTACACTGCCTCCCAGAAAGCCAGGCCATAGAACCGACTCCAGCAGGCAGGTAGGGCAGTTTCTAGTGATTTCCTGACATCTCAGGCCCAGGGCCCAGAGCCTAGAGCCCAGTTTCTCTCCCTGAAATTACTGCAGAGCTCCAGAAGCATTAACACTTTGTTTCTTTGTGTCCTGGGGACAGAGTGGGGTAAATCTTGAGTTTTATGTGTCTATAACTAAACATAGGCCACCCCAAACTTAGCCATTTGCTGGGGACGTGGTTATGTGTAATGAACTGGGAAAGAGCACACCAACTCTATGGGCTGGGCAACCTCCCACCAAAGTCTCACATAGGGTGGTAGGTGGCAGTGCTCTAAGCAGGAGGGTGGCACCCCATTGGGTCATTGTCCCCCTTGTGGCTCAGCCTCTGCCACACTGAGTCACCTGGGCCCAGAGAGGTGCTTCCCTATCCTCTCCTCTGTTCCTCACAAGCTCACACCAGTTTTTTTAAATATTTTCTTTATTTATTTGAGAGAGAAAAGATACAGAGGAAAAGAGAGAAAGAGAGAGAGAGTATGGGTGAACAAGGGCCTCTAGAATTGCAAATGAACTACAGATGCAGGTGCATCGGGCTTTATATGGGTACTGGGGAATGAAACCAGGGACTTAAGGCTTGGCAGGCAAGCTCCTTAACCACTGAGCCCTCTCTCCAGCCCACGTACCACATTTTGCCCTTTCAGTCTTCCATGTTTCCAAGCTAGAGCACTGTGTTATGAGAGGACAGGAAGACACACTCACCTTGTACCATGAGAATTCTCACCCAGTAAGACGGAGGAGGATGAAGTTCATGTGGGAGCCCCGTCTCCATCTCCTTCCTCAGCTCCTCCCTCTGACGGTGCACAGCTCCCTCAGCAGTCTTGGACTGCAGGAACCTCAGTTCCCTCCACGGCATCTCACTGTCCTACAGTCGCAGCCTAACTGCTCCCAGGAGGGAACCTGCCAGGTCCCGCATCATGTCTCCTTTTGTCTAAAGGGCTTAGTGTCCATGGAAGTGGTTCACTCACTGCTTGTTGATGTGAGCTTCCTGAGGCCAGATGTTGACTCATCTTGTCCTGCTGTGTCCTCAGGGCGTGGCCCAATAAAGAAAGAGGAAAAGATCACTCTATGGCCAGACCAGGAAGTGCTGCTCAGAGAAGCGATGGTAAAAGAGACGTTGAGAGGCCTCAATGATGCAGTATTAAGGTCCTGGGAGGGGTTAGATGGCAATAAACATGCAAGAGACTCTCAGACCAGTCAACCCTAACTTTGGGTCATTGTCAAAGATATCCAAGAAATGAAAACACTGACTCAGATAAGAGAAAATTGTGAGGTCTTGAGAATTAGGAGGGAAAGCCAGCAGAAGTTCTCCCCCTTCTCAGCCAGCCTGGGAAGCAGGAGGGGGAATGGAGATGGTCTCCTGGGGATTAATTAAGAGAGCAGAAGGGGAGGGGTCAAGGTGGTGAGAGGGGCGAAGACTCAAGTGAGCCAAGAGACTTATGCACATGTTTCAGACCAGTTTTTATGCATCAAACATAGAATGAGGATGAGCCTCCTCATCAGGCTCAAGTGTTACGGGGGAGCCGGACTGGCTGGGGCTGACTCGGGAAGGGCCAGTCCAGACGGCGCTGAGCCCAGGAAAAGTTGAAGAAGCTGCTGCTGAGGAGCTGCCGCCGCCATCTTGGACAACGCTGATTCCAACGCACCTTCTGTGTCTGCCAGGGCGGGCAAGGTGGCATCCATGTTTCTGTGTCTATCAGAAAAAAAGCTGTCTTGCTCCTAATCTGTATTATTGTTTAATGTCCAGAGGATAGGGAAGGGATAACGGAAACTAACCAACGGAAGCTGTAGGTAAAATAAAAGAATAAACAAGAGGGCATATCTTGAAATTTTGACCTAAATTCTACCACCTGTTTATATATAATTTTTTTCAGATTATTAACCACAACCATTCTAGAAGCAACAATTGTCTCTGTTCATGGACTGACCTCCTGACCCAGAGTTTCCCTTTTGGAATAACCCGCCCCCCCCATCTAGGACACAGTTCAGTGTGACAACTTGCCCTTTCCTTCCCTACAGTTCCCCTGCTCAGGGGTGCTCTCAGGACTGGTCAGGCTGACAGAGTTCCAGGGCTGCCCAGCTGTGTTGCTGGGAGCTGGAGGACCTTGTCTCTGGTCCTGATCCTTCCTGGCCAGCTCCTCTAGCTATGGATAGAGACTGGCCAAGGAGCTTGTGCTGCAGGCAGTTTGGTCAGGTCACAGGTCCCCAAGGAGACACACACTGATCTGCCCAGACATCTGACGCTGCCTCATCAGGACGCAGGCTGATCACCTGCCTTTGCCCAAGGGTCTCCACAGTTCCTGTGCCTCTGACAACGTCCTTAGAATTTGGTCAGGCTGCGCACTTCCTGGCTTTCTTAGAATTTTGGTGGGCTCCCGTTGAGACTGCACAGTCTCCCCTTACCTGATCACCAGTCAGAGTCCTCCGGTGGTGTCTGTACAGACCTAAGACCATCTGTCCTGCCTGATGTCTCATTTCCACATAGTCATCATGAGACTCACTCCACACTGATAGAAGCCACCACAGTCCTGGGTGCTGATGACAACTTTTTTTGTGTCTCTTTCCCACTCTGGTTAGGGAGCTTTATTGCATCAATCTTCCACTAAATCTGGCTTGCATAACGTTTATTAACATATTTGTTTATTAAGAGAAAGGAGGAGAGAAGCAGATAGAGATAAAAAGAGAATGGGCAAGTCAGGGCCTCTAGCCACCACAAATACACTCCTAACGCATTCACCACCTTGTGCATCTGGCCTTATGTGGGTGCTGGTGAATTGAACCTGGGTCCTTTGGCTTTGCCAACAAGTGCCTTAACTACTAAGCCATCTCTCCAGCCACACATAGCTTCTTTTTAATGCCCAACTTTAAGACTGCTCCAAAGTCCCAAGTCTCACCCCAGATTTAAAACTATCTCTTAGCTGTGAGTCCTGTAAAATCAAAACAAGTTAAATACTTCCAACACATAATGGCACAGAGTAAATATTTCCAATGCAATTAGGCATAACAAAGAGAGACTGGACCAGTACAAAGCAGGAACCATCAGGCAAACATCAAATATCTGTAGTTCAAGTCAAATATCCACAGCCAGATTTCTTCAGAATTCTTCTCTTAAACCATCTCCTTTCAAAAGAATTTGCATTTCTAAGCCGGGCATGGTGGAGCATGCCTTTCATTCCAGCACTCGGGAGGCAGATGTAGGAGGATCACTGTGAGTTTGAGGGCACCCTGAGACTACATAGTGAATTCCAGGAGAGCCTGAGCTAGAGAGAGACCCTACCTCAGAAAAAAAAAAAAAAAAGGTTTTTGCATTTCTACTCATCAAGCCTTGCCTGGGTGGATTTCACCCTGAGGCATCTTTTCCATAGTCTCAGTGCAAAACATTTGGCCCACCCTTAATAGTGATAATCTGCTTAACAATTGCAGCTTCAGTAGCCTAAAAGCAGTGTCTGTGCCAATAACTTGAATTTTTCCATGAGAAACTGCACATTTTTCCTATCTTTCTGTTCTATGCCTTCCAGTAAGTACACTGCTAGTCCATTACTTCTAAATTCAATCTTGCTTAAATTCTTAAAGCTTTGGTAGAACACAGCCAGCCTTTCTGACAGTGCCCACGTTCCAATAAGGTTATCTGCCTCCCTCTTGAAAGTTCATACGAGTCTTCACAGTGCACAATTCTCTCTGCATTTCGCATTTTCAAACTCTCGTGGGAATAGCTCATCAAGTTCTGCTTACCACACCATTATAAACCTTCTCCAGCCCCCAAATTAAGTTATTCTGCATTCCTCCATCACATAAGTTCCAAAAGACCACAATCCATATGGTCAGATTCACCCCAGCAATGGCCCTGTGATGGATAAGGAAATGTGATGAAGAAATCCCCAGTATGGATCTGCCCACTGGAAACTCAAGATTCAAGCCTGAGTCTATGGGGACACACATTTAAAACACTACAGGGACTCTTGCTGAAAACGTTACCAGAAGTTTAGGGTCAAAGTCTCAATGTGCTATCCTGCCACCCATGTCCAACAGATCAGTTAAAGGGACAAATAATAGCAAAACACAGAGAAAGGAAATTCATCCACTATGTCCGTAAGGGAAGAGGAACAAATAAAGCACCCAGTGACATCTGCCCCCCACCAAAACAAGTTCCTCTGTGAGGCACTGACACGGGTTCAGTTTCAATAGATGCAGTCGTTACACACAATAAGTAGTAAGCAGTCTTGATCTCAGGGTGATCCCACTCTTCTGTGGCCCCTCCTTGTTTAAGCTCTGGCCTGTCATGTAAGGTGGTCTGACAAGTTGTCAGAATTGTGTGAAATCCCTCCTTGGAATGTAGGTTCCTCTTCTGCCTGGCACCAGGGCTTTGGTCTTTTCTTTCCCCCAGCATGGGATTCTTGAGGAGATATCAATTCTTTGGGATTCACTGTTTCAAAGGGAAGGGTACAAGTCTTAATTTAGACTGTCTCTCCTGATGTCACACTTACAAAATCTCTGACCCTTTACTTGGTCTTACAAGTGTCTGATGGAGTAGCTGGACAAGATAAGGGTTTTTTTTTTTTTTTTTTTTTTCATTTTGGTTTGTTTCTTTTTTAGTTCTGGGCATGGAATCCAAGGCCTTTCACATGCAAGACAGGAATCTGCCACTGAGCTACACCCCAGTCAAGATGGGGAGGCTGGGCACCTCCGTCATGCTATTGTCTGTTTTCCATTTCAGCCACAACCTTGGGGCTAAAGACACCTACTAACCACCATGACCCAAAACACCAGACTCTGAAAGAAGTGAAAAGAGGGACATTTGAGATCCTGGAAGATCTGCACATGCTCCTCAAAGATGTGACTATTCCTTCCCTTTACTAAACTCTCCCCACCCCTTTATCTTTATCCTGGAGTGGAGAGGCTGATCTGCAAACAGAGGCTCCATGTCTTCATTCTTTAGCCACTGAATAAAACTCTTTCCTCACTGGCCACTCAATCACAGATTATGGTCTTTTCTCAGGTGGCAGCAGAATGGAGCCATTGCGGGGGGCGAGGGGGGGTCGTCCATTGCAATGATTAAGGCCAATCAGACAGAGCAGGCAAAACCCAGCCCCACTATAAAGACGAGTGCTGTTCATCGTGAGGAAGCACACTATGGCTGGTCCTTGGTTCTCCTGCCCGTCTCAACTGAGGTGAGGACAAAGCATCAGTACTTCACAGTGTTCAGGGTAAACCTTGGGGTCTAAAAATTATTTATTAAACATTCATTGCATTTAATTTGCTTATTTTCTTTTTTTGTATTTGGGTAGGTGTGCGTTTGTGTGGGGGTGTATACACATGTGTGCGTGTGCATGTGGAAGCCAGGGAAACCTCGGTTGTCATCTCAGACATCATACTTGGAAACAGGGCTTCTCATTAGTCTACAGTGCACCAATTAGACTAGATCAGCTGGCCAGCAAGCTCCAGGGATGCACCCACCACCATCTCCCGTGGGGCAAGATTACAAGTGTGTTCCGCCACAGCTGACTTTGTTTTCCAGTGTGGGTTGTGGGGCTTGAACCCAGGTCCTCCAGCTTCCATGACCAGCATTTTACTGACCGACTGAGCTATGCCTCCAGGACCGACATGATTTTAAACATAAAGTTGTGCGTTGAGTTTGGGAGCCAATGTGCACTCTGCAGTGTGCGGTCTGGCAAGAATTCAAATCCTTACATGGACCATGGCTCAGGTAGGGCATCCTCTGAACTAGAGTATCTCATGAAAGGGCAGCGGCGCCTACCAGGCTGCGCAGGACGAGGGGAGGGGGCCAGTGCACGGAAGCACTGGGGGAAACCCGAAGCAGGGCACACTTCTGCACGCTGTGCTTCCTGCCCCCCAGTGAACCCCAGCGATGCTGCTGCAGCACTGCGATGGGTCATGCAGTGTGGCCTTGTGATTTTATTTCTGAGAGAGAGAACGCGTGTGCCAGGACTTCTTGCCGGCTCTGAACGAACTCCAGACGCGTATGCCCCCTTGTGGGCACGTGCGACATTGCAAGCTTGCGTCTCTTGGAACTTGAAGATTCGAACATTCTTAGGCTCCGCTCAGGCCAGCCCCTTAACCTCTAGGCCATCTCTCCAGCCCCAGTGTGGCCTTGATATTGGTGGATATCCGGGTTCAGTGGGCATCTTCTGGGAGCTCCAGGATCTTGTGTCCCAGAGCAAGGAACCAGACAGTGATGTCAATAGTAGCAAGCAAAATGAGAGAATTTATCGAGAAAGAACACACACTCTCAAATGAATAAATTTTTTAATTTTTTTTAAAAAAGAAAGAACACACGTCCAAGGAAGAAAACTGGCAGAAGCGAAAAGAAAGTTTATTAGCTCAAAGCCAATGTTGTACAAAGGATAGCAAAGAATCAGGGCTTTGGAGTCATTTGCATAGCACCAGCTTTCAAGCATGCTGTTACATGTCTATATGACAAGTCACAGGTCACTTTCAAACACTCTGTAGAATTCCTCTGTGATTGTGCGAGTGGCTCTAGGCAGTTCTGATCAGCCTTTGGGCTGGGAGGGGTTGGTTTTTAGTAGTATTATTTTAAATATAACTAAACTCTTTCCGGTATACAGTTCTATGCCTTTTAACAAACACCCACAGTCACATCACCAACCTCATGGGTGAGCTACTCACCAGTTATTCACTCCCAACTTTCCTCATGATGACCACCCTGCCTCAGTCGTCAGGGAGCAACCAGAGGTCTGTTCTATGGCTCTGTCACTGAGTCTGGTGAGAGCTTCTACATAAACACCAAGAAATGTCACAGATGGCGTTTTCAGTCTCTGGAAGATGTGATCAAGAGTGACCCTGGATACAGGCACTTCAAGCCAAGTTTGCATCAATCAGCCAGTACACCTTCGACATCCACTTGAAAAATGGCCCCATGGGCATGGGAGAGGCGCATCGCTCTTTTGTTTATAAGTCATTCATGAAACACTTATTGATCTTCAAGCCCCCTGCAATAACTCACAGCCCCAGCCTCTGCTACTCCACAAACCAGGCCACTGCACAGGCTTTGAGGATGATAAGGGGGATCTGGCTGTCCCCTCTTCCACACCCGGGTAAGCTGGTCTCCAAAGCCAGCAGAGCATCTCCCACAGCCATGATGCACAGATTCCAAGTGCTCCTGTAGAAGAGAGATGGGGGGATTAAAAGGATGAACCTCCTACTTGAGTTTTCTTTTCTGATCAAATGTTCTCTTTTTCATAAATAACTTCTAGCCCGGTGTGATGGCACATGCCTTTCATCTCAGCATTCGGGAGGCAGAGGTAGGAGGATCTCCAAGAGTTTGAAGCCACCCTGAGACTACATAGTGAATTCCAGATCAAACTGGGCTAGTGTGAGACCTTACCTAGAAAAACAAACAAACAAAATTTCAAAAGTGACTTCCATGTTGGGGACACACGTACAGGAGGTTGTCTCTATGTTCATCTTCAGGTCAGATGGATGGCAGCTTCTTGAGAAGACCCTCTGGGAAAAGGATTAGCGCGTTGATGGAGACTAGAACCAATGTGGTTGGGGACAAAGAAGGTGACATTTGTTTAGGGCAAGTTAGGACTGCAGTCTGGGAAGGCAAGTATTCTAGGGGTGGACATGTGCTATGATGTGTTGGTAGCTTCAAGCCTTGTCCATGAGGAGTCATGGCTGGTGCCAGCAAAAGCAGGTGTTGGTGCAGGAAGGGCTGGGGTGTGGCCTCAGCCTCTGGGGAATTTGGGCCAGGAGTCTGTTGATCAGAAAGGCAGCACAGACCAACAGTCCTCAGGAAGCTGCTGTGGTTTGGGCCATTGCAGAGGCCAGCTCTCATGTGGCAGTGGTGCCGCAGACAGGCTCGACCACAGCCCCATCCTGACTACAGCTGAGGGCCGCCTGAGACCTGGTCTCCGACTGGCTTGCCAAACCCACGCTGACCAAACTCTTTTCTTTGTCACGTATGTGTCCAACACATTGGTCTGAGTTCTGCAGTCACACCCTCAGGGCTGCTGTGATAGCCACAGTGCTTTGGGACAGTCAGCAAGGTTGAGCAGAATGTCCTACCTCTAGCTGGGCAGACAGAAAAGCCCATTGTTAAAAGAAGAGTAATCCCATTACTTGAGATTGTTTTAAAAGGGGGAGGGGCTTGGGCTGGAGAGATAGCTTGGCGATTAAGCGCTCGCCTGTGAATACTAAGGACCCTGGTTCAAGGCTCCATTCCCCAGGACCCATGTTAGCCAGATGCACAAGGGGGCGCACACATCTGGAGTTTGTTTGCAGTGGCTGGAAGCCCTGGAGTGCCCATTCTCTCTCTCTCTCCCTCTCAATCTTTCTCTGTCACTCTCAAATAAATACAAATAACCAAAAAAGCGGGGCTGAAGGGATGGCTTAGCAGTCAAGGTATTTGCCTGCAAAGTCAAAGGACCCAGGTTCGATTCACCAGGACCCACGTTAGCCAGATATACAAAGGGACGCACACATCTGGAGTTCATTTGCAGTGGCTGGAGGCCCTGGCACACCCATATTCTCCCTCCCCCTCCCCTCTTTCTCTCTCTCCTCTTTCTCTATCAAATAAATAAATTAAATTAAATATTTTTAAAAAGCAAAGGAAGAAAAAGAAAGGAAGATATTGGAGATTTCATTTTCATTTCTGGTTTGTCATTGTAGATAAGGAAATTAGGGGCTCTATGTGACACAGGAAACCATATGCACTTGCCTCTTGGCCAGGAGGGACCTGTGTTTGTCAGTTTCTCTACCTCTGTTTCTCACTCCTCTACTGATCAATACTGCCTTCCTCATATTTCCCAGCCTTGGCCTGATGCTCCTATCGCCTTGTCCTTAGTCCCACAAGGAGGGAGGTTCCAAGCACGTTTCTGGATTCTGTGGTAAAGATTTGGAATCAATGAGGAGCCAAGATCTGCAACTGACCTGTGAGACCTCAGCTCTGGGCAGCATCAGAGGAGGCCATGCTTCCTAAGCTCCTAAGGGGCTGGCATTCTGGGATCATGGCAGGGTGAAGAGCCTTCCCCTGAGAAGCAGGGGAGATGCAACTCTTACTTAAGATTACCACTTAGGACTTCTCTGCTTGCTGCTGTGTGGCCTCCAGTGCTGAAGCAATCCAGAAAGTATCTCCCAGAGCAAGGATCCCAGATGTGCTGTTTTGACTTGGAGGCACTTGGAGATCTGCATATGCCGAGTGAGGCTAGCATCTGATACTCTCTTATGCATATTGAGACCACAACCTCCAGAGAGAACTTGCTTGTTTTCTATCACTCCCCCAAATCTCATTGTTTGTCACAGAAAGGATGAGAGATATGACCAGACCCAGAAGGATTTTGTCACAAGATGGTGTCTGTCTCTCAGCACTTTCAAATCACAAATCATTGCAGTCTGATTCCATCTCCCAGGCCCATCCATTCTTTATTTTGTGGGGGGGGGGGGGGGATTTTCGAGGTAGGGTCTCATTCTAGCCCAGGCTGACCTGCAATTCACTATGTAGTCTCAGGGTGGCCTTGATCTCACAGCGATCCTCTGACCTCTGCCTCCTGAGTGCTGGGATTAAAGGCATGCACCACCACGCCTGGCTTCCATTCATTCTTTGTAGTAATCAGTGACTGTCTCTCAGAACTGTCCCTTCTCCCTGATCCCCTATGAAGAGCATGGGAGAACCTGCACTCCATTGGGGTTCGGGTGACTGCGCTCATGGGGTCCTCTCCCACCAATAGCTCACCCACATCTTTGCTCTGCACATGCACCTGTTGTCAGCTCGTTGCAGCGCGTCTTCTGGGTGAGGGAGACTTCCTCTGCAGCACTGTCCCTGGGCTCGTCTCCACACCTCTGCCGCAAAATGGGATGACGCAGAATGTTCTCGTCATTTGCAGGCTGGTGAGGATGCAGGATCCATGAGTCAGAAAGCCCTGGGAAAATGCCCTGCCCAGGCCAGGGTCTGGAATTCCCCACCGAGGCTCAGCTGAGGCCTGGATGGATGCACCACATCCACACCACCTCCCACTTCCTTCTGTTGAGACTGGTTCTCTCCCCCACTGAAAGCCCACCTGCATGCCAGCCTGGACCATCCTTCATCTTGGAAAGCCCCTGTATCACCATGAACACACACTCTGGTATCTAAATTTCATTGCATGTTCCAGCACCCTGAGTGGAACTTCTGCATAGCCCCCAGGTCAGAGGAGGGGGGGCATTCTCTTGTCCCTGGTGACTGCTGGACTTCTTCCTTCCCTTCCTTACAGACCCTGAGTCATCTGTTGGTCTGTTAGTGCCACTCTCTGCTCCTCTTCCTCTCTGCATTCTTCCTTGTCATTCCGGGGAACTTCAGCACCTACATGGCCTGCCTAGAGCACACTGTCCCTCAGCCCCGTCACCTCCCTTCTCTGCACGTGTCCTTGCAGAACCTGCCCAGTTCTTGTGACAGCTTGTCCTCTAAACCACCCCAGCCTTTTTCTCACACAGCTAATCCTAACAAACTGCCTCACGGAGACCAGTGGCCTTTGACTCATATGTTTCCTTAAAATCCAGGGACATGTCTTTGGGTGAACACAGCCCTTAGCCACTGGCTGTGGTGTGAGACCCAGGCAGACCATGTCAACCACTGGTGCCTCAGGTTCCTCAGCACTGGCATGAGATGGTGGTAAGGACACACACACACACGTGAGAAGTGATATGAAAAGTGTGCACTGCCTTGGGTGTCACCGAGCTCAGTGGCAGAGCAGTGGGTCCCTCTTTCCCTTCCTGCCCATAGCTTATCCAGTCTCCATACCAGGCTCTTTCAGTGGTCTGGCCCACATGCTGACTTGAAGTAGAATCTTTACAGTAGATTGTTCAGCCATTTATGATGAGCAAAGCTGTGTTCTCAGGAAGCTCCAAGAGTGAGACTTGGGCCAAAAACTCCAGGAAGTTTCCTGGAAGGCAATGACATGGAGGGTTTTCTCCATTAAAATGACAGAAGGGCGTTAGAGGTGACTAACTTAGCAGCTGCCTCGGACCTCAACAGACCAGGCTGATATTTTGACCTCCCCAGACCTCAGAACTAGAGAGAGCAGTTAAAGTTCCCAGACAGGCAGTTTTAACTGGCCTGACAATGAAGAACCCTTTGCCTTCATCCTTATGCAAAAGACGTGACCTCATATAACCTGCCCCTGGGGCTGGTGTGGCTAGTGGAAGGCCATTTTTCCAGCATGCCAGCTTTGGACCCTGTGAACATACACACCATCCCTCCTTCACTGCGTATAAATGTGTACGTCTCTGACCTCTGTTTCAGTTGTCTGCTTTCCACATTTAATTAAGAAATACCTTTGACCCATGCATATTATTTTGCTAAACAATATGTAAAAAAAAAAAAACTCACCACCCACTGAATGGTTGAAATTAACACAACTTTCTTGGGTTCTGAGTGAGGGAGGGAGAGGAGCTTGCAGTAAGGGTGGTCTATGACAACTGCCCAGGAGGGTCTTTTCTTGCCTTGACCACAGGGTACACACAGGTCAGTGTTCTCTGGACTGTTGGTGGCTTCATGACGTTCATAGCTGTCACCTGCTTTCACTGGGTCCACCCGGTTCTGAAATGGATGAGAATTCTGGGCTGTCCTGCAGAGTCTTCTCCGGCAGCGGTTCTGAACGGCCGAAACTTCCAGCCCCTGCACTGGCCAGGGACAGAGGCTTCGGGTTTCTGTGGGAGCTCTGGACTGTTGCTCGGGCAAAGGGTAACTATAGCAGTCTCGGGGCAAAGATGGTTGGGGACTGGGAATCTTCTGCGAGCAAGACAGGAGAATATTAGGCACCAGGACACCCCTGCAAACCTGTTCTGCCTGCTGGCCATCCTTTGGGCTGTAGATGCTGTCCTAAGGATGAAGAAAAGGTCAGAAGGGCAGGCACACAGGGTCTCCTCTTTGGTCTGTAGGGGTGGAAAGAGGTGTCATCCCAGCACATACAGGCTTATCTTGGGCCTTGAAGCCATCCTTCCTACTGTATGCCTGCCATTAGAGTAGATAGTACATCGCCACAGATTCATTAAACTTGCGTCCCAGGATAAGGCTCACGGGTATCACACGGGTTAAATCCCACCAACTCCATGACTGCTCCCCTCTGGGGAGTGTCTCTTCAGGATTACTTGAACCTCTATCGCCTTGCTGGAGCCGAGGGTACTGTGGACCTCAGCTCTGGGTCAGCATGTAGCAAGATGCTGATGGGTTCCTTTAACCCTTCTGACAGGAGGTCAGGAACACAATATCACCCCTCTACAGTCTGCTGTTTCGGCTCCCACAATGTAGTATATTGAAATGCAAGGGTCCTCGTGACCATATGGTGAGACCAAATGCCCTGCTGGAGTGGGGGGCATCATATCCTCAGTGCTGGAAAACTTCTGGGGAAAATATATGTTTAAGTACTGCAGTACCTCATCAACATCTCTCCTGGCATAAATCTGCAAGCCAGGCCAAAGTCAATGAGGAGGAGGACCTTGCCCATTAAATCCAGCATGACGCGGCAGGCTTGATGTCTCAGTAAGCTATCCCTTGCTTGTGACAGTAGGACATGGCATCCAGAACTTCCCTGAAAATTCCACAGGCTTTGTCCTCCTCCAGGTAGCAGCCCCCTCCCAATCCTTGGGGATATTCCACATGACCTCTCTCTGGCAATTCCAGAACTTGGTAGGTCTTCTTTCCTGTTTCAATAACCTGGAACCGTAAGACAATGCTCAGGTGGTTGGTGGGCTTCAAAATACCCACTTTAGCTGCTGCTTTAAAGAATTCCTTGTCCTGTCCTCCTCGCCCAATACTTTGATGGCAACCAGAACACCTGTGAGACAGCGGCAAGCTCAGCTCACTTTGGAACAGGCGCCCCAGCCTATGAGGCCCACGTCACATACTGAGTCCGCAGGGTCTAGTCATCCTGATGACACAGCGTAGCAAGGCTGCAGATGCCTAATAAAAAGATAAAGAAAAGAAAGTCCAAAATAACGAAATAAAACTAACAAAAGAAAGTAAAATAAAAAAATACTAAAAACCAAACCAAACAACAAGAAAACCCAGAAATCCTACATCACAAATACCCAAACAATCCGTCCCACAGTCCACCCCCCCCCCATGTGCTGTGCCTGATGCTCCAGGGTGACGGACATGTCCTTACATTTGAAATCCTTTTATTTATTTCTAAATCCACAGTGTTGGCAAGACAAATTGCAGAGCAGTTCTCATGCCGTGAGGTGTTTACTGTTTCAGGACCCCAGACTTTGTCAGGCCAGGGGATCCAACATCATGCTTACACACAAAGAGGCACACACACACGTGTGTGCATGTGTTATGAGTACAGCGGTATGTATGTACACATGGGTATGGATGGATACATGTACACTTGTGTGTGCACAGACATGTACATAGGCCCATCCACCCCATGCTGAGTGCAGTCTTTCAGTGTATACTTGGTGAGTGCTGGCTGCAAGTTAAGGGTCCTGGGAAGTGGACACTGGTGTGCAGGCACTTCTGGCCACACTCTGAGCGTCCACTTCAAAAGAAGGGGGAGGGGAAAGCAGACAAGAAGCTCTGCAGCCCAGCATCCCCCTCTGAGTTATTCAACTCACATACAAATGGCCAGGCTGCCATTTTCTCACTGAATGTGTGATTTTCTGAGCAGGCCATGGCCTTGGAAAGGAAAAGAGTAATCATCATCATCATCACCTTCATCTTCATCATCATCACCACATCATCATTGTTGATCCTTTCCTGATAAGGTCTGGAGGACTCCCTAATAGTTCAGGACTCTGGGAGTTCAGGGCTCTGGGTGTTCACCAGAAAGCTTGTCATCTGCTGGGGGAAGTTATAAGTCATGGTGTCCCTGCTGGGTAGCTCACCTTGTTCTTTAAATTTTTTTTGTTGTTTATTTTTATTTATTTATTTGAGAGTGACAGACACAGAGAGAGAGGAAGAGGCAGATAGGGAGCAAGAGAATGGGCGTACCAGGGCCTTCAGCCCCTGCAAATGAACTCCAGATGCATGCACCCCCTTGTGCATCTGGGGAATCAAGCCTCGAACCGGGGTCCTTAGGCTTCACAGGCAAGCACTTAACTGCTAAGCCACCTCTCCAGCCCATCACCTTGTTCTTTAATGAGAAACCTTTAATGGGCAATCAATCATCTTAGGACACTTTTATACTTAGAACACAGTTATAAGTAGAGACAATCCAGCATACTTTTAAAACCCCTGAATTCAGCCTTCAGATAGTTTCCCACTTTTCAGGGGCTCCCATCCACGTTAATGGATGCTTTACTACTTGTACTAAAGTCTACTATTTCTTTCTTTGCTGTCGTGCTGATTCCCATGCAGTAAAGCATGCACTCCTCATATGCCCACCTTGTGGACTGCCAAGAGCTCTGGGGGACATCTCTTTGCTGCTCCCTATGTAACAATCTGTCCCAGCTGAGCTCACCAAGAGCAGAACTGCTCCCTCATGTTTCAGTAGGACTAAAACTTTTGCACTATGATAAAAATCATGCAGAAGAGCAAAGCTGAGCTTTGGGGACTGTGAAGGGCTTCCTAGCTAAACCTTGTGGTACTCACACTTGTGCTGAGCACACAAGGACACACACACCCACACATGTGTGTACAAACCATGTAATGAAGCTCTGTGACATTGCTTGGATTTCTCAAGGCATAATCTATGACACTAATATTTCAAATTTATTAGTTATTGCTACCAGACAGTATACACAAATCTAATTGTGATATCAGCAACTGAGAGGCATTAGGTTGGTTAGAATAAGGTTTTCAATATTCCTGAAAAGCTACATCGTTGTTGATTGAGTGCCATCATTTTGAATGTTAAATGGAGTCTCCATGATCACAGGATTAGTGGTACAGCATATACCAAACAAAAAAATGGGTGGAAATTATACAAGAAGTCACAGGATATTCTATATTAATAAAAGGTTCAATAGAGGGCTGAAGAGATCACATAGTAGCTAAGGCACTTGTCTGCAGAGCCTGAGGACCCAGGTTTGAATCCCCAGTACCCACATAAGCCAGATGCACAAGGTGGCACAGGCATCTGGAATTCACTGGCAGTGGCTAGAAGCCCTGACACACCCATTCATTCTCTCTCTCTCTCTAATAAATAAATAAAATATAAAAAATAAAGATTCAATAGAACAAAGAGATAAAAATATGTACATATATCTACATATCACCACACTTCAGCACAAGCAAGATAAAGAAAGAATCCAAAACAAAGACATAGCTGAAGGCAGCGGATTTCACTCCAGCAGTGTTTGCAGACCCAAGAGCCCGCTTTCTGGGTCTTGAATGTCACTGAGGATGCACCCTGTCTCAAAATCAGTAGCTGGAAGGCCCAGAAGTGAAACTGCAGGACTCAAGGTTTCAGGATCCTGGAGTTCCTGCTACCCACTGCCTCACCCAAACACCAGAAAGCTGACATTGTAGGAGGACATAGTTGTACTCAAGCCCAAGCTGGGGGAAATGGGAGAAAAGCTGCCTGTCTCAAACAAAAGAGCATTCCCCATTTTCCAAAAGGGAAAGGTCTCGGGGAGCAGGGGTATTGGGGTGATAGGTAGATGATTCAAACACTTGGCATTTTCTGTCTCCAGACATGTTCTATGACCTCTTTGACCAGCAGATCTGAGGATGAAGGTTTACACTATCCCTTCCTTTAAAATCGGCTTCTGCCCTCACCTCCTGTGTCCACAATTAAGGGAAGGGACGACTATATCACGACTTACACCCTTCCTTGGATTCTGAAATTCAATGTCAAAGAGGAAGCACCTCCTTAAGATTAAAATACTACTATGAAAGGGTAGTTACAGATTAAAAGGCGGCAGCATGACTTTGTGGAGTCATCAAAGGGAAGGCTATTCCATCCTGGTAGAGATGTCTTTTTTTTTTTTACATTGTTTTCCTTTCTTTCTCTCTTTCTATCCTTCCTTCTTTCTTTCTCATCTCCTCTATTACATGTTTTTTGTTTGATTGTTCATTCGTTCACTCATTTGTTTCTTTAGGGTGTGTGTGAGAGAGAAAGAAAGAGAGTGTGTGTGAGAGAGAGAGTGTGTGTGTGTCAAAAGAATGAGATCTGACTTGCATCTTTGGCCCTGCATGGAGACAAGATGTGCTGAACTGCAGGAAGATAATAAGAGTCCCATCTAGCAGGACCCTTCTGCTAAAGAACAAAGACATACCACTCTTCCCTCCCTTAAGAGGCACTGTATAGGGCTGGAGAGATGGCTTAGCGGTTAAGCGCTTGCCTGTGAAACCTAAGGACTCCAGTTTGAGGTTCAGTCCCCCAGGACCCACGTTAGCCAGATGCACAGGGGGTGCATGCATCTTGAGTTCATTTGCAGTGGCTGGAGGTCCTGACGTGCCCATTCTCTCTCTCTCTCTCTCTCTCTCTCTCTCTCTCTCTCTCTCTCTCTCTCTCCTCTCACTGTGAAATAAATAAATAAAAATAAACAAAAAAAATTTTAAGGGGACTCTACAGTGAGGTGGTCAGGGCATTGTATAAAATGGTCCACAATGTGCTTGGTAGGGGACTGAGTGCTTGGACACCCCACAAGGTGTTGGGCAGGGGCAAGCCCTGAACTCAAGGGTGTCACCCACATGCTGACATGCTGAGGAGGTGCAGGGCCTAAAATACCCACAAAATGATTCCCTGGAGCAGGTTCAGGGCCCAGGATACCCCAGAATGTTGAGCATAGAGCAGGTTCAGGGCCCAGGATACCCCCACATGATGCCCTAGAGCAGGTTCAGAGCCCAGGATACCCCTGAATGATGCCCTAGAGCAGGTTCAGAGTCTAGGATTCCCCAAATGATGCCCTAGAGCAGGTTCAGATCCCAGGATTCCCAATATAATGCCCTAGAGCCTGTTTAGGGTCCAAGATGCCCCACAATGCTGGCTCAGGGCAGGTCCACTTCTCAGGCTGTTCTCACATAATGAAATCAGGACAAGACCAGTAGCCAGGGCACTGTCCACATGATGAGTACCCAGGAGGATGTTGGCATACTTCTCCCAGGTAACACTCAAGTGTCAGGGAGCCACTGGTATTTTGGTCCCTAGGGCAGGCCCAGTGTTCTGGGGGCCACCCAGTTCAGAGAGTCAGTACTAAGGTAATCACAGACTCTGGCCCCAAAGATTTACCCAATATCAATGGAACAAGCACAGGTTGGCCCAGGTAAATTCTAGTACATACTGGGTGCCCTCATGTTTCTACCTGATTCAGCCCAGGATCCAAGGGAAGGCCTGATGCTCTACTGAAGGTTAGGCTCAGTGCACAGGAGCCCACTCCCTCACCGCCCCAGTGCAGGGGCAGTGCCAATGGACAACAAGCACATTGCCATCTAGGCAGGCTCAGTACCCAGGAAGTGGTTTTGTAAATTTTTCCTGGCTAGGCAACCAGACATCTATTCACTCCAGATGATCACTAATTACAGACCAAAGAAATGACTCCACCAAAACCTAATGGGGGGAACCAATGAGTATGATGAGGGTTACTTACAGGAAATCAAACAGGAGTTATTTAAAGGATCGCGGGCACCTTGTAAGTGGCCACAACACCGAAGATAATGTCTCTTTCTCCCAGCAACCACGAATGGCACATATACCCTCAAAGCGAGGACACCTCGTGAGTTGCTCCCTTCAGCAACAGTTAACTGCTCATATATTCCCTAAGAAAGGCAGAGCCTCCTGAGCCCCTCCCCCCAGCAGCAGTTAACTGCCTGTTTTATGCTGTGGGAGAAGCAGGGCCTCATGTGCACCACACCTATCCATGACAGAACATTGATAAGCTGAGCTCTGTTCAGGGTTCTTGCTAGTATCACACCTGCTGAGAGCTGAAGAGGGCAACAGCCAGTCTTGCCCAGAGCATAGCATCGTTCAACAGGACCAACCACACACTGCCCCATGGCAGGCCCTGTACCAAGGGAGCTTATCAGACGTTGATCAGTACACATGGGGCTGCTCACACCCTGCTCCCAAGTGCAGGCCCCACACCACAGTGACCTCACAGTAAGCAGGACCCATCCCCCTTGCCCATGAGACCTCTAGAGCAGGCCTTGTACTCGTGGGCCACACGGCACGCGGCTCTCGGTATAAGTTCTGTCCCCAGGAGCTACGCTCATGTTCTGGCCAGTTCTGGCCAAGTTCCCATGCTTCCCCTCAGGCAACTACCAAGAAAGCTGACCACACGGGGCTGGGTCAGGTCCAGTACCTAACGGACGGCCTCATGCCTCCCTCCAGGACAGGCCCAGTATGAAGGAGATAGCCTGCATTCTAACACTCAGGCCAGGTCCAATCCTCAGGGGAGCACGTGCAGACTGCCCCCTGGGACGGCCACGTACTCAAGGAGCTGCGAGCAGGCTGGCTCCATGTCAGGTTCAGTAGACAAAGGGCCCATTGCACACTGACCTCGGGGCATACCCAGTACCCAGATGGCTAACCTGTACCCAGGCCCCAGGGAAGGTCCAGTACCCGGTGGGTTGACTGCATTTATGTAGGGGCTCTACGGCATGCTGATCTCAGGGCAGGCCCAGTAACAAGAAGACTGTGTGACATCTTCTCCAGCGCAGGCCCAGCTCCTAGGGAGCTGAGCACCTGCTGATCTTAGTGCAGCCCAGAACTCAGGAGTCAACCGCACGCTGTCCCCAGAGCAGGCGTGTTTTAGGAACTTCTCTTGAAGTGAAACATTCCCTCTTGTAGCGGGAGGGAGGCTCATAAGACCCAGGATATGGGGCTAGGGAGATGGCTCGGTTGACAAAGGACTTCGCACGCAGGCGTGAGGACCTGAGTTTGGCTCCCCATCTGGAATGAAAAGGCTGCGCGTAGTGGTGTGCGCTTGCCGTCCCAGCGCGGAGAGGCCGAGAGAGCTCTGCAGCCTGCTGGCTAGCCTGGCCCAGCTACGTTGTTGAGCTCTAGGTTCAGGGTTAGACTCTGTCCCACTAATTCAGGCGAAATGCAAACTGGAAAGAGACGGCCCAGCTTACACACACGCAAGGTGTAGGAAGTCAATGAAACTTCAAAGGTTTAGGGTGCTTCTGGCATTGAAGAGACCCACGAGTCCCCTCTGCAAGGTTAGATACGCAGTAAACAATTGCAGGGGGGCCACTGACTGCTAAGCTGCTGCATGTTACACAGGGAGGGACAGGTGTGCAGCTCTCATGGGGTCCCTCACGCTGCTGTGGGATTTATGGTGACGTAACTGCTTTGAGTCACCCATATCCTTCTAAGTAAATTTTCACCCACACTCCTGTAAGTGACTCATATAAACTCGTTGGTTCACTAGGCTCAACTTGTGTGGAATCCTTGCTTCGGTGTGTTGTCAGTGCCTTATGGATTGAACAGACGACATTTGTTCACATCTCCTCTGAAAAAGTCACACAACAGCAGGCCCAGTACACAGGCTGCGCCCAGGTCAGACCCAGTACTCAGGATGCACCCACATGCTGACATCAGCCCAGGAGCAGAGACAAGAAGGCCAATCACAAGCTGGCCTTGGGACAAACTCATTATCCAAGGGCTCAGTTTCAAACTGACTCCATCCCAACGATTTTTAATGAAAAATTACCAAGCACCATCCCTATGTACTGAGGCCCCGTACAAGTGAGCTAACTCCAGGCTTCACTCAAATGTAGGCCCAGGACCTGCAGCAATGATTTCAGGCCAGGCACAATACTCAGGAGCCACCCACACAGTGTCCCCAAGGGTTGGCCAGGTACTCTGAGGCTGATAGCAAGCTGACCCCAAAGTTGGCCCAATACATCTGGGGTGACAACACTGACCACAGGTCAGTAACAAGGGTATTGTTATCTGACCCTAGGGAAAGCCCAATACCTGGGGGCTGACTGCATGCTGCACCCAGTGGAGGCCAGGTACCCAGTGGACCAGACAAAATGTGGCCTCTGTTCAGGGACAGTATTTATGGACTGATCACAAGATAACACACTGCCCCCAGTATGGGCCCCAGTACTTAGGGCACACAAGCACAAGGACCCCAGGTTGGCCCAGTACCTACTAGCCTCATGAGGCCAGGCATACTAATGAGGGAGTCACCCTCATACTGCCCTCAGGCCAGACATGATACCAATAAGGTCCCCTACACAATACTCCCTCTTAGGGTGATTTCATGTTGTCTCTGGACCAGGCCCAGTACCCAGGGGTCTGCCTACATGGTGCCACACAGAGTAGACCAGCTACCCACCGAGCTGATATCAAGCTGACTCCATTTCAGATCCAATACCCCGAGACACAATGTACACTGCTCTCCCAGTGCAGGTGGGCACTCCGAGGGCTGACCACTGGCTCCCAAGGGAGGATTCATATCCAGGGAGCTGACCGCAGGCTGCCCAGTGCTCAGGCTCAGTGTTCAGTGGTATATTCAGGACTTAGGGGGCTGATCCTGTGCTGCTGCCTGTGTAAGCCACGTTCCTCGGGGCCACTCATACACTGGCCCTGATTGTAGTCCCAGTGTCCAGGGGACAGCTGCACATTGTCTTCTCGCACAGGACCACTACCTAGGAGGCTGGCTACAAGCTGTTCCTAGGAAAGGCCTCATACCCAGGAGGCTGACCTCACACTGTCCCCAAAGAGAGCTAATTCCTAGAAGTCAGAGTGCATGCTGACTCTCAGCCAGGCCCAGTACCTAGGTGGGTTGACCAGATGTTGCATCCCAGGGCAGCCCTAGTCCCAGAAAGCCAAGCAGACCGTGGCCTCTAGTCTACTACTCAGGTGCTCTTAACAGGTTGGCCTCAGGTCAGGTCCAGTACCAGGGTGAATCAGGCACAATGTGCCCCAACTTCAGGCCCAATATCACTGGATCAACTCAACACTGGCTAACAAGAGAAGATCAGTAATCAGGGATTCAATTTTAGGATCCTCACTGGCCAGGACCAGTACTCACACAGTGAGGGCCCCCCTCAAACATCTACCCAGTTCAATCTTGTACCTAGGGGCTGCCTGTATGCTACCCCCAGGGAAGGCCCAGGTCCAGGAGGTTGAATGCACGGTGTTCCCAGACCATGCCTAATCCACAGAGGCCTGACCATAGGTTGCACCCAGGTAAGACCCTGTATGGGAGATGGGGGGCAACGTAAAGTTTACCAGTAAGTCAATTGGAGCTATGCAGAGTGAAGGATGCAGATGGAACCATGGCCTGGCTCCTGGCTCCTAAGCACTGACCTCCTCCAGGAGCAGACACTGACCACACGGGCCCCTGGGCCCCAGGCATCCACAGGAACGAGTGACCCATGAGCTCCCCGTCCTGCAGTTGCCCCTGTCCCTGGTGTGCAAGCAGAGCCAGGAGGGTGGCCAGTGCTGACCAGGACTTTCCTCAGAGCTGCACAAATGCTCTGAACAGAACCATGTGTGAAAGGAACTCAAACCCAGGAGGGGTGGGAGATGGGGGCTTGGGGGCTGGAAGGCTGCGGCTTCCTTCTGCAAGTCAGCCCGGGTTATTTGATTCCTGGGGCTACAGGACTCCCCCCCACCCCTTTGCCTGTGTATTTCTCTGGTCACAGTACAATTTCCGCATCCAGAGCTGCAGAGCTTGTGAGGAGAACTGTGTGCACGAGGTGGCGCTGTGACGTAAGAAGAAGCTTGGCTTCGCGAAGTCTGGTCAAGGTGCCCACCCTAGTTCACAGTCCTGCGCTGAGGCGATCCTTCTAGCTTCTCCCCCATGCCCGGGAGCTGGGACTTAAGGTCGCTGCCTGCCTAACTGCACTTGCCAAGCTCTGCTCAGAGTCCCTGGGACTTCTGACAGCTGCATCCTGGGCCAGTGCGTGGGCATCGCCCTCACCGTGCGTGGACTTGCTCCAGTCCCTGGGTCCCTACAGTGATGGCAGAATGTCGGCATCCTGGCTCTCTCTTGGGGAACATAGGTCTCTGTAAGACAGGGGGTTCCCTAAAGTACGAAAAACCTTGAAATTGAGCCCACAGATAAACCGTCAGGGTTCAGACCCTCAGTCTTCCAGTCTGGGCCTTTGTGGCAGAGGATCTGGCCATCTTGGGCAGTGTGGGCATCTACTGGTGTCTCTGCCTAGTGCACACTCAGTCATCCTCTCACCCTGGAAGGTTGGAGACGCAGGACACAAGGTGGCGACGCCAGTCTCCATCCATGAGCACTGGCATGCCATGTCAGTCTGGAGGGCCTAAGGGTGGGTCTGAGGTCACTCTCAGATCAGGAGGCGACACTGGCTGTTGGCAGAAGGTTCCTTCATGTTGCCCCCAGGAGACTGCGTGTCTTCCTCACAGCACTGCGGTGGGCTCCCTCTGTCCCCAAGAGCACCAGGTGGAAGCCCATCACCATTTACTACTTATCCCTGAAACTTACTTAGCTTCACTTCTGCTATAGCCGCAGACTCACCCAGATTCCAAGTGGGGGAAAACAGAAATTATTTCTGGAAGGGCAGTCTAAGTGTCGCACAGTAAGAAGACACGTGGGATGGACAGTGTTGTGACCCCTTTGGGAAATAATCTGCTTCCAATGGGCCCACAAAGAGGAAAGGTGTAACCCTCTCTCTACAGGATCCGGTGCTCACTCCTGTAAGGGACACTGTGCTCACCCAGTGCACATGATCTGTGCCCCACCAGGTTGTGCTGGGCCAGGGCCAGGGTCAGATGACAGGCAGTGTAAGCACAGGCTCTGTGCTCTGAGCTCAGGAGGGGTGACCATATCCCGTCTCACTCTGTGATTCTGGGTGACCAGGTGGTGTGGAGGTGCACAAGGGATGGATGGTGGCTGCAACGGACCTGAGTGAAGGGCTTCCATTCTGGGTGTGGGCAGAAAACTTCCTCCCTTCATCAATCATGCTCCTTTCATCCTTTCCTCTCCCGCCCATGGATTTGAACGAGAACCTGTGCTCCCCTTGTTTCTGTTGACCTTCTTGGTCCCCAACAGCAGCCAGGCCCCTGGAGTGGGGTAGGGGAGGGGTTGAGAAGCTGAAGGAGAAGAGAATTGGGGAGACTTAGAGGGAAAAACCCAGTATTAAACGATGCTTACGCTCAGCTAGATTTCCTGGGCATGAGCTGTCTCCAGTTGTAGGGTGAGGACACAGAGGAGACAAGCAAAGCACGGAGCTTCTGGGCACTCACAGTGGGTGCAGGCTCAGGATGGGCTCCAGGGGCTGGCGGGCACCACAGGAGACATCTCCTGGATGCTGCTGCCTCATCTGTCCAGGGCTGAAACAATTCTCCACATTTAGGACTTAGTGGGTCATATCAGCCTCCCAGCCCCATGCAGACTACTCTCCCCTTCTCAAAGTGCTTAACCACACCTACATAATCCTTGTTGTCCCATGAACTGGCATATTCATGGGTTCCTGGGTAGGATGTGGACATCTCTAAGGGTCACAGGTCCTCATGTTGCATGGGTAGACCCTTGTCTGGAGCCAGATCTCATGCTCGGAGCAAGGGAGGAGACTGTGAGTTCACTTGGGGCTGGACTTATCCATCTCCCATGTGAAGTTTCCTTCATTTCTGTTCATTTTAGGTAAACTGGATTACAGAGGCACATGCTCCTGTCAGCTCTTTCGGTTGGGTGTTTTATCCAGAAGGAGTAGGTAAGTACAGCTTGCCTCATCACCTCTGCTTCTGACCACCTCCTTGTTAATAAGCACAGGGGTATCTTCCCGTGGACACCTGTAACTCCGAGGTGTCTTCCATTTGGTTCCAAGCTGACATTGAACTGAGGGTGATGAATGTTTCTCAGGGTTTTCTTTATACACCACCATTTTCTGCAGCTTTCGAGTAAAATTTCCAGACTGCAACTTGTGGGCCACACTAGAACCATCTTGAGTCACGCCCTCTGTGAGGGTGACTGGGCCATGGATTTCACTCCTTCCCACCATGCCCCCCAGCCACATTCCCTAGTGTCCAGGTGTCCACTGTGGGTGTTCCCCCAACCACAGGAGTGTCCCAGTGGGCATGGTCTGGGTTCTCGTCTGACATCCTGGGATCCTCTGGTCCTGCTGGAAGGGATGCACGGGGGACCTGGCTCTTTACTTTCTCCCCACAGCATTTCATTTTACAAAAATTTAAGCTTCTCCAAAAAGTTGGAAGAACTCTTTAGTCCCCCTTCCCATGCCAACATGCCCACCCTACAGTTATCTTCACATTTGCTTCATTCTTTTCCATCCATGAATCTATCTATCGTGCCGTTTGGGCTGATCTCAAAGTAAGCTTCTTCAGTTGGGCTTGATGTCCCTCATGTTCAGCCGGCTCGAGGCTGGTTTGTTCTGTTCTAAGTGCCCCAAAGACAGGGAGCTCACTAACCACCCCCAAGTCCTTCTGCTGCTCCTGGCTCTCCTCTGTGCCAGGGATTCAGTGACCGACTCAGTTCTCCTGTTCTGACTTCAGGGCTATTTGAGAAGCAGTGGTTCCTGTTCACTGGAGCCCTGTGCAGGTTTCCTTAGCTCCCTGGCAGTACCTGTCGCCATTGCAGGCTCTGAACCCAGGTATCCAAGCTTTAGCTGATGCCTTTTAGCAGCTACGAAACGACCATATCCACTGTCTGCTCAGGACCATGCTGTGGGAGACACTGGAAAATCTGCACTCAGGTCCTTGATGTGTAACTCTCCTTGAAATGACTGGCTGGCCTAAAATGGCAGCCAGAGTGTTGGCATCTTTTGGGAGTAATCCTGACACATTTGACTGGAACAAGGACCCCGTGTTTATCCTGAAGGAGGCGCACTAGCCTCTTCATGTATCCCCAGGCTCCTGCTGGCCATCTGCAGAGTGGGTGTCTCTCGAGATGGGGGTGGTGTCTCCTCAGAGGCTGGCTCAGTTCAGTCAGTGGCCTTTGTAGCTTCCCCCTGTGCCTGTGCAAGTCCATGGACTACCAGGGGATTTGGTTCCTGGCCAAGTCCCTGGGGAGTGGCATCACGAGAATTCATGCAGCCACCCCATCTAGCCATCCTTCTTTGCACAATTTCCTTTCTCCCTACCCAAAACTAAGCTGATCTTTAAATTATTTTTAAAGCAATTGTCTTCCAGATGTTTGTTGCCATTTTCTACAGAATGGAGAATGAGGAATTTCACACTCTGCTTTTGCAAATGAAGTCATAAAAAGCAGAGGGAGGGTTGGAGAGATGGCTTAGCAGTTAAGTGCTTGCCTGTGAAGCCTGAGGACCCCAGTTTGAGGCTCGATTCCCTAGGACCCACGTTAGCCAGATGCATAAAGAGGTGCATGCGTCTGGAGTTCCTTTGCAGTGGCTGGAGGCCCTGGTGTGCCCATTCTTTCTATATCTATATATATCTGTCTCTTTCTCTGTCTGTACCTCTCAAATAAATTTAAAAAAAAAAAGCCGGGCATGGTGGCTCATGCCTTTAATCCCAGCACTAGGGAGGAAGAGGGAGAAGGATCACCACAAGTTCTAGGCCACCCTGAGACTACATAGCGAATTCCAGGTCAGCCTGCACTAGAGTGAAACCCTACCTCAAAAAAAAAAAAAAAAAAAAAAAAAAAAAAAAAAGCAGAGGGAGCAGTGTTGATCACAAATGGCTTATTAATACTCATGTAGATGTCCAGCCTGGGAGAGTGTAGCTTTCTTTGATTTCTCTGTGCTCTGTGGGGTTTGGCTCAATGACTCTTCTTGAATGAACTCTTGTAAAAGCTTTAATTAACTTTGCCAGTGTCAGTGTATTTCATTACCTTCAGTGGCACTGATCTTCCCTGGTGACCAATTTGCTCCCTTGTTCTCAGGCTGTCAGCGGCAGGCAGATGCCCTGCTCCACGGTAGCTGGGCTTGGTGGCTCTACAGTGGTTCTGGCTGGAGGCAAGTCCTCACCATACAAAATGATGGTGGTGGGGTGGCGTTCACCTAAAACCTAACACTTGGTAGTCTGATGCTGAGGCCAGCTTGGCCTATATAGTCTACAAAGTGAATTCCAGGCCAGCCTGGACTACAGACTGAGACAATGTCTCAAAAAATAACCACAAAAAGCCAGGTGTGGTGATGCATACCTTTAATCCCAGCACTTGTGAGGCAGAGGTAGGAGAATTGCCTTGGGTTCAAGGCCACCCTGAGACTACATAGTGAATTCCAGGTCAGCCTGGATTAGAGTGAGAACTACCTAGAAAGACAAGACCAAAAGTATATTTTATAAATTATTTAGGGCAAGAGAGATGGCTTAGCAGTTAAGGCACTTGCTTGCAAAGCCTAAGGACCAGGTTCAATTCCCCAGTACCCATGTAAGCCAGATGCACAAGGTGACACGTGTGTCTGGAGCTTGCTTACAATGGCTAGAAGCCCTGGCACACCCATTCTCTCTCTCTTTTTCTCTCTCTCCATTTTTTTTTTTTTTTTGTGTGTGTGTGTGATGCCTCTTCCTCTCAAATAAATAAATATAAAAATAATAAACAAATAAGAGATTTTTAAAAGTTTTATTTAATTTGCATTTGACATAAAGCAATTGTATGCATTCACAGGGCACAAGCACTGTGACATTTTCACCCCATACGTATTTTGTAATGATCAAAGCAGAGCATTTGGCACATCACCCAAACATTTTTCAGTGGGATAAGAATGCTCAAGAGCCACTGAAAATGAACAAAGGATTAGAATTCACATTTCTCAATGGAAAACATGCAAGAAAAAAGTGTCATCATCACTAATCATCAAGGAAATGCAAATGACAGCCATGGAGCAATGTCATCTTACCCAAGTAGAATGGTCATCACAAAGTGACAGATGCTAGACTTTTATACACTGTGCAGGTTCCTCTAAATATTAAAAATAGGACTACTGTATTTACCCAGTCATCAAACTATGGGGCACATACCCAAGGTGAAGGGCATCACGATGTCCATGTAGACATCTGCACTGCCAGGTTTATTACAGTGCTATTCATGGAAGCTGAGTTATGCAGTCAACCACTGTCCATCAGCAGATGACAGAATTTTAAAACTGCATGTGAGTTCCTCAAAACTAAAAACAGACCTGCCAGATGCCTATACAGACCCTGCTGGGGCACGGTTAGAGGAGATGAGGTGGGTGGGTTTACAAGCATTTCTTCCCACTCCTGTGTAGATGCCAGGGGCAGGGAGGGGTCTCCCTGTCCTCCTTCCTGGGCACCATAGATCACATTATCTGCAGAATGTGTTATGTCACTGAAAGAGGACTGCCTCCTTGTTCGATGATGTTCAACAGGATGTGTGTAGCGGGAATGTTGCCTTCCCCTTTCGATGGAGTCATGCTAATGAGGTGTGCCAATTTAACTGCTGCAGTTAGCTTTTGCACCGCTGGCACAAAGCACCTGTGGGAGCTTGTGGGAGGGGAGGACAGGGTTTGTTTTGGCTCACAAACTCAGAAGCCCCATGATGGCAGGGAAAATGATGGCATGAGCAGAGGCTGAACATCACTTCCTGGCCAACATCAGGTGGACAACAGCAGTGGAAGGTTGAGCCAAACACTGGCAAGGGGAAGCTGACTATAATACCCATAAGGCCACACCCAACAGCGCACCTCCTTCAGGAGGCTCCAGTTCTCAAACTGACATCAGCTGGGGACCTAGCATTCAGAACATATGAGTTTAATGGGACACCTGAATCAAATCACCACATTCCACCCTTGTCCCCCATAAATTCACAATCACAGGACCATAGGCCATGGGCAGACTGTGTGCTACTGGCCCTTTTGAGTGCCCTTTAAACCATGAACTTTTATGAGATTTTTAAAGAGAAAATGGCTGGAAAATTCCAGAGAAATCAGAGCACAGGAGTGCCACTCAAGGAATTAATCATCCATTACCAGGATTTGAATCCTTAAATGTTACTGCCTATAGACCTCCACATGTCTAGTGAAGGGGGTGCACACCTGTAACCCCAGCATTTGAGAGGCTAAGGGGGAAAGATCACAAGTTCCGTTCCAACCTGTGCTACACAGCAATGACCAGTATTACAAAGAAAGTGTGCGTGGCAGGAAGGTCATTTGTCACAGAACACATGGACCTAGACTGCACAAAGCTAAGCAAGAAGAGCCACATAAGAAAACCAGTGCACGTCTGTGTTGAAATGATCATTAAAATACAGAGAGGTAAAGAATAATAAAAATGGGAAGATATGTGTCAAAGCACACAAACTGGCCAGTAAGTGACAGGTTGAGGGAGTTAGAACTCTACTATACATAATGAGGACAGTAGTCAATTACAGCTGCATTTTCCTGTGAAGGAAATAGTACATAGAAAGTAGTTGTTCTATCATTTTCCCACATACATATCATAATATTATGACATGTGGCTTAAGTACAGGCCATGAAATTTTTTTTAAGCAGAAAACAATCTTTGTATTACAGACTCATGTATGAAATGACACATTCTTGTCAAGCCCCACTGGTGACTTTCAGAATGGTCCCTATCCTGCAGGGACAGCCTTGTGCCCAGCTCGCTATGGGCATTATGGTTGCTGATCTTCAAACTGGCACACAATGTAGAAGAACAGGTAACATTCAATCTTTACTCAGGGCCTAGATTCATGGACCAGTTCTGCAGGATTTAGTTGATGTCATTGCTGTGGACATTCCAATGACAAAGAGCCCCAGAGTGAGTCTTAGTGAGGAATATGGCCAGCCACTGCTGGATGTAGCCTTTCTGCTGTCTTCATATCAGGACAGGGATGTTCCCTGCCTTGACGATTAAGGGGAGCTGTAATAGAAATCCACATCTCAGAGCCCAAGCACCTGCATTTTATGTGCTGTGGGATGAGGACTTGAGCAAGACCTCAACCTCCTTTTGCTCCTGGTGGCCGTCGGCATCTTGGGCTATCACATCAAAGATATCAGAGAACCTTTACAACGTGAGAAATGCAATGAGGTCACGACAACCTATTTAATACTGCTGCGGCAGGCACCTGTGTGGCAGGGGAGGACCCCTGAGGAACAAAGCCAGCTACCTAAGTGTTACCATGACTGCTACACATCCTTCCACTCTCCCTCTCTCCCTAGTAACATTCAGTGAGACTCTACTTCCCACCTTCCCCTTGCCCACTAAATACCAGCTGCCTGAGGATTAGACCCGTCAAGGAGGAAGGGCCGTGGAAGACACACCGAGCCCGGCGCCCTGTGCTGTCACCCTGTGCTGCCTGCAGAAGAGGGCCCTCTCTCACAGCACAGCCCCCACTGTGCCCCCAGGGGGCTCCTATGGCTGGCCACTGCAGGAGCAGCAGTTTGGGGGAGACTGAGAGCAGAAGCACCGCCAAAGGCGTATGTGTTCAACAAGAATGTCCCGAGAGCACAGGTCATCACCATGGCTTACACAACACAACAACGTCTAGGTCCCCAAGGATAGATTTTTCTGGGGGAAAAAAAATCTTCTCTAGGGACTGACCTAAGGGCAGGACCATCAGTGAAGACGTGGCAGATGGCAGGCTGCAAACCCCCGTCTTCCTCACTTCAAATAAATCTCTTCCCTTTCACCAGTACCAGCCCCAGGCTACACACACGGTCTCTACCAGAAAGTATGTGTCAGAAAGCCATATCATTGCCAGCCACGCCATCAAGTAAACCCTGAGAGCAGAAAGTGCTGCCAAACGAAAGGTGAGGTCAGTCGAGACAGCCACTAAGGAAGTCCCTTTTTCTACGTCTCTCTGTTTTCAAGCAGCGTCAGAGACAACACGGACGCACGTGGGGGCTGACGCAGTGGAGTGGGCGGGGGGGAAGGACTACGGGACAGCCAGCTTCAGATGAGAGCGTTAGAGAAAATCCACACTGCTCTTTGTCTGCTGGTCAGGCCCAGAGGCCTCGGTCCAGCCCAGAGGAGGTGTGCAAACTGCCCCAGGCTGAAACCTTAGAACCAATGGTAAGGTGCTGTCACTTGCACTGGGCCAGCCACGGGGGTGGGGGGCAGTGTGTGGTTGGCCCCCGTTGTAGACCGCCATTCTCTGCGTGTCAGTTCCGGAGATGTGTGCTGAGCCGGGGACCGGGGCTTGGGGGACATGGAGATGCCATCAGCCTCATTTTCTTGATGGTTACACGCGGGAATTCCTCCCTGCAAAAAAATAAATAAATAAAATAAAAAGACAGTGTTCAGATGAAGTATTCTCGGGCACAAGCTACAGTCACCTGCAGGCACCTAGGCTCTTGTGGAATGGGTTTTCAAGAGGATGTCCTGCAAAGAGGAAGGTTGAGCCCAAAGGACAACCAGAGCTGTCTGGGGACTGGATACCCCTGTACCGCTGCTGGTGGAAATGTCATAGACTGTCGCTTGGACACATCCCCTGCTTTTGTTTGTTTGTCTGTACTTCCCTTCATGTGGCTGGGCCCAGGGAGATGGCCTTCCCCACGGGGTGACACTTCTTTGTGCTGGGACATACTGACTTCGCTCACTAGACCACCCGTCCCACGCTGCTCAGCCAGATCAACAGTGCAGCCCCGTGCAGTCCCGAGGGCTCTCTAGCTCAGTCTTCTGCCATCCTTTGCAGAGATCCCAAAAGTAGTACAGCAGCTAAAAGTATACTGGGGCCCAACCCTGGTCAAAGATCTTGACAACTTCAGCTGAGCAGTGTCCCCAAGAAAAGCTGTGTCCCCTTTCCAATCCAGTGCTGACCCCCAACTACCCTTTCGCCCCTCCATATTTGATCTACTGATGCCAGCCACCAACTCAATTGTACTAGGAGCCCAGAATCCACCAGCGTGGCCTAATGGAGACAGTCTTCAGATAACATACAACATAGGCCCCAGATAGGGCACTAATGACAGATCAAAGAAGTGACGCACCCCAAATCTAGCTTAAAGACTCAATGAGTTTAATTGGTTACTTATAGTTGATGTTGAGGCTACCTGAAAGTTGGGCCCAGTACCCACAGGGTCACCTGCACATTGTGCCCAGTACAGAACGAGAACCAACCGACCCACTGCACAGCATCCCATTTTGGTGGCATCTACCTTCTCACTGGGACAAACAACCACCCAAAAGCAGATGGAGGGGTTGGAGAGATTGCTCAGGGGTTAAGGCACTTGCCTGCAAAGCCTAACAACCAAAGTTCAATATGGAATTCATTTGCAGCAGCTGGAGGCCCTGGTGTGCCCATTCTGTCTCTCTATCTCTCTATGCTTGCAAATAAATAAATACCTATTTTTTTAAGCAGATGGTGGAAGGGAAGGGTTCGTCTTGGCTTATGCTTTCAAGGGGAAGTTTTATCATGACAGGGAAAGCATGACAGACAGCTAAGGTGTCACATCTTGTCATATCAGCTGGCAGGAAGCAGCCAGAGTGAGCTAGCTCTGGCAAGGGAGGCCAAACCAATAGATCTCAAGGCCTGTCCCCAAGTGGCACACTTCCTCCAGGAAGGCTTCACCCTCTCCCCCCCAAAAAATGTCCTACAACTTTCCCAAATTGCCACCAGCTGGGGACCAAGTATTCCAAACACCTGAGACTATGGGGGGCACTTTACACTCAAACTACTACACCCAGCTCAGTACCCAAGTCTGTTTTGTGACTTTCTTCCAGGGAGACAAGGTAGCATCCATTCACCTCAGATAGAGAACTAAGAATAGCCAAAGATAAGATTACACCAAGTTTAGCATGGTGAGCCAATGAGCTTGATTATGGGTACTTATAGGAATATGGAAGAGGGAATACTCACTGTAGCATGGGCAAGCGAATTTTCAAAAGGATGAAGGCAACTTTCAAGTACCTATACCACTAAAGATAATGTCTCTCTCTCACAGAAACCATTAACTGCTTATATATCCTCAGAGTGGGATGGAACACTTTAAGCCCCGCCCAGCAGTGACAGTTAACTGCCTACAGAGGCAGTGCTTCATGAGCCCCTCCCCCACCCGTGAAGCGGCCCACACGGGCCCACTCTTGTACAGGTCTCCTGCCACTAAGCATAGCTGCTGAAAATTCAAGAGGGGCATGGCCAGGGCAATGCCCCAAGGACAGTTTTTTACAAGGGTCAAGTACGCACAGCCCCCATTGCAGACCCAGTACCAAGGGAGTACCATGGTATATTGACCACAGGGCAGGAACACTAACCTGCACACTGTGGTCTGATATGCAGGGCTTGCCTGCTGACTGACCTCAGGGCAGAGGCAGTGACTTGGGCAGGTCCAGTACCCACGTGGAAGCCCACAAGCTGACCTCAGTAGAGACCTTGTGCCCGTGGAGGGGGGGTCACATTCACAATACCCTGAATTCAGTCCCAAGGCTTGGGAGACTGTGCACACACTGCCATGCATGGCATGGACAATTACCCAGCGGGTGAACGTTGCTAACACCAGTGGAGGCCCGATTCCCAAATAACCAACAGTATCCAGACCTCAGGGAAGGCCTAGTACCCAGCCTGCACATTACCCCAGGAAAGGAACAGTGCCCAAGTGGCTGAGAGCATCCTGCTACCAGTGTGTGAATCCAGTACCCAGGGTCCCAAGAACTTACTGATCTCAGGGTAGGCACAGCAACAAGGAGGTTGTAAGAATGCTAAATCCAGTGTAGGCCCAATACTCATTGAGCAACGCATATGGTACCATATACAGGTTTAGGACCCAGGAGCATGGCCACAAGCTGAGATCACTGCCAGCTCAGCAGCAAGAGAGAGAAACCATTGAACACTGACGTCAAGACATGAACGGTACCCAGGCAGTAACCTGCTGCAAAATGACCTCACAGAAGGCCCAGTACATAAGGGATGCAGCACATTGTCCCAAGTGCGGTCCCAGGTCCACCCACTGCCACTCAAGGCAGTACCTGGGGCCTGGCCACATCCTGCTCCAGGCTAGAACCAATACCCAGGGGTCCAACTTCATGGTGACCTAACAGTAGCAAGAAGGCAATGGTAATGCTGCTCCCAAGATCTTCATTACAGGGTCCTCCCCTCCATGGAAGTGACATTAAGCAAATCCTGCGGAGTTGCCACAAGAATCTGTAGCCACTGAGTAAAGATCCTGTATCTGGAAATCACAGTGAGCCCCTGTTTTCACTTATCATGGGTTTAGTTGAAGATCAGCCACCATGATGTGCACAGAGAGCTGGGCACAAGACTGCCCCTAGAGAACTGTTACCATCATGAAAGTCATGCCCAGGGGACTGAACAAAATGTTCCATTGCAGACAAGACTCTGTAATTCAAGATCATCATCCCTTCAAAACAAATTTGGTTATCTATATTAAAACTTCATACCATGATGTCATGATGCATGTATGTGGTAAAATGTTACAATGATGGTTGTAAACACCATCTCAATGAACCCTTCCCCCCAGCTGATGAATAGCTGTAATTCACAATGATTCACTGAACTCCTCATTCTGCACGTTAGATTTCTGACTACATTCTACATCCTGGGTAATTAGCATCCTTTGATCAATAGTTCCTTGTATACTTTACCTCTAATTTGGCTTTTTAGGTTATTTTTCTTATTTGACTTAGTTTGCTTAACATAATGTCCACCCAGATTCACCCATATTGGCACAAATGGCAGGATCCCACTTGCCCTTTTATCTGAGACATGAAGGTCAGTCTATGCTTGAACTTGTGATCATTCTACTTCAGCTTCCTGAGTCCTGGGATGACAAGTGTGTGCCCATTCATTTTTAAGCCTAATAATATTCCTCTCACTAGGCATGTGGACGTCTATGGGCTGGCATGGAAAAGAATCAAACTCAAGTCATGCAGGTTTTGATTCTTTGAAAAGCACCCTAGGGGCTAATGTTCTCTGTGTTGTCTTCAAACCCTCAGTGTCTCAAAAAACTCATCAGAGTTGATAATTTTTTTTAATATTTTTGCTTATTTATTTGCAAGCAGAGAGAGATAGAGAGGTAAGAGAGAGAGAGAGAGAGGTAATGGGCACACCAGGGCCTCTAGCCACTGCAAACAAACTCCAGATGCATACGCCACTGCATCTGGATTTACATGGTGCTAAGCCATCTCTCCAGCTCCAGAGTTGATGATTTAAAAATGCTGGCAAGAACTCAGACTTCTGTCCCCAAGACTCTTGTCTTCCTGTGGCCTGTAGTCCTGCTCACACCAATCTGTGTGTCTCCCTCTGGAAGAAGAGCTACGGGCCCTGCCATGTACATCCTATTAAAGGTCATCTAAACAGGGACACCCCTTCCTTCAGGGGACACCGCATGTCCTGTGATTAGTGGGTGTGATCTGTGGTGTGGTGTTAAAGTGGGGTACTCATTTCATAGAGGTAAGGAGACTTGGCCTCCTACACCTAAATCTCTGAAGAGAACACCCAGAAAGTGTTTCATTCCACTCTCTGTAGGCACACCCAGTGAGGTGCTGTTTGGGCCATCTAGCAGGACTGCTTTTAGTTTTTTGAGGAACACCCCTCATACTGGACAAAGGGCAAAGGTTACCAGGATCATTTGCCTGTCATGACGGGTGGTGCTACAAGGAAACCCAGTACTCAGGATGTCTGTTTGGCACACTCCCAATGTCCTTCTCTTTGGGTGTGTAACCACTGGTGGCACAGTAGATCATAGGCCGGACCTGCTGTTAGTTTTGGGAGAATCTACACACTGTCTCCCACAATGGCTGTACTATGTAGAGTCCCCCAGCAGTACACAAAGGTCCCTACTTGACACCCAGGCTAGCATTTGATTCTATTTTAACAATGGCTACTCTACTAGCATGAGATGACATTTTCTTAAGGTTGAAATTTGCATTTCTTGGATGATTAATGAAGATAACTATTTTTTCATGTCTCATGTGGTCATTTTATGTCTTCTGTTGAGAAATACGAATATAATATTTTTGCCCGTATTTTAATGAATTTGAATGTTCTCAGCACAGAGAAATGAGGCAATGTACATGATAAAGCCCTGATACCCAAACTCTACCTAAGTGGGTTAGGGAGGAACTTGGCCTCCTCCCCCTGGACCTGGCTTTGCTGACTTTGAACAGGCTACGCCCAGAAACAGTAGAGCCGTGTCCCCTCTGGTCCCTTCCAAATACAATGGTGCAGGTGTCACTGCCTTGGCTGTGTGCCCTCCAAGGCAGACTGGAAGAGGCCCAGGGTTGCCCCTGTGAAGATATGGAGGAGACATGCTTGGGACCAGACATAGGGACACCACAAAGAAGCCGACACCACACACAGAGAAGGACATAGCTTCAGTCCAGCCTCACCTGACTGCCAGGCTGAGAGAGCGGGAGAGGCCTGTGAAGAGCCAGCCCTCGAGCCTCATCCACCAGACGGACGAGAGACATAGAGGAGAGACTCACTGGCTTAAGCCGTGAGTTTAGAGTAGTTGGTTATAGGCAGATGGACAATTAAAAACGTTACTTCTGGGCTGGAGAGATGGTTTAGTGGTTAAGCGCTTGCCTGTGAAGCCTAAGGACCCCGGTTCGAGGCTTGGTTCCCCAGGTCCCACGTTAGCCAGATGCACAAGGGGGCGCACGCGTCTGGAGTTCGTTTGCAGAGGCTGGAAGCCCTGGAGCGCCCATTCTCTCTCTCCCTCTATCTGTCTTTCTCTCTGTGTCTGTCACTCTCAAATAAATAAATAAAAAATTTAAAAAAAAAAAGGAGATAAGGAAGGAAGGGAGGAAGGGAGGGAGGGAAGGAGAAAAAAAAATCTAGTGGGGGCTGGAGAGATGGCCTAGCAGTTAAGGTGCTTGCCTAGGAAGCCTAAGGACCCAGGTTTGATTCCCCAGTACCCATGTAAGCCAGATGCACAAGGTGGTACATGCATCTGGAATTCATTTGCAGTGGCTGAAGGCCCTGGCACACCCATTCTATCTTTCTGCCTCTCTCTCTCTCTCTCTCTCTCTCTCTCTCTCTCTCTCTCTCTCAAACAAATAAATAAAAATAAAAATATAAAAAGAAATCTAGTGGGCAGGGATCTCACAGCCCTGGCTTCACACCACCGGTTTCCACATCCAATGTGCAGGCTGTGCACTGTGGGATGGACATCTGTGACACTATCGTGTGTCAGTGTGGTTGAAGTTACCAGGTGTCCCAATGCACAACCAAGGCATGAGTCCAGTGAAGAGTAAAAACACTGCGTTGCACTGAAGTGGGTTTGTCAGGACTGCAGGAGAATAAAACATCTGCATGCTGAAGGAAGTTACTCCCGGGAGGAAATGTAAGGGAGGACAGGCCTTACCTGAGGTAAGACAGTCCAATAAGCTGCTGGGCCATCTGGGTAGAGGGACATTTCAGCCAAAGGCAAATAGTAATCAAGAGTCTGAGTAGATGAAAATACAAAGAACAAAATAATCATGCTTAGAAAACCAAGAACCAAGAAGTGTGGGAAGGCATCTGCCCCAAGAGGGTGGAAGACTTGAGAACAATAGGTAAGTAGGGTCACAGCCTCATTTATGGCCCTCAGGTCCTGGGCCAATTCTGCAACAGCTACTTGACTCTTTCACTGTGAAGTTAGAGGTGTTGTTTACAAGGGTACAGCGGCCCAGCATCCAGGAATTTGTCAGTGAGAGTCCCAAAACCCTGCTGCACGTTAGGCTTTAAAGTTTGTTTTTTTTAAATATTTTATTTATTTATTTATTTATTTGAGAGTGACAGGCACAGAGAGAAAGACAGGTAGAGGGAGAGAGAGAGAATGGGCGCACCAGGGCTTCCAGCCTCTGCAAACGAACTCCAAACGCGTGCGCCCCCTTGTGCATCTGGCTAACGTGGGACCTGGGGAACCGAGCCTCGAACCGGGGTCCTTAGGCTTCACAGGCAAGCGCTTAACCACTAAGCCATCTCTCCAGCCCCACATTAGGCTTTAAAGGACATCAGGCCCTTTGAGGAAAGTTGTTCTTCGTTAAGGTGAAGGGATGTAGGACAAGTGCCCCTAGATTAGATTGTATTTGGGACAGGTCAGTTGTGGAGGAGATCCCAGACGATGCTGAGATCGATCTTAGCCACCTTGTGTAGGGGAAGGACGCTCTCCAATGGAGAAGGGACGGCATTCTTCTGCTTTCTTTCTGGAGATCTCAATATGAAATTCCCTCAGAAGTGTGTGGGGGGAGAAAGCCTGGCATGGTGGAGCACGCCTTTAATGCCAGCACTCAGGAGGCAGAGGTAGGAGGATTGCTGTGAATTTGAGGCCACCCTGAGACTTCATAGTGAATTCCAGGTCAGCCTGGGCTAGAGTGAGACCCTACCTCAAAAAAAAAAAAAAAAAAAGTGTGTGAGGCAGAGCTTATCTGGGTAAGGAGGGAAGCATTGAATGTTGCACAGGCAGAGGAAGGAGGAATGGGAGACGTTGGAGAGGGGAATGGGAACAATGACCCGGTGGGGGGTGACTGGTGGAGAAGCCAGATGTTGAACAGGAGCTTGAATAACACAAAGGAAGGGTTGTCAAGGATGCCATCTGGGACAATGGCTGAAAGGAGATGGGCTAAAGTAAGAGAGTCTAGTAGGGTACATATGACACCCCTCTCATACTTGAGAGTCCTTTATTAAGGTTTGCATATAAGGATCTCAGAGTCCTTTGCTAAATTCTAGACACATTATGATATAATCCTATCCAACATTGTTATGAAAGAAAATAAGTTCTTCTTTTGAGAGTCCAGGATCAGAGTTAGAGTAATATATGAGAATATAACCCCAGGTTGAATGTGAGGGAATAAAGAAACCAAGACCCAGAGAGTGGTTCTCCCGAGCATACAGAGTTCACTGAGAAGGCATTATTTGGGGGGTACTTTGCCTCCCCTGTTGTCAGAATCACCACAGTGATTCTACTGTGACTTGCAAAAAGCTGGGGTGGAGGGGGTGTCCATAGAGAATAAAGACAGGCATGACGCTAAGAGGTGAATCCCAGTTTCACTCTGCAGCCAAACACATCCAGACAGATGGGCAAGAGCAACCTCAAAATAAGACTCACAAAAAAAAAAAATAAATAAATAAATAAGATTCACAAACCAAAACTGGCCAGCAACCAGTCGTGAAGGAAAGGGGGAGGCTCACCGCCCTAAAGAAAGAGAGATCCTGCTTACCCACAGGTGTAGCAGATGAGTCAAACACCAACACCATCAGCCACATGTCCTGCTACCTTCCACTCCACAGCTGCAGCAGCAAATGAAGGATCAGGGAGGAGAAATGAGAGAGGAGGCAAGGAAGAAGGAGTCCTAACAGTATTGTGGACTCGACCTGAGCAGCTGTGTGCATGTGTGCATGTGTGTGTGCGTGCATGCATGTGTGTGTGTGTGTGTGTGTGTACGCATGTAAGAGAGAGAGACAGAGAAGTTTCCCAAAAGGAAGAAAAATGGCCTCTTACCTCATGCACTGCAGCAGACCACCTTCCTTTTGCCATTGTCTTTGGGTATCACCAAACCACAGCCTTGGCCCAGGCACCATCCCTTGCCAATAGGATGGAAGGCTTTCCACAAGAGGCCAATAGGAACACCTTAGCCCTAACCCAAGAAGTCACCAACATGCTGGCATCAAAGTTGGGAGGCCTTCAGGCCATGATGAGGAGTAGCCACACCCCGTTGCCTCTGGCACCATGTGGGCTGGAGTCCTAGATGAATAAAAGGGAGGAAGGCCGCTGAACACTAGCCCTCACTGGCCTCCATTCCCATCTGTCCAGCGGCTTCGCACTCCCGTTGGCATGCTCTGCTCACTGTGCTGGACTGTATCCCCTCAGACTGTAAGCGGAAATCACCCTTCCTCCCTGGGGTAGTTTCAATGGAGGTCCTCCAACCGATTCAGGAGTTATATTAAACCTTGTAACTTGGGCTGGAGACATGGCTTAGCGGTTAAGACGTTTGCCTGCAAAGCCAAAGAATCCCAGTTTAATTCTCCAGGACCCACGTAAGACAGATGCACGAGGTGGCACATGCATCTGGAGTTCGTTTGCACTGGCTGGAGTCTCTAGTGCCCCCATTTCCCCCCACCACCTCAAATAAATACACTAAAAAAATTTTAGAATGGAATTTCAAAGGGGAAAGTGGGGGGGGAGAATTACCATGGGATTTTTTTTATAATCATGGAAAATGCTAATAAAAATTTAAAAAAAAAAAAGGAAGAAAAAAAATTTTAAAGAAAGAGCAAAACCCTGTAACTTGGTGTCACTGTGGGCGGATCCGAGGGTCCAGCCCTAAGGTGTGGCTATGGCAGGGGCCGAGAATTCCAACCTAAGATACACAAAGTACCTGAGTTCTGCCTGGATTCCCTGCGGTTTGGCTGCCAGCTTCTTTTATTCTTTTAACTTTTTAGTTGGCATGTAAGGATTTAGTTATTCATTTTGGCATTTTCTTTTCTTGTTTTTCCCTTTTTGTTAGTTAGAGACATACTCAGCATGCGAACAACACATGTTGGTACCATCCTTTCCCTCATCCCTACTCCTTTTCCAAAGAGGCCCTCCTCACTGGGGATGCAGGTCATCCCCTTGGGGACTGTGGGTCATGCATTGTGGGGGCAGCAGTCAGTTACAGGGGAGAGGCAGTGTCTCTGTGCATAATGTCCCAACTGTGGTTCTAACAATCTTCTCACCCTCTCTTCCGTGAAATTCCGTGAGCCATGTTGGGTGCATTTTAAGTCTACTTCAATAATGGGCTCTTAGGAGCCTCTGGATCTCTGCTTTGGTAGGTGCTGAGTGTCCCCAGGGTCTGTCTCCTTCACCCTGGTGCTGACAGCAGGTTCACCAGGAAAGCAGCACTCTTGCTCATTCCCCAATTCCTCCGTATTTTCAGCTGGGGCTCTGGCTGGCTGGAGGCTTTTTGTTCTTGAACTTGGTGGTGGCTTTTCTCTCAGCTTGGATCCCTGAAAGGGGGCCACCTTTGTTTGCCATTATGGAGCTTCCACTGGATCTGTAAGTGTCACATAAAATCCCTTCCTCCATAACTGTGCCTGGTTTGGAAGTCCATCACAGTGACCGGAACCTGTCAACCACACTCCCTTAAACTGCTTTGGTCATGTATGTGTCACAGCAACGCGGAAAGTAATATGTGACACCGTGGCTTGTGCCAGGCACTCTCGGACTCTTTCATTAGCGCTAATAATTCTCTCAACAATTCTATGTTAACATATTACCTCAATGTTACAAATAAGAACGTGGGAGGTCAGAGAGAATGACTTTTCTGAAGTATAAAGCTAGGACATGGCAGAGGCAGGAGCTGACGCACTTCTACCTGTGATAGCCAGGTGACATCCTGATCTGGACACGGAAAACTTCATGTCATGGGAACACCCCTGGTCCCAGGCAACCATGATGGTGGATCACTGTGGCTCCTTCTAGCATTTATCTTCTCCTTGCTGGAACCAAACATCTGACTAGAAACCGGCTCACGGAAGGAAAGGATTTATTTTGGCTTATAGTTTCAAGGGGGAGTTTCATCATGGTGAGGAAAACATGGCACGGGCAGGAAGCTGGCTCACATCGGCAGGGAGATAGTAGAGAGTGAGCTCACTTGCACTGGCAAGAGGGTTGGTTTATAAAATCTCAAGGCCCACCCCCAGTGACCTACTTGGCTCCACCTCCCAAATGTCCCATCAGCTGAAGACTAAGTATGAGGCTTAATTACAAACACATGAGGCTCTGGGGGGACGCTTGACAATCTACCACACCCTTGGAATACGACTTTTCAAGATCAGCTACTTTGCTTCACCCTGTGTTCTTGGTCTGACCCTGGGGCCTACTCTGTGATTGGGCCCCTGAGTATTGGATCTGACCCTGGATATTCACCATGGTCAGGCCCCTGGGTACCAGGGCTGCCCTGTGGGTGGTACACAGACCGTCACCAGGAATCTGCTCTTACCTTGAGGTCAGCATGCAGAGGACAATGGAATACTGGGCCTTCCCTGAGGTTAGCTAGTGGGCATAATCTGGGTACTTGCCCTGACATGGGGACATCATGTGGTGACTCAGGTACTAGTGCTACCTTGAGGTCACCAAATGTGTGTCCCTAGAAACTGAACCCATCCATAGGGAGTGTGTGGACCAACCACGGAGTTTTTGTTTCTAATTTTATCTATTTGTTTATTTATTTGAGAGAGAGGGAGCAGAGAGACACAGAGAATGGGCATGCCAGAGCCTCTAGCCACTGCAAACAAACTCCAGAAGCATGCACCACCTTGTGCATCTGGCTTACGTGGGTCCTGGGGAATCAAGCCTGGGTCCTTAGGCTTCACAGGAAAGTGCCTTAACCTCTAAGCCATCTCTCCAGCCTGAACCACAGAGTTTTGGTCCTGTCTTAGAGTCAGCCCACTGTCAGCTCACTGGGTTCAGGTCCTGCCTTGGGTGGCAATGTGTTTCTGGCGCTATGAATACCGACCTGCAGACGTCACTAATTGCGTGAGTCCCTGAGTCCTGTATCAGCTCAGTGAGCAGTGTGGGCAGCCAGCTGGGCACATGACCCACTATGTGAACAGTCCATGGCATCACCAACGATACTGGGCATTCATGAAAGGACAGTGTGCAAGCAGATGCCTCAGAACTGGGCCTTCCTGGGGTATGCCATGCACCTGACCTTTGGGGCGCTAGACTAGTTCTGTTGGTGGCATGTGGTCAGTCTTTGACTTCTGGTCCTGCCTTGTGGCCAGGACACAAGCATACAGTATACAGGGCTGGCCCAAGAGGGGGCAATGTGCCCACTGAGTAATGAGCCTGAAGTGGGGCAAAACATGTGCCGTCCCTCTCTGGGAACTTGGCCTGACCAGGATGTGACTTGTGGCTGTCCCCTAAATACTGAACCTACACTTGGCATCTGTGTGCATTTGGCCCACTGATCGATGACTGGGACTAAAGAAGGCAGAACTGTGAGGGTGGTCCAGCAGACAGGGACTGAACCAGCCTGGAGGGCAGCGTGGATGCCAGGTCTACCTACATGTTACCACTTGTGCAGCACCCTAGGTACTCAGTTTACCTTTGGGTTGCAACGTGTGGTCGTCCCCTGGGGTACGACTCCTTGATTGGGAACAGTGGTGGCCGTCCCCACGAGTACTGGGTCCGCACTGGAGGGCACTGTGCGGGCAGCCCCCTAGGTCTTGGGCTTGCCATAAAGTCGCTGTGCAAGCAATCTTCTAGGTACTGGCCCTGCCTTCCTGATAGTGTGCAGGTAGGCAACCTGGGTCCTGGGCCCGCCCTGGAGGCAGTATGCAGCTAGCTTCCTGGGTACTAGTCCTGTATTGTGTGAGAGTGTGTGGACATCCCTGTGGGTACTATGGCTGAATTAGGTGGAAGCCTAAGGGAACCCCATGGGTACTTCCCTGTTCTGAAGGCAGCATACAGTCAAGCCCCTGGATGTTAGACCTGATTTGGGGTACAGTGAATTGTTTGATATCTTGGGTCCTGGGTTGGCCATGAAGCGCAGATAACCTCCTGAGGCCTGGGCTTGCCACGAGATCAGCAAATGGTTAGCCCCATGGGTGCTGGGGCTTTCCCTACGCAGCACAGCATGAAGGTGACCCACAAGGCACTACTGAGTTTTCCCTGAAGTTAGCACGGGCCAGCCCCTAGTGAACATGCAGGCAGCCACCTGGGTGTTGGGCTGTTCTGGGGAGCACTGTGCAGGTAGACCCCTGTGGGTAATGAGCCTGATCTAACATAAAGCAGGAGCCTGACCTGGATGTGACCTGGAAGAAATGCCCCCATTAGTGGGTATGAACTGGGCAGAAGCATGAGGGTGGCCCTTGCAAGCTGCTCATGTCCTAAGATGAGCCTGAAGATGGTCCCCTATGTACTGAGCTTTCCACTGATAAAAGTGTGCCCCTTTATGCCAGTCCTGCTCTGAGGTCAGTGGACGGTGGGCTTTCTTGGAAATGGGCCAGCCACAGTGGTAATGTGTGTAGCTGGTCCTGGGCTTCCTCGAGGTGGCAGCGTGCAAGTGGTTCCCTGACGAATGAGCCTGACCAACAGGGAAGCATGAACTGCCTATGCTGGGAACTTGGCCTGGCTTGGACAGAGCCAGCAGTCATCCCTCTGGGACTGTGCCTGCATTTGGGGCAGTAAGCAGCCAGCCCTTTGGCTAAAGGGCCTGAATTGGGCAGAAGTGTGGGGAAGGTTCCAGGATACTGAACCTACCTACTTGAGTGAGCGGCATGTAGTCAGCCTCCTGAATTCTAGGCCTAAGTCAGATGTCACCACCGGTGCCACCTCTGGGTACAGAGGTGGATGAACACCCCCCGATGAATACTTGGGCAGGTAATGTGCAGGAAGCCTCTTGGGCTAGCAATGGGGAGTAATATGCAAGAAGCCCGGCCTGGCATGAGCTTCCATTCTCATGTCGTGGCCCGACCTGAGGGCAACCTGGGTTTGGCCTTATGGGTACTGGACATGAACTGGCAAAAGCATTAGGGCAATCCACTAGGTAATGAGCCTGCCCTGGGTGACACAGCATAGGTTTTATTCCCTGGGCACTGCTCCTGCTCTGAGGACACCTGCAGGTGGGTCCTGTGTTCTATGCCTGCCACTGGGTATAGTATGGGAGTGGGCCCACTGAATACTGGTCTTGCCCAGGGGGTCAATGTACTGTGTGGTCTCCTTTGGCATTGGTCTTCTGCATAGGGCAGTGTGCAGTTGGCACCTGTTGCAGAACACTTCCCTCTGGGCATGATAAACTGAGCAGCCGTGATTACCAGCAGGAGAGCTGAAATGCACTGTGTCATGACAGGGCCCATTAGTGTTCTGCCATGGAAGGGGGAGGGGCTCATGAGGCCCTGGCTTCCCCTGAGGATAGACAGGCAGTTAACTGTTGCTGGGGAGGCCCTGCCCCTCCCTGGAAATAAGTAGGCAGTTACTGGTTAGTGAGAGAAACGGGCATTATCTTATTAACTGTCCTCCTGAACAGAGCCCAACATAAGCCACATCATGGGGTGCTATCAGGTTCTTCCAGAGACAATTTCCAGCCCACAGGATGCCTACATAATGATGACTGGGGAATCTTGGGTGTACAGCCCACATGAAATAAGGAAATACTTATGAAACAAAAAAAAAAAAAATTCAAGGAGGCGATGGGAACCTATTTAATACGGCAACAGCAGTGACCGTGAGGGGCACGTTTGACCAACAAGCCCACGCAGCTGGATGTCGCTATGACGGCAATAGATCCTCCCACCATGGCTGTGCTAAGGAGGAGAGCCGGTGAGCAGAGCCGGTGAGCCTGCCCTTCCCGCCTTCTCCTGGCCACTAACCGCCAGCTGCCTGAGGACAAGACGCCGCTAAGGAACAAGGCGACAGAAGGCTCAACAGGCCTGCCCCCCAGGGACCCGCCCTCACGGCACAGGCCCCCCGCCCCGGCGTGATCCTGCGGCTGCAGGAGTCTGAGAGCAGCAGAACCTCCAAAGCGGTGCCATGGATCAGTGTCCTCAGACAGAAGTCACCTGAAAACTCTTACAGCAGGAAAGACCCGGTGGGTACACGGGACAGTGAGTGCAGCTTGTGTCCCAAGGACACATCCTCTGAAAAAAATTTCCTTCCCCAGGGACTCACCCAAAGGGATGACCATGAGTAAAATGAGGGGTATGGCTGCTCAGCACTCCAGCCTACCAATTGGTAAGCAAAACTCCTTCACCAGGTGCTAGCCGTCGGTATGACCACAGCCTCCACCCACAACAAACAACAGGGCTGGAAGGTGGTTGGGAGGCAGACTGCAAATTGTACCCAAAAACCTGGGCTGCTGGATGTTGGCTCAGAAAAGGAGCCCTATGTCTAGGACAAGATTCAGTTGAGAAATACTACCCCTACGCAGTTACAGGTAGATGTCAGCATATCAGCTCTGAAGGCAATGCCCTCAATGTTAGCCTTATGTGGAACCTGAGAAAGTTGAGCTGGTGGGACAGCAGTGGGTGGTGACCTGAAGCTAGGGAGGAAGTGAGAGGAGGGTTGGCACAAGGGATCAAAGGGTCGCTCAGCAGGACTCAGCTTGGGGAATCATAGCTGAGCAGCTCATCACAGTCAAGAGTAAGTGCTGTAGGACTGGAGAGACGGCTTAGCAGTTAAGGTGCTTGCCTGTGAAGCCTAAGGACCCATGTTCTACTCTCCAGATCCCACGTAAGCCAGATGCACAAAGGTGAGGCAAGCACAAGGTCGCACATGCCGACTAGGTGGTGCAAGGGTCTGGAGTTCGATTTCAGTGGCTGAGGCCCTAGCGTGCCAATTCCCTCTCTCTCTCTGTCTCTTTCTCTCTCTAATAAAAGAGCAAATGTTGTATGTTGGGGTAAAAGTGTCCCTTTCCCACGTCTTCTTTCAAGAGGTGGAAGACAGTGAGTGACCTGGATTCTAACATCACGAAGGGGGACCTGCCTGGTGGGGATTCACACAGCTGAAGGAAAGAGCCGAGCAGGAAGTTCAGGCAAGCTGGGTGCCCACATGCCAGGCTCAGGACCTCTGTCAGCGCAGGAGGAGGTATGTAAACTGCCACACACTGGTTCACATGAAGTCCCAGTCACAAGGAAATCTAGCCAGATGCTGATCTTTCAAAGCACACTGCTTAGAGTGTGGTTGGGTCAAAAGGATGCCCTAAACTATCTGGGATGAAAGCACTTGCCCCTCCCCACCCCCAAGGGGAACATCAGAAACTAGATGAGGCAGGCTCACACCTGTTCTGTCCCTCTGCCCTTCCCATCATTTGCTGGGCCAGGTGACATTGTACGGGACGATAGTTCTTTAACCTGGGCGAGAATTACAACTCAGACTAGACCACCTGTGCTGAGGCTGGTTGACCATTTTGACCTTGCAGCCCCCACACAGCCCTAAGGGATTCCTCTGCATGGCAGCCTCCTGCCAACCTTTCCAGAGACCCCAAAAAGAGCAGATGGAACTGTGGGTCTATCCAATCCTGGGCAAAAATTTTGAAACCTCAAGTGGACAGTTTGCTCAAGTAGGGCTCCTTCTCGTCCCCTCCAGCGCTGCCCCTCCAGCTTCTCTGCGCTCACTCTACTCAGGCCACCACCATGCAGGCCACCGTGCAAGCCCACAGCCAGCAGTGAGTGTCAGGTACTGGCCAGTGTCCCTCCTGAGACAGCTCTTCTGTCTCTCACCGTGACCGTGAGGGGTGGACCCTTGTCAGACCCATTTCCAGGGAGAAACTGAGCTCTAAAGGTACAAGGCCGTGACCCAACTTGATGCAAAAGACTCAGAGCCCAGATCAGGCCACCTATGAAGCTCTCTCCGAAGAACAGAGCATCCCCATGAGAACAGCTGATCAGAGGACACTGGGGTCACCTGAGGTAAGCCAAGAGAGGTGAGTGTGTCGGGAAGGGTCAGAGGCCATAGAAGCAGAATCATGAGAGAACACCCCAGAAGAGCAGAGTCCCTACTGGACCTCTCTGTTACCTGTGTGTGCATCACTTTCTTTTGTCTTTAACATTAATTTGTGTTTTCTTCCTTTCCATTGGTTAATTTGGCTCACGGTGTGATACTTGGTTTGTCCTTTCACGTAACCCGCTGTGTGGCTCAATGGATCCTTCATGCTATTCTCATCAAGGGCTTCCTGCTGGATGTGACCTCCAGTGAGCTGAACCACCCTCCGGCCAGCCGCGGCCTGGTGCTGAGCAAGGAGCAGACGTGATGAAGCCTGGGTGGGTGAGTGTGTGACAGACATCTATGCAGCACCGGGCAGGGCAGCCTGCCCAAGCCTTGGCTCTGAAGAAGGGTGACAAGGGGCCATAGGTGAGTGTTGTCACCCCTCCTTAGTTGTCTTGCTGTCACCATAGCCTGTTTTTGGATACTTAGGATGTCTTTGTATGGATCCTGCTCCTTCTACTCCCAAGAAAACATTGTTAATGGATATGTCCCCTCCCTCTCTCTACGACCGCTGCATAATTATCCCAGAACATTGCTCATGCCTGCTGGGCCCTCTATCATTGGGCTAAAACATGGTGGCTCGCTGTGTTACATTCAAGATCCTCCAACTCCCCTCCCTGGTATTCTCCACCATGGAGCCAGCCAACCATGGACCGAAACTTCAAAAAGTCAGAGCCAAGCCAGGCATGGTGGCGCACGCCTTTAATCCCAGCACTCGGGAGGCAGCGGTAGGAGGATCGCCATGAGTTCGAAGCAACCCTGAGACTCCATAGTGAATTCCAGGGCAGCCTGGGCTAGAGTGAGACCCGACCTCGAAAAAAAAATAAAAATAAAAATAAATTTTTAAAAAAGTAAGAGCCAAAATATATCCTTCCTTCCTTAAAATGTTTATTATAGGCATTTTGCCAGTGGTGAGAACTTTAACACTTCATCTATGAGGATTTACTGTATATATATATTGGTATTTCAAGGTAGGCTCTCAATTCCCTATGTAATCTCTGCCTGGCCTCAAACTCACAGTGGTCCTCCTGCCTTATCCTCCTAAGTGCTGGGACTAACGGTGTGCACCACCACGCCCAGCTCCCTTTGTAACTGTTGGGGGCTTTGTGGAGAGAGGAGTTACATGTGCATCCAAAAGCAGGAGATACAGCCAGGTGCCCAATCCACCTCTGCCCGTTATCCCTTTAGCCCCAGGCATGGTTGGGGTGTCAGGTCCAGGCACGTATGAAGTGGTGCCAAGCCAAGTCGCTCTTCTGCCCTGATAGAACAGTGTCTGTAAGCAGGAGGAGAATATTTATTACATTGGCTGGATTGTTAACACATTGCTACTTCTTAGAAAGGTCAGTGGACCCTGCCATGACTGGGACACAGCAGTGTCTCACATAGCCAACTGACATGGGCCACTCTGGACTCACAGCAACAGGGCCCAGCGCCCAGCTGAGGTGAAGGGACCCTATGCACACACTGCTGGGATTTGACCAGGGAAAGTCACAACGTCAGTAGCTAGGCATTATGCCTGCCTCTTTAGCTCCTGAACATCTGTCAAGATGAATTGGCCATCTTTGCAGAGACCATAGGCCCTGACCCTGGGTAATAGGGGCCCTGGATGACTATTTTTCATTTCTCTGAAATGTCCTTCCTTTTCCTAGCTGCCTGGCCAAACCTTGCATCATGTGACCATAGTCTCCTTATCTGGTGCTCTGCACCGCTCCAGCCCTACTGCCAGTGATGGCGGAGAGCGCCTTGCTGACCCTCACTGAGGAGAGTGGCAGGTAATTAATTTCCTAGCCCAGGAGCCACATCCACGTGGCTGCAGGACAGTAACTTGCTATGGAAGATGAGGAAACACTTTTCCTTCTGGTGGGTCAGTAAAGACCAGGGCCTCGCCCTCTACCACAAGATCTGGACAATTGCAAGAGGAGCCCTTGAGAGTGGCTTCACAGTAGCTGCCTATTGAAGTACCCCACTGTGGCTTGATTATATTGCCACAGTGCAGAAGGTCACCCACAGCTCTCTTCTCTCACAGACACTCCAGAAAACCTGGACGATGAGATTACAGAAGTAACCCTGCAGATCCCTGAGAAGAATTTATACTGTGCCTCCCTTGGGACAGGACATCTTGAGAACGAGTTGTGTTCCCTGTCCCTATGTCATAACCACAGGAGTCAGCACCTTCAGAAATGGAACCTGTCATCCAGATGGACCATTCCTCATACATGTGCACTGAAAGGCCACCTCTGTCCTCAAGGGACCATGATGAGGGTAGGCCTCACAAAGTCATTAAGGGTCTGTATCCTAGATTTATATACTTTTAGGTCAATTTAGCCTTTGATTTTCATGTGACAGTGACCTGATGAAGAGTGCAAGTCATGCATGATGTGTTCCTCTTCAAAACTGTTGCTTCTGTTCAGCAAAAGAAACTCAAGTGCTACAATCTGACCCAGTCATCTCTGGTAACAATGTGCGGGTTAGGAAGCTTTGCCCCAGACTTCAGAAACGCTACTGCTATTCACTAAAGTACAGCACTGATAATGAACACTCTCGCACATTAGAGGAATGGTCAGGGGTTGAAGGAAAGAGGGGACAGCTTTCTTTTGAGGAAATGATGTGGTGTGGGGACTAGAGAGGTGCAGACCACACAACGGTGGGAAGGTGCAAATGCCACTGAGTTACTCACTTTAAAATGGTTGATCTTATGTAAATCCTGCTTCCATTCTTCAAAACACACATTTGAAGACTTTTCCCACCCAGAACCTTCTGGGACTAGAGAAGCTCACCAGAGCCAGATGAGGCCAAGACGGAGCCAAGGGGCCACATGGGTGTTTGGCATTTTCAATGGCAATGTCACAGGTGTGCCTCCCTTCCCCATCTCTTAGCCCCCTGGACAATCTCAGAACACTCAGACGAGGATCCACCTGATTGTGCGGGAACTGCACATGGACTTCTCCAGCCAGAAGCCACATGCGTGGAAGCTATGCATGCCACTTCCCCTCCCTGCCTGCCAACAGGGAGGCCTCTGGCAAAGACTCTGGGGTGTCCATGTGTCTCTGACAGAGCAGGTGCTGGTCTGTCTTTGTCACTCACTGTGATCAACAGAGGACAGACTGAGCCTGCTTCAGGCCTGGTACCTGGAAAAGCAGAGTGTCCATCAACAGGTCAAGCAGTGAGCCAGATAAGGGCCCAGTGGGTGCCTAGGGCACAGCCATGCCCACTTCCTGCCCTGAGTCACTTTCTTATCTATTTTACGTGATCTTTTGGGTATTTGTCTCTGTTTCTTAATAACATACTGTTACTTCTCAGGTTTTTCTATAATGCATATACAAATATATGTAAATTGCTACTCTAGAAGAGAGTGACTTAACTCTTATATCTCCCTCCACCTGCCACCCACATTGTTCCTCTCCACATCCTTCAATCCTAGAAATAGCATATTTTTTTAAATTTTTATTTATTTATTTGAGAGTGACAGACACAGAGAGAAAGACAGATAGAGGGAGAGAGAGAATGGGCACGCCAGGGCTTCGAGCCTCTGCAAACGAACTCCAGATGCGTGCGCCCCCTTGTGCATTTGGCTAACGTGGGACCTGGAGAACCGAGCCTCGAACTGGGGTCCTTAGGCTTCACAGGCAAGCGCTTAACCACCAAGCCATCTCTCCAGCCCATTTTTTTTGTTTTATCAGTATTCAGCATTTGTATCCCCATAAGCACTGATTGCAAGCAGGCCATGTCATCACTGTATTTGCCCAGGAGTTCTAATCACACAATTATTTTAATCTGCACAGTTTTATGAATTTATTTAGAAAGTACATTCTTGAAATTTCTACCCAATAAATCTAACGCCACTCAGAACTGCCGAGTACTGCAGTGGATTTTCTCACGGAGTACATCTGCACCTGGCACTGTACAAAGGCTTTTCAGAGGGCTAGACAGGCTTGGACTGCAATTATGACAACTTATCAGCAGCAGAGCCTAAAGGCCCAGGTTCACTTCCCCAGGACCCACATCATGCCAGATGAACAAAGTGGCACATACCTCTGGAGTTTGTTTGCAATGGCTAGAGACCCTGGCACACCCATTCATTCTCATTCTCTCTCTCCCTCTTTCTCTCTCCCTCTTTTTCTCTCCTTGCAAATAATTTTTAAAAACAGGAAAGAGTGTGGGAATTGAATAATAATAATTGGATGATTCTGTTTCATGTATTCTCTTCCCTACTACCCACTCATGTATTCTATTAAATATAATATATATATAATGTATGATGTTTTGATATATATATATGCATTGAAGTAATAAGTTCAGTCAAGCAAGTTAATATATGATCATACATAGTTTCCTTATAGTGTGTACTAAAAGTACCTATGCCTACAGTCTCATCAAATCAAGGGTCTCATACATGCCAGGCTAGGGCTTCACTAGTAAGCTAATTAGTAAACACTCCCAGCCCTGATTTTACTGGCTTATCAACAAAATAGGGAGTGCCTGTTTGTCCCATAGCTTTCCCAACAGAATGAGCTATTAGTTAGATTTTTCTAAGTTTTATTGAGAACATTAATAAGAAAAATATTGCAAATTAGTCATATTCCCATTGGGTTATTCTCTTTTTTCCCTGTCCCCCATTCCACTGAGGAGACTCAAAACTTACCAAAACATTTAGATTTTTGACCAAAAGATACCTACAAACTTGGTCCCTGGATAGTTAGTTTTAAGTTGTATTTCTTTTTATATGGAAGTAACTAGATATATTTATTATGATAAAGAGACATTTGTATCTCATTTTCTACAACTTGCCTTTTCATTTTTATTGTTCCTAAGGTTATACATTGGCTTGTCTTTTTCTACTAAATTTTTAGAAGTTCTTTTTGATTGTCTTTATAAGCCCTGCAAAATATTCCACAAAATCCATACAAAAGTCTATTTTTGTACAATGTAATCAATATGATCATTTCCTAACTCTATAAAAACAAGAATTTTGATTTATAGTTGGTCAGGGTTTCTCCACAGGTTATAAAAGGATTCACACATATCTAATACTTGCAATTTCATCCCTTACATTTAAATTTCTGATTTACTTGGAACTTATTTTGCTGTATGTTGGGAGGTGCTGGATACATTTCTGAATTTTCTATTGTACTACATTGATCTGTCTACTAATGTTCCATGCTTCAATGCCATTGCTGAAAAGAATCTTGTTTCCCACAGAATTGCACATCTTTCCCTTTCCCAGAAATCAACTGACAATATTCTCCAGACTTTTCTATGCCATTGATATACTTGTCTTTCTGGGTGCCAGTCCCAGACTATTCAATTACCAGTTTTATAACAATGTTATGTTCATGAGAGATATTGGTCTGCAGCTTCAATTTTCTGCTAATGTCTCTATCCAGTTTGGGCATCTGAGTAATGCAGGCCTCGTGATTAATGGAAAGCATTACCTCATCTTTAACTTTCTGGAGACAATGTTTAGTATTTCTTCCTTAAATTTTTGATAGAATTCCGCACGGACTCTTCTGGCCCCAGATTATTCTGTGTGGGAGGCTTTTTTTTTTTTTTTACATGTGTGGTATGTGCACAGATATGCTCACAAGAGCACAGGGGCCAGAAGAGAACATGGGATATCCTTCCTCTGTCATTCATCTGCATATTTCCTCCAGTGGAATCTCTCTCTCCCTCTCTCTCTCTCAACTTAGAACTGCAGTTTTCAAGAGCACCAGGCATTCTCCAGTCTCGTCTTCTCATAGGATTGGGTTATAGAAATGCAGAGCCATGTCTGGGTGTTTACATGGGCCCTAAAGAGTTGAACTCAGGCAGCCTCAGTCCTCATACGCTCATACGTGTGGCAAGTGTTCTTACCCTTACCTACTGAGCCCTTGTCAAAATCCTTTTTTTTTTTTCAGGGTGGCCTTGAACTCACAGTGATCCTCCTACCTCTGCCTCCTGAGTGCTGGGATTAAAGGTGTGCACCACCATGCCTGGCTTTACTATAGCAAGTGTTCTTACCCACTGAGCCATTTTCCAAACTCTGTAAGAGACTTTTTAAATTAAAAATTAAATTTCTGGGGACCAGAAAGATGGCTCAGCAAAGTGCCTGCCTTGCAAGCAAGAGGACCTAATTCAATCCCCAGAACCCAAAATTTTAAAAAGTCAACCATGGTGACAAGTTCCTGTGAGAATGCAAAATTAGGTGGATCCCTAGGGCTCACTGGCCAGTAAGAGACTGTGCCCTCCCTCACACCCATACCTTCCAGCTCAGGTGAGCCAAATGGACAGCTGGTTGGTTAGGGCTAGGGGCTGTTTCAGGAAGATGCTAGTCATGACACCAAGTTCCAAATTCCAGGAGCTGAACTTGACCAACCACAATCTTTAAATCCCTGGAAAGACCTCCCTTTGTGGAGGTTGTTTGTGGAAAAACAGGTCTACAGAACTAGGCAAGAGATAAGAAGTCAGATCATCCTTTGACTTCTAGTAAGACTAGAAGGCAGACTGTCCGGCCTTTTTGTTTCTTGTTTTTGTTTTGTTTTTTTGAGGTAGGGTCTTGCCCTAGCTCAGGCTGACCTGGAATTCACTCTGCAGTCTCAGGGTGGCCTCGAATACACAGCTATCTTCCTACCTCTGCCTCCCAAGTGCTGGGATTAAAGGTGTGTGCCACCACGCCCATCCTATCCCGCCTTTTTGCTTTGGGGGGGCTCACCCTAACTGCCTAAATGAACTACCTTACCTCCCTCTCAGTCTCCAAAAGAGGTGCGCAGCCCCCAGGGAGTGATACCTGAGGCAGTCTGGCCTCCACAGGCACACCACTTGAACACTTGAACATACACAGGACACAAGTGAGGAGAGAGCTATAGAAAACAAGAAAAGTGAAGAAAAGGCTTGTATTGAAATCCAACCCTTTGTTCAGCAGTCCCTGTTCTGGCAGCTGAGGCTGCAGAGTCCTTCCCCTTAAGGAAGGTAAGCACAGGGCGCTCCCACTTCAGGGCATAGATGCATGAGTTTTAGTTGTTATGGTTTAAATAACACCAGTCCACCAACACAAAGCTCAAGTTTACTTTGGCACAGTAGATGTAGCATGAAGAATTACACAAGGCGCAAACTTTAGTGCTGGCCTTTTAGCCCTCCCATCCACATGTGAACTTAAATGCTCATCACCATCAGTGACCAATCCGATCAGCTCTTTTAGCATCCGTTGGTGACGGGCCGGTCCCTCTGGGCATCTTCTGCACACACAGCCCCAGCTAGCAGTTGGGCATGCCTCCAAGTCACCCAGTATTGAACCCACATAACATTTACAGAAGTGAAAAACCAAAAGATGGATTTGGCAACAGAAATGGAAGTGCAATGAAAAAGCGAGAAAGGGCTACTGCTGGAGGTGAGACGCAAGTGGAATGAAAAGGAAATTAGACAGCAGCGGATCTGTGTGTTACAATACTGACATGCCAGGCAAGAGGTACCCACGGATGCAACTGTGGCGTGACTGCAAGGAGAGGACTGGTCACTGTTCGACTGGATTTGAGATGTGCTCTTCCAGAAGGAATTCATGCCTGATACCGTAAGCCAGGTCAAAAGCCCATGACTGGGAGGAACCTAAGCCCTGGGAGGGAACCTACTGCTGCTGTTTTGCTGAACAGACGTGCTATTACACTACCTTCCCCATATTTATGTTTATAACCCAGACTAGTGATGTTCCCAGCCTTGGGCAGGAAAGCCTGCTTTTTGTGGTTGCCTACAGTTAATGCAGTCTCGTGACTGGTCCAAGTGCTGAAAATAAGTGACTGCTGAGTGCTCAGTCCTGTGTGGGGTGTCTATACCACCCCTCCCCAAGACTCAGGGAACATCATGGAAGTGAGGGCAGAAAGAATGTAAGAGCTGGAGGGTGGGGAGGAACTCTGTGGAACTCTCTTTCCCAGGCATGACACAGCCAAAGTCACAACTGCTATTGTTACCTGTGCAAGACAAGGCCAGTCAACGCCGGCGTGGGTGGGGGTCCCACCCCTCCTTAAAGAGATGTTACAAAGTTAATAGTCACTGGGACACAAGGAGGTTTTCTCTTCCATGCTGTACCCACTAGTATGTGGGGAGATGAAGATAGGGCTCAGCAAGAGAGGGAGGAGATACAGTATAGGAGACTATAATCTAAACACACACACACACAATTGTCAAAGAACAAACAAGTGGAGCTAAACAAGGGTAACAACTGACCAGTGTGTCCACACTGACTCTGCTTAGGAGTTTTGACATCTGTAGCCAGAGGAGCTTAGTGAAGGATGTGGGAGAAGATGGCCCCCCGCATAAAAATATCACACCAACTAAAAGGGACAGTTGGAGAGACCTCCAAGCACTGAAAGTGCAAAAGACTAGATGTTATTTCCTGAGGCAAACATGTAAAGAGGAACGATAACTCACCAATGTAGCAACGATGCCTGCCTCACACTGAAATGGTACCCAAAAAAATCAGTCACTGTTCAAACCACTCTTCATATGTTTTCCCAATAAATACATAACTCTCAAGGTTTTTAATATTTCAAATTGCAGTGTACTAAGAATATTTGGAGCTGCAGAGATGGCTCAAGGGTTAAGGTGACTGTCTATAAAGCCTAAGTTCGATTCCTGGGTCATCAGGCACCCACATAAAGCCAGATGCACACTGCTGCATGTATCTGGAGTTCCTTTGCAGCAGCTAGAGACCTGGTGGACCCATTCTCCCCATTCTCTCCTCTCTCTCTCTCCCTCTCTCTCTCTCTCTCTCTCTCATCTTCCCCATCTCTCTCTGCAAATAAATAAAAATATTTTTAAAATATTTGTTCTGCTATCATGTTTCATTCCCTTATACATTTGTAACTGACTTCATAGGGATGTTAATATTTGGAGAAAAAATAAAGTTCACAGGACAGTCGTGATTTTTCCAAATGAATACGCAGATGGCTTCTAAGGGTTTTATTTCCAGTTTTTCTTTCAGTCATACTCTTCCATGAACAGTGAGAGCTTCCTGTATATGACATAAAACAGATGTTAAAAAATGCTAAGGAAAAGCATTACTCAGTGATGCAGTCAGGTTCTTATTGCTGGCAGAAATCACCTGACCAAGAGCAGCTTTGAGGGGAAAAAAAGCTTTATTTTGGCTTACAGACTCAAGGGAAGCTCCAAGATGGCCAGGAGAAGCAATGGCATAAGCAGAGGGTGGACATCACCACTGGCCAACATAAAGTGGACAATAACAACAGAAGAGTGTTCCCGGAAAGGGGGAGCTGGCTGTAATACCCATAAGCCCACCCCCAATAATACACTACCTCCAGGAGGCTTTAATTCCTAAATCTCCATCAGCTGGGAACCTAGAATTCAGAACACCTGAGTTTATGAGGAACACCTGAATCCAACCACCACACTCAGGTTGAGAGGAATTGGAAACCCAGAGTTGAGTGAGTGCATATCTGGTAATGTGTAGACAGGGCCTCTCTGACAAAGTGTCACTGGGAAGACACGGGAAAGGAAGAGAGTGAGCCATGCAGATATGTTAGAAAGAAGGATAAGAGTGACTCACTTTTCCAACACCTTTGTGTGCCTAAAACTGAAACTGGCTGAGGCTTACAGTGGCCCAGGGGAGATAACATGGCTGGGGCCAGGGCCCAGAGGTGGTGAGCTGCATGCAGACTACACACGACACAGTGGTGTGCCGAAGCAGGTTGGACTGAGATGTGCTATCTGGAACTTAAACAATTGGAAGCTTTAGTTTAAACAACTGGTAGCTTTAAACTGACCACAATGAGAGTGTTGATGTGATTAAAAAAAAAAAAAATACAAGCACTATAACTGATATTTTTCTTTTTTCCAGACTCAAGTTTTGACTGGTTACCATCTAAACCAGTGGGCATGGGCATTTCGCAGCCATGAATGTACACGGGGAGGAAGAAAGGAAAAGCAAGAACGACCCAATCTCTGCATCTGCACCATGATTAACAAGGTTGGGATGAATACAGGTGACAGGCCAGGCGTGGTGGCGCATGCCTTTAATCCCAGCACTCGGGAGGCAGAGGGAGGAGGATCACCGTGAGTTCAAGGCCACCCTGAGACTACGTAGTGAATTCCAGGTCAGCCTGGGAGACCCTACCTCAAAAAATAAATAAATAAATAAAATACAGATGACAGAACTGGTGCCCCACAGAGTGGGGAGAGTGGTTTGAGCAGAGCAAGTCTGAGGAATAGGGGGGAATAGGACGATTGTATCAAGAGGAGGGAGGACTTTTATTCCTGAAGTCAGAGTGGGGCTTATTTGAGAATATCAGCAAGGCTGGGGAGTTGGTTGGGATAGACAGGACTCCAGAAGACAGGGTAGCTCTGCAGAGCGTGGACTTGGGGTATATGGTGATAGACAACCCCACAGCAATGGACGAGAGATATTCTGAAGGGCTCAGAAGGGCTGGTTGCTCACATTCTGGCAAGTGATCCAGCGTCATGGCCCAGAGCCCGCTGCCAAGGCCCCTGCTCAGAACTATAGATGCAGGCCCAACTCCAGGGCATCCAGGTCTGTGCAGGAGAGCGATAGGAGATTATGGGCTGGTAGGTGCACTCAGAGGAGAGGCAGTGGGAAGCAAGTTCTACCAAAGCTGCTTTGATCTCTTCTCCCAGGCTGAGCCCCTCTGAGCAAGGAGGTGGGAGAAACTGAGGGTCCCATGGGCCGGGGTGGAAGGATGGAATGGTAGGGAAACATATTCCTCTTGTCATTGTGAATTGTCACCCGAGTACTATGGTATCTCTGGTGCCACTCTCCTCCTGGCACACCTGTTCTGATGGACGAGAAGCCCGTGTCATAGCACTGTCACTGCCTTCTTTTTGCCAACTCATGACTATTTTGCCCTATGCCCTCTTTGTGGCCCACAAACAGGACCAGAGCAGAACCAGCCCTGAGAGGACCCACCTGAAACTTCTAAAGTTTACTAAAAATATAGAGTTATCTGGTCCCAATGGCCCTCAGCCTTCCACTAATCTCTAAATTGTCTCCAAGGGAATCATTCCCGCCATTGCCTCTCCAACCACGCCTTGGCCTGTCTCCTTTGGGTCCTCTGGACTCTGTAGATATCCATCAAGAGCCCTTGACCTAAGCTCTCCTGCAACATCCCCATACACTTCCTGTGAGCTGAGAACTTCTCAGAGGGTTCCACAAAACTCCTGTGTCTCCCAATCAATGTGAGCCACCTCCCCTAGACTCCACAAATCCTGATGTTGTGGGACAGGTGACCTGGACCTCCCACTGACACCACCCCTTCTACGGAAGTCCATGAGTGGACTTCCCCCAACTTAGAGTCAAGCCTTCTGCTTCCTGTGAATGTAGACAGTAGAGACACCAAGACAGCAGAGAGCACCTGGGGACTGAGGAGCAGAACTGTGAGAGCTGAAATAACAGAAGACACCTTCAGATCTATAAATCAAGGGACACAAAGAGCCGTTAGAGGGGCAACATGGAGCCCATTCTTAGGGGCCTCCACTTATCCACCTGAGGCTAACTGAGCTCCCCAAAGCCCTGAGGGCTTTGACCTTGAGCTCTTAAGCCTGGTTTGAAGCTAAGGCAGAAGCCATGGTGAAGAGTCTCCTCCTTCCCTACCGACCCTCACCAGATTTAGGTTCTCCACCTCAAGTGAAGCTGAGACTGTGTGCTCCGTGACACGGGCCTGAGTGTGCTACTTGCCTGATCCTCACAATCCTGTGAGTCAAGGGTTATCATCCCCATGCTGACAAAGCCATTGAGGCCTAGAGAGTTTAGGGAGGTCACAAGGTTAATGGGGTCAAGAGATGCTCATCACTGATAGAAATTATAGTTCATTTTGTTAAGTGTGATAGTTATAACTGGTTTTGTGAGAAAATATCCCTACTCATTTGATTCCTCATAGTGGGCTCTGTTTACACTGGATGTGCACACATGACACAGCTCTTTAGTGGGCATGATTACACAACATCCTTTCACTATAAGGGAGACTATCTTTCTCTTCCTATGTCAATGTTCCTTTTTATAGGTACAAGCAGGGACAGGGGGTGACCCAGTGTTCACACAGAAGTTAAGGCTTACAACATAGGCTGTGCTGCAAAGAAACTGGAATTTAAAAGTCACTGGGAGTTGAAAACAGTACCTGACATTCTATGAGAGGGAAATAAGACATGTTTAGGCAGAGGAAGTGGATTCTTTCCAACTCTTGCTCCTGAGGACAATGACCAGTTGAGGGAAAATATTTGTTTCATTAGCAAAAATTTGTCAGATAGGTAGGTAATGGCTATGTTCCCAGGGCCCTCACATACCCCTGCATTACTTTAGACTAATCATGTGGTCTTAGCAAGTACTCTACATCCTGCCCCATCGCCTGGGGCTGATTTCTCTTTTGGTAAAATTGTCAACTCTCAGAGTAGCTAAAGAAGAAAGAGAAACAGTCAACCTGAAATTTACATGTAATAAAGGTGAAGTGGGAGTCTAAACAATTTTCAGTCCATTGTCACTAGTCAAGAAACAAGGAGATCCCTATTGTAATCAGCTAGGGTCAGCTGGATGCCTGATCCACAGTTAAACCCCACATCCTAAGGACATCCTTTCGCACTTGTACTTAGTATGTGAAGATAGAGATATGAATGGAAATATCTAAGATGGAATGGAGCTATTGCAGAGGTTAAAAAGAATAAGGAAGAGGGAGGTAGGCATGAGGAATGAGAACATGACACCTGGCAGGTGATGAAGGTCAGAGGAAGGATCACTTGCCCTCCCTCCTCCCCCCTTCCATCCTTTGTTAACATCTGCTGACATCAAATGAGTTATCAGGTATTTACCAAGCTCCTCCCAGAAGTGACCTTGGGAGTATGGAATTAAAAGGATTGGAACTGACTTTAAAATTCTGTTATGGGGCCGGGCGTGGTGGCGCACGCCTTTAATCCCAGCACTCGGGAGGCAGAGGTAGGACGATTGCCATGAGTTCAAGGCCACCCTGAGATGGCAGTTAATTCCAGGTCAGCCTGGACCAGAGTGAGACCCTACTTCGAAAAACCAAAAAAAAAAAAAAAAAAAATCTGTTATGGGGGCTGGCGGGATGGCTTAGCAGTTAAGGCACTTGCCTGCAAAGTCAAAGGACCCAGGTTTAATGCCCCAGTACCCACATAAGCCAGATGTACAAGGGGGCTCATGCATCTGGAGTTCATTTGCAGTGTCTGGAGGCCCTGGCATGCCCATTCTCTCTCTGTTTATCTCCTCTCTATCTCTCTCTCTCTGCTTGAAAATAAATAAACTAATTTTTTAAATTCTGTTATGGTTCTAGACTTCTGGGTGGCTCTATAATAAGCACCAATCACTATCTTTAACATTTAAAAGCATAAAGTTTAAAAAGAGACAATCAGCTGAAATGGAGGTCTCAAGAGAGGCGCCCTATGCCTTCTGGTAGGCAGAGACCTGTGTATAATTCCTTGTGGCTCCTGGTTCCGCTTTGTGCTCCACCCAGCAAGTGAGCACCTATCCTGTCTATGGTCCCCAGCTACCCCCATAGGAGCTAATGACTTTGTTGTGTTAATACTCTTCACTGGAGCACAAATAGCAAGAGGTTTCCAGAGAGAACTACAGTGTTCCTGCACTTCTGCAAGCTCAGCGGGAATGACAGAGAGTGGACCTAGAGGCAGATGGCTGAGGTCAACCCTTGACTCCCCACCTGCTCACAAGTCAGGACCCTCTGTGAGCATCGGTGTCTTCACCCGTAAAAAGACAAGTACCCCCTAGCTCAAAGCCATAGAGAGAAAATGCCGGGGTGATGTCGCAGCATCTGGAGGTCCCACCTCCCTGCCCTTTCCATCTGGACTGTTGTTTGGCCAGATGCCATGGTGATCATATACTATGAGTCGGTCAGTTGATTTGTGCCTGAGCTGCTTGCTAGTTCTGGTTGCTTAGGAATAGGAGGCTTCACCTGAAACTTTCATTTTGATATCTGCAAAGTCAGGAGAGAAGTCACTTAACCTGCCTCTGTCCAGGGATGGAGAGGAGTTTTGACTGCTACCACAGAAGGGAAAGCTACTAGAGTCCATGTAAGCTCAAAAAAAAAAATTTTTTTTTTTTTTTTTTGGTTTTTCAAGGTAGGGTCTCACTCTAGTCCAGGCTGACCTAGAATTCACTATGTAGTCTTCAGGGTGGCTTCAAACTCACCACGCCAGGCTATCAAATACTTTTAACCCCTAAGCCACCAGACCTTGTCTACCAAGCGTCTCCCTCCTATGCAGCGTGATAGAGAATACATAAAGACTGCCATAGGGACTGGAGAGATGACTTAGCAGTTAAGACGGCTTGCCTGCAAAGCCTAAGGTCCAAGGTTCAATTCCCCAGTACCCACGTAAGCTAGATGCACCAGGTGGCATATGTGTCTGGAGTTCATTTGCAGTGGCTGAAGGCCCAGGTGTTCCCATTCTCTCTCTATCTGCCTCTTTCTCTCTATATCTCTGTCTCAGATAAGTGAAAATAATTTAAAAAAAAAAAAGACCGCCTATCTGGGCATGGTGCATGCCTTTAACCCTAGCACTCAGGAAGCAGAGGTAGGAGGATCGCCAGGAGTTCAAATCTATGCTGAGAATACATAGTGAATGCCAGGTCACCCTGAACTAGAGTAAGACCATACCTCAGAGGAAAAAAAAAAAACAAGGACTGGAGGGATGGCTTAGCAGTTAAGGCATTTACCTGCAAAGCCAAAGGACCCAGGTTCAATTCCCCAGGACCCACATTAGCCAGATGCACAAGGGGGCACATGCATCTGGAGTTAGTTTGCAGCAGCTGGAGGCCCTACTGCGCCCATTCATTCTCTGTGTGTGTGTGTGTCTCTCTCTCGCCCTTTTTCTCTGTCAAATAAATAAAATTTTTTAAAAAAACAGAAAGAAAGAAAAAGAAAGAAGACTGCCATGACACTGATGTTTTAATACCCAAGGTGGGAACAACTTAAATATCAACCCCAAGAAGACTGAGATGTCATGGTGACAGACAGAAGTACAATGCAGCTTTTAAGTCCTAGCAGCAGCTCTGGATGTCCTGGTGTGGTATCTCTACAAAGAATAACAACCACGTAAATCTGAGGAAGTTTTTCAATCATCATCCAGCCTCGGGGTCTGAGGTGAGGGGCATCCTGAGCCTTTGGGAATGGTGAAGAGCAGAGCGCCGGCTCCCCGTCCTGGAACTTGCTTTCAAGCGTTCTGATGCAGCGCCTCCCATGTACCACGTCTCTTCAGTGGAGTCCCAGTCTGATGGTGGAGGAACAAGAAGCCTGGTCTAGAGTCATGACTAGGATCTAGGCCAGTCCTGGGGATCACTGGTCATGTGACAATCTGCAGGGAACTCCTCTGTAGCAGTGTTGGTTTTGATGGCCTGACTGTCTCCTGTGTGTGCTGAGAATCCTGGACTCAGGAATTAGAAAGAGAAGCCTGAGCCTCTGGCAGGAGAAGCACTCTGAGCATCTTTGCTGCCTTGCCTGGAGACCCTATGTTACTCCACATGGGGAACTGTCCCTAAGGACATGACCCAGGTCTGTTCAGAGCCTTCAGTGCCTATGAGAGTGGGTCCCTGATATACAAGGTTCCCACACAGCCCCAGGACAAAGTCCCAGACACTTGGCAGCTCCTCCACCAGAGTTTCTTCAGGGAACCTAAGCCAGCCTGAGCTATTCCCAGCCATTCCCAAGGCATTCAGGGTGGAGCTTGGCCCACAGAAGCCCTCAGGACTTGAAGCATAAAGAGAAAACTCAGCACAGAAGAGAATCTCTGAGGAAGCAGGACAGGTCTGACCCTGTAAATGTACAAGTCACTCAACCATTAGCTGTGAACCTGTATACTAACCCGTGGTCTTGCCTTTTGCCCCAAACCACTCAATGGGTCCTGGAGGGAAAAAGGAGGTCACAGAGCAGTGCAGAGTGGCTGTCTCTCCAGCAGCAAGGGAAACTGATATCTCAGGCTGAATCACGAGCATCTCCTACTGTGCAGCCATTTCTGGGGTGGAAGGGAAATATCAGTGATTCTTCACCCTGAAGGGAACCTCCAGCTATTTTCCCCGACTACAGCTCAGCTCAATTATCACGCTTGCCCTTACATAGATGTCTTAACACAAACTGCGAAACTGAGTCACAGAGAAGTTAGGAACAGGACAGAATTTGGATTTGAATCCCAAAGTTCAATCTGGAATTCTCATTTTCACTCAATATTTGTTCCATTTCACTTTTTGTCCACTTGGCATGTGTCACTTTCCTATATGTCATGGCATTTAGACCATAAGGATGTGAACAGAAGTGGTGGATTAGGGTCAGAGAGATGACTTAGTGGTTAAGGCACTGGCCTGCAAAGACTAAGGGCCCATGTTCTACTCTCCAGATGCCACGTTAGCCAGACACACCAAGGTGAGGCAAGCACAAGGTCGCACATGACCACTAGGTGCTACATGCATCTGGAGTTCGATTTTAGTGGCTGAGGCCTTGGCGTGCCAATTCTCTCTCTCTCTCTCTCTCTCTCTCGCTCTCACTCTCTCAAAGAAATAAATAAAAATTTAAAAAAAGAAGTGCTGGGTTACAGCAGTGGTGCTGAAGACACCTCAGGCTGTAGTAGCAGGACATTAAGAGGTCAAATTGGAATGGAAGATGGAAGCCATCTCCCTCATGGCTGGCTCTGGAAAGCACTGTGTGAGCTGCTGAGGAGATAAAAATTCCCCAGAGCATGAACAAGCAGTGGATCCTACAAGCTACAAAATCAACCAGTCAGGCAAGATGAACCCACATGTGCAATAGTTGCACATAATTTTTGGATGTATTCAACTGTTCTCTGACTACACATGCAGCCTGCTTATGGGAGGGAATACAGGCCTGGTAAAGAGAACCAAGCTAGAAGCCTATGGCTTAGGAGATCATAGACCTCAGAAGGAAGCTTCCTCTGCCCTTTGGCTGACAGGAGAGGTTATGCCTGTCAAAAAGTTTTCTAAATCTCTATGTTTATCCCCTGTGATCCATGCTGCCCTCATTGATAGCTAGAGAATCTGCTTTTTACACATGGTGGTGAAGACCAAGTAGACTCAAGACCCAACAGAATGACAAGAAAAGAAAGACAAGCACTTAGCACAAGTCATTTCTGTTATACCTGCCAAGGCCCAGGAAATATTACAAAGGAAGTGGCAGATTAAATATGGGTGCTTCTCTCACTGCTAGCCAGATGACATTCTCCAGGGGATAGTGGTAGACACTGAGGAGACTCAAAACTCATAAAAGCAGACAATTAGAGGCTGCAGAGAGATCAACACTAAGGAAGACTTATGCCTTCCAAGGTTCTAGGAACATTGCAGAAAAAATGTAAGAGCCACAAAGTGGGGCAGTATATTCTAAGCAATTACCTCACACCCAGGGATTGACTGGTGCACTCATGACCCCACAGTGACTACCACACATAAGTTTGTGGGGTTCACTGTAGATTCAAACCACAGCATTTGTGGGACACAATTTCCTATGCTAAAACAAAATCCAGACATAAACCAACCAAGATAGAGAAGTTTCATTACAGTTCAATTTCAGGGTCTCTATGGGTGGTTCCTTTGCCTTTGGACCTGTGGGAAAGCAGTTCATCCTGTGGACAACCGACATTAAAGCAAATCATGGTCACAACATGTCTGGGACATGAAAAACAGAGAAACAACAAACCGAAGTCCCACAGTCCCCTTCAAAGGTATGCTTCCAGTCACCTAAGGCTACTTTCTTTTCCATCTAAAGGACCCATAGTCTTCCATAAAACCACTATGGAAACCAAGATATTAATACATGGATTATCAGAAAATACTTTAGGCCCAAATTATAGCACTAATATTCTCCAACTTTTATTTCCTTCCTGCCTCCCCTAAATGAGTGAGGGAATTCCAAGGCAGTAATATATAAAAGTAATGCTTTGAGAGAAAACATATTTTACCAAGAGAGAATTTGCTTCCTATATGAATTTGGGGAAGCTTAAGGAGTCAGAAAGAAAAGTATAAAAGGAGGGGTAGTGCTGAGTAGTAGGAATGATGTCCTATGTACACGTCACGTAGATTGAGAAGTTGTATTTAAGTAACAGTAACGAAAAACATTTGTTAAGTCTTGTCTGTGTGTGCACTGACATACATATACACACACACCCATGACTGTATGCATTCAAAACATATATAGAAATATGGCCTGATTGCCGAGGCCCTTGGTTTCCCACCAGGAATAGATGGTAAGACCCTATTGCTGAAGATTCCACATACTTTGGCTGCAAGGCCACTGAGAAATCCTGCTGGAACTGAGCTGAGAACCTCCTCCATGTAGACCAGCTAACAGAAAGCTGGAAGAAGCCATTTTGCATGCAGTTCAATGGAAGAAAGAGATACCACCAGTGAAGATATTCAACAGTGGACACTGCAAGCCTTATCACTTGGCCAGACAGGCCAAATGAGCCAACAGGTGCAATAGTGGCAGGTCTGTCATGGTGGAAACCAACTGCCCTCTAATTGGACTGGGGGCCTGCTCCATGGGAGGGAATACATCCCTGATACTGAAAACTTAAAACGGGTAGTCATGAGCCCAAGGGTGTAACATCTGCTGCCATCTGGCTAAATGTATATACTATGTTTATCAAACTGCCCAGTAAGCACTTCTCTTAATGTTCATACACTTATATTAATGCTACTCTCATTATTGGTAGAGAATCTTCTCTTTTCAAATGGCAGTGACCTTGGGACGACTCAGAAGGTATCATGGTGCTGGAAAGAAGTGACAGGAGTGCTCAGTACTGCAGTATCTCTATCACACCTTCCAAGGCTCAGGGTCTATTGCGGAAGAGGTGGCAGAAAGAATGTACGAGCCAAAGGACTCCTTACAATGTGCTCCCCCCAAACACAAAATGGCCTGGATATCCATGACCTCACAGTGCATGACATGACCTACACAAGACCACCATAAGAGGAGGAAAAGATAATGACATCAAAATAAGAGAAAGACTAATTAAGAGGGGGAGGGGATATGATGGAGAGTGGCGTTTCAAAGGGGAAAGTGGGGGGAGGGAAGGTATTACCATGGAATATTTTTTATAATCATGGAAGTTGTTAATAAAAATAAATTGATTAATTAAAAAATATGGCCTGACATGCTTATAGATGAGGCCATTTTGAAAATTAGATGAAATTTTAGCACCATGAATCTCTCAGTAAGGTGTGTGGCACACAGAGAGGGCGCCCGTGGAACACACTGGGCAAAGCATAAGGGTGCACATGCCTGAGTTTTAGCTCCGTTGTGTGATGGTTAATCTTGGTTGTCAACTTGGTGGGATAAAAACACCTTGGGGATGAGAAACGCATCCTTCTGGGTGTTTTCTGTGAGGGCATTTCCAGAGACCATTGGCTGTACAGCAAGTGAGAGCAAACAAAAACAGTTCCTCTTTTAAGTAGCTTGCCTCAGTCATTCATCATAGGGATGAGAAATCTGACTAACAAAAGTTCTCCCAAAATAGGGTAGTGGGCGGTTATTCCTTTGCTTCTCTAAATTTTCTACTTTTCTCTGCAGTTACCCTATGCCAATAAAGCCAAATAGTTCAACATAATCAAAAGACATAACAAGACCAAAATCAGGAGTGGATGGGGCTGGAAATGTAGCTCAATAATGAACGTGTATTTCATGTGGATAAGGGCATGAATTCAACCCTCAGCTCCAGGAAGGAAGGATGGGAGGAAGGGAGGAAATATAGAATGGAAGGGAAGGAGAGAGAGAAGAGAAAGGAAAAAGAAATAAATCTCAAACTGGCTGGCTTAGATTTAAATCTCAGTTTATGCACTGACCAAGTTAGGTGCTAACAGGTAAGTCCCTCTCCCCACCTCACTTGCCCCTTTTGTGAACAGGTAATAGGAGTAGCTATCACACAGGAACCCGGTAAGGACCTGGCAATTAAAGAGCACAACCTGCTAAAAGCGTCGGAAGGGCTCATCTCTGTTAGCACTGGACCCAGCAGTGGGAATAATTCAAAAGTCAGCCCCTGCGCTTCTGGGAGGTCACGTAACATGACAGCAAGGCCGGAGCAGGGAGTCAGCATATAGCGTGGGGTTGGCCTTGTGGCCAAAGAAGGGTTATGAGGAGAAGCAGCCTGTTGGAGAAGCATGAACAGGGCTCTCCTAGCCTGTCTCCAGTCCTGCTTGTCATGAGAAGAAAAAATAAAGTTCCCACGAGGGTTGAGAGGACCAAGGGAAGTATATGGATGTCGTATGAGATGATTTTGTCAAAGCCATAACTCCAGTATTTGAGAATGTCACTGTATTTGGAATAAGAGCTTTAAGGAGGTAATTAAGACTAACTAATGTCATTGAGGTAGGCCTTCATCCAACATGACTCATTGTGTTGCAAGAAGAGAAGGTTCATAAAGACAGGCAAAGACCAAGGAGAAACGCCATGCTCCACAACTTGAGCAACTGAATGTTTATTGTTTTAGTCACCTAGCCCACGGTGCTCTGTCATGGCAACCCTAGCAATGGAACATAGTTCCCCTCAAACAGAAAATGTGGGACCTCTTAAAAAGAGAAAAACTTGGACGAAACAGGTGATATGTCTGAAATCTCGAATGAGAATGGAGCAGAGGGACAGAGGACAAAGTGGGCACCCCACTGAGGAAGAAGGTGACTGGCATTCCCAAGGACGCTGCACCTGTGCCCACCTCACCCTGCCTGCATGTCAGATTTCACATGCTCAGGCAGCGAGGAGATAAGGAGATAGTGCTGAACCTGGGGACAGGAAGCCCAATCAGCTACTTCAGTGCTGGCTCAGTGGCCTTGTTCAGATTGTATCAATTCTTGGGGGGATCTCAGATTTACAGAGCTTTGAATAATCATTCTTCTAAAAAGCATCTTCAAGCTAAAATATGGTAAAAATGTTAAGTAACTATTGTTGTTTGAAGTGTCAATTAGCCACCTATGGCTTGCTGCTGGAGGAGATTTACCCACAGGGCCAATGCTCAGGTTCCTGGTTCTAGGATATCAGACAGTGCTTCGACATTCCCTCCTACTGCAGTTTCTGTGATTTATCTGGAGTCCTGAATTCCCTGGGCTTAGCTAGTCTAGGATAGTGCTGGCCTACTGGAGGGAAGAGAGGGTTCTACTATCAGGTCATTCCCTCACCTGTGAGTCCCAGCAGGAGGGTCAGCATCAGGACACTGTGAGGACTCCGGGACCAGGAGTGAGGGGCAAGCATCGAGGAGCTCTAGCGGGGCTGCTCAGTGCAGTGTGTCTATGCTGGGAGATCTGCGCTATGTGGGAAGAAGAAATGACGCACCGCACTTCACAAAAGAAGTGGTTGTGATGGTCCAACACAGAATAAGCCTCAAGGTTATGAAGTAGGAAGTGGCCAGCACAGGACACTGCATGGTGCATTTCACAGGGAACCAACCTAGCCAGAAAGGAGGCTTCTCATAAAAAATATTTTATTTGGGTTGGAGAGATGGCTCAGTGGTTATGCACTTGTCTGTGAAGCCTAAGGACCCCAGTTCAAGGCTCCATTCCCCAGGACCCACTTTGGCCAGATGCACAAGAGGGTGCATGCATCTGGAGTTCGTTTGCAGTGGCTGGAGGCCCTGGCACACCCATTCTCTCTCTCATTCTCTCTCTCTCTCTCTCTCTCTCTCTCTCTCTCTCTCTCTCTCTCTCACTCTCTCAAGCACACACACATACACACACACACACACTCTGCCTCTTTCTTTATCTGTCTGTTGCTCTCAAACAAATTAATAAAGTAAACAAAAAAATTAAAAAATATTTTATTTATTTATTTGAAAGAGAAAGGAGACAGAGAGTGGGGCAGATAAAAAGAATGAGCATGCCAGGGCCTCCAGCCACTGCAAATGAACTCCAAATGCATGTGCCCCCTTGTGCATCCGGCATTTGCCTGCAAAACCAAAGGACCCAGGTTCAATTCCCCAGGACCCACATAGCCAGAGGCATAAGGGGGTGCAGGCATCTGGAGTTCATTTGCAGTGACTGGAGGCCCTGGAATGCCCATTCATTCCTTCCCTCTCTATCTATCTATCTATCTATCTATCTATCTATCTATCTTTCTTTCTTTCTTTCCTTCTTTCTTTCTGTCTTTCTCTTTCTCTGTAAAAAAATAAATAATAAAATATTTTTTAAAAATAATGATAATAGCAGGGATTGCTATCCTAATATCTGACAAGGTAGACTTTAGTCCAACGTTAGTCAAGAAAGATAAGGAAGGTCACTTTATATTGATTAAGGGCACACTCCAACAGGAGAACATTACAATCCTAAACATATATGCACCTAACATGGGGGCTCCCAAATTCGTCAAACAAACACTATTAGAACTAAAGTCACAGATAAAACCAAACACAGTGGTGGTGGGTGACTTTAACACCCCACTCTCATCAATTGACAGGTCATCCCGGGAAAAAATAAACACAGAGGCATCTGAACTAAATGAGGTCATAGAAGGAATGGACCTAACAGATATATACAGGACATTTCATCCAAATGCTGCAGAATATACATTCTTTTCAGCAGCACATGGAACATTCTCTAAAATAGACCATATATTAGGACACAAAGCAAATCTTAACAAATTCAGGAAAATTGAAATAATTCCTTGCATTCTATCTGACCACAATGGAATCAAACTACAAATCGGTAGCTAGAAAGGCCATAGAGCATGCACAAAATCATGGAAACTAAACAATACACTACTAAATGATGAATGGGTCAATGAACAAATCAAGAAGGAAATCAAAAAATTTATAGAGTCAAATGATAATGAGAACACAACATATCAAAATCTCTGGGACACAATAAAGGCAGTTCTAAGAGGGAAAATTTATAGCCTTAAGTGCCTATATTAAGAAATTAGAAAGGACTTCCGGTTAAGATGGCGGCGTAGGTACCATGCCAAAGTAGCCTAGGGGGGAAAAAGACCAAAAAAACTCAGCAAAATACACACTTTAACTAAAAAGTGAGGTGTAAAGGAAATTGAAGCGGCAGCGGAGAAGTAGAAGAGTTCCAGAGCATCCAGAGCCTGCACAGGCGGGAAAAGCGGCTCCGGCAGCTCAGCCAACAGCCGCGGCCGCGGCACACCAGAAAGCCGCCAGACTCGGCTCGAGCCGCAGGAAAAGCCAGGTGCGGGAGCTTCCCCTCACACGGCGCTCTCCGCAACTCGGGAAAGGTGAGGGGAGAGCGGCAGCGAGCAACGGAGGAGCAGACCGCGAGTTAGAAGAACGCTTGGAGCAGCGAGAGAACCAGAGCAGCTGCGGCTCCCTCCCCTCCCCCACCGCCTGAGCCCAGCTCCGGCGAATAGAGCAGCGGCCCAGGACCCGGCCACGCCAACTTGGGCTGACAGTGGGACCCAAGCAGGAGCAGAGTTCGGCAGCAACATCAGCAGCTCCAGCACCGGTAATAGCGGCCCCAGCAGCAGCAGACCCAGGAGTGGCAGCAGTGGCAAACTCAGCAGCAGCAGCTTCAGCAGCAGTGGTGGCTCCAGCAGTGGCAGCTACAGCAGCAACAGAGGCAGCAGCAGCGGCTCGGTTTGCCCCTCAGGAAAAGCAAGTGCCCAGCTCCAGAAATCAGAACAGCAGCCCGACGACCCAGGCAGCAACTTGACTGAGACCAAAATCATCCAAGGTAACTGGGATTGCACCAGGGAAGGGTCTCACTTGGTCACAAGCTGACTTGGATCCCTCAACAAACCAGAAATCTTAACCTCTTTGTTGATAGAGGATCTGGTCGTTATAATAACTACTCTTGCATACATACTTGGAGCTGTTTTTGATTGAATGTGTACAGTGCTTAGTTAAATTTTAGAATCTACCTGTATTTTATTCCACTCAGCCTGCTTGAATACTCCTATCTCAGGGAAACTCAACCCCTAAGAACATCTTTGTAGATACTCTGAGAGTCTTAAGAGCCACACCTAAAACCTTAAGGTCCTACCCTGAAAATATATTACATCAAATCAATTGATACACCTAAGAATACACAGCTAGCTAGAAAATCCAAGCATTAACTTAATCCAAGATGCAAAAATATATACATTATAACACAAGAAACACTAAAAAGCAAGACGATATAAATCCACCTAAAAGTATTAATGCATCAGAAATGTCCTCCAGTGAGAAAGAGTTAGAGGAAATGCCAGAGAAAGAGTTCAAAAGAATGATTATAAATATGTTCAAAGAGGTCAAAGAACACATCAAAACAATCAAAGAAGAAATCAAAGAGGAAATCAAAGAGGAAATCAAAGGAATCAAAGAAGAGGCAGGACACCAATTTAATGAAATAAAGAAGGCAATACAAGACATAAATAAGGAAATAGAAATAATAAAGAAAAACCAGTCAGAATTACTAGCAATGAAGAACACAGTTAATGAAATAAAAAACTCTGTAGAAAATCTCACCAGTAGGATGGATGAGGGAGAGGACAGAATATCTAAGCTAGAAGACCAGGTGGCAGACCTAATGCAGTCCAACAAAGAGAAAGACAAACTTATACAAAAGTATGAGTGGGAATTTCAAGATATTCGGGACACTATGAAAAGATCCAATATAAGAATTCAGGGCATAGTAGAAGGAGAAGAACTCCACTCCAGAGGCATAGTAGGCGTCTTCAACAAAATCATAGAGGAAAATTTCCCCCAAATTGGGAAAGAGGTGCCAATGCAGATACAGGAAGCCTTTAGAACCCCAGCCAGACAAAACCCAGAAAGAAACTCTCCTCGCCATATTATAATCAAACTTCCAAACACACACACCAAAGAAAAAATATTGAAAGCAGTTAGAGAGAAAAATCAAGTTGCCTACAAAAGCGAGCCCATCAGGATTACAGCAGATTATTCAACACAAACTTTTAAAGCCAGAAGGGCTTGGAGTGATATATTCCAAGTTCTGAAAGATAACAACTGCCAACCAACGTTACTTTATCCTGCAAAGTTATCCATTCAAATAGATGGAGAAATAAAGACATTCCGTGACAAAAGCAGGTTAAAGGAGTATTTGAAAACAAAACCAGCTCTACAGAAAATACATGATAGAATCCTCCATGCTGAAGAAAAGGAAAAGCACACATATAAGGAACCTAGAAAAAACAAGCAATACTCAAATACTAGTTAACAGAAGAGAGCGCAGGTAGAACCAGAAACACACACACACACACACACACACACACACACACACACACACACACACACACAAATGGCAAACATAAATACACACCTTTCAATAATATCTCTTAATATCAACGGCCTCAATGCCCCAACGAAAAGACATACATTTGCAGACTGGGTTAAAAAGCAGGATCCTACAATTTGTTGTCTCCAAGAAACTCACCTTTCTACAAAGGATAGACATTATCTTAGGGTGAAAGGTTGGAAGACGGTGTTTCAAGCAAATGGGCCTAGAAAACAAGCAGGGGTTGCTATCCTAATGTCAGACAGGGCAGACTTTAGTCCGACGTTAGTCAAGAAAGATAAGGAAGGTCACTTTATATTGATTAAGGGCACACTCCAACAGGAGGACATTACAATCCTAAACATATATGCACCTAACATGGGGGCTCCCAAATTCGTCAAACAAACACTATTAGAACTAAGGTCACAGATAACACCAAACACAGTGGTGGTGGGTGACTTTAACACCCCACTCTCATCAATTGACAGGTCATCCCGGGAAAGAATAAACAGAGAGGCATGTGGACTAAATGAGGTCATAAAAGGAATGGACTTAACAGATATATACAGGACATTTCATCCAAAGGCTGCAGAATATACATTCTTTTCAGCAGCACATGGAACATTCTCTAAAATAGACCATATATTAGGACACAAAGCAAATATTAACAAATGCAGGAAAATTGAAATAATTCCTTGCATTCTATCTGACCACAATGGAATTAAACTACAAATCAGTAGCAAGAAAGGCTATAGAGCATACACAAAATCATGGAAACTAAACAATACACTACAAAATGATGAATGGGTCAATGAAGAAATCAAAAAGGAAATCAAAAAATTTATAGAGTCAAACGATAATGAGAACACAACATACCAAAATCTCTGGGACACAATAAAGGCAGTTCTAAGAGGTAAATTTATAGCCTTGAGTGCCTATATTAAGAAATTAGAAAGGTCGCCAGTAAACGACCTAATGCTTCGCCTTAAAGCCTTGGAAAAAGAAGAACAAGGCAAACCAAAAATCAGTAGACGGGAAGAAATAAAGATTAGGGCAGAAATTAATGAAATAGAAACAAAAAGAACAATCCAAAGAATTAATGAAACAAAGAGTTGGTTCTTTGAAAAGATAAACAAGATTGATAAACCCTTAGCAAATCTGACCAAAAGAAAGAGAAGAGACACAAATTAATAAAATCAGAGATGAACAAGGTAACATCACAACAGATTCCAGAGAAATTCAAAAAATCATAGGGACATACTATAAAAGCATATACTCCACAAAGTATGAAAATCTGAAAGACATGGATGATTTCCTTGATCTATATAACCTACCTAAATTAAATCAAAATGAGATTAATCACTTAAATAGACCTATAACAAACATGGAGATCCGAACAGTTATCAATAATCTCCCGACTAAAAAAAGCCCAGGCCCAGATGGATTCACTGCTGAATTTTGCCAGACTTTTAAGGAAGAGCTAACACCATTGCTTCTTAAGCTTTTCCAGGAAATAGAAAAAGAAGGAATTCTACCAAACTCCTTCTATGAGGCCAGCATCACCCTGATACCAAAACCAGACAAAGATAGAACAAAAAAAGAAAATTACAGACCAATCTCCCTCATGAACATAGATACAAAAATTCTCAACAAAATATTGGCAAACAGAATACAAGAGTATATCAAAAAGATCATTCACCCTGACCAAGTAGGCTTTATCCCAGAGATGCAGGGATGGTTCAACATACGCAAATCTATAAATGTAATACATTACATAAACAGGTTGAAGGACAAAAATCACATGATCATCTCATTAGACGCAGAGAAAGCATTTGACAAAATCCAACATCCCTTCATTATAAAAGTCCTACAGAGACTGGGAATAGAAGGAACATATCTCAATATAATAAAGGCTATTTATGCCAAGCCTACAGCCAACATATTACTAAATGGGGAAAAACTGGAAGCTTTTCCACTACAATCAGGTTCAAGACAAGGGTGTCCACTGTCCCCACTTTTATTTAATATAGTTTTGGAAGTCTTAGCCATAGTAATAAGGCAAGAGACACACATAAAAGGGAAACAAGTTGGAAAGGAAGAAATCAAGTTATCATTATTTGCAGATGACATGATTCTATACATAAAGGACCCTAAAGACTCTACTAGCAAGCTGTTAGAGCTGATCAAAACCTACAGCAATGTAGCAGGATACACTAAATACACAGAAATCAGTAGCCTTCATATATGCTAACAACAAACACACAGAGGATGAAATCAGAGAATCACTCCCATTCACAATTGCATCAAAGAAAAATAAAGTACCTTGGAATAAACCTGACCAAGGAAGTAAAGAATCTATGCAATGAGAACTTTAAAACACTCAAGCGAGAAATTGCAGAAGACACTAGAAAGTGGAGAAACATCCCTTGTTCCCGGATTGGAAGAATCAATATTGTGAAAATGGCAATCTTACCTAAAGCAATCTACACATTTAATGCAATCCCTATCAAAATTCCAAAGGCTTTCTTAATGGAAACAGAAAAAACAATCCAAAAATTTATGTGGAATCACAAAAAACCTCGAATATCTAAAATAATACTGAGCAACAAAAAAGAGGCTGGCGGTATCACCATACCTGATTTTAACCTATACTACAGAGCCATAGTAACAAAAACAGCATGGTACTGGCACTAAAACAGACATGTAGATCAGTGGAACAGAATAGAGGACCCAGATGTAAACCCAAGTAGCTATAGCCACCTGATATTCAATAAAAATGCCAAAATACTCATTGGAGAAGAGACAGCCTCTTCAGCAAATGGTGTTTTGAAAACTGAATATATATCTGCAGAAAGATGAAAATAGATTCTTCTCTCTCGCCATGCACAAGAATTAAGTCCAAATGGATAAAAGACTTTAACATCAGACCGGAAACTCTGAAACTGCTAGAGGAAAAAGTAGGGGAAACCCTTCAACATATTGGTCTTGGCAAAGACTTTCTTTCTTTCTTTCTTTTTTTAATTTTTATTTATTTGAGAGCGACCGACAGAGAAAGAAAGGCAGATAGAGGGAGAGAGAGAGAATTGGCGCGCCAGGGCTTCCAGTCTCTGCAAACGAACTCCAGACGCGTGCGCCCCCTTGTGCATCTGGCTAACGTGGGACCTGGGGAATCGAGCCTCGAACCGGGGTCCTTAGGCTTCACAGGCAAGCGCTTAACCGTTAAGCCATCTCTCCAGCCCGGCAAAGACTTTCTTAATACAACTCCAATTGCTCAGGCAATAAAACCACAGATTAACCACTGGGACCTAATGAAATTACAAAGATTTTGCACTGCAAAGGACACAGTGAAAAAAGCAAAGAGGCAACCTACAGAATGGGAAAAGATCTTCGCCAGCTATATATCTGATAGAGGATTAATATCTAGGATATACAAAGAACTCAAAAAGTTAAATAATAAGGAATCAAACAAGCCAATTAAAAAATGGGCTATGGAGCTAAATAGAGAGCTCTCAAAGGAAGAAATACGAATGGCATATAAGCATCTAAAAAAATGTTCTACATCACTAGTCATCAGGGAAATGCAGATTAAAACTGCATTGAGATTCCATCTCATTCCTGTCAGATTGACCACCATCATGAAAACAAATGATCATAAATGTTGGCGGGGATGTGGAAAAAAAGGAACCCTTCTGCACTGCTGGTGGGAATGCAATCTGGTCCAGCCATTGTGGAAAACAGTGTGGAGGTTCCTAAAACAGCTAGAGATTGATCTACCATATGACCCAGCTATAGCACTCCTAGGCATATATCCAAAGGACTCATCTCATTTCCTTAGAAGTACATGCTCAACCATGTTTATTGCTGCTCAATTTATAATAGCTGAGAAATGGAACCAGCCTAGATGTCCATCAACAGATGAGTGGATAATGAAGATGTGGCACATTTATACAATGGAGTTCTACTCAGCGGTAAAGAAAAATGAAGTTATGAAATTTGCAGAAAAATGGATGGACCTGGAAAGTATACTAAGTGAGGTAACCCAGGCCCAGAAATCCAAGCGCCACATGTTCTCTCTCATATGTGGATCCTAGCTACAGATGCCTGGGCTTCTGCATGAGAATGAAAATACTTAGTAGCAGATGCCAGTAATTTAAAAAGGAGACATAAAGGGTAGAGAAAGGAAGGGAGGAGGATTCTTAATAGGTTGATATTGTATATATGTAATTACAATGATTGTAATGGGGAGGTAACATGATGGATAATGGAACTTCAAATGGGAAAGTATGGGGGTGGGCAGGGAGGGAATTACCATGGGATATATTTTATAATCATGGAAAATGTTAATAAAAATTAAAAAAAAACAGAAAGACTCTCAAAAAAAATAATAATATAAAAAAAAAGAAATTAGAAAGGTTGCAAGTAAACAACCTAATGCTTCACCTTAAAGCCTTGGAAAAAGAAGAACAAGGCATACCAAAAATTAGTAGATGGGAAGAAATAATAAAGATTAGGGCAGAAATTAATGAAATAGAAACAAAAAGAACAATCCAAAGAATTAATGAAACAAAGAGTTGGTTCTTTGAAAAGATAAACAAGATTGATAAACCCTTAGCAAATCTGACCAAAAGAAAGAGAAGAGACACAAATTAATAAAATCAGAGATGAACAAGGTAACATCACAACAGATTCCAGAGAAATTCAAAAAATCATAGGGACATACTATAAAAGCATATACTCCACAAAGTAGGAAAATCTAAAAGACATGGATGATTTCCTTGATTTATATGACCTACCTAAAATAAATCAAAATGAGATTAATCACTTAAATAGACCTATAACAAACATAGAGATACAAACAGTTATCAATAATCTCCCAACTAAAAAAAGCCCAGGCCCAGATGGATTCACTGCTGAATTTTACCAGACCTTTAAGGAAGAGCTAACACCATTGCTTCTTAAGCTTTTCCAGGAAATAGAAAAAGAAGGAATCCTACCAAACTCCTTCTATGAGGCCAGCATCACCTTGATACCAAAACCAGGCAAAGATAGAACAAAAAAAGAAAATTACAGACCAATCTCCCTCATGAACATAGATCAAAAATTCTCAACAAAATATTGGCAAACAGAATACATGAGTATATCAAAAAGATCATTCACCCTGACCAAGTAGGCTTTATCCCAGAGATGCAGGGATGGTTCAACATACGTAAATCTATAAATGTAATACATTATATAAACGGGTTGAAAGACAAAAATCACATGATCATCTCATTGGACGTAGAGAAAGCATTTGACAAAATCCAACATCCCTTCACAATAAAAGTCCTATAGAAACTGGGAATAGAAGGAACATATCTGAATATAATAAAAGGTGTTTATGATAAGCCTACAGCCAACATATTACTAAATGGGGAAAAACTGGAAGCTTTTCCACTAAAACCAGGAACAAGACAAGGGTGTCCACTATCCCCACATTTATTTAATATAGTTTTGGAAGTCTTAGCCACAGCAATAAGGCAAGAGACACACATAAAAGGGATACAAATTGGAAAGGAATAGATCAAGTTATCATTATTTGCAGATGACATGATTCTATACATAAAGGACCCTCAAGACTCTACCAGCAAACTGTTAGAGCTGTTAAACACCTACAGCCATGTAGCAGGATACAAAATAAATACACAGATATCTGTAGCATTGCTATATGCTAACAATAAACATACAGAGGATGAAATCAGCAAATCACTCCCATTCACAATTGCATCAAAAAAAAAAAAGTACCTTGGAATAAACCTAACCAAGGAAGTAAAGAATCTCTACAATGAGAACCTTAAAACACTCAAGTGAGAAATTGCAAAAGACACTAGAAAGTGGAGAAACATCCCTTGTTCCCGGATTGGAAGAATCAATATTGTGAAAATGGCAATCTTACCTAAAGCAATCTACACATTTAATGCAATCCCTATCAAAATTCCAAAAGCATTCTTCATGGAAATAGAAAAACCAATCCAAAAATTCATTTGGAATCACAAAAAACCTCGAATATCTAAAATAATACTGAGCAACAAAAATAAGGCTGGTGGTATCACCATACCTGATTTTAACCTATACTACAGAGCCATAGTAACAAAAACAGCATAGTACTGGCACAAAAAACAGACATGTAGATCAGTAGAACAGAATAGAGGACCCAGATGTAAGCCCCAGTAGCTATAGCCACCTGATATTTGATAAAAATGCCAAAAATACTCATTGGAGAAAAGACAGCCTCTTCAGCAAATGGTATTGGGAAAACTGGATATATATCTGCAGAAGGATGAAAATAGATTCTTCTCTCTCACCATGCACAAGAATTAAGTCCAAATGGATTAAAGACCTTAACATCAGACCTGAAACTCTGAAACTGCTAGAGGAAAAAGTAGGGGAAACCCTTCAACATATTGGTCTTGACAAAGACTTTCTAAATACAACCCCAATTGCTCAGGCAATAACACCACAGATTAATCACTGGGACCTCATGAAATTACAAAGATTTTGAACTGCAAAGGACACAGTGAAAAAAGCAAAGAGGCAACCTACAGAATGGGAAAAAATCTTTGCCAGCTATATATCTGATAGAGGATTAATATCTAGGATATACAAAGAACTCAAAAAGTTAAATAATAAGGAATCAAACAAGCCAATCATAAAATGGGCTAGGGAGCTAAATAGAGCATTCTCAGAGGAAGAAATACGAATGGCATATAAGCATCTAAAAAATGTTTTTACGTCACTAGTCATCAGGGAAATGCAAATTAAAACTACATTGAGATTCCATTTCACTTCTGTCAGATTGGCCACCATCATGAAAACAAATGATCATAAATATTGGAGGGGATGTGGTAAAAGAGGAACCCTTCTACACTGCTGGTGGGAATGCAATCTGGTCCAGCCATTGTGGAAATCAGTGTGGAGGTTCCTAAAACAGCTAAAGATTGATCTACCATATGACCCAGCTATAGCACTCCTAGGCATATATCTGAAGGAATCATCTCATTTCCTTAGAAGTACATGCTCAACCATGTTTATTGCTGCTCAATTTATAATAGCTGGGAAATGGAGCCAGCCTAGATGTCCATCAACTGAAGAGTAGATAATGAAGATGTGGCACATTTATACAATGGAGTTCTACTCAGCGGTAAAGAAAAATGAAGTTATGAAATTTGCAGAATAATGGATGGACCTGGAAAGGATTATACTAAGTGAGGTTACCCAGGCCCAGAAATCCAAGCGCCACATGTTCTCCCTTATATGTGGATCCTCGCTACAGATGATTGGGCTTCTGCGTGAGAATGAAAATACTTAGTGGCAGAAGCCAGTAAGTTAAAAAGGAGTCATAAAGGGAAGAGAAAGGAAGGGAGGGGGGTACTTAATAGGTTGATATTGTATATATGTAAGTACAATGATTGAGATGGGGTGGTAATATGATGGAGAATGGAATTTCAAAGGGTAATGTGGGGGGGAGGGAAGGAATTACCATGGGATTTTTTTTATAATCATGGAAAATGCTAATAAAAATTTTAAAAAATAATGATAATAATTTTTTGTACTTGCTTATAAGTCAGAATGGCTATCATCAAGAAAACAATCTTTCTTCCTGTGGGTCATGGTGGCTCATGCCTGTGAAGATCAGCACTTGGAAGGCAGACATAGGAGAGTTGTCTTAAGTTCAGGACCAAGCTGGTCTACATAGCGAGTTCCAGGCCAGTCAAGGCTGCATAGCAAGACTCTGTCTCACAACACACCAAAAAAAGAAAAAAAGAAAGAAAGAGACAGAGAGAGAGAAAGAATAATAAGAAGAACCAACTAATGCAGGAACAGATAGGCAAGAACACACAGGAACCCTGCTATACTGCTTGTGGAAAAATATATTAATATTTCTGTTATGGAAGTCAATATAGAGGTTCATCAAAACACTAAAAGCAGACATGTTGTATAACCCAGCTATACCACCCTTGGATGTATAAATCCCCAAAGGGACCTAAGTCAGCATGGCACAGAGATACTCACCCCTCCACATCTATTGATGCACTATTCACAATGGACCCTGTCTGGATGTCCACCAACAGATGAATGGGTAAAGAATATGTGGTAGATGTGCACAGTGGAGTTTTATTCATCTAAAATGAAATTTTAGTATTTGCAGGAAAATGGATAGAACTGGAAACCCTCATGTTCATGAAAATGAGCCAGATTCAGAACGGCAAATATTGAATGTTTTCTCGCATATGCAGAATACAGAATATATACATAGAATATATATGTTGGAAAAGAGAGATTTAATGGAAAGGGTGGGGTAGAGCAGGAGAAGGTGAGGTGAATATAAGAAAAGTACAAGATATTCATGAGTGAAGATGTTATAATGAAGGCTGGAGAGATAGCTTAGCAGTTAAGATGCTTGCCTGCAAAGCCAAAGGTTTGATTCCCCCAGGACACATGTAAAGCCAGATGCACAAGATAGTACATGTGTCTGGAGTTTTTTGGTAGTGGCTAGAGGCCCCAGCATGTCCATCCTCTCCCTCTGTATCAATCTATCTCTATTTGCCTCTTCCTCTCTCTCTCGAATAAATAAATAAAAATAAATTTATAAACAATTTTTAATTTTTATTTATTTATTAGAGACAGAGAAAGGGAGAGAAAGAAAGATAGTGGGTTCGCTAGGGCCTGTAGCCACTACAAATGAATTCCAAATGCATGTGCCATCTTGAGCATCTGGCTTATGTGGGACCTGGAGAATGGAACCTGGGTCCTTAGACTTCACAGGCAAGCAACTTAGCGACTAAGCAATCTCTCCAGCCCCAAAATAAATTTACATAAAAATTATTTTTAAAAAGATGTTATAATGAAAGTTTTACTTTGTTACTCATTTAATGAATTAATTTCTCAAAAATTAAACTGAGGGCTAGAGGGATGGCTTAGTGGTTAAGGTGTTTGCCTGAAAAGTCAAAGGACCTATGTTCAATTCCCCAGGACCCACGTTAGCCAGATGCACAAGGTGGCACATGCATCTGGAGTTCATCTGCAGTGCCTGGAGGCCCTGGCATGCCTGTATTCTCTCTCCCTCCCCCCCTCTCTCTGTCAAGTAGATAAATAAAAATAAAAAATATTTTTAAAATAAATTATTAAAAAAAATAAACTGAGAAGCAAACTATTTTTAACAGGAAACTCAATCATGGTGTAGAAATGGAGACTTGGAGGCTGGAGAGATGACAGTGGTTAAAGCACTTGCCTATGAAGCCTAAGGACCCAGGTTCCATTCCCCAGATCCTATGTAAGCCAGAAGCACATGGTGTCACACACGTCTGGAGTTCTTTTGTAATGGCTAAAGGCTCTGGTGTGCCCTTTCTTTTTTTTTTTTTTTTTTTCTTTCTTTCTTTCTCTCTCTCTCTCATGAACAAATAAATAAAAATATATTTTAAAAAAGAAATGGGAACAAAAAAATCAAGCCAGGTGTGGTGGCACATGCCTTTAATCCCAACACTCAGGAGGCAGAGGTAGGAGGATCACCATGAGTTCGAGGCCAGCCTGAGACTACAGAGTAAATTCCAGTTCAGCCTGAGCTAGAGTGACAACCTACCTCGAAAAAACAAAATAAATAAATAAATAAGAAACAGGGGTTTGAATGGCAGGTGCAATCAGAAATTTCACCTGGAGAATAGCACAAAATGGGAAATCGGCTACATGAAGCCCACCACAGCTCCCAAACACCTGTCCTCCAGAATCCTCTTGCAAGAGCAGATGAGGTAGAAACTGCTAGAAAAGACAGCAAGCTGCTGTCATTACTAAAAGATGTATATGTTGATTCCAAATATCATGCCCATATCATGCCTACAGGTAAAAGATGCTGGATCAGGACAAGAGCCAAAGGAATCCCACTGCCGAGAGGACATCACTCTCATAGGAATGCCGTGCACGTTCCCAAAGGGAAGGCTTCTATTGTAGAGGTGTCGACATTTCACAGTAACCACCAGCTTCATCCAGGTGCCTGGACAACCGAGGGGTAACACCAGAATAGCAGTTAGAGATGAAAGATTTGAGCTCCCTTCTCATATACATTGTTGCTTTTGTAATCAAAACCTTCCCTTCTGATGACAAGAAACAAATACAATCAAAATGGAGAAAAAGGGCTGAAGGGATGGCTTAGCAATAAAGGCATTTGCCTGCAAAGCCAAAGGACCTAGGTTCGATTCCCCAGTACCCATGTCTGATTCCCCAGGACCTACATTAGCTAGATGCACAAGGGGGTGCACACATCTGGACTTCGTTTGCAGTGGCTGGAGGCCCTAAAGCTCACTCGCTCTCACGCTCTCTCTCTCGCTCTCTCTCTCTCTCTCTCTCTCTCTTTCTGTCAAATAAATAAATAAAATCTTTAAAAAATGGAGACAATACAATACTCTTCCTATGCGTGCCTTTAGCATATTAGATGATATAACTGACTGTGGGGTCTGCAGGGCCACGCCACCTTGCAGGTGCCCTATCTCATCTGATGGTGGGTTTAAAGCTCACGATGCTGAGAGCATGCTGTTATTGAGTTCAGTGATTCTTCCAGATTTCTCATAGAATGGACTTTGCTTTGTGTGTATTCCTCTGTATGTAAGCATGACCAGTCAGCACATCTATAAATCTATTATAAATGAAAGATAATTTTAGGCATATCATATCAGCTTTTAAATTGATCATGTGACCTGAATTATATATTTAATCCAATTTAGGGTGGCTAGTTGACTTTTTGGAGAAGATATTGAATGCCAGAAAGTTTCCAGCTCCTGTAAGACTGACATTTTCCTTTTTTAATTTAATTTTTTTATTGACAACTTCTATATTTACAGACAATAAACCATATTTTCCTCCCCTCCCCCACCTCCCCCTTCACAACTCCGCTCTCATCATATCCCCTCCCTCATTCCATTAGTCTCTCTTTTATTTTGATGTCATCACCTTTTTCTGTGAAGGTATTGTTAGGCACTGCACGGTCATGGATATCAAGGCCTGTTTCTGTCTGGACAGTTGCATGGTAAGGAATGGTACCCTTCCTTTGGCTCTTACATTCTTTCCACCATCTCTTCCACAATGGACTCTGAGCCTTAGAGGGTATGCTAGAGATGTTTCAGTGCTGAGCACTCCTCCAAAGACTGATATTTTCTTGTTGGGGAAAGAAATACTAAATAAAGATAGAATAAGAGTGTTTCCCAAATGGAGACAGGCTACTGAATAAAAAAAGATCGATGAAAATGTTATGACTTCCATGAAGAATGAGAATTAGTAAGGGTTTCTTTTATTTTGAATTGGTTTTAAGTTTACAATAACTTTTTAAGTCATAAAATGGCATTGGTGGTATCTATAAAATGTTAGCAATATCATTTCAGAAACAGAAATAGGTAATTCCAAAATCATCCAGAAAGGCATTTCTAGGGATTGTATGAAAATACAGCTTCTGCTTAGAAATAAAAGAAAAATGTGAAGAAAGTTCTAATATAATATATATCTCCTTACTCTAAGTTTTCATGCTGTTTGAAAGAATAGGAAAAAATGCAAATAGACGCATACAGTGTGATTGCCAGGTGGGACCTAGGAAATTACAACTTCATTCTTTTTTTTTTTAGTTTTTCGAGGTAGGGTCTCACTCTAGCTCAGGCTGACCTGGAATTCACTATGGAGTCTCAGGGTGGCCTCGAACTCATGGTGATCCTCCTACCTCTGCCTCCCAAGTGCTGGGATTAAAGGCGTGCGCCACCACACCCAGCCAACTTGATTCTTAAAAACCAAACTCAGGAGCTGGGCATGGTGGTTTGTAGTGAGACAATTGTAATGATAAAGACAGAAAACAGATAGGGAATTTGCAAGCTTGTTTTCAAACATAGTACTATGTGAATAAACTATACCAGGTTTATTTTTGGTTCAACATAGTTGTTTAAGAAATCGTGAGAATCCTAATCAGTGTAAAAACACATCTAGAAACTAAATCAGTCACACCCCTTTCCTTTATGTAGAGATCAGTACTTGAATCATTAGTACTGCTTTTCTGAGCCATATTCAAATCTATATCATATGGCCAGGCAGCTGTGAAAACAGCTTCTATTACATGATGTCACATAATAAAATTCTTCCATATTCTTAAAAAGCAAACTTCAGAGGAATGTTCAGCACTGAAACATCTCTATTATACCTTCCAAGGTTCAGGGTTCATTGCAGAAGAGGTGGCAGAAAGAATTTAAGAGCCAAAGGAAGGGTTGGACTCCTTATAACGTGCTCCTCCAGACACAAAATGGCCTGGATATCCATGACCTCACTGTGCCTGACACTACCTACACAAGACCATCATAATAGGAGGAAAAGATGATGATGTCAAAATAAAAGAGAGACTGATTGAGAGGGGGAAGGAGTATGATGGAGAGTAGAGCTTCAAAGGGGAAAGTGGGGGATTGGAGGGAATTACCATGGATTATTGTCTATAATTATGGAAGTTCACAATAAAAAGATAAATTTTAAAAAATATTGATATTTTGAAAATAAAAAGAAAGCAAACTTGAAGTAAAGATATTCTTTAATTAAACATTAAGATAAGAACTGGGCCACAACATTTTAGAGCTGAAAAGATAGCTCAGTGGCAAAGTATACTTCCTGAGTAAGCTTGAGGGCTCAAGAGGACCTAAGATGGCCAGATTTTGAATTTCCAGATCTTATGTAAACAGCTGGGTATAGCCAAGCAGGCCTGTAACCCAAGTCCCACCTGAGAATCTTCAGATCCCTGCTGGAATCAGGAAAGAGGCTCCAATCCTCCAGTGAAGCAAGACTGAGCATAGGGGAGTGCCCCCTCTACAGGAGAGAGAAAGGGGTACCACAGGACACCACACACACACACACACACACACACACACACACACACACACACACACCCATGGGCATGTGTGCATGAAATAAAATAGAGCTGACAGAGGATGGAAAATCAATACACTGCTTTCAAGTTTCCTACGAAAATCATTTCCATTGCTAAGGAATTCATTCTACCAATATATATGGACTCAAAAAGCAAATCCTTTTCATCTTAATGTCTCTACGTTAGGATTATAAATACTTGCAGATAAATATGAGCCTTCCTGTTCAAGTCACACTACTAATTTTTCTCTATTTTTCACTGCTGAATTCAGTTTCTTCCACAGTAGAAATAACCTATGAAAAGGTGCAAAAAATAATTAAGTTGTCATAGGTTAGGAAGTCTTCTACATGGGTGAATAAAACTGCTTGCTGGAGCCATAAATTATCAACCGTAAATTCCAGTGTCGGGGATGAGATACCCGCCAATGAGCTGGTCAGGAGGCCACAGGAGCCCCTAAAACAATATAGGCTATTGCCATGGCTCTTGACTGTCCACCAGAACGAGGTGGTCATCTTTGTTCACTTTCTCCTTTTGTTTCTTTTTAGGTAGTCGAGGACCCAGGGCCTTGGGTTGGTACTATCCCAATTCAGGGTTGGTCATCCATCTTCAATTAGATCTCCCTAGAAATACCCTCAAAGACAAGGGGGTCTCCTAAGTGAATCCAGTCAAACCGACAATGAAGATTTCATGAGCTAACAGATAAAACTGGATGCTGAGACCGGCAGCATTTTAAGTGCTCTAATTTGAAAAGTTATTGTATAGACAATGAGAGAATATATGCCTTCATTTGTTGATGACTTAGCATGATAGGAGTTTTGGATTTTCCATACCTCATATTCAAAGCCTCACTGAATACAATTTAGAGCCTGAAAATAGAAGTTATTGATTTGGCAGAAAATGGGAAAGCTCATGGTATCCTGTGTGTATACACCCATGTAACATATCAAATCCAAGTAATCTAGCAGATTCTTTTAGGGAATAAACACAAAACCAAGTAATAAAAGTGCTGATTTTTTTAATTAAGTCATTTTAATAAAGCATTTACAAGCTAATTATGTCTCAATTATTTTGGTGACAATTCCTAATATATGTAGATAATGATTACTGATATAATTGTTGGGTTTCCCACATGAAAATATTTCTACATGTGAATATTCACTAGGATTTTTTAAGACAGTTTCTCACTTTGTAGTCCAGACTGGCCTTGAAGTTTTTTCTTAATTTTATTTGTTTGTTTGTTTGTTTGTTTGTTTTCACACTAGGGAGGGCACACCAAAGTCTCTTGGTGATGCAAATGAATGTATGTCCAGCTTTATGACATGGATCACTGGGAAATCAAAACTGGGCTGGCATGCTTTGCAGGCAAGAGCCTTTAACCACTGACCGATCTTCCCAGACTCTGACCTTGAATTTTTGATCTCCTGCCCATGCCTGTGAAGTATTGGATTTATAGTAACACCATGCCAGTCTGTTTTCTAAAATTCTTAATAATAGTGGACACTTCTGGTATAACATACATATTTTTTGAGTTATTTATTTACTTATTTGAGAGTATCAGACAGAGAGAGAAAGAGGGGAGTAGAGAGAGAGAAAGAATGGGTGCACCAAGGCCTCCAGCCACTACAAACGAACTCCAGATACATGCATCTGGCTTATGTGGGTCCTGAGGAATTGAGCCTCGAACCGAGGTCCTTAGGCTTCACAGGCAAATGCTTAACCACTAAACCATCTCTCCAGCCCAAGCATACATATTTTAAGACATTAAACACATACACACAGAAATTAAAACACAGAAGCCAGGGATACATATCTTAAATATGTATGAGAAATTTTTAAAAATGTCAAATATAAGATTTCTGAGGCTGGAGAGAGGTTCAATAGTGAAGAGCACTTCATATGCAAGCATGAGGGCTTAAGAGTGCCTGAGACCATGTAAGTTTGATTCCCTGATACCCACATAAACATGGCCACACAGCCTGTGACCCCAGTCCTGTAGGGAGCAGAAACCAGAAAATCGCTGGGGTTTGCAAGCCAGCTCCAGAATCCGGCAGAGACTGCCTCTAGGAAACACACACGGTGACGGAGGAGGGCCATTCAACATTCTCCCTGAAGACACAAGGTCAAGCGATGAAGGGGGGTGCTCAACATGCCCCTCTGGACTTTGCACATGTGTGCAAGGGGCACATGGTTTTGCATAATCACACCACACATACTACATGTAAACAAAAATAAGTAAAAATGCTAAGTATTTTCATACAATTTGCTAATACTTCCTTTAAACTTGGTTGTGAACAATACAGCAAAAATATCTTTGAAAAGAAATTTTGAAAATTTTTACCTCATGGAAGAATTATGCACTTGCTTCATTGTTTCAATGAAATGCTGTTGTAAATTGAAAGCAAAAGGTTTAAATAATTATCAAATTAATTAGAAAGGGTAATTTGATGAGAATGGCATAAAACTTCATCTTAAGGAATATGCAATACTCTTTTGGAAACTGTTCTAGTAACAGTGTGTGTGTGAGAGAGAGAGAATGATATAATAAAACTTAAAGCCTAAAGTGGTGGCTCACACCTGTAATCCCAGGCTGAGTCAGAAAGATCCTGAATTCAAGGAGAGCCTGGACTACATAGCTAGACCCAGTCTTAATCCCATTATCTTACAAAAAGACATAATAAAAAATTAAACCCAATATCTCCACTATGCATTATAGTTTTCTCATAATAATTATGACTTAGTGCTTTGAGTATATTTAATACCATAAGAAAAAAAAAACCCAGAAACTTAAATTAATGAAATCAAAAGAATGCTGAAGCAATTATCTTGTTGAAACCCCATGCAAAGCATCACTTCACAGAGAGGAGCACCAGCCAATAGGACATCAGAGGAGCAGCTGGTGAGCCAGAAGATCAAGCCAACAGGGTGAGGTCCATACAAGAGCACAGGGGGCCCTTATCCAATGACTTTTGTTTATAAAGGGAAAGGGGCCACAGAACACATAGGCCTGAATGCCATGTGAAGACAGGCAGACATTGGAGTGATGAGACTACAAGCCAAAGGACATTGAGGACTGCCAACAACCAACTGAAGCTGAAATGTGAACTCTCCTAAGAGCCTCCCAGAGGCACCTACCACCTACACAGCTTGATTTTTGGACTTCTAGACACCAAAACTGTGAGATAATAAATTCATGTTTCAAACCCTACTTTGTAACAGCAGCCCTATAACCGACACACACACACTTGCTGCCATGAAAGGAGCATGACTACTACAGATCCAATTGCTGTGTTAATATCCTTGAGTAAATAAGGAAACGTCTGGCATGATGGCACACACCTTTAATCCCAACACTTGGGAGGCAGAAGTAAGAGAATCGCCGTGAGTTCGAGGCCACCCTGGGACTACATAGTGAATTCCTGGGCTAGAGTGAGACCCTACCTCAAAAAAAAAAAAAAAAAAAAAAACAAGGGTCTTTAAACAAATAGGACTACTTGCTTCAGATAGGTACAAAGACAATTATGGAAACTGGAACAAAGATGCAAAGATGTAGCCTACTGCAAGAAACAAGAAAGTGAGATAGCACTCACTTGACATGGTTAAAAAAAAGGGGAGGAGGGCTGGGAGGATGGCTCAGTGGTTAAAGGTGCTTACACTCAAAGCCTGCCAACCTGAGTTCAATTCCCAATCTATCAACATAAGCCAAGCCAGGACAAGAGTCCCTGGTATACACACACACACACACACACACACACACACACACACGTGCTCATGCAAATTAATTTTTTGAGACAATTTTTGGGGAACCAGAAAGATGGCTTAGTGGTTAAGGCACATGCCTGTGAAGCCCAAGGACCCAGGTTTGATTTCACAGTACCCACGTAAGCCAGATACACAAGGTGGCACATGCATCTGGAGTTTGTTTACACTGGCTGGAGCCCTGGCACACCATTCTCTCTCTATCTGCCTCTTCCTCTTTCTCTCTATCCCCCCACCTCAAATGAGTAAATAAAATATTTTTAAAAGATAATTTTAAATATTTTATTTTTTATTTATTAGAATGGGCGTGCCAGGGCCTCCAGCTACTGCAAATGAACTCCAGAAGTATGCGCCACTATGTGCATCTGGCTTACATGGGCTCTGGGGGATCAAACCTTAGTTCTTAGAAGGCTTCACAGACAAGCGCCTTAGCCACGAAGCCATCTCTCCAGCCCTCAAATAAAATTTTAAAAACCCTACCCAATGTACCTCATGTAAATACAAAAGTAACAGTCACATACCCTGACCATTTGTATTCAGAAAATACTGAAGGGTTTTACACGTTTACTGCACTTAATCCCTATGCAAGAAAGCCTCAGCAATCAGTGACCCAGGAGCCTGCACCTCCGGGGTCATCCCAAGGCCTCTGCCCCTAGGAAGCAGCAAATGTCCCACACCCGACTCAGCACATTCTACCCAGAGGCTTTGGAGCTCCAGGCCGCAGCAAGGACAACAGGGCATGTCCATTCCTTCTTCCCAGACGCCTTTGCGCCCAGGGAGACAGCAACGAACTCCTCCCACACCAAGGGCAGAAACCGTCCTCACCGCGGCAGGGGCGGGGCAGGGTGGGCGGGGCGGTGGCGGTAGCAGGCGTTCCCAGCGAGGAAGACAGGTGAGAACCCACACTATGGGAGTTTCTGAAAACAATTAAATAGGTGTATGGATGAATAAACGGACGGATGGATGGATGAATGAATAGGTAGGTTAGTAGATGATAGGTAATTATGATGATGATGATGATGATAGATAGATAGATAGATAGATAGATAGATAGATAGATAGATAGATGGATGGATGATAGATTAATAGAAACATAGGTAGATAGCTATGTAGATGATGAAGTGGGCTAGAATGAACCCAAAAGTACCAGCATGAGGAGCCATGAAGTAGAGAACTCTAAAATGTCAGCTGTATCAATGTCAAGGTTGTTCAGGTTCTAGGGAAGGGAGGTTGTGTATGTGTAATAGGAAAGTAAGATATGGACAACCTAGGAGGAAATACACTAAATTCCCAGCCATTGTCATCTGCATAGGTAGCATGCTGACTAAGTGTTTGTTGAAACATAAATGTGCATAAACTATACCCACTGAGGAATTTCTGTAGAAAAAGTATCTATTGAAAGTAGGCTTCCAAAGTTGCCTGCAAGTCTTTTTGTTCTTAAAACTTTGGGGGGCAGGAGAGATGGCTCAGCAGTTAAAGCACTTGCTTACATAAAGCCTAAGGCCCTGACTCAATTCCTCCGTACCCATGTAAAGCCAGATGAAGAAAGGGACACATTCACCTGGAGTTTGTTTGCAGCAGCTAAAGGCCTTGACTCTCTCTCTCTCATTCCTTGCAAATAAATAAAAAATATTTTTAAAAATTATTTGCAAGATTATTATTAATTGTAACCAAAAAAAAAGAGTGGTATGGATCCATCTGCTGTGACTTCCAAAACTCCAACTTAAACATTGCTTTCACAGCATATTGTGAAACACTTGGGGTGAAGCCTGAATCCCTGGGTGGACATTCTACTTTGTCCACTGACCAGCTACAAGAAGGAGAGTAAGCCAGGCAAACCCCAGCACTTGGGAAGCAGAGGTAGGAGGATAGCTGTGAGTTCAAGGCCACAGGGAGACTACATAGTTAATTCCAGGTCAGCCTGGACCAGAGTGAGACCCTACCTCAAAAAAAAAAAAAAGAATGTGAGTAAATGACTTGGTCTTTTTTTTTCCTTTTTTCTTTCTTCTTTTTCTTCTTCTTCTTTTTTTTTTTTGTTTGTTATTGTTGCTTTATAAAATACCTAACCTGTACCCTGCCTCATAGAATTGTGAGAAGTGAAGTGAATATAACACATGTGCAGTGCTTAGAGTAATGCACAGTAACTGCATAGCAAGCCCTGTAAAAGCTAATTTTTTGTTGTTGTTTTGTTTTGTTTTGTTTCTCAGGGTAGGGTCTTGCTCTATCTTAGTCTGGCCTGGAATTAGTAATTCGCTTACCCCAGCCTCCCAAGCACTGGGATTAAAGGCATACACCACCACACCCAGCAGAGTGGATCATCATTTTCGGGGTGGGGGGGTTCAAGGTGGTGTCTCGCTAGCCCAGGATGACCTGGAATTCACTATAAAGTCTCAGGGTGGCCTCAAACTCATGATTATCTTCCTACTTCTGCCTCCCTAGTGCTGGGATTAAAGGTGTGCACCACCATGCCCAGCAGAGTGAAACATCTTTTTTTGTGGGGGGGAGGTTGAGGCAGGGTTTCACTCTAGTCCAGGCTAACCTGGAATTCACTATGTAATCTCAGGGTGGCCTCGAACTCACGGCGATCCTCCTACTTCTGCTTCCCGAGTGCTGGGATTAAAGGTGTGTGCCACCATGCCTGACTGGATCATCATTTTTTAAATTTCCCTCGTGTAAGGATTTAAGTAATATTCTCCAAATAATTATTAGTGCCCATAAAAGCTTGCTGTTTTTTTTTGAAAATGGCAATAACAAAAAAATCTTACATGTTTTTAAATTTTTTATATTTTTATTTATACTTGAGAGAGAAAGAGACAGAGAGAGAGGCAGAGAGAGCCAGAAAAGAATGGGTGCACCAAGGCCTTCAGCCGCTGTAAATGAACTTCAGAACATGTGCCACCTTGTGCATCTGGCTTACATGGGTCCTGGGGAATCAAACCTGGGTCCTTTAGCTTTGAAGGCTAGCACCTTAACCTCTAAGCCATCATTCCAGCCCACACTTATTTTTGTTGTTGTTGTTTTGGGGTTTTTTTGGGGGGGTTCAAGGTAGGGTCTCACTCTAGTCTAGGCTGACCCGGAATTCACCATGTAGTCTCAGAGTGGCCTCGAACTCATGGTGATCCACCTTCTTCTGCTTCCCAAGTGCTGGGATTAAAGGTGTGTGCCACCACACCCGGATCCACAAAGGTTTTTGTTTTGTTTTTTTTTTTAATCAAATAATATAAGAAACACTGTGCTTGTCTTTTGCTTTAAGTTTGATCTAAATTTAATTATTTGCTATGATATTACCAGTAATACTATTCTTTGCCCCTTCATATTAGTCTTTCCTTATAGTTCAGCCACCCCTGTAGAAAAAAAAAAAAAAAAAAGAAAAACAACTTTTTTTTGGTTTTTTGAGGTAGGGTCTTACTCTAGCCCGGGCTGACCTGTAATTCACTATGTAGTCTCAGGGGAAAATTATTTTTAAATAGTCTTGTAAATGTTATGAAATGGAGAAATAAAATGCATAAAAACACAAAAGTTACAAATATCCTTTGTATTTTACTTATTTAATGTTTCTCTGAAAGGCTTTTGTGGCCTTAGGGAACCATAATAACATCTAATAAAAGAATAAGCTATTGTAAAAAAAAAAAAACTGTTATATTGAAAAAACATATGATAAAAGGCAAACTACATTTTAAAAGTAAAAGGGGGATTGGGGAGATAGCTCAGCCATTAAAGGTGTTTGCTTACAGGGCTGGAGAGATGGCTTAGCGGTTAAGCGCTTGCCTGTGAAGCCTAAGGACTCCAGTTCAAGGCTCGACTCCCCAGGACCCACGTTAGCCAGATGCACAAGGGGCGCACGTGTCTGGAGTTCGTTTGCAGTGGCTGGAAGCCCTGGCGCGCCCATTCCCTTTCTATCTGTCTCTTTCTCTCCCTCTCTCTCTGTCACTCTCAAATAAAGAAATAAAAATGACAAAAAATATTTTTTCAAAAAAAAGGTGTTTGCTTACAAAGCCTGCTGGCCTGAGTTTGATTCCCTAGCACACCCCCCAGCACACATGTGCACGTGCACACACACACAAAGCCAGACACAGAGTAGCATATGGATCTGTAATCATAAGGAGCCTGCAATGATGGAAAGTGGAGCCAAGAGAATCCTAAGCTCTCTGACTAGGCTGACCTGGAATTCTATGGAGTCTCAGGGTGGCCTCGAACTCACGGCGATCCTCCTACCTCTGCCTCTTGAGTGCTGGGATCAAAGGAGTGTGCCACCACACCCGGCTGACTGGCCTTCTTGCTGCAGCAAGAGACCCTGCCTCAAATGAGAGGAAAGAAGGGCTGAAGAGATGGCTTAGTGGTTAAGGTGCTTGCCTGAGAAGACTAAGGACCCATGTTCAATTCTACAGTACCCACGTAAGCCAGATGCACAAGATGGTGTATACATCTGGAGTTCATTTGCAGTGGCTGGAGGTCCTGGCACACACTCATTCTCTCTATATCTGCCTTTTTGTTCTCTCAAATAAATAAATAAAGTTAAAAAAAAGAAAAAGAAAGGAAGGAAGGAAAGACGAGCACAGGCTTCTTGAAGTTGTTTTCTGACTTCCTCATGCATGCCATGGCACACGTGCACTCATATGCATTCATACTCATACATAAACACAATAAATAAAGTGAAAAATAAAATGTAAATAAATGTAAGGGGGAACTTCTAGGGATGTGGAAGACTGTAAGAAAGATTAATAGAGGTAAGAACTATAATCAATGAGCATTATATGCCTGCATGGAAATGTCATAATGAACCACTTCACTTTGTGCAATTAACATACACTAATAAAAATATAAATTAAAAATATATTATAAAAGGTAAAGTGAAAAATAGAGAATCTGGGGATATGGGTCAGTGGTTAAAAGTATTTGCCTTCACCAGGCATGGTGGCACACACCTATAATCCCAGCACTCGGGAGGCAGAGGTAGGAGGATTGCCGAGAGTTCAAGGCCACCCTGAGACAACATAGTGAATTCCAGGTCAGCCTGAGCTAGAGTGAAACCCTACCTTGGAAAAACTACAAAAAAAAAAGGTTTGCTGGCAAAGCCTAACATCCCAGGTTGAATTCCCAAGCCACCCACATAAAGCCAGATGGGCATTTGTTTACAGCAGTGGACACACACACACAAAATAAAATTATACATAATAATAATAAAACAAAATAAATCATTTCAATTTTTGTTGTTTTTTTTTAAAGTATTTTTTAAAGAATTTTAAAATTATTTATTTATTTATTTGAGAGCGACAGACACAGAGAGAAAGACAGACAGAGGGGGAGAGAGAGAATGGGCGTGCCAGGGCTTCCAGCCTCTGCAAACGAACTCCAGACGCGTGCACCCCCTTGTGCATCTGGCTAACGTGGGACCTGGGGAACCGAGCCTTGAACCGGGGTCCTTAGGCTTCACAGGCAAGCGCTTAACCGCTAAGCCATCTCTCCAGCCCAATTTTTGTTGTTTTTTAATAAATCATTTTAGAGAATCTTTCATTATGCTAAAACATTTACTTTAGGGCTAGAGAGATGGCTTAGCAATTAAGCAAGCACCTGCCTATGAAGCCTACGGACCCCATTTTGGGGCTTGATTCCCCAGTACCCATGTAAGCCAGATGCACAAGGTGGCACATGCTTCTGGAGTTTGTTTGCAGTGCCCTGGTCTGCCCATTCTCTCTCTCTATATATATATATATCTGCCTCTTTCTCTCTGTCTCTCTCAAATAAATAAAAAGAAAAGGAAAGATTTTTTTAAATTTACTTTAAAATGTGATTAATAAGCAGTGCTCATGGCAAAGAAAGGTATCCTTTTGACAAAAGCAGTTCTTTTCAGAAGCACCTATGCTTCTGCTTCTATAATTGCCACTTGTATACTCAGAGTATACACATAGGTGTTTTAGGAAGACTTTGAAATAGTATTGTTTATTTTATAGGTCCAAAAACAATGGCTATGAAAAACCTTGACAACTTATCTCAGACATCTGAAACAGCCTCCACATGCCATGACATGAATATTTTGGTGCTAATTGAACAACTTGGGATGGAGTGCAAGGGTAAGCCATTGTATAACTCCGAGAGCCCTTATGTGTATTACACAAATATGCAAACACATTGCTTAGTAGATGGTAGTGAAATCTTAGATGATACTTATAAGTCTCCTGCCATTTTAGCTCTATTAAATTTTATCTCATGTACTTTTGGCACATGTGTACAGTATGTGTGGGTGGTATTATATGTGAGGCACAGACACATGTGTGTACTATTTGTGGTGCGGCACGAAGCACAAGCATGTGTGTGTGCAGTTATGTGTCGTATGTGTGGTGTGTTTGGCATGGTACCTTAATCACGGAGCCATCTCTTCAACCTCAGCTCCTGGTTTTGCTCTCAGGATCTCTTGGGCTGTCAGAACGGTGTGTTCATCGTAGGGTTCATTCCTTGCTGGTTAGTCTACCCACTATTCCAAGGGTTATGAATCTGACCGGTCTGGTGATGGGCATGGACACTCTGCCCAGCACAACGTGCGCACCACACAGTGTTCTCTAATTTTTTCAGATGTTCTATCCCTCGGGCTCAGGTGATTTCCCTGCACAACTGTGTTATTTGTTATTCTGCTAAATATTCAAGATGGCTCCCTACAGCTGCTCAGGGAGGGGTCTTTCTCTGCATCCAGTATGTATCTCTGCTCTGCCCTGTGAAGGCGCTTGGCCTGACTTCCTTTGCCTCTCATCCTGGCCTGGAAACTGCTTCACAGAAGGAGCTGAGGCATTCGGAAGGTTTACCTCACTTACTTTCTGTCTTTCAGTGATAATTGTCTTCACTGTGTCAAGTCCAGTGTCTTGAATTTTTTTGTTTTGTTTTGTGGGGATTTGAGGGGGTTGTTTGTTTGTTTGTTTGTTTTGCTTTGCTTTTGAGGCAAGGCTTCCCTAGGCACCCAAGACTAACTTTGAACTAGTTCCCTAACCCAAGCTGCCTTCAAACTCACCATCCTTCTGCCTCAGCCTCCTGAGTGCCAGAAGTTTGGACATGTGCCACCACATCCAGCCCACTGAAAGTCGCAGGGCAATGTCCTTTGCCTTCTTCATTTAGGATGTTTCAGGGGTGGACTTAAGTCAGCACCTACTGCTTTGTTTGACTAGAGGCAGATCACAGTGGAGTCCCGCACATGTTCTAGGCTGGCTAGAGTGTTGCTCTCCAATCTCTGATTGCTGCTGTCCTCCATTTACAGGGCAGCCACCTGTCCTCAGAGGAACCAGCCTGGTCCCAATGTAATCAGCTTCCCTTCAGTGACTGTTGCAGTCCGGTTCACATTGCTGGTAGAAATCACCCAACCAAGAGCAGTTTCTAGGAAAAGCAGATTTATTTTGGCTTACAGGCTTATAGGGAAGCTCTACGGTAGCAGAGGAAAATGATGGCATGAACAAAGGGTGGACATCACCCCCTGGCCAACATAAAGTGGACAATAGCAACAGGAGAGTGTGCCAAACACTGGCATGGGGAAACTGGCTATAACACCCATAAGCCCTCCCCTAACAATACACTTCCTCCAGGAGGCATTAATTCCCAAACATACATCAGCTGGGAACCTAGCATTCAGAACACCTAAGTTTATGGGGGACACCTGAATCAAACCACCACAGTGACCAAAGAACTCTATGGCATCTTTCTAAATTTAACATGGGTGCTTACCTGTCTTTCTTCTCCACTACACTTAGAACTGGCTCTCGTCTGCTTATTCTGAAGAGTTTGGTAGACTGTATTCCACACTATATTTGTATACTTTTTTTTTTCCTGTGTGTGAATAAGTGAATAGGAAAATACTCAGTCCTTCATGTATTAAAAAATGCTCATATATTTTATTTCTATGTTGATTTCTCTCTGATACAGATCTTAGCAGCTTATTAAAAATCCAGGATGTAATTCATTCATATAAAAGACTAACACAACTTAAAAATAGGCACTGCAAATTACTTAAAGAGAAAATTGAAAAAATGGAAAATAAGGTCAGTAGACTACAACAGAAGTTATCAGACACAGAGCATGAAAAAGCCAAACAAAAGCAAGAACTCTTCAGTTTGAGGTAGGATATTTCAGTTTTAAGCAATGTTTAAGGGTTGGGAAATGTACCTTAGTGGTAGAACACTTGTCTAGCATGTTTAAGACCCTAACTTCTTTGTTTTTTGTTTTCAAGGCAGGGTCTCGCTCTAGCCTAGGCTGACCTGGAATTCACTCTGTAGTCTCAGACTGCCCTCAAACTCACAGTGATCCTCCTACAACTGCTTCTCAAGTGCTGGGATTAAAGGTGTGTACCACCACACTCGGCAACACTGGGTTCTATCCATGTAGCCAAAAAAATTTTTTTTTCAAATTTTGAGCTGGGCATGATAGTGCATACCTATAATCCCAGCACTCAGGAAGTAAAAACAGAAGGATCTTGAATAAACTGGCAGTCAACCCAGGATACACAGGGATACCCAGTCTCAAAAAATTAATAAATAGGGCTGGAGAGATGGCTTAGCCATTAAAGCACTTGCCTGCAAAACCTAAGGACTCATGTTCTCCAGGTCCCACATAAGCCAGACACACAGTGAGGTAAGCATACAAGGTTGCACATGTACACAAGGGAATGCACACATCTGGAGTTCAAGTGCAATGGCTGGAGGCCCTGACCCACCAATTCTCTCCCCTCACCCCTCTCACTCTCACATTTTAAAAAAAGGCAGCCTGGGGGCTGGAGAGATGGCTTAGTGGTTAAGTGCTGGCCTGTGAAGCCGAAGGACCCCGGTTCAAGGCTCGATTCCCCAGGACCCACGTTTACCAGATGCACAAGGGGGCGCACATGTCTGGAATTCGTTTGCAGTGGCTGAAGGCCCTGACGCACCCATTCTCTCTCTCTCTTTCTCTCCTGTCTATGATTCTCAAGTAAATAAACAATTTTTTTTTAAAAAAAGGAAGCCTGGGGGCTGGAGAGATGGCTTAGCGGTTAAGCACTTGCCTGTGAAGCCTAAGGACCCTGGTTCAAGGCTCGATTCCCCAGGACCCACATTAGCCAGATGCTCAAGGGGGCGCATGCATCTGGAGTTTGTTTGCAGTGGCTAGAGGCCCTGGCATGCCCATTCTCTCCCTCCCTCCCTCCCTCCCTCCCTCCCTCCCTCCGTCACTCCCTCTCTCCCTCCCTCCCTCTCTCTCCCTCTGCCTTTCTCTCTGTTGCTCTCAAATAAATAAATAAATTAAATAAACAACAAAAAAAATTTTAAAAATTAAAATAAAAGGAAGCCTGGGGCTGGAGAGATGGCTTAATGGTTAAGTCACTTGCCTGTGAAGCCTGAGGACCCTGGTTCAATTTTCCAGGTCCACATAAGCCAGATGCACAAGGTGGTGCATGTATCTGGTGCCAGAGAAGGCAAGCATGCCATTTCAGGATCATGAGAAATTGAGCGCTGAAGACCTGCATGACACAGTTCCAGCCCAGCTGTCTCTTTCTTGAAGTCCAATGTGGCCCCTCTATAGAAAATTCTTTGGCTCTCTGTGCTACAGATATCTGTGGTTTTCTGTATAATGTTTGTCTTTCTCTGTCTTTCACTTGGTGCACCAATCTCTAAGTTTACTTTTCCAATAAAAATTGGTGTTAGTGAAGTATTGGTCAATGTATCTGAAAGATGCTCTGGCATAGTATTGGAAAAACAAGAAAATGGGTTGGAGGTAATTGTTTCCCTTAACGTCCTTAATTAAAGTCAGGCATGGAGTACAGTACACTTAGGAGGAAACAATGAACCTCCTGGAACAATGTAAAAATTGTTCTATGACTAATTTTTCTAAATGGTGGCAATTGCAGCAAACTATGACTCTTTACCAAGAATCCTTACAGAAAAACAACTGAAGTCAGAAAGAGTTCACTTGGGGGGACCAAAGTCTAAGTATTGGAGAGACATGAAAAGGAAAATTCAAAATAAATTATTAAGGGATAAATGGATCTATTGGATCAATGATTAATGATGGGAACCCCCATTTGTGGTTGTTTTGTCTCTTGCCTTTAATATAATAATTGAAAGTAGAAGTTCAGGAAATCACAAGTGCTTGACCACACATACATGGGGGAAAGTGTGAAAACAGTTCATCATTATAGGGGCCTGACGACTTTCCTTGAGGTGAATAATTATGGGATTGTTCGGTGAAAAGAAATAACAAAAAGTTTCTATGAATTCTGTGAAATTGGACCTTTCTTGAAGTTTGTTCTTGCATGACATGATCAGAAAATAAAAGACTGAGGCTAAGAGCTATGGCAGCGGAGAAACAGAGAAGCAGGGAAAAACAGAGAACATTAAAAAAGACAAAAAAGAAAAAGAAAAAGAAAAAAGATAGAAACAGAGAAGCAGAGAGAGAAAGATAGAAAAACTCGGCTGCCTTCAGCATTAGCCTGTCAGCTTGCACCAGAACTTGAGTTCGAGTCGTTCTTGCGCTGCTCCCTTTCACATCTCTCTTCGGGGACCCTCCTGCAAGCCAGGGCTGGACCCCGGCTATCTGGAGTTCATTTGCAGTAGCTAACAACCCTAGTGTGCCATTCTCTGTCTCTCTCTCTTTCCCTTTCCCTCTCCCTCTCTCTGTCTCTAATAAATAAATTTAAATTTAAAAAGGCAGTCTGTTGGGCTTGCCTCAGAAAAAATAAATAATAGGCAAAGAAACGTATAGAATATTTACATTGTCTACAGATATGTAGGAGAATTTTTGTAATGACTGACATTTTCAGGAGCTTTCAGGGGAGAAAAGTAAGCTTTGTGAAATTTTAAATTCTTGGAAATAACATAATGAACTGTTAACTGTGAATACTACTTATAATTTGGAGCAAACTCTCCCAAATCTCAAAGGCCATGTTAAAGCTCTCCAACAACACACTGCCACCAGGAGGCTTTAATTCCCAAATCTCCATCAGCTATAAACCTAGCATTCAGAACACCTAAGTTTACGAGGGACACCTGAATCAAACCACCACACCATATGACCCAGCTATAGCACTCCCAGGTATATATATATCCTAATTACTCTTCTCACTACCTTAGAGATACTTGCTCAACCATGTTTATTGCTGCTCTATTCACAATAGTTAGGAAATGGAACCAACCTAGATGTCCCTCAACTGATGAATAAATAATGAAGATGTGGTACATTTATACAATGGAGTTCTATTCAGTGGTTTAAAAAAAATGAAATTTGCAGGGATGGATCTGGAAAGGATTATACTAAGTAAGGCAACCCAGGCCCAAAAAGCCAAATGCCACATGTCTGTCTCATATGTGGATCCTAGCTACAAATGTTTAGACTTTTATGTGAGTTGGGGTAAAAATAAATAGCAGAGGCCAATAAACTAGAAAAGGACTATAAGGGAGGGAGGATAGGGGAGGACTTAAGAGAATGGTATTATATATATATTACATATATATATAATATATATATGTGTGTGTGTGTGTGTGTGTGTGTGTGTGTGTGTGTGTGTGTAAGTAGATGAACAAATTACTGGGGGTGGAATGGCCTAAGTGAGATCAGGGGAAGAGATTGAATAAAGGAAGAGTGGGGGAAGGTTAATCAAAATTTAAGAGGGTGGGCTGGAGAGATGGCTTAGCGGTTAACAGTTGCCTATGAAGCCTAAGGACCCCAGTTCAAGGCTTGATTCCCCAGGACCCACAGATGCACAAGGGGGCACACGTGTCTGGAGTTCGTTTGCAGTGTCTGGAGGCCCTACACACCCACTCTCTCTCTCTCTATCTGCCTCTTTCTCTGTCACTCATAAATAAATAAGTAAATAAAAATGAACAACAACAAAAAAAAAAGAATTAACAAAAAAAATTTGGAGGGTATGAATAAGCTGTTTGGAAACCTGATTTTTGGGACAGTGGCACACCAGAAGTCATAGGCTATTTGTAGAAAAATTTAAGTGCCAGGGATGGGATACCTTCCAGTGAGTTGTTGGCCATGGAGGTCCCTGATGTCCCCAAAACATTACAAGCCATTGCCAAGGTTCTTGGTTTCCCATGAGGAATAGATGGCAAGACCCTGTTGCTGAAGACTCCACACGTTTGTGCTGCAAGGTCACTGAGAAATCAAGCTGCAACTGAGCTGAAAACCTCCTCTGTGTAGATCAGCTGACAAAAATCTGGAAAAAACCATTGCATGAAGCCCTGTGGGAAAGAGAAGTCATCAGTGGAGATAAACAAAAGGGACACTGCAAGCCTTAAGTTTGGCCAGCCAGGCCAAATGAGACAATGGGTGCAATAGCGGCATGTCTGTTATGGGGGAAACCAGCTGCTCACTAATTGGACTGGAGGCCTGCTCCACAGAAGGGGGTATACGTGCCTGGTACTGAAAACATATGATGGTCATGAACCCTAATGGTGTAACACGTGCTGGTATCTGGCTAAATGCATATATTATGCTTACCAAACTGCCTGATATGCACTCCTCTTAATGTTCATACTCATAGAAGCTTCTCTTTTCAGATGTCAGTGACCTGTGAGATGATTCAAAAGGCAGCATAGTGCTGAGAAGTGACAGAGGAGTACTCAACACTGAAACACCTCTATCACACCCTCCAAGGCTCAGGGTTCGTTGTGGAACAGGTGGTGGAAAGAATATATGAGCCAAAGGAAGGTTAGGACTCCTTACAATGCACTCTTCCGGACACAAAATGACTTGGGTAGCCATGACCTTGCAATGCCTGACACTACCTACACAAGACCATCATAACAGGAGGAAAGGATGACCTCAAAATAAAAGAGACTAATTGAGAGGGTTAGGGGATATGATAGAGAGTGGATTTGTGAAGGGGAAAGTGGGGTATGGGCAGGGATTATCATGGTTTCTTGTCTATAATTATGGAAGTTATCAATAAAAAAGTTTTAAAATATTTATAAAATGCATAGCAATTAATAAGATATGCTGAGGGCTGGAGAGATGGTTTAGCACTTAAGGCACTTGCCTAAGAACCTGTGGTTTGATTCCGCAGGATCCACATAAGCCAAATGCACAAGGTGGTGCATGAGTGTGGAGTTCCTGTGTTGTGGCTAAAGGCCCTGGCGTGCCTATTCTCTCCCTATCTGCTTCTCTCTCTCTCTCTCTCTCTTTCTCTCTCTCTCCTGCTCTCTCATATAAATAAAATATTTTTTCTCCTTCTTTACACTTTTTAATTATTATTTAAATAGAATACTTTTTTAAAAAATAGAAGACATGGCAGGATTGGATGCAGTGGTGGAGGAGGCGGCAGGGAGGCAGTCATGTAGCAGTAGCAGGCAGGCTCAGGCGAGCCATGAGCCAGGCTTAGGGGGCGCGGCAGACTGGGGCGCAGGGGACGTAGGACTGGAATAGGTGGTCAATCAGTGGGTGCTGAAGTTCTGCTTCCAAGAGGCACTGTGGGTCTTTCAGAGTAGCCTCTTTGTTTGCCAGACCCTTGAGGAAGGAGCTTACTGTGTCCCTGTTGCTGCGGGTTATACAGTGTCTGTTGCACATTGAAGAAGGGGAAAATCCAGACTGCTCCTGTGGTATGGAGGCAGAGCTTGCACCACTGGAATCTGCTGTCGATGTGCAGGAGATAACGAAAACAGAACTTACACGCACAGAAGCAGTGGTCGGATCCAGTAGAAGACTGGTCAAGGAGGCTGCTGTAATTATTTGTATCAAAAACAAAGAATATCGGGCTGGAGAGATGGCTTAGCGGTTAAGCGCTTGCCTGTGAAGCCTAAGGACCCCAGGTCGAGGCTCGGTTCCCCAGGTCCCACGTTAGCCAGATGCACAAGGGGGCGCACGCGTCTGGAGTTCGTTTGCAGAGGCTGGAAGCCCTGGCGCGCTCAATCTCTCTCTGTCCCTCTATCTGTCTTTCTCTCTGTGTCTGTCGCTGTCAAATAAATAAATAAATAATTTAAAAAAAAAAAAGAATATGAAAAGGCTTCAGAATTTAAAAAAAAAAAATGTCCAAGGACCCCACAACTCAGAAACAGAGAAACGATCTCTCGAACATTATCTGAAAACAAGTTGTCCCACTCCATTATCCAGAACTTTTCCAGCAGAAGATGCTGTGCTTCCTGGAAAGCCACGTGGATGACACGGAGCCCTGCCTTTTCACAGCAGCTACAGAAAATTCCAGCCACCACTGGTGTTCAGACCCTGAAGGCACAAGATTTAGAGGTAGCCTTTGCAAAACTGGACCAGAAAGATTCGGTACTTCCTAAAGTCGCCCCACGCCATCACCAGCCCTCAAAAACAAGGGACCCAGGAGAGAGGAAAATGGGCCCAAGAACTAGCGCCTGGATTCGGAGGACAGCCAGGTGCCGAACCCAGCCCAGGCTTCAGCATCCAAGCCCACCAGTCTCAGTCAACCTCGGTCGGAGGAGAAGAATTCCAAAATACGGAAAAGCAAGTGGAATGACTCTCATGGAGTTGAAGCAAAGGAGACTTGGCCAGAAGACGACGGACTGTTTCAAGTCCAGGGAGAACTAAGTGAAGTTAGTACGACCAGCACCAGAAAGCAGAAGTGGACTGTAGAAGAAAGCCAGCGGGCCAAGGCTGGAGTGCAGAAATGCGGTGAAGGAAACTGGGTTGCCATTTCTAAAAATGACCCCTCTGTTAACAGGACAGCTCTGATGATTAAGGATCGCTGGCGGACCATGAAAAAACTTGGCATGAACTGAAGCAGGATCTTATTTCCACAAGATTCACAGGTGCGTTTCTTACCATAGTCCTACTTGTCTGCTATGTCTCTCTGAAGCTGGGTGTAATGGTTAAGTTTTGTGTCAACTTGATCTGATTAGGGGCATTACCCATAAGTGGGTCTCTAAGGTTGCTTCCAAGAAGAATTAACTAAAGGAGGAATCCTGCCCCCAGGGTGAGCCCTTCCCCCAGGGTGAGCCCTTCCCCCAGAGTGGGTGTCCCCTGTGGGGGGCTTTATCTAAAAGGAAGCTCTGGGAAGGAAAGGATCTCCTCCTCCCTCCTGGCTGCCAGTGCTGCTTTCCAGTGTGGACTGAAGACCAGTGTGGACTGAAGAGCAGCATCTCTCCAGGATGCCTCCAGGCCTTCAGTGCCACATTGGGACTGCTGAGGCATCCAGCCTCATGGACTGAGCAGCTACTGGGTCCCTTGACTCTCAGGCCTGCAAACTGCTATTGTTGGACTACAGTAAGCTAATTTAATAAATTCTCTTTTAATACAATTCATTCTATTGGTCCCGTTCCTCTAGAGAACCCTAATACACTGGGTTACTTCCTTCAGTGCGGGGGAGGTACCACATCCCCCTCCTCATTGTTGGAGATCATGGAACTAAGAAGCAAGGCAAGTCCACACCATGTCCTTGGCAGAGAAGTCAGGCCCACAGCTTGTACAGTGCCAGAGTATCATTAGTATTTTCCTTCTGTAGTGGTGTGCTCAAATTTAAATCCCCACTGATCTGTAGGATCTGCTCCCAGGAAATGGAGTCTATTAGGAGCCACCTACGACCCCCTGTTAAAACCAGCAATGAGAGCATTATCTGGAATGAGTTTATTCCTCAACAAATGCAGGGGAACTCCATATGTTATAAACCCAGGTTGATGAGAAACCATCCATGCTGATCAGATTCCTTCCAAAAACTGATGAGCCACTTGCGACGTCGCCCCTAGGCCTGACTGCCTTGGCATTTGCTCTTAATGTGCCGGGCTGTGTCGGCAGGTTCATCCTCCACACTTTCCTCATGGTCAAACCAGTGTGCTTTTTGATGAAATGGTGATTATAGATAAGCTTACTCCCCCTGTCATCCCCCACCCCTCTTCTCAGATCCATTCCTTATGATGAACTTTTAAAACCTTTTTTAAAAAATCCTGATTGAATATAATGCCTAATTCCAAAAAAAAAGACATGGTTAAAGCATCACAAAACAACATAAAAATATAAAAACATAAAAAACATTAGCTTCCTTATCCTAATCTTGGCTTATAGATATATGTCATGTGAAAACATCTGAAGATGCTGCTCACACTGTAGATGATTCCTAAAAGTCTCATGAAGATAGGAAAAATTTTGCATGTGTATGTATGTATAGTATGTGCATGAAAGTTCACGTGTTAATGCACATGTGTGCAGGTGCACATGCGTGCAGGTGTGCGTGTGTGCAGAGGCCATAGGTAAAGGTTGATGCTGCAGGTCCTCAAGGGTTCCTCTTCCTTGTTCTTTGAGATCTGGAGCTCCCCAGATCAGCTAGACTAGTGAGCCACTGAGTTCCAGGAACCTTTTGTTTCTGCCTCTCCAGATCTGGGATTGCAGGTGTGCATGACCATAACCAACATTTGTGAGGATTCAGGGACCTGAAATCAACTCTTCATGCTTGTGTGGCAAGCACTTCACCAACTGGGCAACCTCCCCAGCCCTTATGATGATAAAGTTTTCTCTTTAGTGGACTTATAAGCATGTTAATAAATAGTATTTTTAGTTAGTTAACTTTCTCCCTAATATTTACCAGGATTAGTAATAACAGGCATTTACCAAATTCCAGAATGTCACCCATATATGCGTATGTACATATATTCCCTTTGGAAGAGATTTAAGTGAGAAGTTTAAAACATGAGAGGTAGAAAGAAAAATACTAAAGAAAATAGAAACTTTATGAGAGCAATAAATGAATATATGAAAAGCCAAGTGACAAAATGAATTTTTTTCTTTTCTAACAAAATAAATTTTAAACAAGGTGTGGTTGCACATGCCTTTAATCCCAGCACTTGGGAGGCAGAAATATAAGGATCACTGTGAGTGAGTTCAAGGCCAGCCTGAGAGTACATAGTGAATTCCAGGTCAGCCTGGGCTAAAAAAGAATTTTAAGATAAATGTACTTAACTACAGATTTACCCTAAAACAAGAAGAAGAGAAGAGAAAACATGCTGTTTGGCTTTCTGAAAAATTTAAGGGAGAGTTAAGAAAAACAGAAGAGCAATATAATAAAGAAGTCGAAATAAAGGAACAACTTGACATCCATGTTCAGTCACTAGCTATGGAACTGAAGACTGTTAGAAAGAACTTGAATCAGGTAAGTTCATCTTTGTTAAAAAATAATATTTCTACCTGGATTCAATCAACATTGTTTATTCCTTTCATTATGCATGATCACTTACTGCTTAACAATTGGGAGATGGTCTGAGAAATGTGTTGGACAGCTTCATGATGGTGCAAGCATCTGAAGTGTGCACTCACACAGCATGAGCTATTTAACACATCACCCAGGCAACAATATCATATAGGACTATTGCAGTCAGGTTCGCATTGCTGGTAGAAATCACCTGATCAAGAGCAGCTGTGGGGGAGAAAGGTTTATTTTGGCTTATAGTCTCAAAGGGGAAGCTCCATGATGACAGGGAAAATGATGGAATGAGCAGAGAGTGAACATCACCCCCTGCCAACATAAGGTGGACAATACCAACAGGAGAGTGTGCCAAACACTGGCAGGAGAAACTAGCTATAACACCCATAAGCCTGCCCCCAACAATACACCACCTCCAGGAGGCTTTAATTTCCAAATTTCCATCAGCTGGGAACCTAGCATTCAGAACACCTAAGTTTATGGGGGACACCTGAATCAAACCACCACACTCTGCCCCTGGCCCCCCATAAACTGATATCCATACATGATGTAAAATACAGTGCATTCATTCCAACTTTAAATTTTTATATATATTTATTTATTTATTTTTAAGAGAAAGAGGGACAGAGAGAATGAGCATGCCAGGGTCTCCAGCCACGGCAAACAAACTCCAAATGTGTGTGCCCCATTATGCATCTGGCTAACGTGGGTACTGGGGAATCAAACCTGGGTCCTTTGGCTTTGCAGGCAAATGCCTTAACAGCTAAGCCATCCCTCCAGTCCCAGTCCAACTTTAAAAGTCCCCATAGTTTTTATTGATCCCAATGATGTTCAGACATCCCCATGGTCTAAGATATTTTAACTGAGCCATAATATCAAAAAAAAAATCCCAAAAATAAAAAAAACCTATAATAGCACAGACTAAACATTCACACTGCAAAAGATGGCATTGGACATAGCAAAGAAACATTCAACCAATACAAGATTTAGAACAAACAGGGCAAACATCAAACTCTGTAGCTTCAAGTCCAACAACTCTAATCAGTGACAAATCTCCAAGTCCAATAATTCTAACCAACAACAAGTCTCTGAAGTTCCATTTCCACCCCTTCAGCTAAGCTACTCACACCCCTGGAAAACTTCATCCAGGGCCAGCAGCTTTCCTTAGCAGCCATCTCATGGTCCCGGCATCTCCACTGGGTGGCCACTGCAATCCATGGTTCATCCTCATGGTCCCACCGGGTCTCCATGCAGGCAATTCTGCTTCACAGTGCCCATGGCCATTTCCAAAACACAAGACTGTGTTGCAAACTCAATGATTCTCTCTTTCCTGCATTTCTTGTACTCCACAATACCAGGTAGAGTTGATCTGTTAATCCAAGGGGGAATAAAGCAGACTTTGAAGAACAGGTCACTCCTTAAGCACTCAGGTCCCTTCAAAAGAGTCAACATTCTTCCTGTTGCCCCAGTGCAGGTCATCTGGCCCAATCTCAAAGGTTGTAATCTTTCAGTTGCAGCTGAACAGGCAGTAGTTCATCCAAAGATTTTGTGTGTGTGTGCCATATCCCTCTGCTCACACCAGTTCATCTCTACACAAAGCAACCCTGCACAACTTCTCAGGACATGGGCATAACAGCAAGCTTCTCACACAAACTGCCTCTAACGCAGTCCAAGCAAAGCTCTTTCTCACCCTCATAAGCCAAACCTCACAGTCCATAGTTCTTACTGCATTCAGGTCTTTCAACTCTGACCAGAATACTCCATCAAGCTGTACTTACAGCACTGCAAGGCGTTTCTTAGGCTGAGGTTTCAAATACTTCCCTCTTGAAAATCAGCTCCAAAAGGCCAAAGCCACGCAGCAACTCCACTCTCAGTACCATTTTACTGTTGCAGTTGAGTTCGTATTGCTGGTATAAATCACCCAACCAAGAGCAGATTGTGGGAAAAAAAGAGGTAGTTTGTTTTGGCTTACAGACTTGAGAGGGAAGTTTCATGATGGCAGAGAAAATGATGGCATGAGCAGAGGGTGGACATCACCCAACATAAGGTAGACAATAGCAACAGGAGAATGTGCCAAACATTGGCAAGGGGAAACTGGCTATAACACCCATGAGTCCACCCCCAACAATACACCAACTACAGGAGGCTTTAATTTCCAAATCTCCATCAGCTGGGAACCTAGCATTCAGAACACCTAAGTTTATGGAGGACACCTGAATCAAACCACCACAGGGCCCACTGTGCATCATTATGTGTTGATGACTGCATTATTATGCCTTAAAACAAAGTATTCTCTCACATGAAAGATAAATTGTGTCATTTACAGATAAAATTGTTTTAGATCATGGCATCTAATAGATAGATGGTGTTGGTATGTATTTTCTGAAGGTGAGTGGAGCCTACTAACACAAATGTTAATTTAAGCATTTTTATGTTAAAATTTAGCATAATTGGCTTTGAAATTATTATGAAACAGGCTAAATATTTCACAAATAATTCTTAACTCTACAACACTATGATCATTATACTCAAGAAAGTCTTTGCTCTTGACAAAGTTTGCTGTCATTTTTGCAGCTAAAATTTGAGTGACTCATATGGGAGAAAGGACCTTGTGCTTTTAACAGGCTGCTGTCTTTGAATCGTCTTTTAAAGTTTCTTCTCTTAGTTAAGCTCCTGGACCCTCCTCCAAAGGTATGAAAATAAGTCTTCAGTAAATGCATTTCTAGACTGTAGAGGAACGTGATGACATGCAGAGGCGACTTTCCCAAGAACAAAATGGCAGAGTGGCACAAGATGAAATCCTGGCAAAGCACCTGAGCCGCCACGAAGAGCTGGAGGCGGCGTGCGAGAAAACTGGGTCTCAGGTATTCCCTCTCGTGTCTTCACATGTCTATGCATGCACTTGCACGTGTGCACCTTTTATAAAACAACCATGCTTCATAAAAAGTACAGAGGAAGCCAGGTGTGGTGGTGCATGCCTTTAATCCCAGCACTCGGGAGGCAGAGGCAGGAGGATCATCTTGTGAGTTCGAGGCCACCCTGAGACTACCTTGTGAATTCCAGGTCAGCCTGGGCTACAGTGAGACCCTACCCCAAAACAAACAAAAAATGTACAGAAGACTTTAAAACCCTATGTGACTATGCATAATATATAACTTTGGGTTGTGGTGGCAGTTTTGTGCTGGGGGATTGAATGCATGTGGAAGCCAGAGGACAACCCCAGAAGGTTGTCTGTTTCATCTGGCACCATCTACCTTTTGTTGAAAAAGGTTCTGTCACAGTCCTGGAGCTCAACAAATTAGGCTAGATTTTTTGGCTAACAAGCCCCAGGGATCTCCACTTTCACAGCAATAGGATTGCAAGTGTTTGGGTGGTAGAAGCTTCTTTGATTTATTAAGGTAATGTACTTAATTCAAATCTGTCTTCTATAGCAGGCTAGTAATGATGTCCACATTGTCCCCATCCAAAGAAAAGGCTAATTTCTTCTTAGCGAGGGATGTAGCTCAGTAGAATGCTTGCCTAGCTTGTACAAGGCACTGCATTCAATCCCCAGCACTGCATATACTGTTCATGGTGCACACACCTGAAATCTCGACACTTGGAGGTGGAGGCAGGAGGTTTGGGAGTTCAAGGCCATCCTCAGCTACATAATGATTTCAATGCCAAACTGAGCTAGGTGAGACCTTGTCTCAAAAAATAAATAAATGGGGCTGAAGAGATGGCATAGAGGTTAAGCCCTTGCCTGTGAAGCCTAAGAACCCTGGTTCGAGGCTCAATTCCCCAGGACCCATGTTAGCCAGATGCACAAGGGGGCTCATGTGTCTGGAGTTCGTTTGCAGTGGCTGGAGGCCCTGACGTGCTCATTGTCTCTCTGTCTCCCTCTTTCTCTCTCTGTTGCTCTCAAATAAATAAATAAAAATAAACAATTTTTTTAAATAAATAAATAAAAGTGGCTGGAGAGATGGCTTAGAGGCTAAGGCACTTGCCTATTAAGCCTAGGGACCCATGTTCGACTCTCCAGATCTCACATAAACCAGACACACAAAGGTGAGAAAAGCGCAAGGTCACAAATATCCACCAGGTGGCACAAGCATCTGTAGTTCAATTTCAGTGGCTGAGGCCCTGCACATATTCTCTCTCTCTAAAAGAAATTAATTTAAAAATATTTTAAAAAATAAATAAATGGATGGATAGATGGATGAATGAATAAATAAATACATAAATTTTTTAAATAATTCATTTTTCCATGTAGCCAAATCTTTGCTACTGACAGCAGATGTTCTACTTCAGGATGGCGATTTCACCCTCTTAATATATTAATATGGAGATTTGCATATTTTTTGCAATACCTTGGTAAGGAGGAAAAGTATAGCCAGCACAGACTATATTTTTATGTAAAATGTGGAAAGAATAATAGTGTGATGGTTTATACTCTTTGTCAACCTGACAGGTCCTAGAATCATCTGTGAGGCATCACCTTTGCCTGGTTAGTCTCTGGGCATGCCAGTCAGTGATTATCTTTGTCAGGTTTAGTAAGGTGGGAAGACCCTCCTTAACTATGGGCATCACAATTCCATGGGCTGGAGTCATGGGCTATATATAAGGAGAGAGCTGACTGAGCAGCAGCACGCGTCACTCTGCTTCCTCACTGTGCTTAACGTGAGCAGCTGCCTCACACTCCTGCCGCCACGCCTTCCCTGCCACGATGGGCTGTAACCTGGAGCTGTAAGTTGAAAGAAACCCTTCTTCCCTTAAGCTGCTTTTTGCTGGGTATTTTGCTGCAGCAATGAGAAAGTAACTGGAACAAACAGTTTGCTCTAAGTAATCTTCTTTTTCAGTCCAAAGAGCTTACATATGAAAACAATATGTCATTAAGCTGTACAACGGAACTTCACACCAGCCTGGAGGCATTTGGTTTCATGTTTTGAATTCTGCAGTGCTGGGGCTGGAGCCCAGGTTCTCACGCAGGCTAATGTGCTCTAGCACCAAAACAGATCCCTAACCTCAAAAGTAGGTATATTTGCGTGACACGTTTTAAGATTGCTTGTTCAGAAAGGGTTTTATGACTTTCTCTATTTTTCCCCTTTTTTATTTAGAGTATCTCTAAATACATGGGCTGGAAAGATGGCTTAGCAGTTAAGGTTCTTGCCTTCAAAGCCAAAGGATCCAGGTTCAATTCCCTAGAACCCACATAAACCAGATGCACATGGTGGTACATGCATCTGGAGTTTGTTTGCAGTGGCTGGAGGCCCTGGCATGCTCATTCATTCTCTCTCTCTCTCATAAATGTTTTAAAATACATGCTACAAAAAAGCTATCATAGGGCTGGAGAGAGAGGTTAAATAATGTACTTCCTGTGTAAGAATGAGGTTTTGGTGAGGAGTAAAGGGGACTGATATAGCCAGAGTTCAAATCTCCAGATCCCACATAAACAGCTGGTGGTGGCCATGCATACCTGTAGCCCAGTTGTACAGAGGAGCAGGGACTTCAGATTCAACAGAACCCTGCAAGCTCTGGAATCAGTAAAGAGATGGTGGCTTAAAACAAGACCAGCAGAAAAGCAATACAATGGAACACCTAATATTCTACTCCAGCCACCATAGGCAAATACCCACTACTGAAGATGAACATACGGGAGCACCATACCACAAATACACCAAAAATTAAAAATAAATAAGATGTGAAATTCAGCCAGGCACAGTGGTCCGTGCCTTTAATCCCAGCACTCACTCAGGGGTCTAAGGTAGGTGATCACTGTGAGTTCAAACCTAACCTAGGCAAGAATGACACTCTGCCTCAAAAAGCATGGGGGTGGGAATCTAAAATTTAAAATGCAACATTTCTTAATATAGTCACCAAGTTTTATAACCACAATTATAGTCAATTTCAGAACATTTTCATCATCTTGAAAATGAATCACATTCCCTTAGCTGGGAAATCCTTAGTCCCTCCATCATCCCAGAAACCCACCCATCTAAACTTTGTCAGTATAATTTCTCTATTCTGCCCATGTCATATAAACAGAGTCATGTAAGATTTAGTACTTTTTGACTGGGTCTTTCTTTTTTTTTTTTTTCATTAAAAAAATATGGAACGCTTCATGAATTTGCGTGTCATCCTTGCGCAGGGGCCATGCTAATCTTCTCTGTATCGTTCCAATTTTAGTATATGTGCTGCCAAAGCGAGCACTGGTTCTTTCTTCATATCCTTTGGCAATAGAAAGAAATGTACTAATGCTTTCTGTAACACAGATGGACCCTGAAAACATAAACCTGGGTTGGCACTAGATAATCAGTCAAGGTGTTTTTCTTTGTTTTAGTTGCAAGAAGCACGGGATCGACATACAAAGGCTGAGCAATGTGCTGAGAAGATCCGAGACTGCACAAAAAAGTATGACTTAAGGCATCATACAAAACAACTTGCATCTGTATAAAGCAAATGTCGTAGTCAGCTCCATGTTGCTGGGATAAACACCCAAACCAGACATAATTGAGAGGAAGAAGAGTTTATTTCAGCTTACAGATCCAAGGGGGAAGTTCCATCAATGACAGAAGAAGCTGGCTCCCACTTATAAATCTACGCAGAGAGAGACACCACCAAACAGCCAGCGCCACAAGCAATCACAGACAGCAGGGACCCAGGCAGAACCCAGACTGCTCTGCACACCTTTAGGCTGGATTAGATCTGCCCCAAACACACCTTAGGGCTGGACCCCAGGATCTGCCCCAATGACACCTCCTCCAGTCAGGCAGCTGGAAATCCAAGTTTTAATAACACACTTAAGTTACATTCAAATTATCACACTACAGATAAATAGTATAGGAGAATTATACTGGTTATAACAATGTATGTGAGTTCATGGGAAATTTTCATCTTTACCTTACTAGCAATGCATAATTTAAGGTCAGGGACATAGCTTAGCACTATAAAATACTTTGTATCTATGAGGACCTGGGTTCAATCCTAGCACCACAAAAAATAATTAAAATAGTGGCAATAATAAAACAAAGGCATAATTTTGTACATTGTACCAAAATATCATACATTATCTGCAACACACATCTAAGAAAAAATGCATTTACCAAATCTGCTTTTCAAAGTTTTAATAATTTAGGTAATTACTCTCTCAGATGTTTTCTTTCAGAAATTATATAATATTTTGAAAACCAATATGTGAGAATAATTACTTTGAAATATGTATTTTAGACTTGAACATGAAAATTACAAGTTAAAAGTTACATTAAAAAAACAAAAAGAGAAAATTGAACGCCTAGAGAAAAATCTGTTAAGTGCAAATTTGGTAAGTCATTCATTTCTCATCATTATAAAACAGAAGTTTTCTTTCTCTAGAATTTAGAAGATTTTAAGCGTAGAAAAAAATTATTGATTAAAAAGATTTGTATTAATAATGTTACTACTTACTACTAGTAATATAACTAGCCCCTTTATAGAAATTTACGTAGCTCATAAAACTAATGGTTTGGGGGCTGGAGAGGTGGGTCAGTGGTTAAGACACTTGCCTGCAAAGCCTTATAACCCAGGTTCAATTCCGTAGTACCCAAACAAAGCCATATGCATAGAGTGGGACATGCATCTGAAGTTCATTTGCAGTGGCTGCAAGCCTTGATGCACTCACTTCTCTCCCTCTCTCTCTCTCTCTCTCTCTCTCTCTCTCTCTCTCTCTTCTCTCTTTCTCTCTCTTCTCTCCTCCCCTTGCAAATAAATTTTAAAAAATTTTAACTTATGGCTTTGGTAGTAAGATTTTAGTGAAAATGTTGTGATGGTCTAAAACTGTTTCCATACCATATGGTGTTTCATTCATCCATTGAAGGATATATGGTTCTTTTCACCATCTGGTTAGTATGAATAATGCTACTGTGGACATGGGTGAGCAACCATGCATTTGAGTCCCTGCCAAGATTCTAGAGAAATATTTTTGGTTTGGTTTTTCGAGGTAGGGTCTTGCCCTAGCCCAGGCTAACCTGGAATTCACTATGTAGTCTCAGGGTGGCCTCAAACTCATAGTGATCTTCCTACCTCTGCCTCCCCAAGTGTTGGGATTAAAGGCATGCACCACCATGCCTGGCTAGTATATGCAGTTTTGAAATAAAGAGACTGAGTTGGGAAGAAGAGAGAGTTCTAGATGATTGGCACCTCCCAAGATCAGAGAAGGTCTTCAGAACAAAACTTCCATTAGATCACATTGGTACAGAAAAGGAAGGAATCCCAAATAAAGCACAGGCAAGCAAGCAATAAGCTGATGCCCACAGAATAGTCTAGCATTACAAAAGAAGAAAAACAATGCTGGTCAACATCCTGAAGATGAGGATCCCCTCCACCTTCCAAGAGTAGAAAATTAGCACTATCCAAATAACAGCAACCATAACCACATAAAATGTAAGAGATTAGCTGTCCACGGACATAACCGACAAGTAATGGATGTCTATGAGACATAAGCTTGGAGGAAGAAATAGAAGCATACATGGCCTCAAATAAACAGGTCAGTGCTGGAAACATGAACTAGACAATCTATGTTGAAGTCTTGAGATTTAAGGAACTCTGAGATAATTAACAGAGAGAAAAAGAACTGAAGTTGGGCTACAGGAGCAAGCCAAGGCTGCCATCACTGTGTGCAGTTGTTGCTGACAGGAAAGCAGAAGTCTAAAATGGTCCTTGATGAACCTCAATTTTACTGGAGCTATGTAATCGAAAAGGCAAGTTTCAGGAGCTGGAAAGTTGGCTCAGAGGTTAAAGGTGCTTGCTTGCAAAGTCTAATGGCTCAGGTTCAGTCCCGCAGTACCAACATAAAACCAGATGCACAAAGTGGCCCATGTGTCTGGAGTTCATTTGCAGTGGCTGGAGGCCCTGAGCCACCCATTCTCATGCTCGCTCACTCTCTCACTCTCTCTCTCTCTCTCTCTCTCTCTCACACACACACTCTCTTTCTCTCTCACTCTCTCTTTAGAAATAAATAATAAATAAAATATATTTAAGGGCTGGAGAAATGACTTAGCAGTTAAGGTACTTACTTACCAGCAAAGCCAAAGGACCCAGGTTTGATTCCCCAGTACCCACATAAAGCCAAATGCACAATGTGATGCATGTGTCTGGAATTTGTTTGCAGTGGCTACAGACCCTGGTGCACCCATTCTCTCTCTCATATAAATAAAATATTTTTAAAAAATAAAATAGGAGCTGGAGAGGTTGCTTAGTGGTTAAGGTGCTTGCCTGAAAAGCCAAAGGACCCAGGTTCAATTCCCCAGGACCCACATCAGCCAGACGTACAAGGTGGTGCATGCATCTGGAGTTCATTTGCAGTGGCTGGAAGCCCTGGCATGCACATTCTCCCTCCCTCCCTCTCTCCCTCCCTCTCTCTCTCTTTTTTTCATTCCCTCCACAGCATTAAGGTAGAGAAAGAGAGATAGAGAGAATGGGCACGCCAGGGCCTTCAGCCACTGCAAACGAACTTCAGACGCACGTGCCCCCTTGTGCATCTGGCTAAAGTGGGTCCTGGGGTATCGAACCTGGGTCCTTTGGCTTTGCAGGCAAATTCCTTAACCACTAAGCCATTCCTCCAGCCTGAATCTGCCTTTTGACTGGGTCACCTACATGAAGACTTACTGTGTGGCTTTGGGCTTCCTCACAATATGGTGGCTAGAATCTAAGATTGCACTTACTAGAGAAAGTCAAGTGGAATTATATTTTTCAACCCACACTCAGAAGTCCCATCATATAATATGCACTAGAAACCAGTAATTACAGCCATTATTCAGCAAAAGAATTCTCATAGGAAAGATACTAAGTAATATATAGACATGTTTTAAACTACCACCAAAGAGCCACAGCATGTAAAGAGAAGTTGTCTTTCCCAACCCAATGCTACCCTACCAAATGATTGTTACTATTGTTGTCTAATATATTTGATGATTTTACAGGAAAAAATCAGATTATAAGATAATGCAATTGAATTAAGTCATTCTTGTCCAAAACTGTATGGACAATGTCACTAAAGCTCTGTAATGGAGTCCTTACTTCTTGAAATTCAACTCAAATACTACCAAGCAGTCAATTCAGGGAAGAGATCATCACATAGAATCCATAGTCACAAGATTCATTAACTAGAGTTTTATTTTCAAATACTTATTTTCCTTCTTGGAGCCAATTATTAATGAGGCTATGAAAGTCCATATGATGTCTCCAAATCTTCTTTAAAACTTATGAGAAAGCTTGGCATGGTGGTGCACACCTTTTATCCCAGCACTTGGGAGGCAGAAGTAGGAGGATCGCTGTGAGGTGGAGGCCAGCCTGAGACTACGTAGTGAATTCCAGGTCAGCCTGGGCTAGAGAGAGACCCTACCTTGGAAAACTAAAACAAACAAACAAGAAAGTCCAAGACAGAACTTATGAGAAGCTCAACTGAGTTTATGTCAAAATCTGCTATTCATTTTCTGTTAAGACTTCTCTCAACCTACCTTCATTACCAGATTATATAATTTTATTCATGCAGAATGAGGATGTTGTAACAAAACTGGGAAGCGCCTCTTCGGAATGTCTACATCTAGAAAAGGAAAATCAGCTTCTTCAACAGAAGTTATCATCTATGAAAACCACTCAGGAGAAATGTGAAAAGCTAGAGGCTCATAAAAGGAACTTGGAGCAACAAATTGCCAGCCTCAAAAGTCACATGGAAAGGCATATGGTAGAATGTGATCAAGCAGAGTGGTATAAAAGGGAGATTAAAGAGAGAGCAACACAGGGTTTAATGGAGAAAATGAAGCAAGTCAACCTGATTTTACAGGTTAGTTATCTGAAATGTGCTTAATGCTTTTCACTATAAATGAATTTTGTGTGTATATGTTGTATGTGCTTCCTCTACTCTCCTAGCAATTTGCTTTATAAAGCTTTGGAAATGCTATGTCTGTTCCCCTTTTTAAATATTCTCCATTTCCATCATGATAATTCAAATGATCATTCAAAATTGTTTTTAATTAGAGAATCAGCTGCCTTTTAAGATTAGTGGGCATAAAATAAGACTATTGGGAGGAAAATAGACATGATGATGTGGATGAATTATGCCTTTCATCATACTTAAGTTACCGTGTTCAATTGTCATAATTGTGAATTGGTGTTATTATTTTGTGAATTATCAGGTTCAATGAGCACTAACACACAATGATTCTGGGCTGAGGACATAGCTCAGTGACACAGCATGTGCTCAGCCCAGGCAAGGCCCAGTGTTCAATAACCAGCACCACAAGAAGGAGAATAAAGAAAAAAATGATTCAAAGTTTCTTCTACTTCAGATTTAATGCAGTTATTATTGATGGTATTTCAAATTCTGGCATTTGCATAATTAAAATTGTTCTGTGAATCAATTAATCAAAACTAAAGGAAATAAATGCATAATTATTTGGTTTTGGATTATAATAATTTTTAAAATAAATCCTTTTAATTTGACTTAGACACAAGAAGCATGCCAAGAACAGTTAGAGCAATTAAGAAACAAACAAAACACTTCAATGAGAAGTCAGATGGAAGTCAGAATTAGCGAGCTGGGATCCGAACTGCATAAAATGAAAAGTCAAATAGATACTAGTGAAATAGAAATTGAAAACTATAAGCAACTCTATCTAAAAGAAGTCAAAATTAGAAGATTGTTGTCAAATAAACTAAGCAAGTAAGTCAAAATATCGCAGAACATAAGTTAATTTGTTTCCAAGGCACGATTTGGTGGAAGAAGGATTCAGGAGATCAGTGGGTATGTAAAAGCTAACTAGAGAATCTGCTGGGCATGATGGCACACACCTTTAATCTCCTTTAATCAGGAGGCAGAGGTAGGAGGATCTAGTTTGGGAAAATAACATCAGTAAATGAACTTATTTCCAAAAAGTTCACCCAGGGCAATTCATATTTCCCCTTACAGTTCTGTCTGCTTTGATCCTTATTCATGCTTCCTGTAGCTAACCTTGTTTATTATTCTTTTAGCTAAGTACATTGGAAGCATTATAATTAAAACACTCATATTGATATTGATATCAAATTTCGGGGCTGGAGGGATGGCTTAGTGGTTAAGGCATTTGCCTGCAATATCAAAGGACTTTGGTTCAATTCCATAGGACCCATGCAAGCCAGATGCACAAGGTAGCACATGCATCTGGAGTTCATTTGCAGTGGCTGGAGGCCCTGGCACACCCATTCTCTCTCTCTCTCTCTCTCTCTCTCTCTCTCTCTCTCTCTCTCTCTCTCTCTCCCTTTCCCTCCCTCTCTCTCTCTCTCAAATAAACAAATTAAAATCTTAAAAAAAAAAAACTTCTGGGGCTGGAGAGATGGCTTAGTGGTTAAGCGCTTGCCTGTGAAGCCTAAGGACCCCGGTTCGAGGCTCGGTTCCCCAGCACCCACGTTAGCCAGATGCACAAGGGGGCGCACGCATCTGGAGTTCGTTTGCAGTGGCTGGAAGCCCTGGCGCGCCCATTCTCAATCTCTCTCTCTCTCTCTCTCTCTCTCTCTCTCTGTCTTTCTCTATCTCTCTGTCACTCTCAAATAAATAAATAAAAAATGAACAAAAAAATTTAAAAAAAAAACTTTTGAACTGGAGAGATGGTTCAGTGGTTAAGGCACTTGCCTGTAAAGCCTAACGACCTAGGTTCAATTCCCCAGCACCCACATAAAGCCAGATGTGCAGAGTGGTAATGCATCTGGAGTTCATTTGCAGCAGATGGAGGCCCTGATGTGCCCATGTTCTCTGTCCGTCTGTCTCTCTCTCTCTCCTCTCTCCCTCTCTCTCTCTGTTTTTACAAACAAACCAACAAAATTTAATTTTTCTCATCAACTTTATCTGCAAAAAGAAACATTAACAAGTTTTACTATTTGGGGGGAGATTACAACTTAAGCTGCTACTATCCCCATGGGCACATTATGGCACTTTGTGAATTAACTTTCCTTGACTGTGGTCTTTGGCATTACCACTTGATAATGTCTGTATACAAAGTGTTCTTTAAAGTTTATCTACTAAGAGCATAGTTGTAACCTAGGGTTAGATAAACATAAGGATTAAGCATAGTTTGCAAAGTAGTAAAGCATAATTCCTTGTTCAGAATGGGGGGCTGTGTGGAAGACAGCAAGGGCGGGTCCCACTTCTCATACATCACTACCTGCAAACTGACCTGCCTTCGGACCTGCTTAACTGTTCTTGATTAACAGATCAGCAATCTCCCTTGTGCGTCCCTGCCCTCAGTTATTCCAGGGCCAAACGCTTAAATCTTCCCAGAAAATGGGTGGAAAGTAAAGACAGTAAAGAAAATGCCTTGAAGAAGTGGTTTGGGGGATAACATCATTTACTAAGTTCAAATATTTCTAGCTTTTTTTAATCTTGTTTTCAAATTGTATATATCTAAGGAAAACAACATGACATTTTCATACCATATGTGGTAAAATGGCTATTATAAACAAGGCAAATTAGAGTATCCATCATCTTGCATAGTTAAATATAAGGTGTTTTTGAAGTTTTAAAAATATTTGTTTATTTGAGAGAGAAAGAGGCAGATAGAGAGAGACAGAATAGGCACACCAAGGCCTCTACCCACTGCAAGCTAACTCCAGATGCACGTGCTACCTTCTGCATCTCATTTATGTGAGTACTAGGGAATCAAACCCAGGTGCTTAGACTGCACAGGCAAGTGCCTTAACCACTAAGCTATGTCCCCAGCCCTGTAAGTATTCATAATGGCCCCATCAAGAATCTTATCAGGAAGATGGCGGCGTAGGTACCATGCCAAAGCAGCCTAGGGGGGAAAAAGACCAAAAAAACTCAGCAAAATACACACTTTTACTAAAAAGTGAGGTGTATAGGAAATTGAAGCGGCAGCGGAGAAGTAGAAGAGTTATAGAGCATCCAGAGCCTGCACAGGCGGGAAAAGCAGCACCGGCAGCTCGGCCAACCACCGCGGCCACGGCGCAGCAGAAAACCGCCAGACTCGGCTCGAGCCGCAGGAAAAGCCAGGTGCGGGAGCTTCCCCTCACACCGCGCTCTCCGCAACTCGGGAAACGTGAGGGGAGAGCGGCAGCGAGCAGCGGAGGAGAAGACCGTGAGGTAGAAGAACACGTGGAACAGCGAGGGAAACACAGCAGCCGCGGCTCCCTCCCCTCCCCCACAGCCTGAACCCAGCTCCAGCGAACACAGCAGCGGCCCGGGACCCAGCCACGCCAACTTGGGCTGACAACGGGACCCAAGCAGGAGCAGAGTTCAGCAGCAACATCAGTGGCTCCAGCACCGGTAACAGCGGCCCCAGCAGCAGCAGACCCAGGAGTGGCAGCAGCGGCAGATCCAGCAGCAGCAGCTTCAGGGGGAGCAGCAGCAGTGGACACAGCAGCAGCAGCTTCAGCAGCAGTGGTGGCTCCAGCAGTGGCAGCTACAGCAGCAGCAGAGGCAGCAGCAGCGGCTCAGTTTGCCCCGTAGGAAAAGCAAGTGTCCAGCTCCAGAAATCAGAACAGCAGCCCAACGACCCAGCCAGCAACTTGACTGAGACCAAAATCACCCAAGGTAACTGGGATTGCACCAGGGAAGGGTCTCACTTGGTCACAAGCTGACTTGGACCCCTCAACAGACCAGAAATCTAAACCTCTTTGTTGATAGAGGATCTGGTCATTATAATAACTACTCTTGCATACATACTCGGGGCTGTTTTTGATTGAATGTGTACAGTGTTTAGTTAAATTTTAGAATCTACCTGTATTTTATTCCACTCAGCCTGCTTGAATACTCCTATAGCAGGGAAACTCAACCACTAAGAACATCTTTGTAGATACTCTGAGAGTCTTAAGAGCCACACCTAATACCTTAAGGTCCTACCCTGGAAATATATTACATCAAATCAATTGATACAGCTAAGAATACACAGCTAGCTAGAAAATCCAAGCATTAACTTAATCCAAGATGCAAAAATATATACATTATAACACAAGAAACACTAAAAAGCAAGACGATATAAATCCACCTAAAAGTATTAATGCATCAGAAATGTCCTCCAGTGAGAAAGAGTTAGAGGAAATGCCTGAGAAAGAGTTCAAAAGAATAATTATAAATATGTTCAAAGAGGTCAAAGAACACATGAAAACAATCAAAGAAGAAATCAAAGAGGAAATCAAAGGAATCAAAGAAGAGGCAGGACACCAATTTAATGAAATAAAGAAGGCAATACAAGACATAAATAAGGAAATAGAAATAATAAAGAAAAACCAGTCAGAATTACTAGCAATGAAGAACACAGTTAATGAAATAAAAAACTCTGTAGAAAATCTCACCAGTAGGATGGATGAGAGAGAGGACAGAATATCTAAGCTAGAAGACCAGGTGGCAGACCTAATACAGTCCAACAAAGAGAAAGACAAACTTATAGAAAAGTATGAGTGGGAATTTCAAGATATTCGGGACACTATGAAAAGATCCAATATAAGAATTCAGGGCAGAGTAGAAGGAGAAGAACTCCACTCCAGAGGCATAGTAGGCATCTTCAACAAAATCATAGAGGAAAATTTCCCCCAAATTGGGAAAGAGGTGCCAATACAGATACAGGAAGCCTTTAGAACCCCAGCCAGACAAAACCCAGAAAGAACCTCTCCTCGCCATATTATAATCAAACTTCCAAACACACACACCAAAGAAAAAATATTGAAAGCAGTTAGAGAGAAAAATCAAGTTACATACAAAAGCAAGCCCATCAGGATTACAGCAGATTATTCAACACAAACTTTTAAAGCCAGAAGGGCTTGGAGTGATATATTCCAAGTTCTGAAAGATAACAACTGTCAACCAAGGTTACTTTATCCTGCAAAGTTATCCATTCAAATAGATGGAGAAATAAAGACATTCCATGACAAAAGCAGGTTAAAGGAGTATTTGAAGACAAAACCAGCTCTACAGAAAATACTTGATAGAATCCTCCATGCTGAACAAAAGGAAAAGCACACATATAAGGAACCTAGAAAAAACAAGCTATACTCAAATACCAGTTAACAGAAGAGAGCACAGGTAGAACCAGAAACACACACACACACAAAAATGGCAAACATAAATACACACCTTTCAATAATATCTCTTAATATCAAGGCCTCAATGCCCCAACGAAAAGACATAGATTTGCAGACTGGGTTAAAAAGCAGGATCCTACAATTTGTTGTCTCCAAGAAACTCACCTTTCTACAAAGGATAGACATTATCTTAGGGTGAAAGGTTGGAAGACGGTATTTCAAGCAAATGGGCCTAGAAAACAAGCAGGGGTTGCTATCCTAATGTCAGACAGGGTAGACTTTAGTCCGACGTTAGTCAAGAAAGATAAGGAAGGTCACTTTATATTGATTAAGGGCACACTCCAACAGGAGGACATTACAATCCTAAACATATATGCACCTAACATGGGGGCTCCCAAATTCGTCAAACAAACACTATTAGAACTAAGGTCACAGATAACACCAAACACAGTGGTGGTGGGTGACTTTAACACCCCACTCTCATCAATTGACAGGTCATCCAGGGAAAGAATAAACAGAGAGGCATCTGGACTAAATGAGGTCATAGAAGGAATGGACCTAACAGATATATACAGGACATTTCATCAAAAGGCTGCAGAATATACATTCTTTTCAGCAGCACATGGAACATTCTCTAAAATAGACTATATATTAGGACACAAAGCAAATCTTAACAAATTCAGGAAAATTGAAATAATTCCTTGCATTCTATCTGACCACAATGGAATTAAACTACAAATCAGTAGCAAGAAAGGCTATAGAGCATACACAAAATCATGGAAACTAAACAATACACTACTAAATGATGAGTGGGTCAATGAAGAAATCAAAAAGGAAATCAAAAAATTTATGGAGTCAAATGATAATGAGAACACAACAGACCAAAATCTCTGGGACACAATGAAGGCAGTTCTAAGAGGTAAATTTACAGCCTTAAGTGCCTATATTAAGAAATTAGAAAGGTCGCAAGTAAACGACCTAATGCTTCGCCTTAAAGCCTTGGAAAAAGAAGAACAAGGCAAACCAAAAATCAGTAGACGGGAAGAAATAATAAAGATTAGGGCAGAAATTAATGAAATAGAAACAAAAAGAACAATCGAAAGAATTAATGAAACAAAGAGCTGGTTCTTTGAAAGGATAAACAAGATTGATAAACCCTTTGCAAATCTGACCAAAAGAAAGAGAGAAGAGACACAAATTAATAAAATCAGAGATGAACAAGGTAACATCACAACAGATTCCAGAGAAATTCAAAAAATCATAGGGACATGCTATAAAAGCATATACTCCACAAAGTATGAAAATCTGAAAGAAATGGATGATTTCCTTGATCTATATGACCTACCTAAATTAAATCAAAATGAGATTAATCACTTAAATAGACCTAAAACAAATATGGAGATCCGAACAGTTATCAATAATCTCCCAACTAAAAAAAGCCCAGGCCCGGAATGATTCACTGCTGAATTTTACCAGACTTTTAAGGAAGAGCTAACACCATTGCTTCTTAAGCTTTTCCAGGAAATAGAAAAAGAAGGAATTCTACCAAACTCCTTCTATGAGGCCAGCATCACCCTGATACCAAAACCAGGCAAAGATAGAACAAAAAAAGAAAATTACAGACCAATCTCCCTCATGAACATAGATGCAAAAATTCTCAACAAAATATTGGCAAACAGAATACAAGAGTATATCAAAAAGATCATTCAGCCGGGCATGGTGGCGCACGCCTTTAATCCCAGCACTCGGGAGGCAGAGGTAGGAGGATCGCCATGAGTTCAAGGCCACCCTGAGATGACAGAGTTAATTCCAGGTCAGCCTGGACCAGAGTGAGACCCTACCTCATAAAACCAAAAAAAAAAAAAAAAAAAAAAAAGATCATTCACCCTGACCAAGTAGGCTTTATCCCAGAGATGCAGGGATGGTTCAACATACGCAAATCTATAAATGTAATACATTACATAAACGGGTTGAAGGACAAAAATCACATGATCATCTCATTAGACGCAGAGAAAGCATTTGACAAAATCCAACATCCCTTCATGATAAAAGTCCTACAGAGACTGGGAATAGAAGGAACATATCTCAATATAATAAAGGCTATTTATGACAAGCCTACAGCCAACATAATACTAAATGGGGAAAAACTGGAAGCTTTTCCACTAAAATCAGGAACAAGACAAGGGTGTCCACTGTCCCCACTTCTATTTAATATAGTTTTGGAAGTCTTAGCCATAGCAATAAGGCAAGAGACACACATAAAAGGGATACAAATTGGAAAGGAAGAAATCAAGTTATCATTATTTGCAGATGACATGATTCTATACATAAAGGACCCTAAAGACTCTACTAGCAAGCTGTTAGAGCTGATCAAAACCTACAGCAATGTAGCAGGATACAAAATAAATACACAGAAATCAGTAGCCTTCATATATGCTAACAACAAACACACAGAGGAAGAAATCAGAGAATCACTCCCATTCACAATTGCATCAAAAAAAATAAAATACCTTGGAATAAACCTAACCAAGGAAGTCAAGAATCTATACAATGAGAACTTTAAAACACTCAAGCGAGAAATTGCAGAAGACACTAGAAAGTGGATAAACATCCCTTGTTCCTGGATTGGAAGAATCAATATCGTGAAAATGGCAATCTTACCAAAAGCAATCTACACATTTAATGCAATCCCTATCAAAATTCCAAAGGCTTTCTTCATGGAAATAGAAAAAACAATCCAAAAATTCATTTGGAATCACAAAAAACCTCGAATATCTAAAATAATACTGAGCAACAAAAAAGAGGCTGGTGGTATCACCATACCTGATTTTAACCTATACTACAGAGCCATAGTAACAAAAACAGTATGGTACTGGCACAAAAACAGACATGTAGATCAGTGGAACAGAATAGAGGACCCAGATGTAAGCCCAAGTAGCTATAGCCACCTGATATTCGATAAAAATGTCAAAAATACTCATTGGAGAAGAGACAGCCTCTTCAGCAAATGGTGTTTTGAAAACTGGATATATATCTGCAGAAGGATGAAAATAGATTCTTCTCTCTCACCATGCACAAGAATTAAGTCCAAATGGATTAAAGACCTTAACATCAGACCGGAAACTTTGAAACTGCTAGAGGAAAAAGTAGGGGAAACCCTTCAACATATTGGTCTTGGCAAAGACTTTCTGAATACAACCCCAATTGCTCAGGCAATAAAACCACAGATTAACCACTGGGACCTAATGAAATTACAAAGATTTTGCACCGCAAAGGACATAGTGAAAAAAGCAAAGAGGCAACCTACAGAATGGGAAAAAATCTTCGCCAGCTATATATCTGATAGAGGATTAATATCTAGGATATACAAAGAACTCAAAAAGTTAAATAATAAGGAATCAAACAAGCCAATCAAAAAATGGGCTATAGAGCTAAATAGAGAGTTCTCAAAGGAAGAAATACGAATGGCATATAAGCATCTAAAAAAATGTTCTACGTCACTAGTCATCAGGGAAATGCAGATTAAAACTACATTGAGATTCCATCTCCTGTCAGATTGGCCACCATCATGAAAACAAATGATCATAAATGTTGGCGGGGATGTGGAAAAAAAGGAACCCTTCTGCACTGCTGGTGGGAATGCAATGTGGTCCAGCCATTGTGGAAAACAATGTGGAGGTTCCTAAAACAGCTAGAGATTGATCTACCATATGACCCAGCTATAGCACTCCTAGGCATATATCCAAAGGACTCATCTCATTTCCTTAGAAGTACATGCTCAACCATGTTTATTGCTGCTCAATTTATAATAGCTGGGAAATGGAACCAGCCTAGATGTCCCTCAACAGATGAGTGGATAATGAAGATGTGGTACATTTATACAATGGAGTTCTACTCAGCGGTAAAGAAAAATGAAGTTATGAAATTTGCAGAAAAATGGATGGACCTGGAAAGTATTATACTAAGTCAGGTAACCCAGGCCCAGAAAGCCAAGCGCCACATGTTCTCTCTCATATGTGGATCCTAGCTACAGATGACTGGGCTTCTGCGTGAGAATGAAAATACTTAGTAGCAGAGGCCAGTAAGTTGAAAAGGAGACATAAAGGGTGGAGAAAGGAAGGGAGGAGGATACTTAATAGGTTGATATTGTATATATGTAATTACAATGATTGTAATGGGGAGGTAATATGATGGAGAATGGAATTTCAAATGGGAAAGTGTGGGGGTGGGGAGGGAGGGAATTACCATGGGATATATTTTATAATCATGGAAAATATTAATAAAAATTTAAAAAAAAAAAAGAATCTTATCAGTAGAGCTCTTGCAAAGGGCAGAAGTGTTGCTGCCATGTACCACACATCATTGATAGATATTTCTCTCCCTTCTACTCTGTTTGAAGTACTTGCTAGTTAAGAATCCCTCTAATGAGTGTGTGTGTGTGTGTGTGTGTGTGTGTGTGTGTATTCTTTAACAAGATTTTAAGCCTATATTTGGACTCAGAAGCTATGTTCATGCTCACACATTGTAACAATACATATACTCTTTAATGGGAAATTCCATTGATTCTTAATGTAACTTGTGTAAAAATATGAGTAACTTAAGACTAATAGAGAAAAGAAAGGCAATACTAATTGCTTGCCTTTTGCAATCTTCACAGGATGGATAAGAGGCTAGAGGAGACCAAGACTAAACTTCTCCTGGAAAAACAGCAGAACAGATCTTCACAGCATAGCATTCTTTTAACAAGCCCCGTCCTAGAGTCCACTTGTATTGGAGACCTTAGTAGATTTTTGATGCCAAGAAGTCTTTCAAGAGATAGCTTAATAATTCCGACCTCAGACCCACAGCCTTCATTTGAGAGCATGCAAGACCAAGGTTAGTTATAGGTTGTTTTTTTTTTATTTCAGATTATCTGATAAGATTCTTGTTTTTCATTTGGTAAAATACTTCATTCTTTAGCTGAGTTATGCATGTTAAGTAAAAAATCCTAATAATTCTATGTTCATAAACAAGATGGATTTTATAACGTTTAAAAGTAACGAAACCAATACATCTTAACTTTTTATGGCTAAATAGTATTCTACTATGTAAATAGGGCCCCCCTTTTTTTGTTTTTTTGTTTTTTTTTCTGAGGTAAGGTCTCACTCTAGTTCAGGCTGACCTGGAATTCACTGTGTAGTCTCGGGGTGGCATTGAACTCATGGAGGTCCTCCTACCTCTGCCTCCTGAGTGCTGGGATTAAAGGTGTGCGCCACCATGCCCCACTGGCCACATTTTCCTTATCCATTCATCCCTTGAGGAGCATATAGGCATATTCCATGGTTTGTCTACTGTGGATAATGCCGCAATAAATATGGAGGTGCAAGGATCTTTTTGTTATAAAGATTTCATCTCCAGTGGGTATATAACCTGCAGTGAGATTGCTGGGTCATATCATAGTTCTATTTTTTTTTCTTAGAAATCTCTATAATGCTTTCCATAAGAGATACACAATAGTTTTTTGGTAACACATATTTATTTTCTTAGGTCAGGAGGCTAGAAATATATGGCATGATTAGTTTCTTTCAAGATTTTTTTTTTAGGTGGAATCTTTTCAAAATATTTTTTTTTAGGTAGGGTCTCAGTCTAGCCCAGGCTGACCAGGATTTCACTATGTAATCTCAGGCTGGCCTCAGACTCACAGTGATCCTCCTACCTCAGCCTCCCAAGTTCTGGGATTAAAGGAGTGTGACACTATACCCAGCTTCAAGTTATTTACAAGCAGAGAGATACAGAGACAGGGAGAGGGAGAGACAGGATGTGTGAGAATGGGTGCACCAAGGCCTCTAACCCCTGCAAGCAAACTCCAGGTAGATGTATGTGCCTTTGTTACATGGTTACTGTGGAATCAAACCCAGGTCATTAGGCTTTGCAGGCATATGCCTTAACCACTAAGCATCTCTCCAGCCCCAGTCCTCAATTATTTTTAAACACAAAATATAATGAGCTTATTTATGACTTTTTCATATATGTATATCATTATACTTTGCTTATATTCACCCCTCAGTCACTCTCCCTTGGCTCCCCTGCTGCTGGTCCACTTCCTACCCACAAATAGTCCTTCTATTTTCATGTCACAAATAAATAAATAAATAAATATATATATATTTATTTATTTATTTATTAAAAAGGTGTGGTGGCACACACCTTTTTTTGAATATTTTTTTCATTAATTAGTTTTGTACTCAGCAAATACAGCCAAATTAGTACCATTGTTAGGCTCATCCATGTCATACCCCCTCCCCCTGGCTCCTCCTTGTTGAGGTATATGGGACATGCATTCTGGAGTTAGCCCACAGTTAGGGGTAGGATAAATGTCTCTGCATATCATGACCCAACATGTGGCTCTGACATTCTTTCTGCCCCCTCTTCCACAAAATTTCCCTGAGCCATGCTGAGTTCATTTTTGGTCTGCTTCAGTGGTGAGGTGTTGGGGCCTCTGGGTCTCTGGATACCTGATTTGGTAGGAGTTGATTTTTCTCTGTGGTGATCTCCTTCACCCTTGTGCTGGTACCCAGTTCACCAAGAAAACAGCACCCTTGCTTGTTTCGCCAATTGTTCTTAGTTTCAGCCGGGGCCCTTTTGAGGTATGATGGGGTGGCTCTCTCCTGAGGATCTACATCTATCTGAAAAAGAGAAGCAGATTCTCCAACAAAGAGTAAGTTAGCACCAGGACAAATGAGATAACCCTTACTTTTTTATAGAGAACTTAATAGGTGTAGGCCCTCTTGTAGCCCATGATTGGTGGTAGCTTGGTAATGGAGAATGGGCTTATGTTTGGATATGGTTCTGACTGGTTTCCCAGATCCAGCTATGAGTCCTGTACCATTGAGGGGATCAGTTAGCCAAATCAAGAGCAGTTGGTTTCCCACCATGGCTGTGTGCCACTATTGCACTTATGTGAGCAGGTTATTTGCTGCTAAGTAGGTTAGACCATGAGTTGCTTGGACAGATATTGGTCATTTTCCCCCAGTCACCCATGTAGCACCTTCTAGCACTAGACGCGCTGACTGTCTGGGGACTGACTCTCTTCCAGCTTCCAGCCATGCCATTCCATTTTACGTGGCACACACCTTTAATCCCAGCACTTGAGAAGCAGAGGTAGGAGGATTGCTGTGATTTTGAGGCCACCCTGAGACTACATAGTGAATTCCAGGTCACCCTGTACTAGAGAGTGAGACTCTACCTCGAAGAAACAAAAAAAAATACGTGTGTGTGTGTGTGTGTGTGTGTGTGTGTGTGTGTGTGTGTATATATAGAGATGTTTTTAAACCTAAATATCATATATGAGAAAGACATGTGATATTTATATTTCTTTTGTCCCTCCATTGTCTTGTTCACCTCTTTCATAGGCCCAATTATCCCCTTGTCCCCCCCCCTACATAATCTCATTCCTTACTTTGCTATCATACATACATTTTTGAAATCTTGATTCCATGTATGAAAGCATGTTGTATTTATATTTCTGAGTCTGAATTATTTTGTTTAAAATGGTGATCTCCAGTTCCATCCATTTTCCTATGAATGACACAATTTCATTTTTCTTTATGGATGAATAAAATTTCATTGTATATGTACACCATGCTTTATTCACTCAACTATAAATAGGCATCTAGGCTTATTCCATATCTTTTTAAATATTATTTATTTATTTATGAAAGAGACAAACACAGAGAGTGAGTATGGGTGCACCAGACACACAAATGGCCTCCTGCCATTGCAAACAAACTCCACATGCATGCACCACTTTGTGTATCTGGCTGTACATGGGTACTGGGGAATCAAACCCAGGCCATTAAGCTTTGCAAACAAGCACCTTTAACTGCTGAGCCATCTCCTCAAGCCCCATATCTTGACTATTGTAAAAAGTGCAGCAATAAACGTTAAGTATGCAAGTGTCTTTGTGGTACCCTGGCCTGCAGGTATATATTCCTTTAGGTATATACCCAGGAGAGGTGCCCCTATGTTATATGGTAGTTTGATTTTTACCTTTTTGAGAAACTTCCACACTGATTTTCATAGTATCTGAGACAGGTTACATTCTCACCACAGTATATAAAGGTATTTTTTTCTCACATCTTCAGAATTTGTCATAATTTGTTTTCTATGTGATAGCCATTCTGACTGAGGTGAGATGTAATTTCAATGTACTTTTAAATTGCATTTCTCAGAAGGCTGTGGATGTTGGACACCTTTTCATACATTTATTGGCTTTTTTTTTTCTCCTTTTGCAAACCTTTGTCAATTCATTTGTTGATTGAATGATTTGAGTACATGTTACTGTTTAATTTTAATGTTTAATTTGGGTGTCTAATTTTGTTACTTCTTTAGCCATTGTAGATTTGAACCTTTGTCAGCTATATAGCTATCAAAGTCTCCCCTCCTGTAGGCTGTCTCTTCACCCTGCTGAATGGTTGATCTGGTGTGAAGACGCTTTTCACTTTCATGAGTCCCACTGTCAGTGATTGAATTATTTCCAGACCTACCAATGTCCTTTCCTGAAAGTCTTTGCTTGTGCCTGTATGTTGACAAGCTTTCCCTGTTTCCATCACCAATCTCAGAGCATCAGGTCTTACTTACATTAGATTGTTGCTGTATTTTGAATTGACTTTTTACGGGTGGAGAGCTAGTGATCTACTTTCTTTCTTCTACCTGTGGATATCCGGTTTTCAGGCACCGTTTGTTAAGGGGTTGTTTTCTCCAGTGTATATATTTTTGTCATAAATAAATGTTCTTCCTCACTTCTACCTGTTTGCAAGTACTCCTTCCTTCATTGTTGTGACTTGCTTTGTCCTCATGCTTTAGGTGGCAACCCACACCACCTCCACCAAAAACTCACCATTGTGCCACAGAAGGGGGTAGAAGTCCCTTATGTTTGTTCCATCATGGCCCTGTTTTATGCTTGTCATAGCATCTGTGACCACATGAAGATTGCCTGCTTCTCTGGTTTGCAATGTCATGGTATCCGATTGTGGAGGAGTGGCCTGGGCCGTCCTCATTCTACCATCCTCTCGCTTGTCGAAGTACCTCAGCATGTGGTTACTGAAAAAAAAAAAAAAAATGAATGGGAAAACCAAAAGCTATGATTTTTATAATTAATTTTATTTTTAGAAGCTCGTATATTTCACCACAATGATAATTCAATGTGCAAATAATGGCAAATTATATTTAGTAGCTGTTTTGTATTATAGTCATCCATATTTTTCATCCTCGGTAACATGATAGTCTTCAAGTTTCTTTCATTTTTTTCATTTATTTGTACATATATGCATGTTTAGGCACAACAGGGTCTATTTTCCAAATGAATGCCAAATGCATGCTCTATTTTGTGTGTGTGTGTGTGTGTGCCTGCATGATCTGGGTGACTAAAGAATTGAACCTGGTTCAGCAGACTTTGCAAGCAAAGGCCTTGAGCCATTAAGTCATCTCTCTAGCCCTGTAATCTTTTTAACTCACTCATGCTTAGTTCACTGTAAAGTCTGACATGGAATGCATAATTCTTCCTTTGCAGCTGCTGCTGATTTGAACCTGGATCCTTCAGAACTTCTCTCCTAGGATTTACTGATTTGTGAAGCCAAGGTCTTCCTACGGGAAACATCTCCAAATAGATACAGAGATTTTTTAACAAAATTCATAATCTGAAAAATAACACTGTAATTATCAGACTGTTTGTATAACATTTTTATTGTTCCCCCATTAAATGTATGTGAAACTTTATTGATAAAGAATCTTTTTGTATCATATATGAATAATAAAAACTCATACAGTATTCTAAACTATTTCATGGTATCTATAACTTTTTTAAATATTTTTTTTGTTTATTTTTATTTATTTATTTGAGAGCGACAGAGTGAGAAAGAGGCGGAGAAAGGCACAGAGAGAGTGAGCGCGCCAGGGCCTCCAGCCACTGCAAACGAACTCCAGATGCGTGCGCCCCCTTGTGCATCCGGCTAACGTGGGTCCTGGGGAGTTGAGCCTTGAACCAGGGTCTTTAGGCTTCACAGGCAAGTGCTTAACCACTAAGCCATCTCTCCAGCCCATTTTTTTAAAATATTTTTTGTTTATTTTTATTTGTTTAGGTATCTATAACTTTTAAGGGAATATTGGAAGTGAGAACTAGAATTATAGAACTGTGTATAAACAACACCCAGCAACCAAGTTGTCATTGATACTTTGGTGAAGTTAAATGTCACATTAGTGATGACTTATCTTCCCCAATTTTTATCCCTACATACAAATATACTAAAGATTTAGGTATCATCTTGGTTATTGGTACTGTAGTCATTGTCCGTATTTTAATGTCTTACAATCATTATTATGCCACCAAATTTAGGGAATTTTATTTTTATCATTTCAATGTTAAGTACTGATTTCTAACTCCTTACCAAGAAGCATTTTTCTAAGGCTTTTCGCTTTTTCTGTTTACTTGCTCATTGTTAGGACAGAGACCCTCTAGATACTGTTTTTGTTCACTGTCTCTCTCTTAGATGTTACCAAGAGCTAACAGGCCACGCCCAGCTGACAGTCTTTCTCCCCTAACAGCTCTCACAGAGCCAAGTGTCCCACCAAGGAAACCCGTAGAATCCAAGGATTCAGGCAGGCTATAACCACACTCACCTCCCCTGCCCTGAGACCCAGAGAGACTGACCACTGTCACATCACATAAGTCACTAACTAGGCCCATTGTTCTTCTACATGCCCCTAATACAGGAATGTCCTTTGGAGCTTACAAACACTTGCCTCAGCCAGAAATGTGAGCTAAATCTAGTGAAGTGACTTTAACCAAGGTTAAATAAGCAGCAACAATTTCTGGAGGGAGGAGACTCTTCCAGACAGCTGAGCTGACTGCAAACTGTGCAGGGAACTCGAGGGATGTATCTTCAACAGTGGTCACCCGTGCTGGATGACCCTTCCAGTGACACAGCTGCCTTTGGGTCACCCATGCTCCTGCGAGAAGCCTCTCACCCATGCTTCTCCTATTTGTCACCCCATACGTTTGCTGGTTCACTGAGGTAGACTTTGGTGCAATCATTTCTTTGGTCTGTCATTAGTGTCCTATCTGGGGTGAGTTGACGTTTGCTCACCTCTCCCCAAGAAAAGTCACACAGCAATGTACCCAAAGCCATATCTTCTCTCCCCTTGAGATGAAAGGGACAAAGAGGTTTTCTGACCCTGCATTAAGACCTCAATGTCACCACTCCAACTGAGATGTCCATGGCCACCTCTTTTGGGTATTTCTTCATTCCACAAGTTTGGCAGCCCAGGCCCCTGTGTGTCTCAGATGGAAGTCTTCCAGCTTCAGGGAATCATGCCTAGATCCTGTAAACAGCTGCTCTCCAGTCACATGGTGAGGCCCAGTGCCCTGGAGATTTATAAGCCCTGCTCAGGTACAGCCACAGATCAGGTGGGGCTCATTTGCTCTGACTCTGTTTGTGAGTTTCTGCAAGTGACCACAGCCTTCTGGACCTCAGTTTCCCTAGTGATAGGTTGAATATGACTTGTGATTGATTCTCAAAATCAAATTGTAATGACTTAAGTTCTAGGCTCTGTACTAGCAGGGCAACCAAGGTCAGAATTGTGAAACTACCTATCATAGATCCCACCTCTTCCCAGGTGTGCGCCTTCCCTCTCTTCACCATGAAACTGGACCAGAAGCAACTCCAAGTGACAGGCAGCTTTGCCTGGTGGCAAGGAACACAGAAATCCAATGAGTGGTTGCTGTCACCACCATCCCCATCCTCACCACTTTTCCCCTTCTGTGAAATGGCAGATGGATTAAAATCGTTCCTCACAGTTTTCATCTTTGCTGTCTTCTGAGGCTGAAGACTAATTTCTGGAGTCTGCATGGCTGTCTGGGAACTCCCTGTCCTTGAAACCAGCTTGCTCTGACTCGGTTGTTGTTCTGTGGGTTATTTGTACACGGCTGTGGCTTCTCTGCTCTGTCATGGAAGGAGCCACCCTTTCCATTTTGTTTGTGTCCATGGCTTCCTGTCATGGGGACAGTTCCATTTCAATTTACAGCCCAATGTGGAGCCATAGCAAGTGTGCCCTCCCTTCTGTGAAGATGGGAAACCACAGCTTTATCTACTTCTTCCTCTTTGTTGAGGGGTCAACACAATAAGAATGATAACGTTGGCAATAGCACAAGTACCACTTAGTGATGTCCATGTAAAGTGCATAATTCTCAAAGCCATTTGTGATCGCAGGCTTCTGTTGTCCCATGTGACCAATAGACGGTAGTAAAAGTCCTGGCCAGTGTGTGGCAGGAGCCTGGGTTTGCTCATGTCTATTTGGCTCCAGGTTTCTGTTCCTCCTAGCCAGGCTGGTATTTAATCCGCTCTGGTAAATTACCAATATCATAAATGGATCTGGTGCCTCCTAGTGTCAAGACTCCCAAAGTGTTTCCACATGTCTTAGCCTACACATCCTGCGACTACATCCCTGCCAGGTCAGCAAAGGGCTAAATGACAAAAGGCAAGCTGTAGTCAGAGCCTGTCCGGTCAGGTGGCCAGATTACCTCATCAAGACAGAGCCTGCTCCCAGTCCATCCATGAGTTTGAACTGAAGCTATGTAAATTAAGGCAATGACTTCATAGTCATGATATCTTTGAGCAGAAGCCTGAAGTCTTGGCAGGGTTCTCTGGGGTCTGGTTAAGTTTCCAGTGGTGGCCAGTGCTTAGAGGGCAAGAGAGGTGAGCAGAGAACGGGATTTTCAAAGCAGTAACACTTCTTTATCTTTATACATTTGCTCAAACCCATGGAAAGACCAGCACCAACAGTGAACCCATCATGTAAACTGTGGACTCTGGATGATGACCTGTGAGTGCAGGGTTAGCACCACTGAGAAGTGCTCGGGTGCAGGGTCTGGGGGAACACCCCTCTGCCCTGGGAGGTCTTTGGGTTTGCTAGGCTGGGCAGGCACCAGTGAGCACACTCACTTTTCATTTCTCCATTCTGGGTCTTTGCATTTTCCATGTAAGAAGTCTAAGAAATAGGTTCACTGTGGCCCTACGCACCATTCTGTCTTTCTTTATCAGTTTTTTATTTTTATTTATTTATTTGAGACAAAGAGAGAGGGAGAGAGAGAATGGGTGTGCCAGGGCCTCCAGCCACTGCAAACGAACTCCAGATGCATGTGTCCCCTTGTGCATCTGGTTTATGTAGGTCCTGGGGAATCGAACCGGGGTCCTTTGGCTTTGCAGACAAATGCCTTAACTGCTAAGCCATCTCTCCAGCCCTCCTCACCATTCTTGATGGGTATATAGTTAGACCTCCAAAGGTCTATATAGGATGTGGTTAACCATTCCCTGCTAAGTAGTGGATCACTCACAGCTATTTCTAAGTATGAAGTAGTGTTGCCACCACTATCCTTGGGTGTCTCACTAGCCATGTGACAAGTTCCCCAGTTGCAATCACTGTACATGACGAAGTTAGATGTGACCATTTTGGGCAAGTTTGGCCTATCACCCAGGGAGCAGTGGAGCTGCCTCCATCTGTCGCCTGTGGCTGTGAGGGCCTGCACCTTCACCGTCCCTGACCTCTGGACTGTGCAGGCTGAGGACTGAGCTTGCAGGAGGGAACCTGTGTCTCTTTCCTAAGAAGTGCCGAACTTGTGGTTAGTGTCCCAGGTTGCAGCCTGGCCCCAGGCCTCCACCATGGATTGGGACAGTACAAACACTAACGACTGTGTGGACGCTGCTCAAACACACGGCACTCTTTCTTTGCACCAGGCGCTGTATGGTCACACTGTGTGCTTCCCTTATTTCCTCGTGACAAGCACACAGAATCACCAGCACTCCTGGTGAACTGTTTTAGAAAGGAGGGCACCCAGCCTATAGAGGCTTGGTCCCTCACTGCTGCAGCTGAGAAGGGAAAGAAGGGCTTGGCTCCAGAACCACCAGGGCTGCTGATTCAGTTGAGTAATTAGTAAATCATGGATGAGTTGGAGCCCAAGGCTGAATGGATCCAACCGGAATTCAACCCTCGGTCACCCTCATCTCTAGCAATTGTCACCTGACCAGGTGTGAACAACAATGGCAAGGATATTCCTGGGAAATGCTGATCAGGGGTTGAAGCCCAATGCAGACCATATGTCCCAATGCAGCAGGTAGACAATCTCACAGTGCGACAGCTGAAAGTGTTCTTTTTGCCAGGACCTTTACAGCACCCACTTGACTTTTTCCCTGTATCAAAGTTGTTGTTGTTTTTTCCTCTCCAAAGAATCTCCCCTCTAGGTCTTTATGGACAATGGTATAACTCCTCAGCCAGTATCAACTTTCCAGGGTGAGAAAGGGAGTCATACATGACTTAGAAATTATTTTTAAAATATTTTATTTATTTGAGAGACAGAGGGAGACAGAGAGAGAATGGGCATGCGAAAGATTCCAGCCACTGCAAACGAATACCAGAGACACGAGCCACCTTGTGCATCTGGCTAACATGGTACTGGGGAATCAAACCTGAGTCGTTAGGCTTCACAGGCCTTACTGCTAAGTCATCTCTCCAGCCCTCAGACATTATTTTCACTTAAATAGTTCAATAGGTTTCTTTAACAGTTAAGGGGTCATTAAAAAAAAAAAAAAAAACTCCCACCAGGCACCATGGCACACACCTGTAATTCCAGCACTTGAAAGAATGAGGCAAGAGGATTGCAAGTTCAAGGATAGCCTGGGCTACACAGTAAGACTGACCTAAAAATATATGAAATTGGGCTCAATGGTTAAGTGCACTTCTGGCACAAGCATGAGAGTCCAGGGAGGCTCCAGTTCAAATCCCCAGGACCCACACAAACAGTGGCCACACATACCATAACCCCAGTCCCATAAGGGAGCAGAAATCTGGGAATCTCTGGAGATCACAATAAACAGTATGCTTCAGTATCAGTAAGACTCCACTTCCAGCAAGATCAGGTACAGGGGCTGGAGAGATGGTACATTTTCCTCCCTCCCTCCCTCTCCTTGCAAATAAATAAAAAGAAAAACTAAAAGAATTGATAGAGCAAGGACATCAAAGTTCCTCTCCAGCCACCTCAGGAATGCACATGGGACACAGCAAGGACACACACATACATACACCACACACATACATACACAGCACATACAGCACAAGTGAAAAAAACCATGTGAAACTGATGAGATTTTAATTGAATATCCACTTGGCAGTATTCAAATTTCATCCTTTGCCTACAAAGCTGTTTGTATACTATTTGTCAAAATCTTTGTCTCTGTCACACTGGATCAACTCATTGCATGAGGCTGACCGTGTGCCTTAAGGCTGGCACTCCTGACAACTCATCCACTCTATGCTATTGATGTGCAGAGGGGCTTAGTATATTACATTAATTATGATATTATGTGCAATCTATTTGGTCCTTGTCTCAGAATGCCTAGATCTGAGTTCCCTGAGTCACCAGAATGTTTACTTATTCTTAAGCCCCTTTTGTTTAGTTTTATTTTATTTGAGAGAGAAAGAGACAGATAAGAGAATAGGCATGCCAGGACCTTTATCCACTGCAAATGAATTCCAGACACATGTGCCATCTTGTGCATCTGGCTTACGTGGGTACTGTAGAATTGAACCTAGATCCTTAGACTTCACAGGCAAGCACCTTAACTGCTAAACCATCTTTCCAACCCTAGCATTTTTATTTATTTGAGAGAGAGGCAGATGGAGAGAATGGGCACACCAGGGCCTCTAACCCCTCAAACTCCAGAACCATGTTCCACCTTGTGCATCTGGCTTTACATGATGTGGTGGTTTGATTCAGGTGTCCCCCATAAACTTAGGTGTTCTGAATGCTAAGTTCCCAGCTGATGGAGATTTGGGAATTGGCGCCTCCTGTAGACCATGTATTGTTGGGGACAGGCTTATGGGTATTATACCCAGTTTCCCCTTGCCAGTGTTTGGCACACTCTCCTGTTGCTATGGTCCACCTGATGTTGGCCAAGGGGTGATGTCCACCCTCTGCTCATGCCATTGTTTTCCCTGCCATCGTGGAGCTTCCCCTTGAGGCCATAAGCTAAAGAGCACCAGCTGCTCTTGGTTAGGGTGATTTCTGCCAGCAATGAGAGTGTGACTGCAACACATGGGTGCTCGGGGGTCATAACTGGGTCCCTAGGCTTGGCAGGCAAGTGCCTTAACTGCTAAGCCATTTCTCCAGCACATAAGTCCCTCTTGTGGTGATGGAGATAAAGGTCCATAGATTGCTTCTGGGTAGGCTGGACACCAGACAAAAAAAAAAAAAAAGGGCCGACCTTCAAATATGGCTTGATGAACCCATGGGGCTGCCTGGAAGGGCAGGCCACAACCCACATGAGAGCTCTGCCTCTTGTCATGTGCCTCTTATAAAATTTATTATTAAAGAATACTATTCCTGGGCTAGAGAGATGGCTCAGCAGTTAAGTGCTTGCCTGTGAAGCCTAAGGACCCCAGTTTGAGGCTCCATTCCCCAGGACCCACGTTAGCCAGATGCACAAGGGGGCACACGCATCTGGAGTTCATTTGCAGTGGCTGGAGGCCCTGGCGTGCCCATTCTCTCCCTTTCTCCCTCCCTCCCTCCCTCCCTCTCCCTCTCTCTCTGTGTTTTTGTGTGTGTGTGTGTGTGTGTGTGTGTGTGTCTGTCTGTCGCTTTCAAATAAATAAATAAATAATAAACAAAAAAAAAAAAGAGAATACTATTCCTTATACTAAGCTGGCAAATGTAAGTCAAGTGTTTCCCTGAGTTCTGTGAACAGCCCCAAATAATAGCCAATCAGTCAGAAGTACAGGCCTCCATGAGGGACTTTCAACTGTCATCTGAAGTGGACTCAGTCTTGCAGGATCACTTTTAACCTATGGGTCCTCAAACTATGTCCAAGTAGACAGTGCTTGTTCAGCTGAGATGCCACTTTGGTATCTGCTGGGCAGGTGTGCAGCGTCTGGGGATAACCCCACATCTGGAGTCAGAAGTCTAGGATGAGGAGACAGAAACGGTGTTTTCTCCAACTATTCCATTTCTAATTTTCACAGAGGACCTCAAATCTCCATAGCTCTCCAGAACTTTCTTGTCAGGGTCCTGGTTGCCTGAATCCCCCTCTACAGACTCAGTGCTGGATTTAAGGTTGTTTCTCACACGGGGAGGACAAATACACCCAGGTGTGCTGACTTCTCGCACAGATCAAATGTCTGCATGTGTCACTCCCTCCATGCAGAGCTGGAAAGTGACCCTAGGATCCCCAAGAGCCAGAGACTTCCCATAAGTTTCATCCTTGCTGTCACAGGATGGAAAAATCCTTTTCCCTGGCCTAGGCTGCTACATTATTGACAAAGGCCTATGGTCAGGCCAGTCTTGAGTTCACTGGTATCCTCCCTGCAGATGGGAGCCAGTATCATCAAGTATCATCAAGCACTGAGCCATGAACACTGGAGGAGTAATGAATGTAAAATCCAGGGCTGTCCCTGCATAAGTTCCAGTTGACAATGGCTTGGTTTGGGGGAATGGCAATGGCAAAGAGTAGTGTGAAGGCTTCTAGGGGAAAGGGGTACCCCGAACAGCTGATTGCTAACCTGAATGGACGAGATTTTCAACTTGACAAGACCTAGAACTATCTACAAAAGCTAACTTCAGGTGCTGGAGAGATGGTTCAGCGGCTAAGGCACTTGCCTGTGAAGCCTAAGGACCCAGGTTCAATTCCTCAGTACCCACATTAAGCCAGATGCACAAAGCAGTGCATGAGCCTAAAGTTCGTTTGCAATGGTTGGAGGCCCTGGTGCACCTGATTCATATTCCCTCCCTCTGACCCCCTTCTCAAATATAGAGTTTAAAAAAAAGAAAATAGGAAGTAACTTCAGATAATTTATAATTTTGGCTGACTGCTAGACTGAACACAACTGATAAATTAGCCCTGCATACCTACAAGGAAGCTGTGATGGTTTACATTGATTGTCAACTTGATAAGACCTAGAATCATGCCTGTGAGGGATTACTATATTAACTGAGGTGAGAAGAGCCACCTTAACTGGATTGACTCCAGGGCCAGATAAACAGCAGAAAGCTAGCTGAGCACTAGCATTCCTCACTCTCCCTTTCCTGCCTGTGGATCAGAGGTGACCAGGTGCTTCTTGCTCCTTTCACCATGCCCTCCCTGCCTTGAAGAGTAACCACAAACTGCCAACCCGAAATAAACCTTTTCTCCTCTAAACTGATTTTTCTTAATATATTTATTTGAGAGAGAGAATGGGCATGCCAGGGCCTCCGGCCACTGTCAATAAACTTCAGATGCATGCACCACCTTGTGCATTTGGCTTATGTGGGTCCTGGGGAATCAAACCTGGGTCCTTTGGCTTTGCAGGCAAGCACCTTAACCACCAAGCCAGCTCTTCAGCCCTAATTTTTTTTTGAGGGGGGGGGGGTTTTCAAGGTAGGGTCTCACTCTAGCCCAGGCTGATCTGGAATTCATTATGTAGTCTCAGACTGACCTCAAACTCACGGAATCCTCCTACCTCTGCCTCCTGAATGCTGGGATTAAAAGTGTGCACCACCCCACACCCAGAAAAACTGATTTTTTAATCAGGTGTTTTGTCCCAGCAAAGAGAAAGGTTAATGAACACAAAAGCCAAGTAGTGGAGAAAAATAAACATCTCAGAAAATAAGCATAAATTCTCTCCAAGTGATATTTCACTGAATATACCTCACAAAATACAGAAAATGTAATCGGCCAACTGTTCAACAGAAATTTCTATTGAACATCAGCAGCGCAATTGAGAATCATGTACCTCTGGTTATGACAAGCTTTTTATTATCTGCAAACCACTAAGTATTTTGGACCCTGCAACCATGTTACTTCTAACCAGTCAACTCTGCCACTGTAAGATAAAAGCAGCAAAAGCAACACAGAAATACAAAAGCATATTGAATTCCAATTATTAAAAACCTGAGGTGAGTTCAATCTGAATTTCAACACATCAAAGGTTCTATATAGGCAGACAACACTCCAGAGGAAAACTGGCTCAGTCGGGTGATTCCTACATATGCACACAATATAGTTCAAAGCTTTATTCAAAGTCAATGAAGACAATGATATACAGAAGCCTGATTGGATATAGTCAGCACTTGAGTACATGATCATGTGTTAACAGCCTGGAGCCTGACTGGTGGGAGGTTTAGCTGCTTGATTACAATTTGCTTATAATATACATTATTATTATAAGGTAAGATATACAGAAGCCACTTTGGAGCAAACTTAGCTGTCAAGTATGGAGAGACTTGGACCAAAGTTAATTTATAACACACTAAAATGATGGACCATTAAATTTGATTTTTTTTTTTTTTTGGTTCTTTTGAAGGTAGGGTCTCACTCTAGCCCAGGCTGTATGTAGTATCAGAGTGGCCTCCAACTCTCCGCGATCCTCCTACCTCTGCCTCCCAAATGCTGGGATTAAAGGCGTGTGCCACCACGCCTAGCTTGAATTCTATTATCATGTGTCACAACATATAATTTTTTTCACCAATCATTTACAAATCAAGAACCTGATTCATAACAAAACCAGGTTGAGACAGCTTGTTGGTTAAGGCATTTGCACAAGGTGGCACGTGCGTATGGAGTTCGTTTGCAATGGCTGCATCTTTCTCTCAAAATAATTTTCCAAAAAAAATCAGGCGAGAGGCCTCATTTAGTCTGTCACCATGATCAACCTAACAGACCATTTCTCGTCATTGATGATGCCTTAATATCCAAATCTCATAAAACTTACCCCCCAAATAATTTCTCTATCCTTTCTTAGAAGACAAACCTTGTTATTGCCCTTCTGGGGAGTGAAGAGACTAAATATCTTACCCTTTTGCCATAACCAGAAAAACATGCAATTTAAAGGCATACAGGGGCTGAAAGGATGTCTCAACGATTAAAGGCACTTGCTTACAAAGTCTGCTGGCCTGGGTTCGATTCCCGAGTCCCTGCATAAAGCCAGATTCACAAAGTGGTGCGTGCATCTAGAATTCGTTTGCAGCGACTGCCGCGCCCATGGTCATTTTTTTTTCTCTCCACCCCCTTGCAAATAAATAAAAAGTATTTTTAAATTAAGTTTAAAGGTATACAGAACGAAAAGTGCAAGGTTTCAGAAAAAAATGAAGAAGGGAATAACATCAGAGGACACTAGTCTCCTAGGTCTCTTTAAGGCTTAGGCTGTCAAAACAAGGGCCCTAAGAACCGGGTTCTCTTCCAAAGATGTTCTGGTGCAGATTCCAGTTCGGACAAGGCTACTATTCTGAAGCGAAGAGCTGAAGACTCAAGGGAGACAGGGTTCTGGGCTCGGAAATCCCAGGGCCTGCAAACAGCTGGCACAAGGCACCGACCATCTACCCTCCCGGGCACCCGCCGGCGCTTCTGCTCCAAGCAAGCCCAGGGCGCGACAGTCAAGCCCGCCTCTTCATCTCCTCCCAGGCGCTGCGCTGTGCCGTCGCGTTGCCCTCTTCAGCGAAGAGCGCAAAGACAAGCAATCAGGTGAAGCCTCAAAGTGTAAAAAACAAAAAACAAAAACAAAAAAAACCGCTCGTTTCTAACCACCCATCCGCACCATCCCTCAGCTTGTCCGGTGAAGCAGTATGGACCACGCGTTTCTCAGGGCAAGTTACAGCCACAATATCGCGAGATCTCACTGGCCTCCGCTGCTCAAGCACTGAGACATCTCGCGAGATTGCCACGAGGCACCCATGCTCGGGGCGGCGCTGGGGGAGGGTCAGGTGACTTCACGACTCCGCCCAGGTTTTCAAGGCCCGCCTCGCGCCTGCGCAAACGGCGGCGGGGCGGCTGAGGTTCGCGCGTGGCTTGCGTGGCCGACGCTATGGGGCTAAGCCGGGTACGGGCGGTGTTCTTTGACTTGGACAACACGCTCATCGACACGGCCGGGGCGAGCAGGAGAGGCATGCTGGAGGTAACGTTCCCGCGCCGTCTCCCTCCTCCCGCCCGAGGCCAGCGCACCTCAGCCCGGTGCGGCGCGCTCTCTCACGTCCCCGGGACCCCGTGCCCACTGCCAGCCCCGGGCGCTCGACCCGGGACACACCCTCAGCTGCCCGGTGCACCGGCGCGGGGCCGCCTCCCCCGAGCCCAGCGGCAGGCTCCGGAAGCTGCCTTCCTGCCGAGGGTTCCCGCGCTCCGGGCGGGAGGTGGACCGTGCTGCGCTGCCACGACGGCCGAGTGGCCGCGGCGCAGGTGGAGGAGGGTCACCCCGGCGGCCCGGGACAGGCCCTCGCTGCAGTTCCGAACAGGACTTCTTCGGTGGGGTTTTGAAGAGGCTCAGACAAGGCCGTGACCCAGGAAGTTACATAACTGTGAGCGGCGGGGGTGGGGGCCTGCGCTTCCACCTGACTACGTTAGACCTCCCTCTAACCAAGCCTTCGGGGCCTGACTTGCCCGCACCTCAGGGCTTTTCCGTGAGCTACGGACCTTCGCCTCCTCCATCGCCTTTGCAGGACCTGCAGCACCCCTTCCCAGTGCTCTCCGTTCCCCTCACCCTCTGAGTTCCTTCCTCTGCCTTCGGCTCCTAGGAAAAAATATGGAAGGATTATCAGATAAGAAAAACCCACTTTCGCTGGGCATGGTGGCGCACACTTTTAATCCCAGCACTCGGGAAGTAGGAGGATCACCTTGAACCTGAGGCTACCTAGTGAATTCCAGGTCAGCCTGGGCTAGCGTGAGACCCTACCTCGGAAAAAGAAAAAGAAAGACCCACTTTAGAAAGTCAGTCTTTTCAACACTAAGGGTCGGGTGCTGTTCTCTAAATCTTAAGCCCTCCTTAGTCCCTTCATGGTTCATTATGTACATGAAAAAGAATTAAAAGGAGCATCTCCCTTGGTCTCCGCTCCCTGCACAAGATGTTACCTGTCTCTTCGTGGTCTTTAGGAGAAAGCTGCACTGTCGTTTCCTCCCCTCTATTCCCTGGACCACTGCAAGGTGGCTTCTGTTTCTACCACTAGAAAGAATGTTGTAGACTTCTCAGCTGGTTAGATTGTTCCCAAGAGGCCAAGGTCATCGTACTTTTTTTGGTTTTTCGAGGTAAGGTCTCGCCCAGATTGACCTGGAATTCACTATGTACTCTCAGGGTGGCCTTGAACTCATGGTGAACCTCCTACCTATTGCCTCCCAAGTGCTGGGATTAAAGGCGTGCACCACCACACCTGGCTTACACCGGGCATTTATTTGAGAAAGAGAGAGGGCCTCCAGCCACTGCAAATGAACAGATGCATGCACCCCCTTGTGCATTTGGCTTACGTGGGACATAGAGAATTGAAACGGGATCCTTTGGCTTTGTAGGCAAACGCCTTAACCGCTAAACCATCTCTCCAGCCCACACTGGGCATTTTTGAATCTGCTCCCCGTCTGTCCCCATCCCCCATCCCCCCCCCCCCCCCCCCCGTGCTGGAGTTGAAATACAAGGCTTTGCAATGCTAAGAAAGTGTTCTGCCACTGAGCTTCAACCAACAGCACAATTGAATCTATCTCAACACCTTAACGGGCCTTCCACAGTGTTGATCATCCCTTGCATCACGATGCCCTTAACCTCGACCTCAGGGGCACTACTCTGGTATTCTTCCCCCAGTATATCTAGCTTAAACTGTACATGTTTACTCCCCGTTCTTAAAGAAAGCTAAGCCCAGTGTTAGGGAATTCAATTTTAGTTTTATGTTTGTTCTTGCCATAGGCCAAGAGCTCAGGCTTTAAAACAAGGCTCTTTCAATGCCCAGTGAAAAAAGTACCTTAAGTTTTTTAATCATGAAAGCCTCTCTAACAAAATTTGAATAACTATTAGTCCTCAGTAACCCTATCAGGTAGTCTTAATAAAATTCATGGAAAAGCCGGGCGTGGTGGCGCACGCCTTTAATCCCAGCACTCGGGAGGCAGAGGTAGGAGGATTGCCATGAGTTCGAGGCCACCCTGAGACTACAGAGTTAATTCCAGGTCAGCCTGGACCAGAGTGAGACCCTACCTTGAAAAACCAAAAAAAAAAAAAAAATTCATGGGAAGAATGTAGCATTGAATGCTCACTCAGTAAACAGTGCCCCATTCATTCTATGCCCAGTGTGTGACCCCCTTTACTCTTTTGTTTGTTTGTTTTTTGTTTTCGAGGTAGGGTCTCATGCTAGCCCAGGCTGACCTAAAATTCACTCTGTAGTCTCAGGGTAGCCTCGAATTCCTGGTGATCCTCCTTCCTCTGCCTTCCAAGTGCTGGGATTAAAGGCATGAGCCACCATGCCCAGCTGACCCCCTTTACTCCTAAGGACAACTAGGCTCATCCTATCTAAACTATTGTCTCCATAGTGACCACATGTAGTTCATCATCCACATGCCTGCCACAGCGAGATTTTTTAAGGTTGACTTGAGAGTCTAAGGCAAAAGGATCTCCTGAACCTGAGAGTTTGAGGCCAATGTAAGCTACGCAGTGAGATGCCATTAAAAAAAGGGGGAGGGGGGCTGGCGAGATGGCTCAGCTGTTAAGGTACTTGCCTGCAAAGCCTAAGGACCTAGGTTTGATTCCCTAGTACCCACCTAAAGCCAGATGCACAAGGTGGTGCATGTGTCTGGATGTGCATTAGCTGGAGGCCCTGGTGTGGCCATTCCCTGTCTGTCAGCCTCCTGTCTGTCTGTCCCTCTGCTTGCAAATAAGTAAATTAAAAACTTTCTTTTTTTAAGGTTCTAGCTGGGCATGGTGACACACGCCTTTAATCTGAGCACTCAGGAGGCAGAGGTAGTAGGATCACCATGAGTTTGAGGCCACCTTGAGACTGCATACTGAATTCCAGGTCATCCTGAGCTACAGTGAGACCCTACCTCAAAAAAACCCAAATTTAAAAAAAGGTTCTATTTCTCTCTGGTCTTTATTCACTCACAACTTTATTTTTTACTAATTAATTTTTTTTTTTTTTTTTTGCGTGTCATCCTTGCGCAGAGACCATGCTAATCTTCTCTGTATCACTCCAATTTTAGTACATGTGCTGCCAAAGCGAGCACTTACTAATTAATTTTTAACATAAGTTGTAATGTGGCCCCTCCTCTGGTCCCTATTTTCCTGCTGGCCTCCCTTATAGGAACATTTTGTTGTTCTGGTATCTCTTACTGCACATATCAGAGGATGTTATGATTAAATTTTTGCAACTCATGCCTGAAGCTGAATTGTGAGTTTCTTGGAAGGGAATATGCTGTCTAAATTATCTTTGTTTAACACATGGTAAATGTTGAGTGAATACTAGATAGCCAGATAGAATTTCTGATCTCCAGTCTTGGTTCTTTTACTACCTCTTTTATTTATAAATCACCTATGAAATGAACAAAGTTCAGTGTTGTGAATACTTCATTATGTAAGGTTAGAACATCCCTTATAATTACTGACATACTCAAAAAAGTATCCAGCCAGCTTCCCTAAGCCATTTTGAATGCTTTATGAAGTATAGAGAAAGATGTGGCCTTTGCCTTAAAGAGGAGTCATATACTGACCATATTTCAGCTTTACTTTAAAAAAATAGTAATTTGGGAAAGTTCATCCCAATCTCTTTAGGTGTTATTTTTCATACTCTAAGGGAAGCCTTCTACAGGAATACAATTCTCACTGAACAAAGCAAACAAAAATAGTTGATTTGTGAATTCACTCCCTAGTAGGGATTACAGTGAACTTAATAAATGTATTTACATTTATAATTGTGTTAGAAAAAGCAGAGGGGGTAGTAAATAGTTTTAAAAAATGGTTTATCAGATTAATCCTGAGTAGTTGTTTCACTAAAAGCTTGAACTTAAAATCACAAGGGTCACGTGAATTGCTGGACCACGTGTGAGGAAAGAGTTTTGAGGCGAGTTTGGAAAGAAGTAGATAGGAAGAGAGGGATGCCTATGTCTCCACAGTGCTGTGACCCTGTAGACTTGAGGAGCATGTTGATGGCTTGGCAGGGGCTTTGATTGGCCATAGGTGGTGCTGACAGGATGTGGGAGGGAGGAGTGAGGAAGTGATGGAAGCAAGCTGCTTCTCCAGGTGCCTTGCTCCCCCCACCCCCAGGGTCACAGGTCAGCACGTTTATAGCCTCTGGACAGACTTCCTGGCATACAGACTTAACAGTTGCTGACTTCCCCAGGGTCCTGTTTGCGGACTCCCTCATTGTGTATCATGGGTGTGGGTATGTCTGTCTGTCTATATATAGTTTTTGGTTTTTTTATTTTTTATTTATATATATATATATATATATATATATATAGTTTGTTTTTGTTTTTTTATTTTTTATTTATATATATATATAGTTTGATTTTGTTTTCTGAGGTTGCGTCTCACTGTAGCTCAAGCTAACCTGGAATTCACGATGTAGTTTCAGGGTGGCCTTGAACTCATAGCCATCCTTCTACCTCTGTCTCCTGAGTGCTGGGATTAAAGACGTGCGCTGCCATGCCTGGCTTGTTGTATATGTTTTTTTTAATTTAACACCTTCACATTATTCAGGAAATACTTAAAAGTGTTGCTGTTATATGTTCCCAAACTATCCCTCAGAGAGTTCTATTTATTTTATTTTATTTTATTTTGCAAACAAAGAGAGAAAGAGAGAATGGGGGTACCAGGGCCTCCTGCCACTACAAACAAACTCTAGACACATATGCCTCTTTGTATATATGGCTTTATGTGAGTGAGAGGGAATTGAACCCAAGCCATCAGGCTTTGCATGTCTATAACCGCTGAGCTCTCTCTCCAGCTTCACACCCTCCCACACACACACACACACACACACACCCTTTTATGAGAAAGAAAATTGGCACGGCAAGCCCTCCAGTCACTACAGTCGGCCACCTTGTGTGCACGTGCCACCTTGTACATCTGACTTATGTGGGATTTGGGAGTCGAACATGGGTCCTTAAAAGCACCTTAACCGCTAAGCGATCTCTCCATCCTTCCCCATCCCCCCCAGGTAGGGAATCACTCTAGCTCAGGCTGACCTGGAATTCACTATGGAGTTTCAGGGTGGCCTCGGACTCATGGTGATCCTCCTACCTCTGCCTCCCAAGTACTAGGATTAAAGGTGTGCATCACCACGCCTGGCTTTTTCTTTTTCTTTTTCTTTTTTCTTTTTTCTTTTTTTTGGTTTTTCGAGGTAGGGTCTCACTGTAGCCCAGGCTGACCTGGAATTCACTATGGAGTCTCAGGGTGGCCTTGAACTCACGGCAATCCTCCTACCTCTGCCTCCTGAGTGCTGGGATTAAAGGCGTGCACCACCATGCCCAGTTTTTTTTTTTTAATGTGCATATTGTATACATGTGGAGGCCAGAGGACAGACCCTTAGGTGTTATCCTCAGAAACATCATCCTCCTTTGAGGCAGGGTCCCTCAACCTTAAGTTCACCAATTAGTCTAGACTGGCTGACCAGTGAACCCCAGGGATTCTCCAGTCCCTGTCTCCCCCATGATGGGATTATAGGCACAGGCCACCGAGCCTACCATTTATTCACAGGTACTAGGGATCAATTTCCTGTCCTCGTACTTGCGCAACAAGCACTTTTACCTACTGAGCTATCTCCTCCAGCCCATCCAGAGTCCTTTTAAAATCTCAATTAGCTAAACTCCAGTATTCATAACAGTGACTAGTTCTGGGTTCAGAGAATAAAAACGATCTTCCTTGCATCTGTTCAAAGCATGGATGAAGTGTATTTTATTCTGCACTAACAATTGCTCTCTCATTGTCATAGGCCCCTGGCTTCATGTCTGCAGTTGCCTGGGGGCTTTGTGGTATGAATCATTTTCAAGCCTGCCTTTCCCCAGGCACAGAATGGCCTTGAAGTCTTTGTCCTGTACCTTCAATTGAGCCACAGACTTCTATGTGGGGCTAGGAGAGTTTATGATAAGATGTACTGATTCAACTTAGGTGGTGTTTCTGTTTGAACTAATAATAGGTGGGTGGTTGGTACACTTTCTTCCTAAAGATATTAATATTATTAAAATGTTAGTTATTGTGGGGGCTGGAGTGATGGCTCAACAGTTAAGGCACTTGCCTGCAAAGCCCATAAGGACTCAGGTTCAATTCCTTAGTACCCATGTAAACTCAGATGCACAAAGTGGCACATGTATTTGAAGTGGAGTTAGTTTGCAGTGGCTAGAGGACCTGGCATGTCCATTTCTTTCTCCTCTCTCTCCTTGCAAATAAATTAAATTTTTTAAATAAATAAAGGTATTCATGACTTCTAAAAAGTTATTGTTACTAGTTACGTGGGGTCATAGTGATGTGTGCTCACCTGCATATGTAGAGCCCAAGAGTGTGGTTTTTGTATTGCCCACTGCAGTAATAGGACACTGGATCATTGTTTGATGCTTCCTGTTCTATGGCCATAAACCAACCCTGTTTAATCTCTAGCATTGTGGAGTCCTAGAGGCCTGTGTCCCTTTACTGTGGAGCTGTAGGCTGCTGAAACATTAGAGTGATTTTTAATGATAGCTGATGAGTAATTCAATTCATATTACTAAAAGAGATTATGCTACAATTATGATGTTAAAAGCCTTGATCTGTTCTTTGGAATTTAGCTTTCCAAAGGAAAAATTGTCAATGCTGTATTCTCCTAAAATTCTTCAGGACTTTTATATTTTACTTGCACTAATAACTTTTCTCAGTACTTGCAAGCTGAGGCAGAAAAAACATCACTGTGAGTTCAAAGCCATCTTTGGCTATACAGTAAGACTTTCTAAAATATTTTATTTTTATTTATTTGAGAAGGGAGAAAGAGTCAGATAGAGAGAGAATGGGAATGCTAGGGCCTCCGGCACCTGAACATGAATTCTAGGTGCATGCTCCACCTTGTGCATCTGGCTTAACATGAGTCCTGGGGAATTGAACCTGGGTCCTTTGGCTTTGCAGGTAAGCACCTTAACCATTAAGATATCTAACACACACGCACACTTTTTTTTTAAAGAGTTTCTTAACTATTACGTTAGTTGATTAGCACAAATAGCCTAAAAAAATATTTGGTTTTCCTGTGTCATAAGGGATTTGTACACTCTAAAGGGAAGAGTGCATGTCTTATCTTGCTCCTTTTCAGTAGAGTTTCTGGTGTGAGAAGTCTGCTACTTGTTCCTTGTGCCATTTAGGTAATGGTTCTAGAACTCAAAGGCACTGCTTCGTGCATAGGAGTCCCATGCTGTGCCAGTCAGTCACATCCCCAGTCCCAGTGCCTTGCACTTGTCTCCAATGGTCCAGAGTTGCCTCGGCACATTCAGAGGCAGACAGGCACTTCAGGGCAGTAGTTCAATGGGAGGCGACCCCAAGAAGCACTGTGGTAGATGTGTGGGAATGAGCCACATGGTGAAGATCTATACAGAGTACATCAGTGATCTGGGGACTACTGGTGGGACACTGTTCTGGGTTGACACTGCAGGACATACTTTAGTTGTCCCTTCACAGGAGTAAGAAGCTGTGGGTTTATCCACAATTCCTGCCTCTGGTTGCTTGAATACAGCTCCAGGGTGAAACTTCAGTCCCAGTGTGCACATATGGCTGCTTCTGTGGCTATGCCTGCAAGCAGAGAAGCCCAAGGACTCACATATGTAACCACGGGCATACCTGCGATAGTGGATACTACCAAGGTTTAGGTAACATATGCTCAAGGCCCTTCAGCCACTCCTGTCGTCTTCCCTCACATGCCTTCCAGGTTTCTTGGTTTAGGTATGACTTCTATGCCAAGCTTTATCCAGCTGCTCTTGAGGATAAATTCAGTTTTGTTTGCATGATTCTTGTCCACTTGACTGACAGGACACCCAGCCCAGCATGAGTGGTGGTGAAGTACCTGCTTCATTTCTCTGCCCTAGGGACACAGGGACCCAGTACATAAAGTGGGCTTTGGAAGTAAGCAAGTATGGATTCAAATTCCAGCTCAGGACAGGTTTTTAACAGTCCTGTACTTACATTGCCTCATCATGAAAATGGAATTGTAGAAATGTAGAAGATTAAAAATAATGTTTGTGTGCCCTTACACATGAAGCTTATCACATTAGGGTCATTGGTAAATGTTAAAAGAGAAGCCTAAACCAGGCGTGGTGTCGCACGCCTTTAATCCCAGCACTTGGGAGGCTGAGGTAGGAGGATTGCTTTGAGTTTGAGGCCACCCTGAGAGTACATAGGGAATTCCAGCTCAGCCTGTGCTAGAGTAAGACCCTACCTCAAAAAAAAACATTTTAAAAAAATGAGAGAAGCCAAGTCAGTAACAGTCGGCCAGGGCTGTAGCTCAGTGGTAGATTCCTTACCTAATGTGGTTTGAGTCAGATGTCATTCAGAAATTCGTGTGTTCTGAATGCTTGGTTCCCAGCAGGTGGCTGTTTGGGAAGTGGAGCCTTGCTGGAGGAACTGAAGGTAGGCTTTGCCAGCTGCTGAGGTAAGAAGTGATGTCCAGCCTCTGCTCTACCATTCCCCCTCAAGCTGAGACTTCCCCCTCAAGATTGTAAACCAAAATAAATCCTTTCCTCTCATCAGCTCCTTTTGGTCAGGAGTTTTGTCCCAGAAACATGAAGGTAACTACAATACCCAGTGTGCACAAGGCCCTGGATTTCATCCCCAGCACTAGGAAAAGGAAAAAGTGAAATGGATATATAGTTGAGGAAAGTTCAAACATACCACATTATTTTGTTCCTGGGAATATCTATAAGCAGTGTTTTTCAGAAATTATTCATATGGGGTTGGAGATACGACTTAGCGGTTAAGCGCTTGCCTGTGAAGCCTGAGGACCCCGGTTCGAGGCTCAATTCCACATTAGCCAGATGCACAAGGGGGCGCACGCATCTGGAGTTCGTTTGCAGTGGCTGAAGCCCCTGCAAACCCATTCTCTCTCTCTCTCTCTCTCTGCCTCTTTCTCTCTCTCACTCTCAAATAAATAATAAATAAATAAAATTATTCATATGTTTCATTACATTTAAGCAAGTTTAAGTTTCATGTCTTTGTGACCAATAGGAAACATGTTAGTCTTAAAAATTACCAAATTAATGAATGCTTGTTTTAGGCTGTGAAGAATCATATAAGAATAGAGATTGGTTTTCTGTGTGTGTGTGTGTGTGTGTGTGTACACGCACATGTATGTAGGTGAATATAAGTGTATGTGTAAAGATACGTGGATAAGGGTATTGTCTGCAGAGATTGGGAAATCCCAGTCATGATGTCTCTAAAACTAAGGCCAAGTTCCACCAGAAATGATGTGGTAATGGGAGCTGTTGGTCTCAGCTTTTCAGGTCATGACTTAAAGACAAGATGTATTAACCAAGTTCTTTTTCTGTATGTAGGTAATAAAGCTCTTACAATCAAAATACCATTACAAAGAAGAGGCTGAAATCATCTGTGATAAAGTTCAAGTCAAACTCAGCAAGGAGTGTTGTCATCCTTACAGTACGTGCATTTCTGATGTGAGGACTTCTCACTGGGAAGAAGCAATCCGGGAAACCAGAGGTGGTTCAGACAATAGGAAACTAGCTGAAGAGTGTTACTACCTGTGGAAAGCTACACGTTTACAGCATATGACCCTAGCAGAAGATGTCAAAACCATGCTCACTGAACTGCGCAAGGAGGTCCGCCTGCTCTTGTTAACTAACGGGGACAGGCAGACACAGAGGGAAAAGATCGAAGCCTGTTCCTGTCAGTCCTACTTTGACGCTATTGTTATAGGAGGAGAGCAGAAAGAGGAGAAACCAGCACCTTCCATATTTTATCACTGCTGTGATCTTCTTGGAGTACAGCCTGGGGACTGTGTGATGGTTGGTGACACATTAGAGACTGATATACAAGGAGGCCTCAATGCAGGGCTGAAAGCAACCGTCTGGATAAACACAAGTGGAAGGGAACCGCTGACGTCATCCCCCGTTCCTCACTATATGGTTTCCTCCGTGCTAGAACTACCTGCTCTCTTGCAAAGTATAGATTGCAAAGTTAGCATGTCTGTGTAGAGCACATGAGAGGGCGCACCTGCAACATTCAGAGCCAGTTTGCAGGGTGAGAGAAGTGAGAAATGTTAAGTCACTCTGCACGTCATGGTCTAGCTGTAAGAATAATATGACTGGGCATGTTATGGAGATCCTCGCAACCCTGTCACTGTTGATAAGCAAGCATAGGCTGTGTCATATCTCAACACCCAGAGTGCATTCCTACTGCTTACTTTGTGAGTAGTGTAGTCCAGGAAGCTTGAAATGGAAGCAGGAAAGCTTACATATGGATACGTATAGTTACAGGCTTATTGCTCAGAAATAGGTTTTTAAGTCAGGCATGGTGGCGCACACCTTTAATCCCAGCACTCGGGAGGCAGAGGTAGGAGGATCACTGTGAGTTCAAGGCCACCCTGAGATTACATAGTGAATTTCAGGTCAGCCTGGGCTACAGTAAAACCCTACCTTGAAAAACCAAAAAGGAAAAAAAAATTTTTTTTTTTAAATAGACATTCTAAAATATAGAGGTTAGAGCAATTGGATCTTGTTAATATGAAATAGTATTATATCATACAAATCAAAGCATTCCATAGTGAAATTTTGCAGTTTTTTGGTAAACATTTTTGCCTACTTTGGATATATACATTCTTGTATCTAATTTTTCTGGGGAGAGGTGATTTTTTTCTGTGGTATGCATGTGACAAATTGTTTCAACTTTAAAAAAACAAAAGTGGTGCTCCTTTTCCATGCCATTTTCACACCTCGAGAGAGAGTGCATGGCTTCCATGTAGTCACTCCTATGGAATTGTTCTACTATTCCCAGTCACAAAGTGAAGAGAACTGGACAATGTTGCTGGGGATGCATGCTAGCTAGTCACATCATTTTCTTCCTGTGCACCCACAAGAAGGGAGTTGGCTCCATGTGACCTGAGCTGTTGTCTTCGCGCTGTGATTGTTCTGTACTGACCAGCTCCTCCAGATGAGAATAGAGAAAGTTGGGTCTTGCTGCAAACCACTTCCAGGGTGCCATTTTAACACTTGAATGACTCTAAGAGTTACATCTGCCTTAAATCTGTCACATTTTTAGAAAATACTATGAAACAAAGGTTTGTGTTCTTTAGAGTTCACTGAGCTTAGTCAATGTCTCCATAGCAAAGTTGATGACCAGATAATTTGCTCTAGCTATTAGACTAACCCGCTTCATAATTCTGTAACCAGAGTTGGAGTGGTAGCTAATTAAAGAAGAAACTGAGGTTTTATTTGGGTTGGTTTGGTAAGTTGTTTGGTTTTTTTAATAAAATTCTGTTAAGGAGGAACTAATGAAAAATACTAACCTGTAGGTTTAATTCTAAGATTGATACCCAGCTATGACCCTAAAATTAACTTGTTTTCTTTTTACTGCTAAGCATCAGATCATCTCTGCAAATGTCCTTTATGTTTACCTCTGACTCTTGAGTTCTAAAATCATTGTGTCTTTCCTTGGCTGTCCCAGGTACAGTGCTATATCACCAGAGTTTGTGGTTCCAAGTATGGTGCCCATATAAAAGTGATTAAATTTTACCTATTTAAAAGTTGTTATATTTGAAGGATTTTGGCAAAAGTAATTTTGTGCATGATTTCTATAATATCACATTGCTATAATGCTGAGGGCTCATCCTTTTAGTTGCCCTACAATATACAGAGAGGTATGTCACGTCACATTTACTATGCTGACCAGTGAAGGTTCACCACTTCCAGATGTTAATGCAGCAGTCCTTCAAAACAAACAAACAAAAATCTGGGGAAAATACAGGGTTAAAATTATTTGTCATCACAATGTATCCTAGACAGCACAGCAGTGCAATGTGTCATTTTCTCTTCATCTTCCTCATGGTATGGATGGTGATTTTTACCCTGTGAGTGGAATGTTACAGAAAGTTATTAACAAGTGGGAAAGAGCCAGGCATGGTGGCTCACGCCTTTAATATCAACACTCAGAAGGCTCAGGCAGGAGTTTGAGGCCAGCCTGAGAGTACATAGTGAATTCCAGCTTAGCCTGGGCAAGAATGAGACCCTCCCTCAAAAAACAAAAGTGGACTGGAGAGATGGCTCCGTGGTTAAGGCACTTGCCTACAAAGCCTAACAGTCTGCGTTCAATTCCTCAGTATCCATATGAAGCCAGATGCACAGGTGCACACATCTGGAGTATGTTGCAGCGGCTGAAGACCCTGGTGCATGTGTGAGCTCGCTCCCTCCCTGCTTGCAAATAATTTTTTTTCAGTATTGGGGAGTGGGAAATAGTATGGTGCTTGGCTAGCAAGACAAAACTCTGGGTTCAGTCCTCAGGCTTTATAAACCAGGAGTGGTGCCATTTGCCCATAATTGCACCACTCAAGAGGTGGAAGCTAGAGGGTCAAGAGTTCAAGGTCATCCTCCACTTATAGGGAGTTTGAGACCCTGTCTCAAAAATAAATATTGGAAAAGCCTGTGGTATTTCTAATAATGCTTTTAGTTTAGAATAATGTTCCTGAACATTAAACAATGACATAATAGTGGTGTTTTATCATCTATATTACTTATAAATTCCTCATAAAGGCATGTTCACACAAAGGTATAGATCCTCAGTTATCCAGAGGTTTTCCCAATCATGGCAGGTAAAAAGAAAGCGTAGAATAGGTGTGGATATTGACAAGGTGGGTGTGTTCCATGTCTGTGTGTCCGTCCGTCCATCCACTGTGCATGGATGGCTTGAGGTAATATAATAGAAAACCTTGGGTTATTGTCTTCAAACCAGTTTGCCACCCTCAATAAACATTCTTCAGGACTGGGGTCCACGTTAGAATACCCAGCTAATCTACATGCATAAGGTGTTGGATTCAAGTCTCAGCACTGCAACCCATCATAAGCCCTTAAACACATTTATTTATGGTTGGCATGTTAGTATGTCTTAAATATAACCTTATAGTTCTACCAACTTACTCTTGCAGCTCAGGTGTCATGTGTTTGAAGTAGTGGGGATTTAACTGGGGGCCTTGTGTGTGCTAGGTAAGCATTCCACCACTGAGCCATATCCCCAGCCCACCATTCTGTTCTGTAAACAGGAATGTATTTTATTCATATGTGACCAAACATTACATGTAATACACAAGTCAAAAAAAATGAAAGGAATAATGACAAAATGTCTGCTAGGAACCCCACAACCTACTTGCCCTAAAGGCCCCTACCACCAGTTTCATGCGTATGCACATGCTGGAGTGTATGATGGTAGAATTCCTTGAGTTTGAACTTATTTCTACATATCAGCTTTAGGAAGCAGTGTTCTTGCTTGGTTAAGATTTGAGAAGTATCTGTTTAAGCCATTCATATTAGAAACACAGCATCTTGTGTTCTCAGCCATGGGCAAAGCCCATCTCGGAGCTGGTTCCCTTGGCTCCAGCTGCTGGCTCTGGAGGCTGGCTATGAAACCCTGGCCCCTGATCCCCTGTGAGCTGGCCACCCCCTCCCCAGTGCACAGCCCCATCCTGTGGAGCCCTGGCCCCTGCTCCAGCATGAGCTGGCCACCCCCTCCCCAATGCACAGCCCCATGCTATGGTTGCCATGACCTTGGGTTGAATTTCTGTTCTTGGTCTTGTGTATTTCTTTTTCTGTCTTTTGTTTGTTTTGATGCCACACAATCTTGTAAAGCCTCTCTAGAAAAGTAGTAAGACAAAATTTAAGTGCCTACAAATGAGACTTGTTTGTTTTATGAGCAAGAGAATTTGTGTGCCAGGGCCTCCAGCCATATAAACAAACTCCAGATATGTGTGCAACCATTTGCACATGTGTCACCTTGTGCGTCTGGCTTACATGGGATTTGGGCTTACATGGGTCCTTAGGCTTCACAGACAAGCGCCTTAACCACCAAGCCATCTCTCCAGCCCTACTCTCTCTTGATGTGACAGTTTAATGGCATGTATTTGAATAGTATTTTCCTTTTTTGAGTGAGAGAGCGAAAGAGAATTGGCATACCAGGGCCTCTGCAGCCACTGCAATCAAACTCCAGACGCATGTGCCACCTTGTGCACACGTGTGACGTTGCACATGGGTCACCTTGTGGGACCTAGAGAGTTGAACCTGCATCCTAGGCTTTGCAGGCAAGTGCCTTAAGTGCTAAGCCATCTATTCAGACCTTAGATAGTATTTTTGTGTTCCCTGTCCAAGATATTGGTCTGTGGTCTGTAACAGCATTTGTGTGTGACCAGGATCTTTTTCTCCTTTAGCTCTTAGAACCTTGGTTCTCTCTACTAGTCCACGGCAATGTTCCTAGGCTGGAGCAGAGGCCAGCACTTGACAAGCCAGGACTATGTGCCAGGGAGGAGGCAGCCAGCCTAGTTTTCCTGTGTGCCTGATTCTCTTCTAGTCAAAAACCTTAACCTCATTGCCAGGCATGGCGGCACACACTTTTAATCCCAGTACTTGTGAGGCAGAGGTAGGATTCACCATGAGTTCAAGGCACTGAGACTACATAGTGAATTCCAGGTAAGCCTGGGCTAGACTGAAACCCTACCCTGAAAAACAAAACCAAAAAAAAACAAAAAACCTTAAATGCCTCAGTCCTGAGAAATTCCTTTACTGTTCTTTGGTTTGTTTTTGTTTTGTTTGTTTTTTAATGCCTCCTGCTATCTTGATTTTGTAGGGATTGTTTTTCCTGATTCTCTCCTGGAACAACTGCTGTTCAGATGTCAGAACCCCCACTGACCAGCTCTGTTTTTTCTTTTTTGGTTTTTCGAGGTCAAGTATAGTTCAGGCTGACCTGAAATTCACTACGCAGTCTCAGGGTGGCAGTCCTGCCTCTGCCACCCTGCCAGTGCTGGTATTGAAGGCTTGTGCCACCACGCCCAGCTCAGCTCTGTTGCTTTTCCATTTGTTACATTGTTAACTTTGAAGTGTTTTTTGACTATCATACATTTTAATTGCCTAGAGCTTTTTCAAATTTACTAAATATTCCTTTCCCAAAAGGACTACAAAGATGTCACTGATTATTTTTTTTCCTGAAAAGTCAGCTTGGCTTTACAAAAATCTGTGGCTAAAAAGCATAGTGCAATAAACCAATAAAATAGACCAAACACCACACTAACAAGGCCAAAGTGTCCACTAGATGGCATAAAGATGCTGTTGACTCAGCTGGTCTAAAAATCACTCAGAACTAGGGTTGAAACTTTGTAGTTTGCTTAAAGTCTTGGGGGTTCAGTGTCCAGCACTACAATGGATGGATGGATTACAAATGAATACAGCTAAATCGCTACATTTAAGTCTTGGAAGTAACCAAGTTTTGTGGGAAGTCTGAGTTGGCTCCTCCCAGGAATAACATGAAGGCAGAAGGAGTCCTAGACACATGTACACACACACAAGTATTTTAATTATTTAGTAGAGACAGAGGGAGAGAGAGAATGGGCATGCCAGGGCCTCTAGCTACTGCAAACGAACTCTAGATGCACATGCCACCATGTGCATCTGGCTTACATGGGACTTGGAGAATCGAACCTGAGTCCTTAGGCTTCATACGCATGTGCCTTAACCACTAAGCCATCTCTCCAGTCCACAAATTTGGGGGGGGGGGGATTAATGTAGGGTCTAACTCTGGTCCAGGCTGATCTGGGATTCACTGTGTAGTCTCAGGGTGGCCTCAAACTCACAAAGATCCTCCTACCTCTGCCTCCCGAGTGCCGGGATTAAAGGTATGCACCACCACGCCCAGCCCACAAATACTTCTTAAAGGAGGATCTGGGGGCCTCACTTGGTGAGATGGCACACATCAGATCCACAGGGGTAAAGTGTGGGCCATGGCCTGTGCTACTTTATCCATGTCTACCAAATTATTTAACCCAGCACATATAGCAGATTATTTTTTAAGTATATGAGTTACTTTCTGGAACAAAATACTTAACCAGAAGCAGCTTAGAGAAGGCCATCATGACAAGGAGATCATGGGGTCATTGTCGCATCAGTAGGGAGGAAGTTGAAAAGGCAACAGCACATGAGGCCTGATTGTTAACACCCCTAGTGACACACTTCCTCTAGCAAGACTCCACCTGCTAAGGGTTCCACAACCTTCCAAAACAGCGCCCCCAGTTAGGGGTCAAATGTTCAAACACATGAGGATTTTTTTTGTTGTTTTTTTGCCTTTCAAGGTAGGGTTTCACTCTAGTCCAGGCTAACCTGGAATTCAGTATGTAGTCAGGGTGGCCTCGAACTCATGGCGATCCTCCTACCTCTGCCTCCCTAGTGCTGGGATTTAGGGCATGCACCACTACACCCGGCCCCATGAGGACATTTTTTTTTAAATTTTATTTATTTATTTATTTATTTGAGAGTGACAGACACAGGGAGAAAGACAGATAGAGGGAGAGAGAGAGAATGGGCGCTCCAGGGCTTCCAGCCTCTGCAAACGAACTCCAGACGCGTGCGCCCCCTTGTGCATCTGGCTAACGTGGGACCTGGGGAACCGAGCCTCGAACCGGGGTCCTTAGGCTTCATAGGCAAGCGCTTAACCGCTAAGCCATCTCTCCAGCCCCATGAGGACATTTTTATAGTCAAACCATCACACTGAAGATCACATTTAGAGTAGCAGATACAAAAGCAGACGAATGGGCTGGAGGGAAGGCTTAGCAGTTAAGGCATTTGCCTGCAAAGCCAAAGGACCCAGATTCTGTTCCCCAGGACCCACGTTAGCCAGATGCACAAGGGACACACATACCTGAAATTCATTTGCAGTGGCTGGAGTGGCGCACCCATTCTCTTTCTCCCTCTTTCTCTGTCAAATAAATAAAAATGAAAATATTTTTAAAAAGAAAAACTGAAGTTCATAGGAAATATGCATGTAACCAGTGCTGACCAGGAATGACAACAGGTGTAACCAGTGAACTTTTGGGTCTCCTATTTAATATTTACTTAGGGAAGTTTCTCACAAACAAAATAAAAGCCCCAGTCTTTCCTGCTCACTTCCAGAAAGCATGTGATCACAACAGGTCCAAAGCAATTCAGAAGTATGAGTGGGCCAGCCTTGGGTGCACACCTTTAATCTCAGCACTCAGGAGGCACAGGTAGGGTATAAGGATCACTGAGAGTTCATGGCCACCCTGAGACTACATAGTGAACTCCAGGTCATCCTGGGCTAGAGTGAGACCCTACCTCAAAAAAGATATATATGAATGGTCCAGCCCAAGTGATTGGTCCTGGCTCCAATCTCTGGGCAAAGAGCAGGTGTGCCCAGTATCCAGCCTGGCTCACTCAAGGCAATCACTGATGGAGGTCTCTATGAGGGTGGAAAATGGATAGTCACACCTTTTTTTTCCACATGTCCCCTTTTTGTAAAGTTGAGGGAGTGTTGGGAGGAGACAAAGAGACTCACTCGGCAAGTTCCTTCCTGTCCTAAGTTAGCTCCACAGCCTCCACCCTGTCCACCCAGATAGTTTACTGAACATACGAGCCCTTGAAGGGGCTCTCCAGTGACTTTCTGGATGCCTTCAGACTTAACTGGTTGTATTTCTGCTGCACAGGGGACTGCCCTCCAGTTACTGGCCTCACCAGTGGGTGTCCTCTTTATCCTAGGCAGTCATGATAGACTAAACACCTGCAGGTCAGCCTCTGTCTAGTGTCTACCCTGTCATCAAGGAGAACTGCGATACTTCTTGCCCTGTGCCCTACTCTCCTGCCACAGAACCCTGACACACACGCGCTGCAGGAAATGCGTGCCAGCTCCCACCTAGTTTCACTGTTAGATTCCCCTCTAGGTTTGAAAATGGGACTCACAGACTGATGTAGCTCTTTAGAAGGAAATGCCGTAGGGCTGGGGCATGGTCACAACTCAGCGATAGAGCACTTGCCTAGCAGGTGTGTGGTCCTAGGTTCTATCCACAGCACTGAGAATTCCATCAGCCTCTTTCCATCTTCTCCATTCTGAAGTGGCGTTCTTGAAAAGGTTGAGAGGGTTCGGTGACGAACTGGGCTCTGCTGACTAGCTACTTTGAGAACTCCAGGGAGGCTTGGGTCAGCTTTGGTGAGCAACATCTATTGACTTATAGTCAAAAGTGATACCCCTAGCACATAAGCAGGTACAATGTGGATGAATGCTTCCTAAAAGAATGTCCAATGGTACAGGGCGCAGTGGCTCATGCCTTTAACTCCAGCACTCGGGAGGCAGAGCTAGGAGAATAACTATGAGTTCAAGGCCAGCTCAACACTACATAGTGAATTTCAGGTCACCCTGGGCTGGAGCAAGACCCTACCTCAAAAAACAAATAAGAAATGATGTCAAACAAGCAAGTTATGGCAGCCTAACTCTAAGCTGGGTTTTGAGGGAATTTAAACATTTGCTTTCAAAAAAGAAAAAATTCTAGGGAGAGAATTAACTCAGTCCACCACCATTGCATGAGTGCTCAGTAACCAGCAGGAATTCATCTTCAAACAAGGAATGTGACCAGCCAGGTGGAAGAATGGGAGAGAGGGAGGGAGGGAGGGAGAAATGATGAAAAGTGAACTTTGCCCAGGTTGGATGGACTACCAGAAGCAGGCTGCGAATGGAAGGTCCAGAGGACAGAGAGCTTCCATTTACATGTTAGGAAAGAAGCAGGGAAAGCTGTGCGTGACTAAAACATGACTGGATGAGAGAGGGTTGGAGAAAGGTATGGAGTCTCCTGAAAGGCGCTTACCAGGGAATTACACTTACCATTACTCAGCCACCACTACTTGGAGGACACAGTGAGGAGACGGCTATCTGCAAGCCTAGGAGAGAGGGCCCAAAGGAAGCAACCCTGAACTTGATCTTGGGCCTCCAGAACAAAAGTAAAACGAATTTCTGTGAATTTACCAGTCCTGCTCAGTGGACGTTACAGTCTGAGCTGACTGCAGTGAGATAACAACTGGAATGTCTTTGCAAGGACTAGGTATGTTCTATCAGTCCACAAAGATTTGAGCACTGTAAATAAATGCATACGTGTGTGTGTGTGTGTGTGTGTAAGAGAGTGCTCTAACCTGGGTCCACAGCAGGGAAAGGAAGGGGTTCAGCTCTGCTCTTTTGTAGCTCACAGACTCCAGGGATGTGGACTGCTTCCGGGACCTCTCTGTAGATTTCCTAGTGGGATAATAAATAAATAAATAAACTTTGCATGCATGTGTGTGTGTGATTCAGCCTCCCACGGACTTTGAGCTATGACTGTAGCCGGAGGCCCTTGACCACCTCTGGATGTCTAATCAATGTACCCTTGAGGCTTGGTTCTTTATATACCAGGATATTACACAAATACTTTCCTGTAGTTCAGGAGCCACAACTAATCCAAGGTTCTGTGCCTCTCAAGAGCCTTGACCATTAGCAACCACACCTTCTCCTAAAGGGGAATATTATCCTAAATCAGAAATGTCAAAAACAAAACCACAGCAAAAACATCTTAGCTTCCTTTATTCCTCAGTTACTCTGTGGTTTGTAGTGTGGTTCATATGCTGGAAATCAGGACACCAGTGTGAAGGTATGGGGTAGAGTGGTGGGACCTTTAGGAATGGTCGTGGTGGGAGGTCATGAAGGAGTCCTTAAGGGCCTAAAGAACCTCAGAGCCCTGAAGAACAAGTCATAGAGCAGTCCTGATGTCTGAGCCATGCTTGTGTCCCTCCTGGTCTGGCTGCATATACACACTCCCGCCTTTGACTGTGGACCTTAAATAGAGTGGCATGGTGCTATTTAGACTTGCAGCTTCCCAAACTATGAACTAAGTAAAACTTGTTTTTAAAGAAAATTAACCTGCTTCCAGTATTTTGTTAGAGTTACAAAAAAAAAAAAAAAAAAAAACAGATTAACATGTCTCTTCTACGTTTTCCTCTAGAAATTAAATGTCTTCAGATTGGAATAATTTCTAAAATGAACTTTTTTCTGTCAAGGGCATTTTGGTTCAAGATGAAAGAGAGCTGGACTGTGACTTGCTATCATATCTTCTGGGGCTGGTGAGATGGCTCAGCAGGTGAGAGCACTTGTGTACAGCATGAGGAGATGGGCAGAGACAGGAGGATCACAACAGCTTGCTTGTCAACCAGTCTAACCAAAAAATGGTGATTCTTCCCTTAACAGAGTATGTAAATAACTCATATGGAAACCTACTTTTTTGGACAATGGAACAATCAGGAGCCACAGATTGTTACTAGAAATTTTTCAGTGCTAGAGATGGGATACCTTCCAGTAAGTTGTTGACCAGGGAGGTCCCTGATGTCCCCAAAACATTACAGGCCATTGCCAAGGCCCTTGTTCTCCCACCAAGAATAGATGGTAAGACCCTATTGCTGAAGACTCCACATACTTGGGCTGCAAGGTCACTGAAAAGCCCTGCTGGAGCTGAGCTGAAAACTTCCTCCATGTAGATCAGTTGACATAAAACAGGAAAAAGCTACATTGCATGCAGTTCAATAGGAGAGAGAAAAATCACCAGTGAAGATACTCAATAGCCAAATGAGCCAACAGGCACAATAGTGGCATGTCTGTTATGGGGGAAACCAACCAACCTCTAATTTGACTGGAGGCCCACTCCATGGGAGGGAATACATCCCTGATACTGAAAACCTACAACAGGGGTAGTTATGAGCTCTAGGGGGTGTAATGTCTGCTGATGTCTGGCGAAATGTATATACTATGCTCACCAAACTTCCCAGTAAGCACTTCTCTCAATGTTCATACCATTATATGAATGCTACTCTCACTTTTGTTTAGAGAAGCTTCTCTTTTCAGATGGCAATGGCCTTGGGATGACTCAGAAAATATCATGGTGCTGAGAAAAAGTGACAGAGGAGTGTTTAGCACTGAAATATCTCTATCACACTTTCTAAGGCTAAGAGTCCATTGTGTAAGAGGTGGCAGAAAGAACGTAAGGGTCAAAGGAAGAATAGGACTCCATACAATGTGCCCCCCAAATACAAAATGGCCTGGATATCCATGACCTCATAGTGCCTGACACTACCTACACAAGACCATCATAATAGGAGGAAAAGATCATGACATCAAAATAACAGAGAAACTGATTGAGAATGGGAGGGGATATGATGGTGAATGGAGTTTCAAAAGAAAGTGGAGGATGGGAGGGAATCACCAAGGGATATTGTTTACAATTAAGTAAGTTGTCAATTTAAAAAAACAAAAAATATTTTTATTGGGCTGGAGAGATGGCTTAGTGGTTAGGGTGCTTGCCTGAAAAGCCTAAGAACCCATCTTGAACACACAAAGGTGAGGCAAGCACAGGGTTGCACATGCCCAATAGGTGGCCCAAGTGTCTAGAGTTCAACTGCCCAATAGGTGGCTGAGGCCCTGGTGCACCAATTCTCTCTCTCCTCTGTCTCTTCCTCTCTCTTGCTCAAAAATAAAATTAAAATATTTATTTTATTTTGAGAGAGAGAATGTGCATGCCAGGGTCTCTAGCCATTGCAAACGAACTCCATACACATGTGTCACCTTGTGCATCTGGCTTACATGGGTTCTTGGGGAATCGAACCTGGGTCCTTAGGCTTCACAGGCAAATGCCTTAACTTCTAAGCCACCTCTCCAGCCCTCTCAGATTTTGTCTATGTAGAGGTACAGGGTTGGTGCCCTTACACATTGCTCCCACAGGAGTGTGCATATATTTCTTCTGAGTCCTTGGCCAAAGCTCTCATGTTTTGTATTCCATGTGTGTGAGCTCTGCTTCCCATGTCAGTGTGTGAAAGTTTCTTCCAAATTTTTTTGGCATGGGCTTCTAGGGCCTGTCTTCAGAGTGAGAGAGTGAGTGAGAGAGAGAGAGAGAGAGAGAGAGTATGTGTGTGTATGTGTAACCATCCTAGCCTTTCCCTAGATATCAATTTTCCCTTAATAAACTTCCTATCAGAACCTAAAAGTCGGGGTTCATAAACACTCTCTGAATCCTCAAATCATGCCTCACAAGCATGCCCACCCAAGAGGCAAACCAAAAAGCCATGGTGCAAAGAGAAGGGCACCCTACCTACAGGACTACACATTTATAGTTCTTACTGGCTTGAAATCCAGTTGGAGGTCCAGAGACTCCAACTGCATGATGAGTCAGCAGTGGAACGGAGATTCACTGTGTCACTCCCATGTCTCAGAGGGTTGATGGGGCCATCTTGAAAGGAAACCTATTGTTTAAGACTGAGGAGCCAGTCTGGAGCTGATAACAAAGATGTGAGTCAGGGTGTCAACCTGCTACAGAACCAGGATGAGAAACAGCTGCAGAAAGCAGTCTTGTGTTCCTCCGGCTGGATACAGTCGTGCATTGGAGGAGGAGAGTTGTAAGAAGTTCAGGCAGCAAGAGGCTCTGCAGGGACAGTGGTAGCCCTCAAACTGAGCTCATCTCTAGAGCCACCTGTCCTACCTGCCACAAGGTTGACTGCCACTGAGAACTCAGAAGCCACTGTGAAGGGCCTGATTTCTACAGCCTCATCCCTCTCTCACAGGGCTTTGACACCAAACACATTCTTAAATCACAGGCAGATCCCCCTGAACCCAGCTCAGTGGTAAGCTTGCTTTCTCGACTCCCACTGCACTTCAGAGACCATTCCCTGGCTAGAACAATAACTACTCCAGAATTATGAACTAGGGAGTCTTGGAAGCATTGAGAGAGCCTGCCCCACACACAGACTGCAAAGCTAAATTTGGCCAGCAGTGGTTCTTGATGCACAAAGAAAGGAAGTTCCTAGAGGGAAGACAGCACTGGTGGACACCTGACACTTGTCCAGTCCAGGCTCAGCACTAGCCTCAGAAATAGTAAAGACAAGATTCTCCAAGCTCAACTGACTCCCCCTGCCCACCCTTGACCATCACTAGATTCCAAATTTCTTCAACCCTTCATTGTTTTCTTTTTTAAAAATTTTTATTTATTTGCAAGCAGAGAGAGAATAGGCACACCAGGGCCAGATTCAATTCCCCAGGATCCATGTAAGTCAGATACACAAGGTGAAGCATGCGTGTGGAGTGCAGTGAATGGATGTCCCAGCATGTCCATTCTTTCTCTCTCTCCCTCTCTCTGCTTTTCTTTCTTTCAAGTAGATAAAATTAAAAAAAAAAAAACCATTTTAAAGTATATAGGACATGAAAGTAGAAGGGGGACTATGTGAGACGAGAATGGAACCTTAAGGGGAGGACAAATATTACATGTTTTCTCTCATAGGAAAACAATCTATATTTAAATATATATCCACATATATGTCTATGTAAGCATGTGTATACATGCATATGTATATGTACATATATATGAGAAATGAAAGCAGAAGGTGGACTAAATGCACAAAAAGGTGTCTGCTAGGAGGGGCAGTAAAAGGACATAGAAGGGCTGGAGAGATGGCTTAGTGGTTAAGGTGCTTGCCTGCAAAGCCAAAGGACCCAGGTTCAACTCCCCGATACCCACATAAAACCAGATGCACAAGGTGGCTCATGCATCTGGAGTTTGTTCGCAGTGGCTGAAGGCCCTGGTGCACCCATTCTCTCCCTTTCTCTTTCTCTGTCTCTCTCTTCCCTCACCCCTTTCTCTCCTCAAATAATAAAAATAAAGGACATGGAAGTCACAAATGAGCAAAGTACAATTATATGAATGAACAAAAATATCATAATAAAACATTATTTGGACACTAACTAAAATAATAACAGTGCAAAATAAGAGTTACTAAAACAAAACCTGTGGTGTTGCACTTGAATTGGAGGGTTCAGTACGAGCTCATATTTTCATTTATTTATTTGAGGGAGAGAGAGAATGAGTGTGCCAGAGCCTCTAGCCCTTCAAACAAACTCCAGATGCATGTGCCACCTTGGGCATCTGACTTCCATGGGTTCTGGGAAATCAAACATAGGTCCTTAGGCTTCACAGGCAAGCCTTAATAGCTAAGCCATCACTCTAGCATGAGCTTATATTTTTAAAACAGGTATATAGTTACATCGGTAGGTAGATTGTTGGAGGAATATATAGAGTCATATATACATGCCAGTATACACACATATATTTCCTGATCCTGCTCACTGTGAGGACACAGAAGACTGGAAACCCCCCTCCAGTTACAATGAGCATACTCTCACTCAGATCTTGATTTCTACAATTTTTTAATTTTCTTTTTTTTTTAATTTATTTGAGAGAGAGAGAATGGGTGCACCAGGACCTTCAGCTGCCATAAACAAACTCCAGATACATGTACAACCTAGTACATCTGGCTTACATGGGTCCTGGGGAATTGAACTTGGGCCCTTAGGCTTTGCAGGCAAATGCCTTAACCACTAAGTCATCTCTCCAGCCCCAGATCTTGATTTCTAAATATGATTCTACAATAAAGAAGTCAAGGCTCCTCAAAGACATGACTTGGGAGTTAGGTAGATGGCTCAGTTAGTAAAGTGTTTGCTGCACATGCATGAGGACCTAACTTCAGATCTCCAACACCCACATAAAAGCCAGCCATCATGGACCTGCACCTATAATCCCAGAACTTGGGAGGCAAAGACAGGAGAATCCCTGGGACTTTCTGACCAACTAGCAGAATTAGAGGCTCAGTGTTCAATAAGAGACCTTGACTCAAAACATAAGGTGGAACACAATCGAGGAAAATATATAATGTCAATATCTGGTCTGCATATGTGCGTGAGTGTGCATACAAATATGCACTCCACACACATACACATGCAAAAAAAGACACAGCATTAAGTTAGACAAAGAAAATACAGGAACCCAGAACATTGGATAGCACAAGCAAATAGGAAGCGCTCCAGAAGTAAAGGGACCAGGGAATCCGGAGGGAGTATTCTGAACAAGTCCCTAGTGGCTGAAGCTGGAACAATTTGAACAATTAATAAATAAATAGCAATTTTCTTGGCTTATAACCAAGAGTATAAAATAAATATACAGGAGTTCATGCTAACCCAAACAAATGATTGGAAAATAAAAGAATGGAGAAGAGATAGATCTTTCTTATAAAGAATACTAAATAATATATGCAGATAATTCTCCCTCCAGGAGGTGGAATTCAATCCTTCCCTTCTTGTGCGTGGGCTGGAATTTGTAACTTGTTTCCAAAGAACAGAATGTGGAAAGGGAAATTGAGACTCTGCGGTGGAGAAAATCCTGGAGCCAACATCTAAACTGAGCAGTCAAGAGTAACATAACCAATAATGTCATGAAGCCAGATGCAGCTGTGCATGTCCATGGTCCTAGCTCCTTCAGAGGCTGAGGTGGGAGGTGCACTTGAGCCCAGGTGTTTGAGGCCAGCCTAGGCCTGTCTCAAAAAACAACCCTGTGTGGCCGGAGAGATGGCTAAGTGGTTAAGGTATTTGCCTGTAAAGCCAAAGGGACCAGAGTTGATTTCCCAGTACCCACATAAAGCTAGATGCACAAGGTGGTGTATGCATCTGGAGTTTGTTTGCAGCAGCTAGAGGCCCTGGCGTGCCCATTCTCTATCTGCCTCTCTCTCAAATAAATAAACAATTTTTTTAAAAATACAATCCTGTGGGTGATATAATACCAATCTAAGCACCAGATTGCATCAGACAAATGCAATTTGAGGAACATTCTAGGTAACCAGTGCCCCTCTCAGTTTTCAAAGTCATGAAAAATCATTATAGATCAGAGGAAGACTCTGGTCATGTTCACTAAAAGCCATATGGGACCCAGAATCACTATGATTCCTTGGTTCTGATCTTACAGCATGGTTATGTTCAGGGAAAGAGGGTGAAAGGTACGTGAGAACTCTTTGTGTTTTACTTGCAACTATCCTATAAATCCAGTTTATTCCAACAGAAAACTTGTTAAAAGGAAAAGAAAATGGAATGTACAGAGTCAAATATAATCAGTTAAATAAGATATATGTGAGCTATTAAGACCTTTCAAAGGAAAATGAAACAAAACATCCACAAATAAATGTTTTTCACATGTTCTGAGGCCAATACTTAGCAATGACTAATGCAAAGGACTGTTAAAAGAACCTGATTGTCAAATCTTTCCTTTAGAGCCTAGTTTTCTGTTAAGTCATCTAATAGTTATTTTAATTAAACTATGGAAGATGAGTATGAATTAACAATACTGCAAAGAAAAATTGCAGCAGCATGTGGCCCTTTATTGAAGTCACAGCTGTCTGAGGGTTCCTGGCTTAACTCCCTACATCACATTGGCATTAAATAGCAATTTCATGAAAAATTAGCTGTTTCATAGAGAAAAATTCTTTTTTTCCTACCTCATGTTAATTGAAATCATTGCCAGGAACATAAAACCAACAGTAGAAATCAATAAAAAATAAGGTATTTGGGGCTGGAGAGGTGGCTCAACAGCTAAGGCACTTGTTTGCAAAGCCTAACAACTTGGATGTGATTCCTCAGTACCCATGCAAAGCCAGATGCTCAAAGTGGGCTAGAGGGCTAGCGGCTCCCTGGCCAACAACTCACTGGAAGGTATCCATGCCATCCCTGGCACTGAAAATTTTCTAGTAACAATCTGTGGCTCCTGAGTGTTCCATTGTCCAAAAAAGTAGGTTTGCATATGACCTATTTATATCCTCTTAGATTTTGATTAGCCCTCCCTCTACCTTTCCTTTACTCAATCTCTTCCCCTGACCTCACTTGGGCCTTTTCATCCCCATTATAGAGGTTATCTCTCTCTCCCCCTCATATCTATCCCTCTACTTGCAAATAAATAAAAATATTTAAAAAGTAAGGTATTTTACTATTTACTGCTTATCTTACTAGGTGCTATGGGAGATGTAGAGGCACAAACATCATTACTCACTGCAAAAGCCTTCATTGTAGTTGGGACTCATGGAACCTAACAGTGGAACTTTAGTGACATAGGACTTAACAGAAAGAGGACACAAAATGGAATAGGCTCCTTGCTCCATGAATGGGACAATGCAGGTGTTTCAGGTGTCTTCTCAGAATGGTAGATATGAACATAGCCAGAGGGGAGGACAAATTCAAGTCAATGAAAGGGATGCTTGGTGTGTTAATATGAAGGATGCTGTTAAGAATCATTAGTTCATAAGTTTGCTGAAAGAAGAGACCCATAGAGTAAGCTGGACATGTGGGCTCTGGTGTCCATGAAGGAGGCTGGGTGAAGGTTAGTAGATCCAGAGTCTACTGTCTTAAGTGTGGATCCCTTACAAGCCTTGTGGAAAGAAGTTCAGCTAGTTTTCAGGAAGAGTGAGCTTACTTTGTCACAGTGAATGAGTCATAAGAAGAGGAACATTAAGAAGGCAGGGCTGATGACAAGGGGGGTGGGGAATACTCCAGATGAGGCATATCTTCCATAGGGAGTGGGCTTCCAAACTATGGAGCCCTGGCCACTGTCACACCTATAAAGGATCTACCAGCCTTCAGTGTCCTAAATGTATGGTGTTCACATTGCGTCATTAGTTTCTCCTGATTCTGGTATGGTCTGGGGACAGACCAGGTATGACAGAGGCTGATAAGTGTTTCCAAGAGGATAAAACCTGTAATCGACAATATGGGGATCTCCCAGCTTCAATTGCTGATCTGTTGCTGTCAGATTCTCTTTCTAGCTCCAGGCTGTGGGCAAGACGGGATGCTTCTGATTGAGGGCAGTCTGCCTCTGAGTAACTTCTCTGTTGATGACAATATTCACTCAGTTCATAAGATTATTGCAACTTGATATCCTTGTTAATAAGTCATGGTTAAGATGGAGTGTTGGCTGGGCACAGTGGCACATGCCTTTAATCCCAGCACTTGGGAGGCAGACATAGGAAGATCGCTGTGAGTTTGAGGCTAGCCTGGGACTACAGAGTGAGTGCCAGGTCAGCCTGGGCTAGAGTGAGACCCTACCTTGAAAAAAAAAGTGAAGTATTAATTCTGTCTAATTTGGAGCATATTAGTGAAAACTCTCAGTGTATTTTCCAAGGCATAGGGGTTGTTGCAGTCAGGTTCGCATTGCTGGTAGAAATCACCTAACCAAGAGCAGCTTCTGGGGAAAAAAAGAGGTTTATTGTGGCTTACATGTTCAAGGGGGAAGCTCCATGATGGCAGGGAAAATGATGGCATGAGCAGAGGGTGGACATCACCCCCTGGCCAATATAAGGTGGACCATAACAACAGGAGAGTGTGCCAAACACTGGCATGGGGAAACTGGCTATAACACCCATAAGCCTGCCCCCAACAATACACTGCCTCCAGGAGGCCTTAATTCCCAAATCTCCATCAGCTGGGAACCTAGCATTCAGAACACCTGAGTTTATGGGGGACACCTGAATCAAACCACCACAGGGATGGAATTAAGAAATCAACTAAATGGGGGGCTGTATATCATAGCTCAGTTGGTAGAATGTTTGCCTAGCATACACAAGACCCTAGGTTCAATCCCCAGTACTGTACAAACCAGGCATGGTGGCACACACCTGTAACTTGTAATCCCAGCACTCAGGGAATGGAGGCAAAAAGGATTAGAAGTTCAAAATCATCCCCAGCTATAAAGTAAGTTCGAGGCCAGTTTGGGATACACAAGACCCTGTCTCAGAAATAAATAAATAAAATAAATAAATGTCATTATTTGTACACTAACAGAATCTGCTACTGTTTTTGTGTTTGTTGGTTTTATTTGTACAGTGTCTCATTCTGTAGCCCAGGTTGGCTGCAAACTTGCCATCCTCCTGCCTCTGCCTCCCAAATGCTGGGATTGCAAGTGTGCACCACCTTGCCTGTTTAATACAAGGTGTTATTCGTAATGATCAAGACCACAAAAAGAAAGTGAATACTGAAATCAACAAGCAGTCTTATATGAGAGTATTCATGTTTTTAATTTTTTAATATTTTATTTATTTATTTGAAAGAGAGGAGAGAGAGTGTGTGTCAGATAGAGAGAGAAAATAGGCATGCCAGGGCCTCCAACCACTGCAAATGAACTCCAAATGTATTTGCTACTTTGTGCATCTGGCTTACATGGATACTGGGGCATTGAACCTGAGTCCTTAGGCTTCACAAGCAAGTGCCTTAACTGCTAAGCGATCTCTCCAGCCCCCATTTTCTTTTTCTTTTTTTATTTTTTAAAAAATATTTTGTGTATTTTTATTTATTTATTTGAAAGTGACAGAGAGAGAAAGAGGCAGTTAGAGAGAGAGAGAGAAAGAGAGAGAATGGATACACCAGGGTCTCCAGCCACTGCAAACGAACTCCAGACGTGTCCACCCCCTTGTGCATCTGGCTAACATGGGTCCTGGGGAATTGAGCCTTGAACCAGGGTCCTTAGGCTTCACAGGCAAGCGCTTAACCGCTAAGCCATCTCTCCAGCCCCCCCATTTTCTTGTTAAAATTTAAACCAAGCAGAGCGTGGTGGCGCACGCCTTTAATCCCAGCACTTGGGAGGCAGAGGTAGGAGGATCACCTTTTGTTCGAGGCCACCCTGAGACACCATAGTGAATTCCAGGTCAGCCTGGGCTAGAGTGAGACCCTACCTCAAAAAACAAAAAAAATAAATAAATAAAAAATTTTAAACCCCATGGTTATTAAATACATTTTTCATAGGTTGTGAAATCCATCTGCTCAGGAGCTCTTGGGAGAGATGGTCAGCAGTTAAAGGTGCTTGCTTACAAAGCCTACTAGCCTGGGTCCAATTCCTAGTACCCATATTTCAAAACACATGCATTTGAAGATCATTTACAGCAGCAAAAGGCCCTAGTTCATCCATATAAATAAATGAATAAATTTTCAAAAGGTACCAGAACACCACCTTAGCTGACCTGTCACCCTATTCCATCCCCAAAAGCACCAGGGCCTCCACCTACTGCAAATGAACTCCAGATGCATACACCACTGTGCATCGGGCTTCATGTGGGCATTGGGGAATCAACCCAAGGTCATTAGGTTTTGTAGGCAAGTGCCTTAACTACTGAGCCATCTCTCTGGCCTCTCAATCTTACTTTTTGAGACAAGGTGGCTCACTGAACCCAGAGCTCAGAGCTCATCAAGCTAGCCATCCAGCCAGCCCCAGGGATACTCTTGTCTCCATCTCCCCAGTGATGGAATTATAGGAAAGCTCCGTGTTGTGCTGGGATCCAAACTCAAGTCCTCACACTTTCTCTCGGCAAGCACTTTACCCACTGAACCAGCTCTCCAGTCCTGTTTTCTATAAAATTAAACACTTATTTATTTTTGAATGTGTGTGTAAGGGGTCATGTCAGGGTCTCTTGCTACTCCAAATGAATGCCAGATACTTGTGTTACTTTTTTTAAATCTGCCTTTCTATGAGTGGCTTGAGAATTGAATCTGGGCAGCCAAGCTTTGCAACTCCCTAGCACCTCTGTTCCTATTTTTATTTATTTTTTTGAGGCAGTCTCACTTTAGCCCATGCTAACCTGAAATTCCCTCTGTAGCCCCAGGCTGGCCTCAAACTCACAGTGATGCTCCTATTTCAGACTTCCGAGTACCATGATGCCTGGCTTTTTTTTTCTTTAAAAAAATTAGGAAGAAAAGCTCATGACATCAAAATTAAAGAGAGACTGATTGAGAGGAGGAGGGGATATAATAGAGAGTGGAGCTTCAAAGGGGAAAGTGGGGAAAGGGAAGGAATTACCATGGGATATTGTTTACAATTATGGAAGTTGTCAATAAAATTTTTTTAAAAAATTAAATAGCCAGAAGTGGTGGTGCATGTCTTTAATCCCAGCACTCGGAAGGCAGAGGTAGGAGGATCACTGTGAGTTCGAGGCCACCCTGAGAACTATGTAGTGAATTCCAGGTCAGCCTGGTCTAGAGCGAGACCCTACTTCAAAAAACTAAAAATAAATAAAATATAAAATAAAAAGGGCTGGAGAGATGGCTCAGCAGTTAAGGCATTTCCCTGCAAAGCTTAACGACCCAGGTTCCATCCCCCAGTACCCGCATAAAGCCAGATGCACAAAGTGGTGCATGCATCTGGAGTTCATTTGCAGTAGCTAGAGGCCCTGGCATGCCCATTCTCATTCTGTTTTTCTAAATGAACAAGTAAATAGATATAAAACAAATTTGTGTCCTGTTCTGCATCCCCCAGGAAGCGACAGGGAAATTTTGTTGGTCTAGGGTCACTGTGTGTGTGTGTGTGTGTAGTGCGTCTCTACTGACTACAAGTTTCAGGTCTCCTCGTTTCCTCAGCAGTAGACTTAGGGTATTGACCCAGGTTGGGTTGTCTACAAGGGTATTTCCTAAAGATGCTAAAAGAGCTGTGAACACCGGAGTTGCACAGGTCTCACCCCCTGGGCGCTCTAAACCGTGTTTTGTTTTTTTCTTTTTAAATCTGGAGGGCTGCGCACGCAGCCACAGCCCCTCACCATCCTCTGCGCCCCGCCCCCTGCAGGTCCTCCAGGCCCCGCCCCCTGCAGGCCCTCCAGGCCCCGCCCCCTGCAGGTCCTCCAGGCCCCGCCCCCCACAGGCCCCGCCCTTCGCGCCCGCCCCTCCCTGGGGAAGCTCCGCGAGGACTAGGGGGCGGCGCCCGGAGAGCCCCGGGGACCTCAGCCGCTCTACACAAAGAGAAGCGGCGGGAAGAGGGTCTGAGGGGCGGGGTCGCACCGGGCCGGGTCGTGCACTCACGTTCCGGGACCCGACGGGCGGAGAGCCGAGCTGCCCGCGTCTCAGGTGAGCGGGGCGGGCGGGAGCCGACCTGAGGAGAGAGCCGAGCGGCGCTGATGGAGCGGAGCGCTGCCGAGCGGGGCCGAGCGGAGCCGAGCGGGGCCGAGGGGCTGCGCGCGCGGGCGGCCTTGGCCCCGCCCCTGTGCGGCCGGCGTCCTCGAACTGCGGCCCTCAGCGGACCGGGCAGGAGCTGGCCCGGGGCGCCGGCGCGCGCGTGGCGAGCGACCGGGCTGGTGTCGCGCCCCGGGGCGGGGAGAGGCTGGTCGGCACGAAAGTGTCGCTCCGGTAGCCCAGCCGTCAGCAAACTTTTTAAGAACGGCCAGAGTCGGGGGTCCTGGGCGGGCCGCGCCCCCTGCCCTGGCCCTGGCCCTCGGGCCACGGTGCGGTCCAGTGGGACGAGGTGAACGGGAGCCGGGCCTGTGCCTGCGCTGGCCGCGCCCTCCGGGACCACGCTGCCCCCCTGGACGTCCCCAGGGCCGGTGCCCGGGAGCACCTGCCGGCCTCCTGTTAGCGCGGACTTTGTCGCCGGCCCCGCGGGAGGACGTCCCTGCTTCCTCTGGCTGCGTTACCAGTTTGCACTTAAAACGATTGTTGGAAACTGGGGCACCGTTCTGTGGAGTGAAGCCAGTTACGTCTGCGGCAGAGTCGCCGCTATCTGCCCACCCGTGTCCAGAGTAGCAGTTGCTACTTTTCTCTCCACTCCCGTGGCTATTCCGTCAATAGTTGAGAGGCAGCCACCCCAGCTTTGGGTTTCAGCTCCCTCTTTGTCCTCAAGATGACAGATTCCACTGTAGGTGGCTTGTCTGACGCTCAAGGTGTCTCTCACGCAATGCCCTTGGCTTTAAAGTCACATTGACAGGAGTGTGTGTTTGCATAGGATGAAAGTTAAAATGTTGCACATTTTTGTCTGCTGTGTGAGACCTAGGGCAAGCTTTAGAACTGGGAGGAGGTCCAGAGGAGAGCTCTCAGAGAAGGTCAAGTGATGTTCAAGGTCAGACTGTGACGACCGTTTCTCTTCTTAAAGGCCTTTGCTAAGATTTCCAGATTCATGACAGTGGACCGACTGTGTTACTACTTTTTTTAAAGTTTTATTTATTTATTATTTATTTTCAAGTGGGGGCAGGGAAAGAGAGTGAGAGTGAATTTAGTTCCCCAGTACTCATGTAAAGCCAGATGCAAAGTGGTGCTTGATCTGGAGTTCGTTTGTCTAACTACTTTTCCCTCTCTTTCTCTCTCTCTTTAAAATTATGGAACGCTTCATGGATTTGTGTGTCATCCTTGCGCAGGGGCCATGCTAATTTTGTGTGTATCATTCCAATTTTAGTATATGTGCAACTGAAGTGAGCACAATCCTACTACTTTCAAAGTAGAAAAAACAAAGACTGAAAGTTTTATGAACTGTGTGCAGGAGCAGGTGTGTATCAGAAGGAAAGTGCCCATACAGGCAGTTAGGGCAGTAGTTGTTGCATATAATGGATTAGTGACTTAAACTACTACAGATCAAACCATTTGCCACACATTGTCATTTTGGTCAGTGACAAGCTATATTTATAAGGGTGGACTTAAAGGATTAAAATGGAACTGAAACATTCCTATTACCTAGTCATGTCAGCTCTGTAACCTTGTGGGGATTCTAATATCCTAATTCAAGAATCAAGTATGTGCTTGTGGTGTTGCTGAAGTAAATCAGTCTTCTTTGCATTCTTACCAGTTGGTGCATTCAGTTCTGAACAGTGTATAATATGTATGGTTGGTGGTATTGGGGTGGCACCCAGGGCCTCAAGTATGCTACCTCAAATATGTTCTGCCACTGAGCCTATAATACTTAATAATGAGAATGAACAATCATTACCACTTTGTGGATTTACTATATATTTTTAATTTTAGAATGTGCTTATTTTACTTAAGAAGTTTACTGTAAAGCAATTCTGCCCTGCTATGCCAGCAGCAGGCTTGTGCATCTCCCATTTACTGTTTACGGCCTCAAGAAGTCACTTCATGTGATTACCTCTTATCTAGTTTGCGTAAGTGCACTCAGTGATATTTGCACAGTAATGAGATTGCTAAATGTCTCATTTCTCAGACCGTATTCCCATCATTAGTAACATTGTGTATGGTAAATAAAAACAGGATCTGTGTGTTTACATAAAATTCAGATTCATTAAAAATTAGAGAATAGTAGTGTTTGTTTGTTTTTTTTTCCAGAGTGAGAAAATAGCAAGCCTTCTCTTTATAAAGGAAAAGTTAGGGTTTAATTTGTTATAATTGAGGAGTCTATGTAAACTGATAGAAAATGGGTTTTCTCTAGCTTATATATACATTGTAACTTCAAGATCTGCTGGGACATGGGTGGGCTGGGGCCATTTGCTAACAGCATATTGTAAATCTCTTAGAATTTGTTTGACATCTTGAGGGAAGTTTTGTAGAGTTCTAACAATAAGTATCCTAACCCTGTTCTTTTAAGGTAATAAATTTACTTGCTGTTTGGTGGATGTTCTTTTAAAAAATTTTAAGGCTGGTGGCCTTGGCATGCCCATCCCCCATCTCTCTGAGACACGTGACTTCAGAGTTTGAGCATGTAGTGGTTTGAATCAGATGTCCCCATAAGTTCATGTGTTCTGAATGCTTTGTCCCCACCTGATAGCCTTTTGGGAGGTGGAGCCTTGCTGAAGGAGCTGTGTTGTTGAGGGCAGGCTTAGGGTTGTCTTAGCCAGTTTCTTGCCTGAATTCCACTCATTCTTGGGTTCCTGTTTTTCACCTGCTGTGGCAGAGGTGATGTCCATCCTCTTTCCCTTGCCATCATGGAGCATCCCCTCCAGACTGTAAGCCAAGATAAAACTTTTCCTCCCATTAGCGCTTTTGGTTGGGTATTTTATGCCAACAACAAGACGGTAACTGGAACAGGACACATGAGCAGTCCCACCAAGCACCTTCTTTCTTGCTTGGGTACCTGCTTTGAATAATGCCATTAAGAGGCAGCGGCCAGATCTGGAAGCAGGATAGAATGGGGAGCTCTGTTCTGGCCTCACACTGGAAGACTGAGAGCAGCAGCCAAGGGCCTGGTGAGCCTCCTAGCCTAGAGTGGCATTTCCTGTGCTCTGTTATTTTGTTGTCCATATTGTAACGAGTCCATCAGGGGTTGAGTGGCAGTGACTCTAGGTTTTGGTTTAGCTCAGTCCTTAGCTTTAAACATAAATTGGGAATTCAGGCTCAAGGCCAGAGATTTGGTTATTCACAGCAGGAGGCCAAAACTTTGGATCAGACTCTACCTGGAGCTATTTGGAAGGTGACTGTAGCAAAAGGCATGGCTTTCCTTCCCCCATCATCTGTGTGACCTTGGGCCTACTGGATACTGACCAGCACTGTTTGCACCAAAGGAGTCTTCCTGGGACAGATGAATCACACGGAGTATGTCTCCCATTTGTATTTTGGCGTGAGTTGGGACGCACATCTGGTGCTACCCTTTGCTGTGTCTTTAACCAGACTCTCCTGTCTCGGACTCCAGGAGGAGAACAGATGGAAAGCACATGAGGCTTCTTGTTTCCCAAAAGGCTGGTGTGTGGTCTCCCTTGAGTTCAAATCATGTTTATTTCTGGAACAAACCAGAGCCCTCCATGTAGTTTTGATGCACTTAAGTTTGAGAAATATGCTGGTGTATAGTAATTTTTTATGCATTGACTGATTTTTGTGTGTCATTAAAACATCATTTTCTTTTTGTAATGTGTCACATTTTCTTATAGCCTGGTTACCTTATCTGAGGATCTACTTTGTATAGCGAGTGATACTTTTGGTGTGTTGGAGTTTCTTCAAGGCAGATCATTCTTTAAAAGCTCCGGGTTTGTAAGGCTCTACTTAGAAGTTGTGTGTTTGTGCATCTGCATTAGTGAGGATGTTTTAGATGCCAGTGATGGGAAACCCAGTTTAACCTGGCCTAAGCAAATACAGAGGTGACAGAAGAAAAGTCCAAGGTTTCAGAATAGTTGTTGTGGCCATGTTAGTGACCCACTTTATTCCTCTTCTATGCATAGAGTCACAAAGGATGCATGGTAAAGGGTGTCTCACTTTGCGGGGAAGGGGAGGTTGGCTGGCTGCTGTGGTTCTCTTTAAGAACAAGGAATGGAGTCACGACCATTTGAAATGTCACTGGCAGCAGGAGCTCTAACTCTATGTTGGGGCAGCATAGCTTGAGAACACTCACAGCAGGGTGTGTGTGTGTGTGTGTGTGTGTGTGTGTGTGTGTGTGTGCATGTGTGCACGTGTGCGTCTCAGAGAGAGGTGGAGAGAGAATGAGAACTCAGGTACTGCTGGGTCCTCAGTATCCTGCACAGAAAAGAATCAGGGTGATTAGAGTGAAGCAGAGTCACTGAGTACTGATGAAACAGGAAGACAAGACACACTTGAAGAGAGTCAAATGTGTTATTACGAGGGAAACATACTATACATGTGAGTTAGGGACTTGAAAGCACATAATCTGCACCTGAGCTCAGATAGTAGGGAGCACTGTGCTGGTGCACTCTTTTCTTATCCATAGAAGTCTGCCTGTTTAAAGAGGAGACTTTTTGAGGTATACTGTGCAAGCTTGCAGCTGGAGAAGGAAGGAAATGCTAGGGGCGATGAATCATGGGTCATCAGGAGGTTTACTTACACATAGGTCACAAATAAGATGGACTTCAGTTGTAGTTCATTAGTCCTTCAGCAACCTTGTTTGTGATGTTTCTCAGAAAGGGAAACAGTTCTTTTACAAGTGGGCCTGGTTAGTTGTGCTAAAATTGCTGTGAGATTATGAAGCTCCAGTGAGAGGTGGATACCAGAACCAGGATAGTGATGCGGGCCCTCTCCCTTCATGTGGCCCTGGTATTTCAATATTATATGGTCCTGCTAGACTGCCTCAGAATCCCTTGATGTGCAGCCACCTCACACACTTGGAGGCAAGGCGCTGTGGGGACTGAGGCACGATAGGCTTTGGGTGCCTGCAGTCTGCTGTGGGCTTTAGGGCTCACGGCGTGGGGAGCAGGTTGCTTTTACAAGGTCCTGTGTGTGGCTCACATCTAAATCATGTAGCTTTCAGAAATACAGCCTGTGTTTCTTGGGATTTGTGGCTAAATTTTGAATAAGCATTCAGAATGTGCCAGACTCCGTTTTCAGTACTTCGGGAAAATTCTTTTATGGAGTGCTCACAACACACTACTGATGGAGAGCATGCTATTGCCCCATCAGAAAGAAAGCTTTAGAGGGTCAGAGAGGTTAATAGCTTGCTCAAGGTCATTTGGAGGCCAGGGTACCTGGTCTGGACAGCCCCTCTACAGATTCCATGCCCTCCTCCACTCCAGTTTCCAACAGCAGCAAATTTCAACATCTGTGAGGGTTAATTTCTGTTGTCTACTTGATCAGATCAGGAATAAAGTAAGAACCTCTTGGTTGGGTCTGGGAGAGTGTTTCCAGGAAGAATGGATGGAGAGAGGAAGACCTTTCACCAGAGTGGTGGTGGACTGTATACAGTGCAGCTACAGGAAAACATAGAGCCTTTTGCCCGGCTGCTGTGCTTCCTGCTGGGCCCACATTTACCTGTCTTCACGGACACTGGACCCCGGCTTCCTCAGCCCTCCAGTGTGCCAGACTGGAGCTGCTGGGGCACCCAGCCCAGTGGACTGAGCAGTTACCCAGTTCTCTGACTGTGGCCTGCAGACAGCTATTGTTGAACAGCCCAATCTGATTCTATAAGCCAATCTAATAAATCCACTTTATAACAAATATTCATTCTGTGAGTTCCAATCCTCTAGAGAACTCTAATAGACTACCCCCTCATTGCTTCAGAGTGACTAAATTACTTTAAAAAGAAAATGACACACTTTAAAAAATATTTTTATTTTTTATTTTTATTTTATTTATTTGAGAGAGAGAGAATGACATGCTAGGGCTTCCAACTGCTGCAAATGAATTCCAGATGCATGTGCCACCTTGTGCATCTGGCTTATGTGAGTCTGGGGAATCGAACCTAAATCCTTATGCTTTGCAGGAAAGAGCCTTAACCACTAAGCAATCTCTAAGAAAATGACAGTTTTAATGATGATAAAGACTGACTTATATGTTAAGGCTAGATGGGATTTGTTAACTGAGATACCAATGATGATGATGATGATGATGATGATGATGATGATGAAGACAGGTTCTTGAGCCCAGGCAGGCTGTGAATTCAATGAGTTCAATTTAGGTCTTGAACTCAACAGTCCTCTTGCTTTAGCCTCCAGAGTGCTCAGGCTGATCTGGAATCTCAGGATGGCCTTGAACTCTCAGTGATCCTCCTACCTCTGCCTCCCAAGTGCTGGCATTAAAGGTGTGTACCACCATGCCTGGCCAAATTCCATTTTTAAGCAAGGGCATTAGTGACTTAATGAATTGTGCTTTTAATGAATTATGCTGCTTCTTGTGGGCTTTCTGAGCATATGTGTGCTCTTGGTAACAACATTCTTAAAAAGTGACTTTTTTAGCAATTAAGGTACTTGCCTGTGAATCCTAAGAACCCAGGTTCAATTCTCTAGGTCCCATGTAAGCCAGATGCACAAGGTGGCACATGTGTTTGGAGTTCGTTTGCAGTGGCTAGAGGCCCTGGTGGACCCATTCTCTCTCTCAAACAAATAAATAGAATTTTTTAAGTGAGTCTGCTGCTGGAATAGTAATAAAGCCTGAGTTCCAGTAGCCACCAAGCTACTGTAGAGAGGAAGTATATAGCTTGCTCTGCCCGTCGTCCTCCGAAGAGTTCCAGTCACACTGGGCACCTCCAAGCCTCTCTTAGGGTCACTGATATGGCCAACCACAAGCAGAAGAGCCAACACCAAAGCATGGTAATGAAACATTCATTACTTGGAAGAAGTTTTAGTTCCCAAGGTACAGGAAATTGGAAGCAGTTTTAAATTAAAAAATCAATGTCCTATGTGTACACACCTGTCATCCCAGCAGTCTGGAGGCTGGGATGGGGGGAGAGGATTGTGAGTTCCAGGACAGCCTGAAAGCATGTCTCAGGAAGAAAAACACATGAGCACAGCAACGTGCTCAGTAACACTGCCTATCCAGATGGCTCCGCCTGGACTGTGGTAGGAGATGCTGCCTCATCTGGCCATGTGACCTTGGGGCTCGCAGTGTCCAGGCTCTTTTCAATGCTGTTTTCACAGACTTTCAGGAAGAAGCAGATATGGATCCTCATGGTTGTCTTGGATATGGCTGGCAGGACTGCAACCCTGTACAAACTGAAATTGAGGGAGATTGTCCCCACCATAGGTGTCAGAATGGAAACAATGGATTTTTATTTTTATTTTTTGAAATAGGGTTTCACTCCAATCCTGGCTGACCTGGAATTCACTATGTAGTCTTCGGGTGGTCTTGAACTCGTGGTGATCCTCCTACCTCTGCCTCCGGAGTGCTGGGATTAAAGGCATGCGCCACCATGCCCAGCTTAAATTTCATTTATTTATTTACGAGAGAGAGAGAGAAAGAGAGAGAGAGAGAGAGACAGGTCGGCAGATAAAGAATGGGCGCCCCAGGGCCTCTAGTCACTACAAACTACAGACACATGCTCCACCTTGTGCATCTGGCTTGTGTGGGTACTGGGGAATCAGGTCTGGGTACTTTGGCTTTGCAGGCAAGTGCCTTACCTTCAAGGCATCTCTCCAGCCCTAGTGGATTTTAAGAACATCTGCTTTACGGTCTGGGATGTTGGAGGCCAGGACAAGCCCCGACCTCTGTAACTGTACTTCCAGAACACTCAGGGCCTCATCTTCGTGGTGGACAGTAATAGAGTGGATCCAAAAGTCTGCTAATGAAGCCCAGGAGATGCAGTGCTGCTGGTGTTTGCCATGAGCAGGACCTGCCCAATACCAATGCCTGTGACCAAGCTGACCAAACAGTTGGGGCTATAGCAGTTACATAGTCACACCTGGTACAGCCAGGCCGCCTGTGCCACTCAAGGCATAAGCCTGTATGCTGGCTGGCTGGCTGGCTGTTCCATGAGCTGTGGAAGTGCATCCCAGGATGACCAGGCTCCTGGACTTCTCAGGCAGTGCCTTTACCTCCCACTCTTCCTGCCTGCATGTTCTGTCTTGTCCTTGGAGCCTAGAGCATCCCTCTCTGGGCACAGAAAAGTCTGCTCCTGCTTGTTGGGGCCCATGGAAAGGGCTTCCTGACCAAGGCCCCTCTTCCAAACAATGAGCAAGGGTCTGGATTCAATTTTATTTTTGGGGTGTATCCTTGGGGCCAGATTGCAGGGGAAAGTGAGGGCTTCTGGTTAGCACCATGATATGAAATTTGCTGTAGTATGTTTGAGAGGGACTGAGAAAAGTTAGTTTTCCCACATCAGTTAAGATAATGGATGAGGCAGCTTAAGGTGTCCTAAAGATCTGAAATCCTGTGTCTTCAGATAGGAAGACTTCAAAAAGATTGTTTTCTACTAGAATCATTGAGTGACAGTGAGATTCATCTGATCACTGTCTGAGCTTGATGTCCAGGACAGGTATGTTTCTGGGCTGGCTCCCAGCTCTTGCTCCCAAATTCCTTACCTGTACTAGTTTTTAATTCCTTGGTGATTTTTCTTTCTCTTTTCTTTTTTTAGTCAGTGTCTCACTCTAGCTCAAGCTGACCTGGAACTTACTCAGTAGGCCAGACTAGTCTCCAGCTGTGTGATCCTTCTGGGATTTCAGGAGTATGCCACCATACCCAGCTTCCTGGATGATTTTTACTCTGGGTCTTAGGGGGAATTTGTTCCTGGCCAGAGGAGTAGGCACTTGACATAGAACTCACAATGTCCCCTGGTACCCAGCTCTATTCCCCTCTTGGGTCTCCAAGTCACAACAGTGTGACAGTGTTAGAAACCTCCATAGTCTCTTTAGACTGAGCCTCTCCCTCTTCGTGTGTCACTTAAAAATATTTCAAGCCAAAGTCTTAATTTTTTGTGTTAAGCATTTTGGTTTGACTCAGGGGAAACTTCATCAGTGCAAGGTTGTAACATTTTAGCTTGTTTCATTTGGCCTGTCTTAAGTAGCTGCTAGCAAAAACAGATTTTCCCCATGCTTTGAACTGTCATGTTTGTCTTCATTTAGGATGACGAATTTTGGGCAATTCTAAATCTCTTTTGGAGCCTTGGAGTTGTTGGTGTTGACATTGACCTTCACAGCAGGCTCACTCTTTAGAAGTAGAAACCCCAAATATTCAGTCTCCTTAGATTCTGTGGACTGTAAAATATGTGCAGAGAGCAAACCAGAGTTTGTACTGTGCCTGAGGCATTCTAATTGCAGGTCTGGAATTTCAGATAGGAAAGTTGCAATAATTGAGAGAAGGTATGTGATTTCTTAGGCTCTTAGGGTTTTCTGAAAGATTTTATAGACTATGCTATTTTATTTTATTTTTTTTTCCTCCAGAGTTAACAGGAAATAAGAAAGGTTAATCCATAGGTCTGGTGAAGAGAAAACCTCACTTTTGTTTTGTTTTGGTTTTTCAAGGTAGGGTCTCACTCTAGCTCAGGCTGACCTGGAGTAACTATGTATTCTCAGGGTGGCCTCGAACTCAGTGATCCTCCTACCTCTGCTTCCCGTGTGCTGGGATTAAAGGTGCATGCTACCACGCCCTGCAAAACCTCACTATTTTATATGCAATGAGTAGAATTGGTTGAAGCATTGCGTTTTAGTTTGAGGGACTATTGAAGTTAATGTTTTTTTATGATGAGATGTGCTAATACAGATTCTGGCATGACGCAAAGACTTGCCAGTTTGGTAGAGAGCTGAGAGACCCTTTCCGAGATACTGTGGGGTGTGAAATCCTAGCCCTTTGTGGTCGCACTTTACTGGCGGTCAGGAGGAAGTCGATTAACGTCGGTGCTTCAACTAGAGTTAGAACACAGTATGTGCTCACTGAACCAGCTCCATGGCCTTAGAACCGGGAATGCCTCAAAAGACCAACCACTGGAGGACAGGTTGTTGGGGCAAGGAGAAAGATGTTGTTGGAAAGCTATCAAACCAAAAAGATGGTGCCTATGGCCCACAGAGACTGTTTCGTTTGGGGTTTGCTGGAGCAAGGCTTGCAGAGGGAGTCAGCGAGGCAGGCCAGGTAGGTGAGCACCAAGGAAAGCTAGAGAAATCTGCTGCTCTGAGCCCAAGCAGGGCTGATATCTCCATGTAATAACTGGGTGTTCTAGGTTCTGCAAATCTGAAGAGAAATTACTGATAAGAAAATCACAGGACTCATGTGGTTTTAGTTCCTTTCCCAGAAATGATTCAGTGCAGTTACAAAAGGCATCTTTCCTCCCACCAAGGAAGATAGCTAAAAGGCTACTTTTCCCTGAAGGACGTGGGGGTTAGAGTAAAGCAACTTTCTCTGGAAGACACTGGAAATCACTGGAAGGCTGTGGGCTGGGTAAGAGTAAAATGCAACTTTTTTCACAGAACAGCTTTAACCACTTAGATGCCATCAGTCAGAGGCGGCATCTGTAGCAAAGCTCAGTGGAAGTGGTAAAGGGAGGCAAAAGAAGGTGCTAGGAGGACATTATAATCCAATTACATTATGTTCAAGCATGAAATCGTCAAATTTTTTAAAACAGTGGGAAACAAATGACATCGTTCTGCTGGTGACCACTGATGCTTAATGAGTTTCAAATCAACTGACAGCCTGTAGAGCTGGCAGGTTTGTTACAACCTTGGGCAAAGTGCTAACCTCTTTACCTCAATTTCTTTTTTCAACGTAGGGTCTTGCCGTAGCCCAGGCTACCTGGAATTCACCATGTCATCTCAGGGTGGCCTCAAATTCAGGGTGATCATTCCACCTCTGACTCCCAAGTGCTGGGATTAAAAGCATGCACCACCATGCCTGGCAACCTCAATTTCTAAATTGACTATGGTCATGGTTTCTCTCTCATAAAACTGCGTTCCTCAATACTTAGAAATATGTTGGGGCATGCTAAGTGCTTAAGAAATGTTAGTTTTATGTTATGAAAAATTATTTAGCCAAAGCAGTTACTTCACTAAGGGTTCAAATATTAAACCATTCACAGATAGGAGACTCCAGGACCTATACCCTGGGAGGCAATTTGTTCAGGAAGTCTCTTGGGTCTCTTATTTTTCTCCCTCAACCATGAAGGTCACTTGACTGAATCAAAAATAAACTGCAACAATTCATTTGTCCCACAAAAAGAAGCTATTCAGTGTGGCAAAATGTAGAAACTTAGGTAGTCCAGGGAAGGATCTGTTAGCCACGACCTCATGTGACCCACAGGTGTGTCCTCTTGTCCCCAGGGGTGTGTGTGTCTGTGTGTATTTTGAGTTGAAATCTGTCTGCTGGGCTACTTTGCCCTTCTAGTGTTCATGGGTTTTTGCTTATTTTGAGGTAGGGTCTCACTATAGCCCAGGCTAACCTGGAATTCACAATGTAGTCTTGGGCTGGCCTCAGACTCATAGCCATCTTCTGTCTCTGCCTCCTGAGTGCTGGGATTAAAGGCCTGTGCCACCACACCTGGTGTGTTAGTATTTTTATTTTTTAAGCTTTTGGCTACTGAAGATTGAACCTAGGGTTTTGTGCATGCTTTGCCACTAAGCTGCGTCACCAGCTCCTTTACCGTTTACTTATGTGCTGAGGTGATCCACGTGCTTGCTAGCTTTATGTGATTGAAGTGCACACCACTATGTGCTGGGTCTCCTTGTTCTGTTAGGCTTTTGATTTTTGTTGTTGATTTGTTTTGGGGGGCAGGATTTCACTCTAGCCCAGGCTGAGCTGAAACTCACTCTGTATCCTAGACTGGCCTCAAATTCACAATGATCCTCCTACCTCAGTAGCCTCTTGGGTGCTGGGATTAGGGGTGTAAGCTACTATAACAGGCTTTCTGTTGGGTTTTGATATTTTGGGTCCTGAGCAAGCACTTTGGGACTGTTAAAGGAGCGTGTAAAAGCTTCCCAGCCTTGTTTTCCTTCCTCCTGGAGATGAGGCGCCTCATAGGCCTCTTCCTGCAGTCCTGCCACACGCAGCGCAGTGAGGGTCCTGGACAGCTGGGGGCCGGTGCTCCCCTAACCAGCACCTCCCGCTGGCTCCTCTGTTTGGTCATGCAGTGTTAGAGTCTGGGGTGAGCACCGATCACCCGCAACATCCCTAGCCCCTGGGCCACAGGCCTGTAATCCTCTCACTGCCCTGCAGTGAAAAACTGGGGGAAGTTTTGTTTCCTTAGCGACTGACTACCAATACTGTACCTATTAAGCATTGCTATTGGAGGGGACATGCAGAACAGGATTATGACCTTAGGTAATCCAATCTCTCTTCTTCATGTTTCCAGGGCATTGTTCTTGTAGGCATGTTAAAGAGAAAGTAAGTATAGCACCTTTCTCCTCCTCATCTGCCGGCCCAGGCCTGGCTTTGCTTGTTAGAGTGGGTGCACATAGAGTCCCAGCTAGTTAACATGTTGAGACACCCCCCACAGTAATGTGTGAACAAGGAGCTTGCTTCTGTAGTAACACCTTATGAAAAAATAGTCATTTTTTTCCAGAGTAACACCCACATGCCGACATGCCACAGGATCTTGGGCATTTTGGAGAGAAGTGTCTGTGTGAACTCTCCTGTGGAATCTCTAGCTTTGGCAGAGAACCAAAGGCTCCAGCTACTGACTGGCGAAGCTCTGAGTGGTTCTGAGGCCCACAGTAACATTTCCAGAATGATGAGGGAAGTGGGCATGCGAGTTGACCTGTTTGCTCCTACACAGCCCTCACCTTCTTCAAAGAGGAAAATCTAGGTTACTAGTCCTGGGCCTCTCAGGTGTCTCTTGGAATGTATCTGCAGCCACATCTCCTCTGTCCCTGTAGCAACCTCAAAGGAGGTGATGACTCCCCCCCATCCCACCTCCACAGAACAGGGCATTGTCCTCTCAGGCTCCCCACCATGAGCCTAATGGGCCAGCGTTCCAAGCTGCGACTCCTCTAGCATGAGTAAGGCTGAGACAGGCGCAGATGCTCCCAGGTAAACAAATCACTTGTTTGATAAAATTAGATATAAACACCTTAGCAAGTTTAAAACTGGAGCAGGCTAAATACAAACATTAGTTTGTGTTTCATTCTACTTTTTCCTCTTCCAAGACAGCAGTCAGAATCTGCGTTCCCTTGATTGTAGGGATCTTTGTGAGGGTTGAAAGCTGAGGTTTCAAGAAGATGACATATTTCTCCTGTGTGTGTGTGTGTGTGTGTGTGTGTGTGTTTTAAGTGGACTCATATGGGCATGTATGTGTACAATTTGAAGAGTTACAACATACAGATCTAGCTGTCACCACCAAATATACAGCAGTTCCATCACTCAGAATCACTTCTGTTGTCTCTTTGTAGTCCTGACCTCCGCCCTCCCCTGATTAGTCTGTACTTGGTCCCTACAACCTTACTTTCTTATGTGTCATACTTAGAATTAGGCAGATAATGCCAGATAAGTGCTACATACCCATCCCATTGATTGACTTTGTTTGAGGCAGACTCTCACTCTAGACCAGGCTAACCTGGAATTTATTCTGTAGCTCAGGCTGGCCTGAAACTCATGGTGGTCTTTCTACCTCAGCTTCAGTGCTGGGGATTATAGACATGAGTCACCATGCCAGATGACTTATTTCTTTTCATTTTATTTTATTTGGTGTGTGCATGCTTGTGAGTGTGTATAAGTGTGGGTGTGTACAGGTCAAAGGACAACTTTTAGGTCAGTCCTCACCTTCCACCTTGTTTGAGAAATGTCTCTTATGTTCACCTCTCCATTCCTGAGTTGGGGGAAATTCTTCTGTTTGTCTCCCCTCTCTCCATAGGCTTACTGGGATTACAGGCCTGCCATAGCTTTTTCCATGTGGAGCCTGGGGATTTGAACTCAGGAACTCAGAGTTGCACAGCAAGTGCTTTATCCACTGAGCCTTCTCCTCAGCCTCCACATTGATATATTTTTGAGTATTAATTCAGCTTTGTATTTCTGGTCTAAGCCAACCTCATAGTATATATTACTATTTCCATATGTTTCTAAATTTTATTGAAGAATTTTGTGTATATATTTATGAGTGATAGTCATCTGAGTATTGCCTTTGTTTGGTTTTGGCATCATAAAATAGGAAGTCTGTTACCTCTTTTGCTTCTAGTAGATATTGTGTAAAATAGTGTTATTCCTGATTAATATATTCAGTAGAATTTTTAATAAAGTCATCTAGGACTGGAGACTTTTTTGCACTTCTTTCTCTCCCTTCCTCCCTCCTTTTTCTTTTTCTTTTTCTTTTTCTTTTTCTTTTCTTTTCTTTTTTGACAGTCTCCCTATATAGTCCAGGCTGGCATCAAATTTGCAATCCTTTTGCCTCAGCCTCTGGAGTGCTGTGATAATTATAAGTGTACACCACTGTGTCCATGACTCTTTTGAAAGTTGTAAGACTACAAATTCAGTTTCTTTTTTGTTGTTGTTGTTTTCAACGTAGTGTCACTCTAGCTCAAGCTGACTTGGAATTCACCATGAGTCTCAGGGTGGCCTTGAATTCACAGCAATCCTCTTACCTCTGCCTCCCCAGTGCTGGAATTAAAGGCGTGCACCACCACGCCTGGCTCAAATTCAGTTTCCTTAACAGTTGCAGGCTCCTCTGGAGATTATTTCATCTGGGGACATTGTGATTTTCAAGGAGTTGATCCATGTAATCTATATTGTTGGATTTATATGTATGTAGGTGTTATTTGTGGTTTTCCATTATTATCCTTTCAATGTCTATAGAATCCATAAAGAGATTCTGCCTTTTATTCCTACTAATGGCAATTTAGATCTCCTCTTCCTCTCATTAATCTTTCTATAGGCTTATTCTCAACATAACAGCTTTGAGTTTCAATGATTCTATTTGCTGTTTTCAAGTTCGTTGATTTTTCCTTGTTAGTACCATTCTTGTTTCTTTTCTGCCTTTCTTTTGAATTCCTCTAAGTGCCTCAATCTAATTATATCTTTCTTTTAATGGGAGTTCTTTTTTTAAGATTTATTTATTTATTTATTAGACACAGAGAGGGAGAGAAAGAGAATGGGCATGCCAGGGTCTCTAGCCACTGCAGACAAACTCCAGACACATAAGCCACTTTGTGCATCTGGTTTACGTGGGACCTGGAGAATTGAACCTGGGTCCTTAGGCTTCGTAGGTAAGCGCCTTAACTGCTAAGCCATCTCTCCAGCCCCTAATTTTATCTTTTTAATAATCATTATTTTTTAAATAATAGTCCTGACTTTTTAAAACAGAGCCTAGATGAAAGTGATTACAGTTCCACAAAGAAATCTATCTACACAGAAAAAAACTGTTCCTGAGACTGTGGGAGGGGGGTTTGGAGATACCCCAGAAATCTGCCTCCCACTTTTGTGTGGATGGTCTGGAGATAGCACAGATGTAGCATGCTGCTGCCTTGCTGTTCAGACACTGGATTTATTTTCTGTAAACTTCATGAATTGGTCAGTTTAAACCAAAGGGCATAAATATGGTGTGTGGTGTTCCAGCATCTTTTTAATGCCCCACACTACCAAAGCTGGCTGAATCTGCTCAGAGTACAGTCAGAAGTGTGCCTGTTGTATGTATCCAGCTGCCTTTGCCTCCTGCCTTTCTGGAGTTTATGCCCCTCTCCTGGGAATAAGCCAAACCTGCACCACGCACCGTATGACTCACAGCTGCCTCGTGACCTTGGGGCAGTGCGTGTACTCTTCTGAATAATATGGAATCAAATATGTGTTTCCTCTAGAATGGAATCTCAGGCTTTAGAAAGCAGGCAGAGGAATGTTCAAATTCAGAAACTCCAAGAGCACACGTGAGGCTTCTTGGGTGATTCTGAAGTACCTTTAAGAAAGTTTGTAAGTGTGTGTATGTTGATGTGCAAGTGGGTGCATGGTGTGGCAGTGCACATAGGTATGGGGGGCCAGAGGTTGATGTTCCTTGATCACGCTCCACTTGAATCCACAGTTCTCCGATTGGGCTAGTCTAGCTAGCCAACTTGCTCCCAGTTTCCCCATATCTGCCTCTGTAGCACTGGGATTACAGATGAGGGGGGCATAGCATATGCCCACCCAACATGTGTGAGGGTCCTCACTCTTGACTGCCAAGAACTTTATCCACTGAGCCATCTCCCCAGTCCCAGAAAATACCTATTATAGTCCTCACACAATGAGAGAGATGCATTCTTCTAGAGATTTCCTTGGCACATTTCATAGGAGTGTGTATCATTTACTGGTGGAGGTGACCCTTTCAGTATGTCTTCCCTGTGCCCCTCACTAAAGTCCAGCCAGAGCTGAGGCAACCTCTGTTATTAAAGTGTTTGTCTTACAAGTACATGGACCTGAGTTTGATCCTAGCACCCATCATAAAAAATGGGCATTGTGGCTCATACTTGGAATCCCAATGCTGGGGAGGCAGAGACAGGTAGGTCCTTGGAGCTTACTGGCCAGTTAATTAGGCAAGTTCCAAGTCGTCAAGACCCCATCTCAAAAAAGGTGCCAGCACCTGAAGAATAGCACCTGAGGTATCTTCTGGGTCCTTTATGTGCGTGCACACCCCCCCACCCCCCCACACACACTGCCATCTTTCCCACCCATTCCTGCTTTATTTCTCTCCATACCAGTCATCGCCATCTGAAGTATAATTTGTGAGGGTTAGGGTACGTAGCTCAGTGGTAGAACACTTAGATGGCATGGGTTTGGTCCCCAAAACTGTCAGAAGAGAAAACAAATGGTTATTGATTGCTTGGTTCCCACTGGAATGTAAGCGTTGTAAGTCAAAAGATTTTTATGTTTTTATTAATTTTTGTTTATTTTTATTTATTTATTTATTTTTTAAACTTTTTTTTTAATATATTTTATTTATTTATTTAAGAGCGACAGACACAGAGAGAAAGACAGATAGAGGGAGAGAGAGAGAATGGGCGCGCCAGGGCTTCCAGCCTCTGCAAACGAACTCCAGACGCGTGCGCCCCCTTGTGCATCTGGCTAACGTGGGACCTGGGGAACCGAGCCTCGAACAGGGGTCCTTAGGCTTCACAGGCAAGCGCTTAACCGCTAAGCCGTCTCTCCAGCCCCTATTTTTATTTATTTATTTGAAAGCGGCAGAGAGAGAAAGAGGCAGAGAGAGAGAGAGAGAGAGAGAATGGGCGCGCCAGGGCCTCCAGCCACTGCAAACGAACTCCAGACGCTTGCACCCCCTTGTGCACCTGAGTAACGTGGGTCCTGGGGAATCAAGCCTCAAACCAGGGTCCTTAGGCTTCACAGGCAAGCGCTTAATTTAACCACTAAGTCATCTCCCCAGCCCAAAAGGTTTTTATTTTGTTAGCTGCAGCACCACAAGGACCTAGAATGCCACGAGATACATAGTGGGTGCTCAGTGAGTACCAGTTAACTAAATGAACGTTTTACAACTTGCTTTCCTTTAATGGCTTGAGACAGGGCTTGGTTCTCTTGTTCAGAATGACCTAAATTTCTGGGTTCCAGTGCACGCCCACCACATCTGGCCTTTCTCTTTAAAAAGTGAGATGTGCCATTGTACACCTTTCCTTTTAACTTACTCCCTGCAGTTATAGCCTGTTGCTTCTTTCTGTGCCCCTTAACATCAGAGGATGTCCTACTCCCTGGAGGTAGCTTGGCAGGACGTTACGTGCCCTGTGGCTCTGGGTCATTGGGAGCAGAGAGAACTTACTGTTACTCGTGTGAATGAGGCCCTCTGGGTTTGCAGACCCCTGCAGCTCAGTACAAGTCATCATCACACACAGTAAGTGCCTGTGTAGAACAGGGAAGCACAGGCCTCATGAGACAGACACAGCTTCCAAGTAATTGCTGCAAAGTAAAAATATTACAAAACATGTAAAACCCTGGAGAATAATATACAGTCTTAGAAACAACAACCTTGCTGTGAAAAGAAAATGCAAACCTGTGTCTTACCTCTGATGCTTGATGTTGGGAAGTAAACAGTTGACTCTCTAGGAACCTGTCACGTAAGTGGGACCACACACTGTCTCTACGTTTTACTGCTTTGTGTTTGCAGATCTCAGAAATGGCCTATCCTTGACTACTCAGCAGCACCTTTACCTGCTCACTTGTAGTTGTCCTTCTCAAATTTCTGAGGGGAACCACAGCCTCTTGTCAGGGCTCGCTTTGGGGCTGAGGAGTCGAGAATGCGAGCATCTAAGAGGAAGCCATAAGCTGACTACTGTTGAGAACAGTGAAATGGTTCTGAGTGATCCTCTGTGCCCAGGAGTTTTTGTGAGGTGAGGAAAAGGTTTCAGTGCAAATTGAGCTCTCAGACCATGCCCAGTGTAAAGGAAGCTTTGACGCTTAATGTTGAAAACTAATCAAAAGAAAGGTGTGGTTCATATACCACAGAATACAAACAGCCCACTACAGCAATTCTGAGAAGGCTCTCAAATCTTGGGCTGGGAAGAAAACCAAGCTTCATTGGAATCTAGGGACTTCAGGTTAATTAATGGATATGATCAGTGTACACTAAGTTGATCAGACCTTTTATAAAATATGTTTAAGAAAAATTCGTCATTGTTAAGACCTCTTGCCACAGTCAAGTAGAAACAGCTAGACAACTTGGAAACACCTGCTCTAAGACACTGAAGAATTAGGGTGGTAAGGAATTAGCACCACAGCTGCGGAGGAGTCTGAGAAAAGCCCCGGCTGTGATGTTGAGCTCGTCTGCACATTCCAAGAGCTTCTGGAAGGGCAGAGCAGAGCTTCAGTAGCTCTGTAGGCTTAGATGGACAGAATTGGCTACCAGGCCCCATCAGGGTAGATGTCTAACAGAAGTCTGCATTTTAGGTCAAGATGTTGAGAAAGACTACACCCTAGCCCCAGGAGTTAACAAGTAGCAAGTGACCTTTCTGAGACTGAACATCCTTTTAACTCTCAGCCATGGTGTGATTCTATCAGAATGTTGGTGCTCATTTCTCTGAAAAGAGAATCATCCCAACGCTTGTAGTTTTTCTTTCTTCTTCTAGTTTTAGAGATATTCACACAAATCCAAGCGTTCAGACTCAGGGGAAGCAATGAGAATCTGAAGGAGAGTTATGAGTGACAGTTATAACAGACTCTTCAAGGTTCCCAGGGCTGGGTTTACCAGATTAATAAAATGTGTGTGGATGTACATACATGTGTATATGCACGTTCATATGTGGCTGTACATGGCTATGGAGGCCAGAGGCTGGCATCGGGTGTGTCCTTCTCTATTGCTTTCCGCCTTATCCTTTTTTTTTTTCACCTTACCCTTTTTTAAAAACAATTCTTACTTAATTATTTGTAAGGAGAGAAAGAATGAATGAGCATGCCAGGGCCTCTTGCCACAACAAACAAAACTCCACTGGCTTTATGTGGGTACTGGAGAATTAAACTCAGGCCATCAGACTTTGTAAGCAAGTGTCTTTGGCTGCTGAGCCATCTCTTTAGCCCCTCCACCTTATTCTTTGAGACTAGCTAGACTAGCAAACCAGTACGCCCCAGGAGTCTCTACCTCCCCAGCACAGGGAGTACAGGCACATGCCACTGCACCCAGCATTTTATATGAATGCTAGGGATCCAAACTCAGGTCTTCATGCTGCAAGTGACAAGCACTTTACCAACAGTAAGCATCTCTCCAACCCTCAGAATTACCCGATTTTTAGGTAATAAAACACACCATGTTGAAGGAGAGAGAAAGGCAAAATTGAGTATTTCCACAGAGAACTAGCTGGAGACTATTAAAATGGGGAAATTGGGCTGGAATGTAGTTTAGTGGTAGAGCAATTGCCTAACCATATGCAAGGTTCTGGGTTTCATCACCAGAAACTCTTACACAGCGCATGTGTGTGCATACACACACACACACACACACACAGACATAATACTTAAAAAATACTTCTAGAGATGAATACATTCTAGGTTGCACTAACCCGAATTTAGTGAGTACTTAACATAGAGTAGATACAGCTGAAGAAACTGTCCAGGGACTATCTAGAAGAAAGCATAAAAAGGTAAAATGATGGAACATAGAAAAGCAGAGAGTGTCACTGGGTCTGATATGTATAGATGGATTTCTGGATGGAAGTAAGAATAAGAGAAGACATATTTGAAGATATGATGATGATAGGTGCTATGGGCCCTATAAAGATAGAGGAACATGCACCTTCAAATGTCACATATAGCCATAGTTTCTTACCTGTGAAGTAGAAGAATTCTGAGCAGTTTAGTGGTAACATTCTTTGGAACACTGCTACCATATGCTGCCAAAGAAAGATGGCCTTTACCATGAGCTGCCTGCAGCTACCCCATCTACCTTCCTCCTGCCAGCCTGCTGCAGACACAAGCCACAGGCATATGTGCTGGATATAAACTGTATAGCTAGTGTCAGTCTCTTGTCTGGGATGCCTATGGTCATGCATGAATGCATGTTCTGTTTGTGGCAAAATTTTATCTTGTTCCATTCAGAGAGCTCCCCTGGACTGAGCCTCAACTTAGCTGGCCCTCATGGCTACTCTAGCAGCTGCTGCCTGTTGTCTCTGCGGCCTCAGTGCTCATGGACCCTGGCAGGCAGCTCTTGCTTGCAAAGTCTGACAGCCCGGGTTCAATTCCCCAGTTCCACATAAAGCCAGATGCAGTAAGTAGTGCAGATTTCTAGAGTTCATTTGCAGCAGCAGGAGGCTCTGGCATGCCCATATTCTTCCCTTCCTTTCTCTCTTTTCTTTCTCTCTGCAAAATATATATTTTTAAACCTCCTTCTGTGGCCTGCCCGTAGCCACACAGGGGAGTATTCCTTGTGAATTATTTGCAGCTCTTGGCAGCTTTTAGGCCTGGGCATTTGAACCTCCCACACAAAGGAGTGTCTCTCTTTCTGCTCTGACCTTTCTTTCTTGAGACAATTTGTGGAGTCCTCCTATAGCCCATGGGTGCCAGAGACAGAGACCCAAGAACAGGAAATGGGACCAGTACCCCCTCCAGTCCCACATGTGCCCCCCAGAGAGGCTTACCTTCCTCACTGTGTTCCTGGTAAAGTAGAATTTGTCCTTCACACAGGCTCCATGACCAGGTACATGACTGTGTCTGAAAGGAATGAAGTTTTATCAGACTCTGTTTTTGGCGCATGCTAATGCTGCCCTAACTTGTTTATTTCAGATTAATCCCTAGACATAGGAAGAAACTATTTTTTGCCCTGGGAATGACTTTTTTTTATAATTACTTTTAGTAGTGAAGAAATCAGAAAATGTCTTTGTAAATGTCTCCCATAAGTTACTACAGATGTTGAGACACTGAGAAGAGTGGACTCCAATGGCTGTGCCTGTGTGTCCTCAGCCCTGGCAGCACCATTGCTGACCAGTGCATGGCTGTTTATAATATTGCATACATCTTTTCCAGTAGGACTTTGAGGCCAGTTAAAACTAGCATAGAACACATGTGAAAAATGGCTTTCAGCATCACGGGGTCTGGAGTGGGAAGGTTGGTAAAGAGGAAGGCTGAGCTGGTGTGAGGCTTCCTGAGACACCCAAGGGACATGGCTGATGCAAGGCTGGCTCTCCTGAGAGACACTCATTGACTCTACCCAGACCCTGATCATCCAGGCTCATCACACAGAAGGAATTACTAACCTTCACAAATGAGCTCGACTTTTCCCAACTTGCCATCAAAGCTGCTTGAATGGTCCAGGATGCCAGTTCATGGCAGTTAGAACACTTGCACAGAAAAAGCAGAGTGAAGAGGTTTGCCTCAAGTTCAAGGCCAGTCTCTATAGTGATCTCTATAGTAAGGCCAGTCAGGGATACATAGGGAGACTCTGTCTCAAAAACAACAAACAAGAGGTTGGGGAAATGGCTCATCCATTAATAAAGATGCTTGCTTGCAAAGCTCACCACCTGTTTGGTGCCTCAGTACCTACATAAAGCCAGACCCAAAGTGGCAAATTCATCTGGTGTTCTTTTGCAGCAACACAGACTCTGGTGGAAGATCCTGGGTGGCTGTGTTGTCACACAGTGTCAGGGAGGTTTGGAACTCAACCTGTGGCATTCATCTGTGTTTGACACACCAGATGAAGCTGTGGTGGGCTCACCGACCCAGAGGGTTCTGCATTACAGTTCCTTTAGCAGATTTTTGATGTGAGAGGAAAGGAAAAAGTGAGAGAGTGCTTATGGGAAATGGCTTCCTGTGTTCTTGTTTTCTGTCTGTTAGAATAGGTTCCACTTTCTTTGAGCACTGTGTCAGCCAGGAGGTTGGGAACAGAGACCGTTTCCTGCCTCTGCTGATGCTGAATGTTCTTTTCACTGTCTTGTCAGCATTGAGTTCATTTCTAGCCTGACTCATGTCATTCCATTGGCTCTCATGGTTTCCTCTTCTAGAGGCAGCCATGTGTAGCAGCTTGGCTAGAGCCTGGCTAATACCACCGAGTTCTGAAACTAACCTGATTTTGGCTTCTCCAATGTGGAAACATTTTAAAACACGTGTCTGTGTGTTTAGGACATTATGAAGTTGGTTGGAAAGAATGACACAAGCTGAGTTGCATGGGGCGCCTGGCACTCTTAGCATTGAGGATGTGTGTGCTTAACCCAGGCAGCATACTCATGCATTGGGTGTTGCCGTCAGCCTTTGTGTAAAAACAAGATAAAAACCTCAAAGTGCTTTCTTCCAAGATTAAAGAGGCCAAGGGTGAGGACACAAGATCTAACAGCCATTGATAGGAACTTCTGTAGAAGCCAGACTTCTTTGGAGGTAGCCAGAGGGTGCTGTGACAAAGCCCTGATCCTGGAAGGTGCAGGCTGCAGAGCGTTGTCACCACATGTCCTGTGCACTCAGGTGATTGAAACCAGAGCTGGGTGTCAGGGTCAGGCTGATTTCTGTCCCTGTGACCTTGATCTCTTGACTGTCCTAGAGTGCAGTTGTGAAAGAAAGCTTTGATGTGCTGGGCCCAAGAGAATCAGAATTTTGGAGCACAAAGGTGCCTTGGGTCAAGCTTGGCATCTTCATTTGTTAGCTCAGGAAACCCAGAGTCAGAGAGCTTAAGTGATTTGACTAAGGCCACACTGCTGCTCAGGGAACAGACTTATCAGCAGGGCCACAGGGCCATCCTAGAGGTTGCAGCAAAACTCTCAAGCCACACTGGGCTGTCATGAGTGGTGGAAGCCATGTTATATGCACCCATATTACAGGAAGAGCACAATGGCTGAACAGCCCTCCAAGAGTAAGAAAAGGGGACTGTAGAAGACCCCTGCTGTGCTTCTGCCGAGTAGATTCTGGCACATGGATATGGTTTCTGTGTGAGCTGCTAGGCCACAGGCCAAAGGGGTACTTACCCTCAAATTTCTCTTCTGAAATGGAAAGGAATCACCAAAGTTTGTTTACTTGGAGGGAGGTCAGATGGCTGGAAGAGTGGGGTAAAAGACAGCTTGAGCAACCAGGGGGACCAAAGCTCTGACTTTAAAAGAGGGAAGACATGCTTTATCTTCAGGATGACCATTAGACTCTGAAGACAGGTGGAAATATCAGCACCATAGAATACCCTTTTCAAGCCTTACCTCCCTTTCAGTTAAGTTTAAGAGTACAAAAGAAGCTGTGTTCATCACTCATGGGTACTTACTGCATGCAGGCTGGGCAGTAGGAACTAAAATGGGAAGATGAACGAGGTGAGGCCCTTGGCCTGAGCAGATGCATGGACAAGGGGGAGAGGGTGATGTGACTTTTCCATCACTGGTATATGCAGAGTGCTGTGTGATGACAAGAAGCAGGTGGTCCCTCAAGAAGGTTCATGAGGACAACATGGCTGGCCAGATGGCAGGATTATTAGGGATGTATTGAGTACATTTTTTGTGGTTTTTATTCTTTTTTAAGTATTTATTTGTTTGAGAAAGGAGGGAAAGAGAATGGGCATGCCAGGGCCTCTAGCCACTGCAATTGAACTCCATAAGCATGGGCCACCTTGTGCATCTGGCCTTATGTGGATACTGAGGAATGGAACCTGGGTCCTTGGGCTTTGCAGGCAAATGCCTTAACCCACTGAGCCACCACTCCAGCCCAGTGCTTTTGTTCTTATTTTTATTTGTTTATTAGAGACAGAGAGAGGGGGAAAGAGAGAGAGAGGGAGAGAGAGAGAGAATGAGAATGGGCGCACCAGGACCTCTAGCCTCTGTAAACAAACTCCAGATGTATGTGCCACCTTGTGATTCTGACTTAGTGGGACCTGGACAATTGAACCTTAGGCTTCACAGGCAAGCACCTTAACTGCTAAGCCATCTCTCCAGCACCTTTTGTTCTTTTAAAAATAATTTGTTGGCACTAAGGCCATAGCTCATTAGCAGAGCACTTGCCTGGAATGCATGAGACCCTAGGTTTGATCCCAAGCACTGCCAAAATAAATACTGTCCTTTGCCTGTTTTTAAACGTAGATGTCTTTTTTTCATGATTTGCAGTAACTCTTTAAATACCTGACAAGAAGCTTGATGTTGCTTCTTGTCAGGTCTTTCATCACAGCAGTGAAAACAGTAAGCCATTAAGGTTATTCTTGAGTATTTACTGTAATAGAAATGGGATGTTTTTCATTATATCTACTACTTGGTTATTGCTTGACAGAGATGTGAAGGCTACTGTTTATTCTGTTCTTATTTCATAGCCTATCATATTAGTCTGTAGTTTTTATTGAGATGAACGTATTACTAAGAAATTTGTTTCAAACCTTAAGAAATGTTTGAGAAACATATATAAATCAGTATCAGTTATAAATATATTTTTTACTATTTTACTTTTATTTATTTGAGAGAGAGAGAGATGCAGAAATAGGCAGGCAGAGAGAGAGAGAATGGGCACACCAGGCCTCCAGCCACTGCAAACAAACTGCAGATGTGTGTGCCCCCTTGTGCATCTGCCTAACTTGGGTCCTGGGGAGTCGAACGAACCTGGGTCCTTTGGCTTTGCAGGCAAGTACCTTAACAGCTAAGCCATCTATCCAGCCCTAAGTCAGTATAAATTATAAAAATCTGGGTGTTGGGATTTAAAGTAAAACTTTTTTTTAACCCACTGTGCACCTGCCCTGCTGTCACATGCCGGTGTCCAGCAGCAGAGACATTTCACTAATCTTACATGTGCTGTCTTCATTACTCCCTGCTGTCCTGTTCTGTCCTGTTTAGCAAGGCCAACTTGTTGGCCATAACTTTTTTTTTTTTTTTTTTTTTTTTTTGAGTAGGGTCTCTTTCTAGCCCAGGCTGACCTGGAATTCACTATGGAGTCTCAGGGTGGCCTTGAACTCACAACAGTCCTCCTACCTCTGCCTCCCGAGTGCTGGGATTAAAGGCGTGTGCCACCACGCCTGGCATCGGTCATAATTTTTTCTGCCTCCCCTGCACACAGGACTGGCAGCCCTAACTCCTCCTTGTCTTCTCTTTAAATAGGATACGTCTCTTTCTTCTCTTTTCCTTTGATAATTAGCTTTTAGAAACAATCCCCAGGTATAGCCTCTTTAAGCTCCCTGATTAGTTACCTACCTCTTGCCTACAACCTTGACAATAGATAGATATGCCTTCCCTGAAATGTACTTGCGTTAAGTTCCCTAATTAGCTACTGCTATTTGAACCTCCACCTATAATCTTGAAAATGAACAGATGTACTTTTCCCAAATAAAAAGACAAGCTCCCCTGTGTGTGATTTGCCACCTGGAGTTTCCATCCTGCAAGGCATCTCACAGGCAATTTTGTTTGTCTGAGAAGACCTCTTGTTGGCCACTTTGTCAACTGGAGAACCTAGCACTGTTGTCATTTACATATTATGAAGATCTATAAAAATTTAAAATGACTTGGGCTGAAGAGATGGCTTAACAGTTAAGGTACTTGCCTGTGAAGCCCAAAGACCCAGGTTTGATTCCCTAGTACCCATATAAGCCAGATGCACAAGATGACATATATATCTAGAATTAATTTGTAGTGGCTAGAGACCCTGGGGTGCTCATTTTCTCTCACTCCCTCTAACTGCCTCTTTGTCTCTCAAATGAATAAATATTTTAAAAATTAAAAAACTTGGGCTGGAGAGATGGCTTAGCAGTTAAGGCATTTTCCTGCAAAGCCAAATGTGGTGGTTTGATTCAGGTGTCCCCCATAAACTTAGGTGTTCTGAATGCTAGGTTCCCAGCTGATGGATATTTGGGAATTAATGCCTCCTGGAGGGAGTGTATTGTTGGGGGTGGGCTTATGAGCTTTATAGCCAGTTTCCCCATGCCAGTGTTTGGCACACCCTCCTGTTGCTGTGGTACACCTTCTGTTGGCCAGGGGTGATGTCCACCCTCTGCTCATGCCATTGGTTTCCCCTGCCATCATGGAGCTTCCCCTCTAGCCTGTAAGCCAAAATAAATCTCTTTTTCCCAGAAGCTGCTCTTGGTTGGGTGATTTCTAACAGCAATGTGAACCGGACTGCAACACCAAAGGACCCTGGTTCGATTCCCCAGTACATGTAAGCCAGATGCACAAGGAGGCGCACGCGTCTGGAGTTTGTTTGCAGTGGCTGGAGTCCCTGGCACGCCCATTCTCTCTCTTTCTCTGCCTCTGTCTCTCTCTCAAATAAATAAATTAATTAAAATTTTTTTAAATTAAAAAACTCAATGGGATGGACAGAAACCTTGAGTCCATGCCACATGCATTGTCCCTTCCTGTTCTTGAAGTGGAAAGGTATCATTTTTTTCAGTACTCTATGAAATTTCAGCACAGATGATGAGGATGCTCATGATAGTCTCTCAGCAGATGCAACCCAGTGGGCTGTAGCACAGAGCTGTGCAGCCTGCACAGGGAGGAACTGACAAGCACGTTGCTCAACCCATGATGTAGATGCACATTTCAGAACACAGGCTCTGCAGGGAGGAGACTTCTGATACCCATGGGTACAATGTGTCAACAACACATTAAGTATTGCTTATCTAGAATTCTTGGGACTAGAAGTATCCTTTTTGTTGTTGTTTTGAACTAGTGTCTCACTGTAGCTTAGGCCAGCCTGGAACTCATGGTGATCCTCCTACCTCAGCCTCCTAAGTGCTGGGATTAAAGGTGTGCACCACCACATCCAGTTACACTAGAAGTGCTTTTGATTCAAATGTTTAGGATTTTGGAATATTTGCATATATAGAATGAGATGTTTTAGGGATATCACCTAAGTGTAAGGACAGTTCACATTTCATCTACACTTTGTACACATAGCATGAAGCAAACTTTATAATATTTTTAACAAGTGCAACTGATCACATGAGGTCTAGTGTAGAAATTTTCAGTTGTGGCATCTTGTTAGCATCAAAACCTTTAAGAGGTCTGGAGAGATGGCTTAGTGTTTAAGGCACTTGCCTGTGAATCCCAAAGACTCATGTTCAACTCTCCAGATCCCACGTTAGCCAGGCGCACAGAGGTGAGACAAGCGCAAGGTTGCACATGCCCACTAGGTGGCGCAAGCGTCTGGCGTTTGATTGTAGTGGCCAAGGCTCTGCTCTCTCCCTTTGTTTCTCTCTCTCTCTCTCCTACTCTCTCTAAAATTAAAAAGAAAAAAAAAAACCTTTCAGAGAAGCTGGGAAGATGGTTTAGCATTTAAAAGCACTTACTGTTTAAACATGAGAGCCTGTTGAGCTGGAGACCATGGAGTTCAACTCCCAAGAGCCCATATTTAAAAAAAAAAAAAAACTGGGCACAGCTGGATGTGTCTGTAACCCCAGTCTACAGGGGAAGGTGAGGGGAGAATCTCTGACCAACAGCATCTCTGGGGTGAGGAAGAGTCCATTTTCTCAAGGAAATATGCAATTGAAAGAAAGAGAAGAGCAGTGGACTCTAGCCTCCTCACACAAATGTGGTGTGCACATGTGTGAACACATATGTACATCACATACCATGCACATACTCTACACATACACTTGCACAGAAAAAAAAAACTTTCAGAATTTGGGGACATCTCATGTTTTGGATTTTCAGATGTTTGGATTAGGGATGCTCAGTCTGTATTAGCAGTTTCTGCTTGTCTGAATGGCTTCATCTTCTGTCTTTATGCTTGATGAACCAGGCTGTTCCAGCTCACGGGCCAGTTGTCTCGACATGCTGTATTTCCTTATTAGCAGACCTCACTTGCTGCACCAACTAGAAGTTTGTGAGTAAGAGCAGGCCAGGGGGACTGTGCTGCCCAGGTACTGGCAGTGTCATCTCCATGGCAAGTACTATGTTGAGTCCAGGTGCGTTTCCAGCGCTCTTCTTGTTCACGTGGATTCTGTCTTGGAGGCTTGGCAGCACAATGCTGCTACTCTGCCAGTTTCAAGAAAGCAGCATGGAGAACCTGGTACATTGTAGCAACTTAGAAAAAATGTTGGTTGCATCAATCAGTCTTGCTTTAGGTTTTGTTTGTTTGTTTGGTGGTTTTTCAAGGTAGGGTTTCACTCTAGCTCAGACTGACCTGGAATTCACTGTGTAGTCTCAGGGTGGCCTCAAACCTATGGCGATCCTCCCACCTCTGCTTCCCAAGTGCTGGGGCTTTAGTTTTTCTTTTTGAGACAAGGTCTCACTGTGTAGCACAGGCTGGCCTCAAACTCACGGTGCTTACACCTCAGCTTTTTATGTACGAAGATTACAGGTATGTACCACTACACCTGGTTACCTCAGAAATGTTTTCTTCCCTATAAATAAGAAATGAAATACACATTCTCAAAAAAGCTAAGGGCTGGAGAGATGGCTTCGTGGTTAAAGGTGCTTGCTTGCAAAGCCTGAAGGCCTGGGTTCAATTCCCCAGCACCTTCAGAAAGCCACATGCACAAGGTGGCTCATGAGTTCAGTGGCAGGAGACTCTTGTTTGACCATTCTCTCTCTCTCTGTCATAATAACAAATAAAATATTTTTAAAGTTAAATCTGTATTACCCTGTATAATAATACTCAGCCAAGACAGCTATAACAACTATAACAATGGAAATTTATTTTCTCATTTCTGGAGATTGGAAGTCTGAGGTCAGAGTGCAAGTCCGGCTGGGCTCTGCTGGAGCTATCCCCTTGACTTGCACATAACCCGTTCTTGCTGTGTCCATACCCTTCCTCTTATTTGTGCACTTGTGTGGGGAGGAGCCTTCTGGTGTGTCTTTTGTTTGTTTATTTGTTTTTCAAGGTAGGATATTGCTCTAGCCCAAAGTAACCTGGAATTCACTATATAGTCTTAGAGTGGCCTCGAACTCACGGTGATCCTCCTACCTCTGCCTCCTGAGTGCTGGGATTGAAGGCGTGCTCTGGCATGCCCCACCATGCTGGCTGATGTGTCTTTTTACAATGACATGGTCCTGTTTGAGTAGGACCCTCCCCTTATGCTTGTTTTACTTTCATTGCCTCCTTAAACGTTGTGAAGTAAGAGACACAATGGAGATGATGATTTCAACAGATGAATTGTCACAGACAGAACACATTGTGCTACCACCACCCCAGTAAAAATGTAGATTGTTGGGCTGGAGAGATAGCGTAGAAGTTAAGGCGCATGCCTGTGAAGCCTAAGGAGCCCAGTTCAATTCTGTAGGTCCCCCGTAAGCCAGATGCACATGGAGTTCGTTTGCAGTGGCTAGAGGCCCTGGTGCGCCCATTCTCACTCCCTCTTTTTTTCTCCCCCAACCCTCTTTCTGTCTCAAATAAATAAATCTTTAAAAAATGTATATGGGTTTTTGTTTGTTTGTTTGTTTTTTGAGGTAGGGTCTCACTCTAGCTCAGGCTGACCTGAAATTCACTAGGTAGTCTCAGTGTAGCCTCAAACATCCTCTGCCTCCTGAGTGCTGGGATTAAAGGCATGTGCCACCACGCCCAGCTAAAAATTATTTTTTAAAAAATGTAGACTGTTCCCAGCACCTTCCTTGAGTCTCCTAGTCATGACCTCCTCCTTGCTCCTGTTTTGTTACACCATATTTAATTACTCCTTATGAACTTAATGTAAATAGAGTATGCAATATCTAGCTTCATGCAGCACTGTATCTGTAAGATTCATGTTATTGTCACATGTTTCATTCATAAGTATTGCATTATATAACCATGTTGGTCAGCTTTCCATTACTATGACACAATACCTGTGAGAAGCAGCTGCAAGGAAAAGTGGTCAGTTTTGACTCACAGTTTTAGAAGTTTCATGGTTAGCTGACTCCATTGCTCTGGGCTAAAGGGGAAGCAGGACATTGTACCTCCTGGAGGAGCATGGGTCAGGGGGAGTCTGAGAGCCATGTGCACAGAGGCTGAGCTGAAATTGTCCTTCAAAGGCATGTCACAAATGACCTGCTTCATCTAGCAAGGCCCCACCTCCTAGAGTTGCCACCACACTGGGGACCAAACTTTCAGTACATGCCCTTGGGGAACATTTAAAAACCAAGCTTTAATCCTAATCCTCCAGACTGTCAAAAATTATTTTCCTATCAATGGACATTTAACTTGTTCTGATTTTGAAGTATTATGAATAATAGTGTACATTTTGGTTCACTAATTCTGCTGAGTTTATATCAAGGAATGAAGCTGCCAGATCATAGTATAGGTTTATGCTAAGGACTGAATGTTTGTACCCCCTCAAAATTTTCATCTTGAAACCTATCCCCCGTGGGATGGCATTAGGAGAGAATACTGGGATAATTTGGGGTGGAACCCTCATGAATAGGGTAAGTGTCCTTTTCTTGCACTCTTTGCATTGAATGACTATACAATGAGAAGTTGGCAGTGTCTGCAACCTGAAAGTGGGCCCTCATTTGAACCAAAGCACACTCGGGCTCTGATCATAGTTAATCATTAATTTTTCATAGTTCTAATCTTCAGAAGTATGAGAAATTAATTATTGCAGTTTAAGAGTTAGTCAGCTTATTGTATTTTATTATAACAGAATGAGTTAAGATAGTATATGTTTATAAGATATAATAATGAAAAAAGTACTATGAAAGATTTGTAAAGCTATGCCAATTTATACTCCTGCCAGCAAGAGTCTGAGTTTTGCAGCTGCTCCATCCCTTCACCGTCATCTGCTTTGGTGGGTCTTATGTTTTAGTTAGCGAATATTGATAAATTATAACAACCCCTCATCCTCAAAGTTCCTGATTTATAGCATTACCAATTACTGTGGTATAAATGCTTTCAGTATTGTTCATTTCAAGTTACAAACATAGTGTTATTGAGTCAGAATTGGAAAGAAATATGCCATCACTTTCTCTAGGTAGTATGTATCACTCAGGGCACTTGTGTTTCTAGCCGTGTGATGTCTCAAGATAAGGTTGCCACCAGAGTGCAAGACAGTGAAGAGAGGACAGTGGGGAACCAGCGGAGGATGTTCCTAGTGAACTGTAGACAGTTGAGAATACCAGTAGCAGTCAACAGTGGATGAAAGGTCTCCATTGGAAAGTCTGTCAGGAAAGCTGCCTCACACACTTTGAGTGTCAGGGCAAGTGGTCCACTTAGAAACAGTTACCCTGACGCCTCACTGAGCCTTTGTCTGCTCTGCAGCCATCTGAGAAAGCCTCTTGCCGAATTTCATTCAGTTCCTCAGCTGTAACAGAGGCTTGTTGAACTGGGTGTTTTCTGGTACTTTGTAAATACTTTCTGACTGAGGTCCTGTAACTCTGTCTTCAGATTGAGAGGCATGGGCAAGTCAGCAGTTATCCAGGGGAAATTTGTATTAAATAACAAGATAGAGACGGCACTTACCAAACATTCGGTAAGAATCCACATGAGGAAAACCTGCCAAACCTGTTAAAAATTCAAGTTGCGATTTCCTGAGAAAATGAGCTCTGTTCCTCCCCAGCCCAGTGAAGTGTCCATCCACTGTGACAAATGCAAGCTGAAGTGAGATTTATTGAAGAAGCCATCCTGTCAGGGGAAATAGGCAGCAAGGGTGAGATGGAAGGAGTTGTTCTGAGTGTTTTTAGCAATTGCCTTTCCACTGCACAGCTGCAGGGGAAACCCCGTGCTGCGATTTAGTGTTCAGATAGGATGGAGAGAATTGCTTAAGAAATTCTGATGTCAGATAGAAAGACTATTGGGGCTGGGTGTATAGCTCAATGGTAGAGCACGTGCCCAGCATGCCTGAGACCCTGGGTTCACTCCCCAGCACCACCGAAAATAATACTGACAATAAAAAATAAAGACTCCACAGCCAGGCACAGCTAAATTTGTCTATTGTCTCAGCTGCTCAGGAAGCTGAGGCAGGAGGATTGTTTGAACTGAAGAGTTTGAGGCCAGATGAGGCAATATAATGAGACCTTATCCCAAAAAAGTATATTTACATAATACATGCAAACCCCTCTGTGTGTGTGTGTGTGTGTGTGTGTGTGTGTGTGTGTGTGTGTGTCAGAAAAACTCAGGAGGACCCACACAGCTAAAACAGGCCTGGCCTCTGGGAGTGAAGTGGCTTCTGAAATTTCTAGGTACCACTAACTAACTCAATATTTTTTTGGTTTTAGTTTTTGAGACAGTCTCAAATGCATAATGTTGGCTTCAAATGCATAATACTCCTACCTCAACCTCTTCAGTGTAAACTTTTTTTTTCTTTTTTAGGTAGGATTTCACTCTAGCCCAGGCTGAGCTGGAATTCACTATGTAGCCTCAGGGTAGCCTCGAACTCATGGTAGTCCTACCTGTGCCTCCCAAGTGCTGGGATTAAAGGCGTGCGCCACCACGCCCAGCTGGAAACTCATTTTTAATTCCCAAGCAGCCTGTCACTAGAGTCAAGTGACCAATAAGCTCTTCAACCTCACTGTGTCTTGCCATTTTCTTGAAGGTTAATTCATTACAGGTTGGGACATGATCAATGCAAAGTAATACTGATGAAAGATCCAGTCCCATGCTTTCTTTATGGCCTAAAATCTGGTGGTTCTGTGTACCCCTTAGCTGTGGTACACTTTTGTGCTGGTATGCGCTGATAAGGTCAAAGCTCTGAGCCACTTAGCATCAATATGTTTTCCTGTCCAAATTTCATATGTCAAGTCATGGCAGCTAGCCAGTCAACCAGAAGTGGGCATGTCTTATGAGCTAAATGAACTTAGATGAATGTGGGTTTCTGACGACTGCTGGCCACCACTTCCTCCCACATCTTCCATGCCAGCTATGGCTGCCCAGGGAACTGTGTCAAGAATTCCGAGGTCTTGGCTCAGCACAGGAGAGTTGTACCACTGGCAAAGGCAGTGGCAGGGGAGGTCCTGAAGACCAGCCACCACTTCAGGGCAGTTGGGACACATTTGAAACCCACTGCTGAGCACTCAGGTTTAACTGAGAGAATACTTTACCCACATTTCAATTTGATTAGCGTTCGCCTCTTCCTTTTGAGCAGACCATGGCAGCTCTCACAAGGAGCTTGGCTCATGCCCATAAAGATACCCTGTGTGCATTCTACCAGTCGTGCGTCCTCCCTGATTTCAGCCTCAGGAACAGAGAACAGTTCTTTGATATCTTTTTTATTCCACCAAGTTATCTAAGACTTACATGGAATAAGTATTGAATAACTGCTCGTTTCTTCAAAAAGCTGTTTGTCCCCAAACTCTAAAATACTAGTTTTGGTTCCCTGCAAAGCCTAAGGACCCAGGTTCAATTTCCCAGTATCCATGTAAGCCAGATGCACAAGGTGGCACATGTGTCTGGAGTTCATTTGCAGTGTCTAGAAGCCCTGAGTACCCATTCTCTATCTGCCTCTTTATCTCTTTCTCAAATAATTAAAATAAAAATAAACTTTTTTTTAAATTAGTAAAATAGTGGTTTTTAATCTATTTTGGAAAAAAATTTCAATTCTGGTAACATGTTATGTTGCTAGAGCATGGAAAAACATTCCTTTTTGTTTGTTTAGGTTTTCTTTTTTCCTTTCTATTGAGAACTTCCATATTTGCAGAAAATAAACCATGATAATTCCCTCATCTCCCCCACTTTCCTCTTCACAGATCGGAAAAACATTCTTACATGTTATGGTGGGACATAAATTGGCATCATTTATGTGAAGGACAGGTAATCAGCATATTGGTCTATATTGAAGAAGACATACTCATGGGACTAGAGAGATGGCTTAGCTGTTAAGACACTTGCCAGCAAAGCCTAATGATCAGGGTTTGATTCCCCAGTACCAACATAAAACCAGATGCACAAAGTGGTACATGCATCTGGAGTTCATCTGCAGCGACTGGAGATCCTGGGGTACCCATTCTCTCTGTCTCTCTTCTCTTTATCTCACTCTGCTTGCAAATAAGCATATAAAAATTATTTTTAAAAAAGATGTACTTATGATATGCAAGCTTTATTCTGGGAATTTATCCACTGCAGCAGTTTTTATAATGGCAAAAGATTAAAAGTGAGCTAACTCTCATCAGCGAAGGACTGGCTGAGTATCGCATAGTCACAAGAAGAAGTGATGTAAGAATGCAAGGGAGATGCTACACTGGGACTGGTCTCAAGGTTGGCAGTCTCGAAGGTATGGTAACAGAGGGGACCGAGGGCGACACCCTGAGCATGAGAAAGTGCTCCCTGGACTGACTGCACCCCATATGTGGTACTGACTGCTTGTATGACCCAGAAACCTGAAGCATTCATGTAAAAACAGATGCAGAGTAGTACATGCATCTTGGATTTGTTTGCAGTAGTGCAGAAGACCATGGCATGCCTATGCACACAAAAGTGCACATAAGTAAATAAATTTATCTTAAATAAAAATAAATAAGGGCTAGAGAAATTGCTTAGTGGTTAAGACACTTGCCTATGAAGCCTAAGAACCCAGGTTCAATTCTCCAAAACCCACCCAAAACAGCTGCACATGGTAGCTCCTGTGTCTGGAGTTCATTTCCAGTGGCTAGAAGCCCTGTTGTGCCCATTCTCTCCCTCTCTTTGTTTTTCTCTCTCTCTCTCATAAATAAATAAATATTGTTGCAATTACCTCATGTATGGCACTGTGGGCCTGACATAGCCTAGCACCTATGTTGAAGGGAGATGACAAGAGACGTCTCTCTAGGTCCCTGCCTTGAGATTACTTTTGTCCCGCTCTTCCCCACAGAAAAGAAAAACTGGATGAGAACTACACCTGTGCTTGAGACTTGTGAGACACCTGAAACTATTTTATGTAGATCGTTCAAGAAAAAAGTTAATCTAGACTGCTTTGGCCTTTGTATTTTTGGATTTATACTTTTTTCCCAAATTTTTATTAACAATTTCCATGATTATAAAAAATATCCCATGGTAATACCCTCCCTCCCCCCACTTTATCCTTTGAAACTCCATTCTCCATCATATCCCCTCCTGTTGCAGTCCAGTTCACGTTGCTGGTAGATATCATCCAACCAAGAGCAGCTTTTGGGAAAAAGAGATTTATTTTGGCTTACAGGCTCAAGGGGAAGCTGCACGATGGCAGGGAAATCGATGGCATGAGCAGAGGGTGGACATCACCCCCTGGCCAACATAAGATGGACAATAGCAACAGGAGAGTGTGCCAAACACTGGCATGGGGAAACTGGCTATAACACCCATAAGCCTACCCCAACAATACACTCCAACCAGGAGGCCTTAATTCCCAAATCTCCATCAGCGGCAAACTAACATTCAGAACACCTAAGTTTATGGGGGACACCTGAATCAAACCACCACACCTCCACACCTCAATCAGTCTCAGTCTCTCTTTTATTTTGATGTCATGATCTTTTCCTCCTCTTATGATGGTCTTGTGTAGGTAGTGTCAGGTACTGTGAGGTCATGGATATCCAGGCCATTTTGTGTCTGGGGGGAGCATGTTGTAAGGAGTCCTACCCTTCCTTTGGCTCTTATATTCTTTCCGCCACCTCTTCCACATTAGACCCTGAGCCTTGGAAGATGTGATAGAGATATTACTGTACTTAGCATTCCAGTCACTTCTTTCTAGCACCTTGATGCCTTCTGAGTCATCCCAAGGCCACTGCCATCTGAAAAGAAGATTCTCTACCAAAAGTGAGAGTAGCATCAATATAAGGGTATGAACATTAAGAGAAGTGCTTACTGGGCAGTTTGATAAGCGTAGTATATACATTTAGCCAGACAACAGCAGACATTACACCCCTAGGGCTGTTTTAAGATTTCAGTATCAGGGATGTATTCCCTCCCATGGAGCGGGCCTCCAGTCCAATTAGAGGGCAGTTGGTTTCCACCGTGATAGACGTGCCACTATTGTACCTGTTGGCTCATTTGGCCTGGCTGGTCAATTATAAGGCTTGCAGTGTCCACTGTTGAGTACCTTCACTGGTGACTTCTCTTTCTACCATTGAACTGCATGCAGAATGGCTTCTTCCAGCTTTCTGTCAGCTGGTCTACATGGAGGAGATTCTCAGCTCAGTTCCAGCAGGATTTCTCAGTGGCCTTGCAGCCCAAGTATGTGGAGTCTTCAGCAATAGGGTCTTACCATCTATTCCTGGTAGGGAACAAGGGCCTCAGCAATGGCCTGTAATGTTTTGGAGGCATCAGGGACCTACCTGGCAAACAACTCACTGGAAGGTATCCCAGCCCTGGCACTGAAAATTTTCTAGCAACAGTCCATGGCTCCTGAGTGTTCCATTGTCCAAAAAAGTAGGATTGCATATGATTTTTGTTGTTGTTTTCACTCTAGCTCAGGTTGACCTGGAATTCACTATGGAGTCTCAGGGTGGCCTTGAACTCTCAGTGATACTCCTACCTCTGCCTCCCAAGTGCTAGGATTAAAGGTGTGCACCACCATGCCTGGCTTTTCCATGATTTATTTATATCCTCTTAGATCTTGATTAGCCCTCCTCCACCTTTCCTTTACTCAATCTCTTCCCCTGACCTCACTTTGGGCCTTTTTTTTTTTGGCTTTTTGAGGTAGGGTCTTGCTCCAGCCCAGGCTGAGCTGGAATCTGCTAAGTAGTCTCAGAGAGGCCTTGAACTCACAGCAATCCTCCTACCTCTGGAATTAAAGGTGTGTGCCACCAAAGTTGAAGTAGGCTGAAGGATGCTGACCAGCTTTCTATGAATGTTTCTTATTTTCTGTTCTTCAGTTCCTTAGCCCCCCTCACCTCCTATCACAATATAGTAACATGCTGTTCTGAGCTACTGGGATCATTCCAGACTCCCTAGATGTGACTTCTTGCTGGTCGTAAGGCCTCTGAGAACATTAATGAAGACCAAATCATTTCCCAAAGGCCTGCCTCCCAACACCACGGTACTGTGGGGTTATCTCAACATTTGAATTAATGGGGACCACACATATTCCAGCCACATACAGCATGTCTGTTCTGCTCTGTGACTCAGACTTGACTGCTTGAGACAGCTCTTGAAATGGAATCATACCTGTGTCCACTGTATTTGGCTTATTTCATTTTCCTTTCTCTCTCTCTCTCTCTCTCTCTCTCTTTTTTTTTTTTTTTTTCGAGGCAGGGTCTCACTCTAGCTCAGGCTGACCTGGAGTTCACTATGGAGTCTCAGGGTGGCCTCGAACTCATGGCAACCCTCATACCTCTGCCTTCCAAGTGCTGGAATTAAAGGCATGTGCCACCACACCCAGCTTTCATTTAGCTTGTTTTTAAGGTCCATCCATACTGAATCATGTATCAGAACATCATTCCATTTAAAAGATGAGTGCTTACCTATACAAGACTAGTATAATAGAAGAAAAAGATGATGACATCAAAATAAAAGGAAGACTGATTGAGAAGTGGAGGGGATATGCTGGAGAGTGGAATTGTAAAGGAGAAAGTGGGGGGAGAGAATTATGGTTTGTTCCTCTATAATTATGGACATTGTCAATAATAAACAAAAATAAAAAATAAAAGATGGCCTTGAACTCGCAGTGATTCTCTTATCTCTGCCTCCTGAGTGCTGAGACTAAAGGCATGTGCCACTATGCCTGGCTCACCATGTCAGCTTTTTGTTAATGTGAATAGTGTTGCAAAAATATTGGTGTATGAATATCTGCCTCAGTTTCTGCTTTTCACTTCTTTCTTATTTTATTTTTATTTTTTGTTTTTTTCTAGGTAGAGTCTCACCCTGTAATCTAGGCTGACCTGGAATTCATGATAGAGTCTCAAGATGGCCTTGAACTCATGGTGATCCTCCTACCTCTGCCTCCTGAGTGCTGGGATTAAAGGTGTGCACCACCACACATGGCTTCGTTCTTATTTTATTGTGTGTGTGTGAGAGATGCAGATATACATGCCCATGCAGCATCCTGTGTGCTCACACATGTGTGTGCGTGTGTGTGTGTGATTCAGGTATACATGCCCATGCAGCATCCTGTGTGCTCATGTGTGTGTGTGTGTGTGTGTGTGTGTGTGATGCAGGTATATATGCCCGTGCAGCATGCTGTGTGCTCATCTGTGGTGGCTGGGATGGAATGCAGATGTCCTGCTCCATCACTCTTCTGCCTGTTCTTGAGTCCAAATCCTGGAGTTGGCGGATTTTTCACAAGCTCCTGTGGTTCTTGAGTCTCTGTTGCCCTACGGGACTGGGGTTACAGACACACATGGTCACACCCAGCTGTCTCTGCGGGTCCTGGGATTCAAACCCAGGTGATCTCTCAGGCCCCCTCCTGTCCTCACAAAGAAGTGCGCTTAGCCACTGAGCCATCTCTCCAGCCCCTGCTTTCACTTCTTTTGGGTATTTTCCTACAAGTACAATTGGTGCATCATATGGTGGGTGATTAATTCTATATTTAACATTTTGAGGAACTGCCAAGCTTTTTCCAAGGACTGTAATATTCTTACCAGCGATGAATGAGGGCATCATTTTCTCCACATCCTCACCACCGCTTGCTATTTTCTGTTTATTGATGATAGCCAACCCAGTGGGTTTGAAAAGGAAGCTCGTGTTTTCCTAATGACTCATAATGTTAAAGATCTTTTCATTGTGCTTATATAGATTCAAATATTTGTTTTCAAGAAGTATCTATTCAAACAATTTGTTGAATTTAATTTCACCTTGAATTTGGTGGTGGTTGTTACTGAGTTGTAAGGGTTCTCTAATTTGGGTGAGGAATACTACTCTCCATTTTTATTTTATTTTAAAAAATATTTTAATTTATTTATTTGAAACAGAGAGAGAGAAAGGGAAAGAGATAGAGAGAATGGTGCATCAGGGCCTCCAGCCACGGCAAATGAACTCCAGATGCATGTACCACCTTCTGCATCTGGCTTACATGGGTCCTGAGGGAATTGAATCTGGGTCCTTTGGCTTTGTAGGCTAGCACCTTAACCACTAAGCCATCCCTCCATCCCACTTTCCATTTTTATATCACAATTTTTATTAATATTTTCCATGATTATAAAAAATATCGCATGGTAATACCCTCCCTTCACCCCCCTGCACTTTCCCCTTTGAAATTCTATTCTCCATCATATTACTTCCCCATCTCAATCATTGTAGTTACATATATACAATAACAACCTATTAAGTACCCTCTTCCCTTCCTTTCTCTTCCCTTTAGATCTCCTTTTTAACTTACTGGCCTCTGCTACTAAGTATGTTCCTTCTCATGCAGAAGCCCAATCATCTGTAGCTAGGATCCACATATGAGGGAGAACATGTGGCACTTGGCTTTCTGGGCCTGGGTTACCTCACTTAGTATAATCCTTTCCAGATCCATCCATTTTTCTGCAAATCTCATCACTTCCTTGTTCTTTACCGTTCAGTATAACTCCATTGTATAAATGTGCCACATCTTCATTATCCACTCTTCAGTTGAGGGATATCTAGGCTGGTTCCATTTCCCAGCTATTATAAATTGAGCAGCAATAAACATGGTTGAGCAGGTACTTCTAAGGAAATGAGATGAGTCCTTCGGATATATGCCTAGGAGTGCTATAGCTGGGTCATATGGTAGATCAATCTTTAGCTATTTTAGGAACCTCCGCACTGATTTCCACAATGGCTGGACCAGATTGCATTCCCACCAGCAGTATAGAAGGGTTCCTCTTTTACCACATCCCTGCCAACATTTATTATCATTTGTTTTCATGATGGTGGCCAATCTGACAGGAGTGAGATGGAATCTCAGTCTTTTAATCTGCATTTCCCTGATGACTACTGACGTAGAACATTTTTTTAGATGCTTATATGCCATTCGTATTTCTTCTTTGAGAATTCTCTATTTAGCTCCATAGCCCATTTTTTGATTGGCTTGTTTGATTCCTTAGTATTTAACTTTTTGAGTTCTTTGTATATCCTAGATATTAATCCTCTATCAGATATATAGCTGGCGAAGATTTTTTCCCATTCTGTAGGTTGCCTCTTTGCTTTATTTCACTGTGTCCGTTGCAGTGTAAAATCTTTGTAATTTCATGAGGTCCCAGTGATTAATCTGTGGTTTTATTGCCTGAGCAATTGGGGTTGTATTCAGAAAGTCTTTGCCAAGACCAATATGTTGAAGGGTTTCCTCTACTTTTTCCTCTAGCAGTTTCAGAGTTTCAGGTCTGATGTTAAGGTCTTTAGTCCAGTTGGACTTAATTCTTGTGCATGGAGAGAGAGAAGAATCTATTTTCATCCTTCTACAGATATATATCCAGTTTTTCCAACACCATTTGCTGAAGAGGCTGTCCTTTCTCCAATGAGCATGTTTGGCATTTTTATTGAATATCAGGTGGCTATAGCTTCCTGGACTTACATCTGGGTCCTCTATTCTGTTCCACTGATCTACATGTCTGTTTTTGTGCCAATACCATGCTGTTTTTGTTACTATGGCTCTGTAGTATAGGTTAAAATCAGGTATGGTGATACCACCAGCCTTACTTTTGTTGCTCAGTATTATTTTAGATATTCGAGGTTTTTTGTGATTCCAAATGAATTTTTGGATTGTTTTTTCTATTTCCATGAAGAAAGCCTTTGGAATTTTGATAGGGATTGCATTAAATGTGTAGATTGCTTTAGGTAAGATTGCCATTTTCACAATATTGATTCTTCCAATCCAGGAACAAGGGATGTTTCTCCACTTTCTAGTGTCTTCTGCAATTTCTCGCTTGAGTGTTTTAAAGTTCTCATTGTAGAGAATCTTTACTTTCTTGGTTGGGTTTATTCCAAGGTACTTTCAAGGGATGTTTCTCCACTTTCTAGTGTCTTCTGCAATTTCTCGCTTGAGTGTTTTAAAGTTCTCATTGTAGAGAATCTTTACTTTCTTGGTTGGGTTTATTCCAAGGTACTTTATTTTTTTTATGCAATTGTGAATGGGTGTGACTCTCTGATTTCATCCTCTGTGTGTTTGTTGTTAGCATATATGAAGGCTACTGATTTCTGTGTATTTATTTTGTATCCTGCTATATGGCTGTAGGTTTTGATCAGCTCTAACAGTTTGCTAGTAGAGTCTTTAGGGTCCTTTATGTATAGAATCATGTCATCTGCAAATAATGATAACTTGATCTCTTCCTTTCTAATTTGTATTCCTTTTATGTGTGTCTCTTGTCTTAATGCTATGGCTAAGACTTCCAGTACTATATTAAATAAAAGTGGGGACAGTGGACACCCTTGTCTTGTTCCTGATTTTATTGGAAAAACTTCCAGTTTTTCCCCATTTAGAATATATTGGCTGTAGGCTTGTCATAAATAGTTTTTATTATATTGAGATATGTTCCTTCTATTCCCAGTCTCTGTAGGACTTTTATCATGAAGGGATGTTGGATCTTATCGAATGCTGTCTCTGCATCTAATGAGATGATCATGTGATTTTTGTCCTTCAACCCATTTATATAATGTATTACATTTATAGATTTGCGTATATTGAACCATCCCTGCATCACTGGGATAAAGCCTACTTGGTCAGGGTGAATAATCTTTTCGATACATTCTTGTATTCTGTTTGCCAATATTTTGTTGAGAATTTTTGCATCTATGTTCATGAGGGAGATTGGTCTCTAATTTTCCTTTTTTGTCCTATCTTTGCCTGGATTTGGTATCAGGGTGATGCTGGCTTCATAGAAGGAGTTTGATAGAATTCTTCTTTTTCTATTTCCTGGAAATGCTTAAGAAGCAATGGTTTTAGCTCTTCCTTAAAGGTCTGGTAAAATTCAGCAGTGAATCCATCTGGGCCTGGGCTTTTTTTAGTTGGGAGATTATTGATAACTGTTCAGATCTCCATGCTTGTTTTAGGTCTTTTAAGTGATTAAACTCATCTTCATTTAATTTAAGTAGGTCATATAAATCAAGGAAATCATGCATTTCTTTCAGATTTTCATACTTTTTGGATTATATGATTTTATAGTATGTCCCTATGATTTTTTTGTATTTCTGTGGAATCTGTTGTGACGTTACCTTGTTCATCTCTAATTTTATTAATTTGTGTCTCTTCTCTCTTTCTTTTGGTCAGATTTGCTAAGGTCTTATCAATCTTGTTTATCCTTTCAAAGAACCAACTCTTTGTTTCATTGATTCTTTGGATTGTTTTTTGTTGTTGTTGTTTCTATTTTATTTATTTATTTATTTTTAAATATTTTTTGTTCATTTTTTATTTATTTATTTGAGAGCGACAGACACAGGGAGAAAGACAGATAGAGGGAGAGAGAGAGAATGGGCGCGCCAGGGCTTCCAGCCTCTGCAAACGAACTCCAGACGCGTGCGCCCCCTTGTGCATCTGGCTAACGTGGGACCTGGGGAACCGAGCCTCGAACCGGGGTCCTTAGGCTTCACAGGCAAGCGCTTAACCGCTAAGCCATCTCTCCAGCCCTGTTTCTATTTTATTAATTCCTGCCCATATCTTTTATTATTTCTTCCCATCTACTGATTTTTGGTATGCCTTGTTCTTCTTTTTCCAAGGCTTTAAGGTGAAACATTAGGTTGTTTACTTGCGACCTTTCTAATTTCTTAATGTAGGCACTTAAGGCTATAAATTTACCTCTGAGAACTGCCTTTATTGTGTCCCAGAGATTTTGGTATGTTGTGTTCTCATTATGGTTTGACTCTATAAATTTTTTGATTTCCTTCTTGATTTCTTCATTGACCTATTCATCATATAGTAGTGTATTGTTTAGTTTCCATGATTTTGTGTATGCTCTATAGCCTTTCTTGCTACCGATTTGTAGTTTAATTCCACTGTGGTCAGATAGAATGCAAGGAATCATTTCAGTGTTCCTGAATTTGTTAAGACTTGCTTTGTGTCCTAATATATGGTCTATTTTAGAGAATGTTCCATGTGCTGCTGAAAAGAATGTATATTCTGCAGCATTTGGATGAAATGTCCTGTATATATCTGTTAGGTTCATTCCTTCTATGACCTCATTTAGTCCACATGCCTCTCTGATTATTTTTTTCCCGGGTTGACCTGTCAATTGATGAGAATGGGGTGTTAAAGTCACCCACCACCACTGTGTTTGGTGTTATCTGTGACCTTAGTTCTAATAGTGTTTGTTTGATGAATTTTGGAGCCCCTATGTTATGTGCATATATGTTTAGGATTGTACTGTCCTCCTGTTGGAGTGTGCCCTTAATCAATATAGAGTGACCTTCCTTATCTTTCTTGACTAACATTGGACTGAAGTCTACTTTGTCAGATATTATGAATGCAACCCTTGCTTGTTTTCTAGACCCATTTGCTTGAAACACTGTTTTCCAACCTTTCACCCTAAGGTAATGTCTATCCTTTTAGAAAGTTGAGTTTCTTGGAGACAACAAATTTTAGGATCCTGCTTTTTAACCCAGTCTGCAAACCTATATCTTTTGGTTGGGGCATTGAGGCTGTTAATATTGAAAGATAATATTTAATGGTGCGTATTTATGTTTGCCATTTTTTTTGTGTGTGTGTGTGGTTCTGGTTTTACCTTTGCTCTCTTGTGTTAACTAGTATTTGAGTATTGCTTGTTTTTTCCAGGTTCCTTATATGTATGCTTTTCCTTTTCTTCAGCATGGAGGATACTATCAAGTATTTTTTGTAGAGCTGGTTTTGTCTTCAAATACTCCTTTAACCTGCTTTTGTCATGGAATGTCCTTATTTCTCCTTCTATTTGAATGGATAGCTTTGCAGGATAAAGTAACCTTGGTTGACAGTTGTTATCTTTCAGAACTTGGAATATATCACCCCAAGCCCTTCTGGCATTTTAAAGTTTGTGTTGAATAATCTGCTGTAATCCTGATGGGCTTGCCTTTGTAGGTAACTTGATTTTTCTCTCTAACTGCTTTCAGTATTTTTTCTTTGGTTTGTGTGTTTGGTAGTTTTATTATAATATGGCAAGGAGAGGTTCTTTCCAGGTTTTTGTCTGGCTGGGGTTCTAAATGCTTCCTGTATCTGCATTGGCATCTCTTTCCCAATTTGGGGGAAGTTTTCTTCTATGATTTTGTTGAGGACGCCTACTATGTCTTTGGAGTGAAATTCTTCTCCTTCTACTATGCTCTGAATTCTTATATTTGATCTTTTTGTAGTGTCCTGAATATCTTGAAAGACCCATCTCAAACTTTTCTATAAGTTTGTCTTTCTCTTTGTTGGCCTGTATTAGATCTGCCACCTGGTCTTCTAGCTTAGATATTCTGTCCTCTCCTTCATCCATTCTACTGATGAGATTTTCTACAAAGTTTTTTATTTCATTAACTGTGTTCTTCTTTGCTAGTAATTCTGACTGTTTTTTCTTAATATTTCTATTTCCTTATTCATGTCTTATATTCCCTTCTTTATTTCATTAAATTGGTGTCCTGTGTCTTCTTTGATTTCCTCTTTTACTCCTTTGATTTCCTCTTTGATTCTTTTGATTTATTCTTTGACTTCTTTGAACATATTTACAATCATTCTTTTGAAATCTTTCTCAGGCATTTCCTCTAACTCATTCTCACTGGAGGTCATTTCTGATGCATTAGTACTTTTACGTGGATTTTTATTGTCTTGTTTTTTAGTGTTTCTTGTGTTATAATGTATATAATTTTGTATCTTGGATTAAGTTAATGCTTGGATTTTCTAGCTAACTGCTTATTCTTAGCAATGTCAGTTGATCTGATGTTCTATATCTTCAGTGTAGGAGGTTAAGGTGTTAGGTGTGGCTCTTAAGACTCTCAGGGTATCTACAAAGGTGTTCCTAGGGGTTGAGTTTCCCTGCTATGGGAATATTCAAGTAGGCTGAGTGGAATAAAATACAGGTAGGTTCTAAAATTTAACTAAATACTGTACATATTCAATCAAAAATAGCACCAAGTATTTATGCAAGAGTAGTTATTATAACAACCAGATCCTCTATCAACAAAGAGGTTAAGATTTCTGGTCTGTTGAGGGATGCAAGTCAGCTTGTGACCAAGTGAGACCCTTTCCTGGTGCAATCCAAGTTACCTTGGATGATTTTGGTCTCAGTCAAGTTGCTGGCTGGGTCGTTGGGCTGCTGTTCTGATTTCTGGAGCTGAGCACTGGCTTTTCCTGCGGGGCAAACCGAGCCTGGCATCTGTGGCCCTGCAGATTGGCACCCCCCCGCTGCTGGAACCGCTACTGCTGCTGCTGAAGCTGCCGCTGCTGGGTCTGTTGCTGCTGCTGCTGAAGCTGCTATTGCTGGATATACTGCTGCTGCTGCCACTGCTGTAGCTGCCACTGCTGCCACTGAAGCTGCCACTGCTGGATCTGCCGCTGCTGGGCCTGCTGTTGCCGGTGCCGGAGCCACTGATGTTGCTGTGGGACTCTGCTCCTGCTTCTGTCCCACTCTCGGCTCAAGTTGGCGTGGCCGGTCCCAGGACCACTCCTCTGTTTGCTGGAGCTGGGCACAGGCGGTGAGGGAGGTGAGGGATCTGCAGCTGCTCAGTTTCTCTTGCTGTCCCACGTGTTCTTCTACCTTGTGATCTGCTCCTCCATTGTTCACTGCCACTCTCCCTTCACATTTCTTCAGTTGTGGGGAGCTCCAGTGTGAGTGGAAGCTCCCCTCTCCTGGCTTTTCCTGCAGCTCAAGCCGAGCCCGGCGGCTTTCTGGTGCACTGCTGCCGCGGTCGCGGTCCTGCCAGGGCCGCTTTTTGCCGACCTGTGCGGGCTCTGGATGTTCTGGATCTCTCCTACTTCTCTGCTGCCATTTCAATTTCCTATACACCTCACTTTTTAGTAAAAGTGTGTATTTTGCTGAGTTTTTTCAGTCTCCCCCCCCCCAGGCTGCTTTGGCATGGTACCTACGCCACCATCTTAATCAGAAGTCTGGGTTCTTCATAAACACGTCCTTCTATTTTGCATAGTTTGTCTTTCTTAGTAATGTCTTTTTCCTTTTTTTGTTTATTTATTAATTTTTAAAAATTTTTATTTATTTATTTGAGAGCGACAGACACAGAGAGAAAGACAGATAGAGGGAGAGAGAGAGAATGGGCGTGCCAGGGCTTCCAGCCTCTGCAAACGAACTCCAGACGCGTGCGCCCCCTTGTGCATCTGGCTAACGTGGGACCTGGGGAACCGAGCCTCGAACCGGGGTCCTTAGGCTTCACAGGCAAGCGCTTAACCGCTAAGCCATCTCTTCAGCCCTTGTTTATTTTTATTTATTTATTTGTGAGCAACAGGGAGAGAAAGAAAGAGGCGATAGAGAGAATGGGCTCACCAGGGCCTCCTGCCACTGCAAATGAACTCCAGACACGTATGCCCCCTTGTGCATCTGGCTAACTTGGGTCTTGGGGAATTGAGCCTCAAACCCGGGTCCTTAGGCTTCACAGGCAAGCGCTTAACCACTAAGCCATCTCTCCAGCTTTCAGTAATGTCTTTTGATAGATTTTAATTTCCACGAAGTCTGTTTTATTTTACTTTTTCTGTTGTTGCCTGGTGCCTTGATCTGTTCCGTATTGCTTTAACAGAAGGCTAGAGACTGGGTAAGTCACAAGGGAAATACATGTGTGTTACTGTACCATTTTGTTGTCTCAGAACTTTGTGTGGAACTGGAGAGATGGCTCAGCAGTTAGGATGCTTGCCTGCAAAGCCTAAGGACCCAGGTTCAATTCTCCAGGTCCCACCAAAGCCAGATGCATATGGTGGCACATGTGTCTGGAGTTTGTTTGCAGTGGTTAGAGACCCTAGTGGGCCCATTCTCACTCACTCTTTCTTTCCCTGTCTCTGTCTCAAATAAATAAAAATATTTTTTTTAATGTTAAAAAGAAAAGAACTTTGTCGGGCAAGGTGGGAGGATCACCTGAGTATATGAGATGTGTTCAACATCATAAGACACCAGAAAAAGAAAAAAAAAAACAGAAATGGGGAAAGGGACCAGGGAGATGGCTCAGTGGTAAGAGTGCTTGCCCACTGAGGGCCTCAGAGGGCCGGAGACTGGCTGAGTTTGATTCCCCAGCACTCACATAAAAAGTTGAGTGTGGCCATGCACACATATAACCCAGTCCTGTGGGGAGGAGAGAGCAGAAAATCGCTGGGCTCACTGGTCAGCCAGTCTGACTGATAAAAATGGCAGCTTCAAATTCAGTGAGAAACCCTGTCTCAAGGAAACAGATGAATGGTTGATAGAGGAGCACACTTGATGTTGTCCTCTGGCCTCGGCATGTGTGTACTTGGGGCATGCACATGCCCATGTGTATATACCACACCACACACATATATACCAAAGAAAGAAGAAGAAAAAAACTAGAGAGGAAGGGGCTTATTTCTCACAGTGTAAAGGCTGGGAAACCCCGTATCTAGGTGCCAACACCTGTTGCAGGCCTTTTGCTGTGTCATCTTGTGCTGGAGGAGAAAGGACGAGAGCCAGAGGGAACCCGGCACTTTTATAATGGACATCTCTCAAGGTCATGAGATTGACTCACTCACTGAGGGCAGGGCCTTCCTCCTAATCACCTTTTACAGACACCATCTCTTGCCACAGGCTGCAGTGTTTAATTGGGTCATAACATCTTCCCAGGTAAAGGCTGAAGTGACCTGGAATGGCTACCCTTGGTCTTAATGAATGAATAATTCTGGGTGAGCAGATGTCATGGAAAGCATTGATTGGAACTGTATTCTCTTGCAGGAGTACCAACGTCCCCAGAAGTCTTCACACCTACCCTGCTTCTGGGCAGTTAGATTCTCTCCCTTGTGCATAATACCCAGCCAGTTCTCAGGGATACTTGTTAGATTCCTCTCAGTAGGGCATAAATGAAGTACAAGCCAACACCCTCTTCCGCCTCCAGAGGGCTGCCCTGTCCTGCAGTCGGTTTGCAGCTAGCTTTTACTCCTGGATGAATAGGCTTTTGCTTGACCTGGTAGCAATGCTTGCATTTGAATTTTAAATTAAGCTTTAGCATTAGAACTATTGAGGCTGCTTATTTTAATTTTAGCAACAAGAAACCAAGTGTTCCTCTTTCTCTGGACTATTGCCTGGTTTTGCAGCTAGCTGCTGTACGCTGGCCAGGCTTTTGGGTGATTTGATGTGCTCATATTCTAAATGTGTGGAATCCTAAGGAATAATAATTCATTCTGAATGTTGAAGAAATGGAGGAGACCTTTGACATTCTCAAGTAAATAGTGTTTATTGTTTATAACACATCACTTTGTGTAGGCAAGTAGCCACCTTGGGAACCAGCAGGGTTGCTGGGGAGCAGTGCTAGATAAGTGAACCCAGGGGACCACCCCAGGGATACCTGTGAGTTCAGGGAAGGCGCTTCCCATACTACCATTCTTCCTCCCGTGTGTCTGTGGGAGGATTAGAGAGGACAGGGTGTTCTGGGCTCTGCCCTCATGAGAAAGCCTTGAGGAATCTAGACAGACCTCCTGTGGCTCACACACTACGGGTTCCTTGATTGCTTTTCCACAGTGGGTGGAAAGGGAGGCAGTGAGGCACTTCTAGAAATAGGATTTGTGCAGCCTGAAGACTGAGAATGTGGACGCTTATGGAGTGGGGCATTAGTCATGGTGGTGGTAGTGGTAGGAACATTGCAGTGAGGAATCAGGGTAAGCTGTGGCTTCTGCACATGCAGATCTCAGCATTCTCCGTAACCATTCACCACATAACCAGCTATGTCAGCAACCCCAAGAGTCCAATTTCAGAAGCTGTGTCCAAGCAGGGTCCCAAGGATTGTAGAGAAACCTGGGGAAAAGGGCCTGGCTCCTAGCTGTGGAGGCAGCTTTGCCATGTCTCTGTTCAGTAAGGGCTGTCTTTCCTGGTGCCATAGAACACTGACATATGACCCATGTCCTGTCTCCACTGACTTGGCAGTAGGAATGTGGCTGTTCCCTGGCTCCTTACATATTCCAGACGATGCCACTAAGTACACAGGACAGCAGAGTCTTGGTCTCTAGGATGTCAGTGCTCCTGGAGGAAATGGCCCCAGTCTGTGTTTAGCTGTTTGGGTGATATTTACAAGTATCCACCAGACTGTGCAGAATAAAAAGTGCTCTGATCATCTGGTCAAATTGGCAGTTCATGGGAGGGGCTGGTTCTGGCGCACAGTCTCAGGAGCCCCTCCCCTGTAAGTGTCTGCTATTCACTACCTTTTGGCTGGGCCTGAAGCCCATGGCTGTGCTTATGTCAAACTAAGAGTCAGGCCAGTCTGGAGCACAGGTCAGTCTGGTATGGGTCTCCTTCCTGTGGGTCTGTGGCCATGCTGCAGGTTGATGGCCTGGGGTCATGCCTGTCCTGCTGGAAACACCCAAGGCTGCTGGTGTAGACCCAGGTGTTAAAGATTCCCCACCTAGTGTTGCAGTCCGGTTCGCATTGCTGGTAGAAATCACCCAACCAAGAGCAGCTTCTGGGAAAAAGAGATTTATTTTGGCTTACAGACTTGAGGGGAAGCTCCACGATGGCAGGGGAAAACGATGGCATGAGCAGAGGGTGGACATCACTCCCTGGCCAACAGAAGGTGGACCATAGCAACAGGAGGGTGTGACAAACACTGGCATGGGGAAACTGGCTATAAAGCCCATAAGCCCGCCCCCAACAATACACTCCCTCCAGGAGGCGTTAATTCCCAAATATCCATCAGCTGGGGAGCTAGCATTCACAACACCTAAGTTTATGGAGGACACCTGAATCAAACCACCACACCTAGGTTAAGCTGGGAACAGAGAATAATGAAAAACTGTGTGCGTGTATGTGTGCATGTGTGTATGTGTGTAATTCATTTTGTGGGGTTAACACAAATATACCATATAGAGTTTTCACACAAGGCAGAACAGACCAGCTGTCTTGGTGATGTCACAGGCAGGAACCAAAGGGGGCTGGGACTCTCCACAGCAGTGCTTCTCCAGGAGGAAGGAAACTGGACAGTGCGCAGGGTTGGTTCCCTAAGCTTATCCATCCTAGGTTTCCCCCCGCCCCCCCCGCCTAGAGAAGAGTGGCTTGATGCCCATGCTGCATCCTGCCCCTCAGTGCCCTTTACTCCTTGTTGGGTGGCAAGACATGTTTATCACAGTTGATGTGGCAGGATTGGAGGGAGCTCACCTGAATGCCAGCTGGGCACCATGCCTCAGGTCTGGATAACCTGGGTGCCACATGCCAGGGAGAGCTTCCCAACAGGGCAGCTGCTAGATAATGGATATCACCACTGAGGGGCAAATCTGAATCTCTAAAACAGAGAAAGAGAAGCAAAACTGCAGGTTCTGGGCTGGAGAGATGGCTCATCAGTTAAGGTGTTTACCTGCAAAACCAAAGGACTCAGGTTTGATTCCCCAGTACCCACATAAAGGCAGATAAACAAAGTGGCTGGTACACTCATTCATATTCTCTCTCTCTCCTTGAAAATAAAAGGCCGGGTGTGGTGGCACATGCCTTTAATCCCAGCACTCAGAGGCAGAGGTAGGAGGTAGGAGGTAGGAGGCTACTCTAAGACTACATAGTGAATTCCAGGTCAGTCTGGGCCAGAGCAAGACCCTACTTTGCAAAAGCAAAAAAAAAAAAAAAAAAAGAAGGTTCAGATAGCGTCTCAACTTCTTTCTGCCGAGTCAGGTGGAGGCCTGTGAAACTGTGAAAGGTAACTAGATCATAGAGGGGACAGTGTCCTGAGGTGCCCTGATTTGTTAATCCATTGGATTGAAATCAGTTTTTATTTTGTCTAAGAAGTGTACTCACATGGATTAATTTGGGGGAGGAGGGGTTCAAGGTAGGGTCTCACTCTAGCCCGGGCTGACCTGGAATTCACTTGTAATCTCAGGGTGGCCTTGAACTCTTGGCGATCCTCCTACCACTGCCTCATAAGTACTGGGATTAAAGGCATGTGCCACCATGCCCAGCTCCATTTCAGGGTTTAAAAAATGATAATTATTAACAACATTTTTTTAAAATTTTTTATTTATTTATTTGAGAGCGACAGACACAGAGAGAAAGATAGAGGGGGAGAGAGAGGGAGAGAGAATGGGTGCGCCAGGGCTTCCAGCCACTGCAAACGAACTCCAGACATGTGCGCCCCCTTGTGCATTTGGCTAACGTGGGACCTGGGGAACCAAGCCTCGAACCGGGGTCCTTAGGCTTCACAGGCAAGTGCTTAACCGCTACGCCATCTCTCCAGCCCCAATAACATATTTTATATGAATACATCATGTGTCGATACCCTCTTTTCCCTTCTCCCTGCCCTCATCCCATTGGGGACTCTCCTCGGTGGAGTTGCAGGTATTCCCTATGGGGTTGTGGGTTATTTTGCGGGGGTGGGAGGAGAGGAGGGGAGGGAATGAATGCCTCTGGGCATGATGTCTCAACCTGTGGATCTTACAATCTCCCCCCATCCTGCAAAATTCCCTGAGCCATGGTGGGTGTTTTCAGTCTACTTCAGTGATGAGCTCTCAGGAGCCTCTGGATCTCTGTCTGAGGTGTTGAGTGTCCTCAGGGTCTGTCTCCTTCACCCTGGTGCTGGTTATCAGTTTCACCTTGGAAGCAGCTCTCATGCTCATCTCCCCAGTTCCTCTGTGGTTTCAGCTGTGGCTTGGCTGAAGTGCAAGGGGTAGTAGTTTCTCTCCTTGGGTCTTACTAACTTATGAAAAAATATTTTTATTTCTTTATTTGTAAGCAGAAAGAGAGAGAATGGGCACACCAGAGCCTCCAGCCACCACAAATGAACTCCAGATGCATGAGCCATTGTGTATCTGACTTTATGTGGGTACTGGGGAATTGAACCCAGGTTGTTGGGCCTTGTAGGCAAGTTCCTTAACCAGTGAGATCTCTCTCTAGCCTGATTAAAATTTTGTTTATTTATTCATCTGAGAGAAAGAGACAGAGAGATAATGAACATACCAGGTCCTCCATTCACTACAAACAAGTTCCAGACGCATGTACCATCTTGTGCATCTGGCTTACATGGGTACTGGGGAATTGAACCTGGGTCCTTAAGCTTCACAGGCAAGTGTCTTAACTACTGAACAATCATTCCAGTCACCTGGTTAATTTTTTTTTTTAATTTAAAAAGCATACATTGACATAGCAAGCCCCCTTCTCATAGAGGCAGCCATTTTCAACTCTCTTGGGTGTTTTTGTCCATGTTCCTAGTAGCCATGCTTTTCTGTTACTTCTCCTGACCAGTCCTAACAGCCTTTCCTCGGTGCTTTCATCCTTCCACACACGGCATGTGGCTCCACCATGCAGACTGTGTGACTGTCAGAACTGAGAAGTTGACACAGTTACATTTCCAGTCTTGTGCCAGGTTTGGCTTTATAGAGGGTAGCATTTTCTGGGGTTTGCTGAATTGATAATGTGCTTACCCTTAATTTTCCAAAGGCTCCATCAGCTCTGTCACGAACTTGTCTTATGTCCTGTCATTTTCTAAATGTGATCAGCTTGTGGTTCCCTGGCATCTGCCCCCCACTCCCACAGCAGCAGTTCCCATGGCTTGGCGGGGACCCAGGCCCCTGGTCCCCTGTCTTGCTCTGTCCTGGTTGCCTCCTCTTTGTGCTGAACTCAATACCATGGTAGCTTCCGAGTTTGATGCCTTCTTCCCACAGTGTGGATGGCTTGTGTCAGTTCCTTGACTTTCCCCTAGGGTAGAGGCGCTGGCTGTGCCATGCTGTGCTGGAGCAGGGGCCTGCCTTTCTCTGTCCCTCTAGGTGTTTGTAGACTGCTCTGATGTCCTGAGGACATGCTGCTGTGGGTCCTTTTCGTTTGTTATCTCACACAGTGGGACTTAACTGCACGTCAGCTTGGAAAAGTCTGCTGTTACTCTGATGATCTGTTTCTTGGCTTCCTTTCCTGGACGTTCATAGGGTGCTTGCAGCTTCCAAGTAGACTGGCAGCGTGTGCAGCAGGGCTTGGGGAGGCCAGGGAAAGGTGCCGTGGGACACGTCCAAGCAGCTTCAGAAAGCAGACCATCCTTCAGACACTTTCTTGTTTTTAAATATTTTTATTCCTAACTTTCTAATTGGGGTACAAAATATATAAGAATTCACTGTCTTAACCTCTTTTTTTTTTTTTTTTTTTTTTGAGGTAGGGTTTCACTCTAGCTCAGGCTGACCTGGAATTTACTCTGTAGTCTCAAGATGGCCTCAAACTCTTGGTGATCCTCCTACCTCTGCCTCCCGAGTGCTGGGATTAAAGGCGTGCACCACCACGCCCAGCTTTGTCTTAACTGTTTTAAATGCACAGTTAAATAGTATCAGCTATATTCACATTGTTGAGCTACAGAACTGTTCGTCACTACCTCTGGACTCATTATGGTTTAAATTGACAAAAAATCTTTATGTTTATAGTCTACAAGAAGTTATGGCTTAACATCTATGTGCATTGTGAAATGATTAAATCAAGATATTAACATATCAACTGTTTCCTAATCTTAACATTATTTGTAGCAAGAACATTTATGATTTACTTTCATTTTCAAGGATTTCATCCATGTTACTAATTGCAGTGACCATGTTGACAGTACAACCCCCAAACTCAGTCACTAAAACTTTGTATTATTCTCTATCATCTCTCCCACGATCTGTAGATTCTGTAAGATT